>NC_140493.1:47452633-48165633 GCF_964271855.1 Acomys minous
ACCTTACTAACCCAGGCAGAGAAAGAAGGGAACAGGCAGAGAGACACACAGTGGGATATTGATAGCAATGCTGGTGTTAGTTCGTGTATTCTCTCCCCACCAGGGTCTCACTATATAGCTCAGGTTAACCCAGAATTTGCAGCTGTCCTGCTTGAGATTACAGAGAAGTGTCACTATACTGGGCTAGGAATGCTGATCGTTCCTGGGGCTCCAGTTTGTGGCAGAGAGGAGCATGTAACAGTGGCTTTATCTCTCAACCTTACCAGAGCCTCTGAGGAGCCCAAAATGGGGAGTCGTGTAGAGCAAGGTGAGGCAATGCTCCTCACGGAAATGGTACCGCAATGGGAAGGTGGCTGAGTGCACTTGGCCAGTGTGCGTGAAACCTAGCACCTCAGGGTTAGGTGTAAGATCAACGCCAACATTTACACAGGAGCCAAGCCAAGTCACGCCATCACCAAGCTTCATTGCCATCACCAGAGAAATGCCAGACTGTCCAGGCAGGACACTGCACTGCCTGGATGTGGGAAGGGAACCTGAAAGGGGCTGCAGGCTGAGCCTTGTCAAGTGGTGTCACTGGGCTGTTCTTAGTTCCCAAAGAGGTTAAGAAACCTGTGCAGGGAAGTTGGAAACAAGCTATAGAAACTACTACCCTCCCTTGTGAGGCTTCCCTGATGGTCCCTGGGAAACTGTGCAGGCAAGGTCATCTGGCCACTGGGGGTACAGGAGGGAGATGGAAGAAAGGGGTCATGTACCCATTTTCTACTTTTTCTCTTCTAGTTAAATATAAACCAAATAACAAAAGTGCTGCTGTGGCTCTCAGAACATGTGGTAGCGGCAGCCCGGTGGGTGTGCTGAGCTCTGGTAGAACTCCTCAATAAATGGGGCCACAGCAGGGGAATGTTTAACCAGACAGGGAACAGGGAGGTCTGTACTTCCCAGAGCCTGAGCCCTAACTGTGACCTTGGGTGTTCCAGAAAATGCTGAGCAGGCTTTCTGAGCCTCCTCTACTGTCCAGCAGAGGCCTGGGCTTCACACAGACCCTTTTCCCTCCCTTCCCACAGCAAGGGTCCCCCAGAGATGATAGAGGGTCATTACAATCCCAGGACAGAAGAACTTGGAGGTGGGGTCACTTTTTCAGAGTTGGAGACACTGAGCACAGAGATGGGGTCCACACTTAGCAAGGCTGTGTCACCTCCATCAAGAAGATGTAAAAAGTGGGAGCCTGGCACCTGGTCATAGCCCCCTCCTCCTTGCCCACCAGCCCTGCTACCATCCCACCAACAGGAGCAGCCCTCACAGAGGACCCTTGGGACCTCATTTGCAACATAGAACTGGGTTCAGGCTAGCTTCTCATTTGAAGACGGTGTTTTCCACTGTGTTCTCACTTGAAGGCAAGAAGCATCCTGTTTCTTGTCGCTTTGTAATCAGGATAAACCCATTACGATGCCCTGCCGCCATGTCTCCATGTCAGGAGCTTCTGTATGTGTCTCTGTATTCCCACAGCTGACTCGCTCCAGGCACAAACTTGATGCAGCACATACCCTGCCTCCAGATTCGTCTTTCTGTGGTTATCTGAGGGGAAGTGCAGGCAAGAGTTCAGCCTGTGCAAAGGCCCTGAGGCAGGAGTGTTCACAGTCATAGCTAGGAACCTGAAGGATCCTACAACGACCTTAGTAGTGACCACAGTGAGTGATACGGCAGGGCAGTGGTTGATATGAGTGCTGTGACGAAGTCGGCTAGTACACTCACAGGGGTACCATCTACGTGTGTACTCAAGACGTCGGTTATACCTTTTCTTCTACGCATATGTCTTAGTCACTGTTCTATTGCTGTGAAGAGACACCACGGCAGTGGCAACTTTTATAAAGGAAATTATTTAATTGGGACTGGCTTACAGTTTCAGAGGTTCAGTCCGTTATCTGCAGGGCAGGAAGCATGGCAGCATGGCAGCATGCAGGCAGACACGGTATTGGAGAAGGAGCTGAGAGTTGTACATCTGGATTTACAGACAACCGAAGGAAAGAGACATTGGGCCTGGCTTGAACATTTAATACCCAAGGCCACACTTCCTAGTCCAAGTAACACCACTCCCTAATGACCAAGTATTCAATTAGATGAGCATTTGTGGGTCATTCCTATTCAAACCACCACAGTATACATATTGATTATAGAATTCAATCGATCCATAAACTGGATTGGAGACTGACAATGACAAATAATAGAATTGAACAATTGAGGCAATATACCAGAAAATGAAGGGGCCAGCTTCACTATTCTTGAGTTTGAGGTCATTATTAACTACAGTGAAGGTCATTGGGGTAAATCACTATGAAGACCCAGCCATCCTCCTGATAACAAAGATGGCCACTAAGTAATGGGTGCACTAAGTGGCATCTGCGTACGGAGGGTGGATGTGCTAGCCAGAGCTGGTCATACTCCAGGTGGGATAGTCGAGTGAAAGGGTTCAAAATATCATCAGGCTACACAGAACAGGGCAGCATTGAAAAGTTATCCATTGTTTACTTCCTGGACCTCCTACCTAATTTCTTTAAAACAAGGGGGCTGTGGGTAATTGAGGCTACAGAAAACAAAACTGTTGGAACATGGTCATAGACATGGGCCTTAAGCAACAGAATTACACCTTCTCTTAAAGTGCAGGCAGAAGCTGGTTTCTTCTGAGACCTCCAGCCTTGGCTCACCAATGGCTCTTCTGCCCTGTGCCCTCTTCTGTACCCACTCCTGTCTTGGTCTTCTCTTGTTAAGATATCATCTAGAATGAATTAGAGTCATTCTCCTCTCCCTCTGATTGACTCTTAAAGATCTCCTCTCCAAAGGCAATCATATTCCAAGGTAGGGGTTAGGGTTTTAGCACGTAAATCTTGGGGATACAGCTCAATAAATTATGAGTCCGCTGGAGGAGAGGACCAGAGGAGCAACATACATTTCCAAAAGATTATCTTGGCTGATATTATGTTTAGATCCAAGTAAGTCTTTTGAACTTAAAAAAACAAAACAAAACAAAACCCAAAAATGGACAGCAGGGAGTTCCTCGTAATGGAAGATAGTAGGGCATTGTTGGTAGGAAAATGTCTGGTAATTGCTATTTTGAGAATAGAAATGGCAGTCAAGCTGATGGGTGACTAGACACAGAATGTGAGAGAAAGAAATGGCCAGTCACACAGCCTCAGCATATCTCCCCCCCACCCCCCCAGGTAGTGGCTTTGGGGAGGGCACTTCATGTCTTCAAGAAGAGCAAGGAGACATTGTTGTCTACCACTGGTGGACTTGGAGGTAGTACATCTTTAGGGTACTGATGGCATAGACGCAGGAAAGCTGAGGATGGTTAGTTCAGCCCCATGAGATGCCTCCTGGGCCTCAGAAGCTATCCCATGCTCAGGAACTTAGCAGATGACAGATTGCAGTTGTCCCTCAAACTATATCCTCTTACATGCTTCAGTCTCATCTCTGGGTCATGTGAGACATTCTACCCGTGGTCCTCCAGGTGGGGAGGATGTCCCATGCCGTGTGATGATAGCATACGGTTGAAGCCTGGAATCCTGGCTCTGGCTGTGTGGTCCTGGCCCATCCCTTTACCTCTGCATGGGCTCCTGTGAGCAGAAGATAAGCCTCTACCATAGTTAACTAGGAAGAGAACATCTTATCAGCCATTAGCCACTATCTAAATTCTACATGTGACCAAAGTAAAAGGTAGTAACCTTTTCCTCACTCCCCATCCCCAAGGCTTCTCACAGGCAGGGAGACAGCACAGTTCTGCAACTCACACAGCTTTGTTTGCTGAGCACCAGGTGCCTCCAGCTAGAGTCTTCTGAGACAGCTTGACTGATTTGGGTGCTCTCACAACTATAGTTCAGTTTTCTTCACTATATGGAAACACATACTGTCACATGACGGTATTCTAAAGAGCCCCATCCTTTCTTGAAACTCTAGACCAAGTCATAGGTTGCCATCAGCCTTGCTTCCTAGGACCCATTAACCTCCCACTGATGGCCAGCCACTTCCCCTCCTCCTCTATTCTAGCACCGTGGCCACCCACGACAGCAGGCTCAAACTGCTGTAGACTTAAGGTGTTGAATAAGATCCAACCTTGGAGTTATAAGTCATTCTGAGTTCATCTGTTATATCCCAGTGGCATCCAATGCTTCTTCAAAACAGCTTCCTCCCACCCCATCCAGAACAGGTGCTCAGGCTGAGCACCAGGGTGCTATCACAGGGAAAGGGAGGAAAAGCCGGCATGGATACTTGCTCCCTCTGCTTCCTGCCACTGTGATAAAAGTTGTTCTGCCTGCTATGGAGGCTGAGCCCTCTGAAATTTTGAGCCAAGTTAATATCTGTCTTTGAAGCGGTTTTATTGCAGATATTTCACCAGGGTCAAGAAAGAAACTATAATACAGCTTCAAATGGCCCACAAACATACATGTGTTCCTTTCTTTACTTTGTGCCTCATCCCATAAGCCCCATATATTAACACACACAGACATACACACACACACACATACATACACACATGCACATAAACACAGAGACACATGCACAAGGACCCACACCTGTACACCTACACACAAACACCGCTGATAGGTTTTCAATAAAAGCCCAGTTGTTAGTCCTCACTTGACAGGGGGAAGCTAGCATCTCCCAGAGAGGATTGGGGCAGGTAGTGTGGCTGCCAGTGGCCTAGGAACAGCAGCTCTGCAGCTCTCTCTGTCCTCTGTCCTCAGATGCTGGGGATGTGCATTCAGGTCCTCATGGACCCTTGGCAGCACTTAGGCAGCTGAGCCATCTCCCCAGTCCCTCCATCTCTTTGCTTGTTTGGTTTGTTGGTTGGAGTGCTGGGATGGACTAGAGGCTTCCTTGTACATATGTGGAGATGAAACCTCTTTTTGTGACAATGCAAAGCGATCTATGACAGTGCTTGCACCCCAGTCCTTGATGATTGTCTGTCCCTGAGGTTACAGTCACTGTCACTTGGGTTAGGGTCTCTTTCCATTGACCAGCCTTGGTGCAGCTGCCAGCACACCCCACCACATGGCAGTCCAGGCAGGCAGCTGTCCTTGGTCAAATCTGGAATGTGTTGTTTTGCTGGGTAATTAACAGTATTCACTTTTAGGGCCTGACTTGGGACTGGGTGCCAAGAGCATTCCGGAGGGGTCAGAGGGAGCCTGTTTACTGCAGCAGGAAGTTCCTGCCAGGAGTGCTTGGTTTGTGCTCTCACGCTCAGTTGCTCAGTAAGCCTCCCTGGGCCTTGCTGTGTGCCAGGCCTGGAGAGCCACAGAGGAGGTGGGGGCTGAGGGTGAGTGGGTAAGAGGACAGCTGTGGGAAGTTCAACAATGTCAACGAGTCCAGGGGGTGGGGGATGGGGACAGGTGACCCAGAGGGTGGATCCATGGACCTTGAGCACCAATTTTCACCCCCTTTATTCTGGAGAGCGAGCCATCTGCAAAGATGCTTTTTAAATTCAAGGAGCAATTTTAGAAACAAGAATAGATTCTTTTTCCTTTCAAAATAAAAAAGTGCTGTGAAGTGTGTGTGTTCAACAATACAAGGTCCTCAGACATCACTCACATGGGCTGTGAACAGTTTTTTTTGTTTGTTTGTTTGTTTGTTTGTCTTTTTTTTTTTAGCATTTTTTTCACAGGTTTCAGGATTACAGCACCAATAAAAGCTTATAGAACGGTGGCTGCACCGGGGCCTCATACAAAAAGCCTGTGGATATGCTGTACTTCTCACAGTGCTGATGGTCACAAGTGCCCATTGTACACATTGAGGGATGGACTGGTCATTCAAGAAGTGGTCACTTCAAACAGGAAGGAGGTGGCCAGGTGAGATTCAAAATGGGGCACCTGGATCCCTTTCTGAGCACTTGCTTTACCCAGTGACAGAGAGTTCAATAACTTACCACTTTCATTAGAAGCCAAAATTGGCTCCGAATCCTCTGCTGCCATCAATGGGACAAGTAGTGCTAAGTGTGGTATCCTCGCCTATATCCCAGCCCTAGAGAGGTGGAGGCAGGAGATTTGGAGGTCAAAGCCAACCTTGAGTGCTTGACACATCGTTTCAACAAACCAACCAACCAGAAAAACACAAGAAAGAAGAAACTGTTATCACTTAGAATGAGATGCCACTCAACAGATATATATGGAGAGATTTATTTGGGGAAGGAAAGGAGAGAGGAGTTAGGGCCTGAGTAGGACATGAGGATAGAGAAAGATGGACAGACAGAAAAAGGGAGGAAGGGGGGACACCTCTTAGGAGAAGGAGAAGCCAAGGAAGTGAGACGGAAACACACACACACACACACACAGGGTTGTGGGTTGGTCCTTTTTTAGTCTGGCACACACCTGGCAGCTGCAAGTGATGATGTCAGAGGTTGCTAGGCAACCTAGAGGCAGGCTAGTGGACCACTTGTGATCTAACAGAAACTGTGGTGGTCAGTGTTCGTCAGCTTCTCACAATCGAGAATCATTTGAAGAATTACCTAGATCAAGTTAGTTTACAGCACATCTGAGGGGATTTTCTTGGTTGTTAGTTGAGATAGGATTATCCACCCTCAGGGATAAGAATGATGAAAGCTAGGCGAAGATAAGAGAGCAAGCAAGCAAAGAGGCCTTTATCCTCTTTCCCTCTTGACTTGGGTGATGTGACTAGCTGCTTGAGTTCCCGCCTTGCCTTGCCTTGCCTGAAGTGGTGGAAAGAGCTGCATTTGGGGATAGTAAGAGGTGGAGCTGGTATCCTGGCCTCTTCCCTCCACCCCAGTGACTCTCAACACTCCTTGGTCCACTTGTTCTCCCTGGTGCAGAGTGTTGTTCACGTCTGCCACCTGTAGGGGTGCCTTGCAGGGAGCTAACAGAGGATGCCGTTGTTGCCATAGCAGCAGTGATTCTGCATCAGGATCACGTGAGGCCTGGAGGGAGACGGGCTGTGAGGCAGTACCCACAGAAGACCATGGATTTCTGTCCCTATGCTTCTGTGGCTCTACCTACTGAGGTATAGCATGTCCACTACCAGCTCTGTCACTATCCTGGACCAAGCCCCACCCCCTAGCAGCTAGACACCCATGCTTAGATCAGTCCTTCCTGCACGGGCTTCGATCCAACCTGGGTTTTAACTGACTAAGTTGCTTTATTCTTGCTGGGAAAGTGAACATTGTCTAAGGGAGAGTCAGGGTGGAGGCACTGGCAGTGAAAGTATATAGTGAAAAGATTTCAAAATTCAGTTTCCAGCTCCTGAACCCTTGAAGAGGATACTCCACCTCTGTGAGTTTATCCTCCTCGGTAGTCTCAGCATTTATAAATGCCTACTCTACCCACTTGGCACTGGTCAGCCACATACCTACATCCTTAGAACAGTATTTTAGTCACTTTTCCTGTTGAACAGTGGGTGGGTGGGTAAAGGATGAACAAACAAACAAAAAACCCTGACCAAAGCAACTTAAGGAAAGGGGATTTATTTGGCTCACAATTCTGTCACAGTGGGAAAGTCAAAGTAGAAAGAATTTGAGGAGCTTGGTTATACTGTCTCCCAGTCAGTAGGCAGAGATGTGAACCTCTCTCTCTCTCTCTCTCTCTCTCTCTCTCTCTCTCTCTCTCTGTCTCTCTGTCTCTCTCTCTCTGTCTCTCTCTCTCTCTCTTTCTCTCTCTCTGTCTCTCTCTCTGTCTCTCTCTCTCTCTCTCTCTGTCTCTCTCTCTCTCTCTCTCTGTCTCTCTCTCTCTCTCTCTCTCTCTCTCTCTCTCTCTATATATATATATATATATATATATATATATATATATATATATATATATATAGTCAACACCCTAGCCTAGGTGTTGCCTCCCACTTTTAAGGCAGGTCTGTTCATTTCAACCTAATCTAGACCATCCCTCACAGGCATGCACAGAAGCTAAGTAATACTTCATCAGTGTGTTTGGAAGCCTGTCTCCTAGGTGATCCCAGATGCTTTGAAGCTGACAGTGAACACTAACCAAGGAAAACAGGAAGGCCTGGGAAGAGACAATAGAGCCCCACAGGCAACCCAGCCCACATTCTTGTGTTTCCCTAGGGGCAAGAGACTCATTGCACAAAGTGGCTTTGCGTCATGAAACTTGGGCCCAACAGGCCCCTGGTGTGCTTTGCCCAGACTCAGCATCCTTCGGATGTTTCAGCCTGGGAAGAGCAAGCCACACTGCATTTATGTAGCTGTCTCCTCTAAGCCTGAAAGGCCCATTGCATGGTACCAGGCACAACTGTGGGCTTTGGTGATCTACAGAAACCGTGCCCTGTAGTCACGGTAATGAAGTCTGCAAAAGACACAGACCTTAGCCTGAGATTTTACCCATCACCCCCTGCTGCTCCCTGGATGCCCATGGGTGCTTAAGGGAGTGTAAAGGAAATGGAAGTTGACTGAGAGTGGGACTACAGGGACAGAAATATTCAAACTTGTCAGAATTACTGGACTTGACTTTTTAGGATGCAGCTGCCTCACTTCTATGCATCACCTCTCAGCCATGTTTCTGTAGGTAACCCATTACCTGTAAGGGGCTCCTGTAAGTAGCTCACCACCCATATTGCTATACTTACCCCCACCCATGTTCCTGTGAATAATCATGATAATTCAATGATGCACCGAGCTGGACTTGGGCATTTGGTGTGAATATTCAAGTTTCCCCCAGAAAAACCATACAAGTACCAAGGCCTCACTAGGCCCAGAAACCAGGCCTTGGAGGAGAGATCAGGGCCCAGGTTTAAAGCCAGGTTTGTACTTAGGCAGTAGATCTGACACCACCTTCCCCTGAGGTCTCAGAGGTATTTTACTATGTTGTCTGGAGAATTTAAAAAACTATGAAAAGGACCTGGCTTGGATCCCCCACTGGGTAGACAGTGATAAGAAACCCACTCTGAGTTTGCCCCAAAGAGGCTGTGGGATAGTGGCCACACACCACACACTGACCTCCCAGTCCCGTGATGACTATCATGTAAGACATTTTGATCCCAGGCTCCTGCAAAGGCGAGACCGGACCACTTCCATGCATCTGGCTGTTTGACTCACAGATACAGTGTTTATATGAATACTCCAAAGTAGAACTGATCCTGCCATCTGAATCTCCAGGTCCCTGTGACCACCACCTGTAGCTTTTGGGGTGTGGCTGTAGGATACTTCTGCTGACTGCTGAGGGATATCGCTGTCTCTGTATCTCTGTCTGTCTCTGTCTCTCTGTCTCTCTGTGTGTGTATGTGTACGTGTGTGTGTGTGTGTGTGTGTGTGTGTGTGTGTGTGCGCGACAACCTGTTTTCCAGGCCTGCTTTATGGTTTCCAATTATGCTGTGAGCTAAGCTCTCCCCAGGAACAGCCTATGAGATGTTACATGCTGGTGCTGGCCCCTGTAGCCACCACACACAATGCTCCCATTTCTTAAATTGCCCATAAAGGAAATTTCAGTTTGAGGATGGGGCGAAACAAGGCAGAAGACATCAGTTCCTATGCGGCTGTTATGCTTCAATCCAGTGGGTCTTCTCTCCGCAGTGGACTGTTGTGAGGGCCATTATAACCACAGGACCCTGCTGGACTGGGTGATCTAGGGAAAGCTCTCTGAGCATTATTACTGTCTTCACTTGGGTTAGTAAGATAGGAGAAAGCCAGGTGGTGGCACACACATTTAATTCCAGCACTTGGGAGGCAGAAGCAGCCAGATCTCTGCGAGTTCGAAGCCAGCCTGGTCTACAGAATGATTCCAGGATAGCCAGGGCTACACACAGAGAAACTATGTCTTAGGAAAAAAAAGATAGAAGAAATAAAAAGCCATGCTGGCAATGGACAAAAAGGACCTCATTGCTAGAGATAATCGTATCCATTTCTCTTTCATAGATGTACTATGGGAAGGCATCTGGCCTGTGAGCATCTGGGCCTGACACACCTCTTTTTGGTTAGTGTATCTGTGTTTGGGAGCTGAAGAATAAGGAAACTCAAGGCAGTATCCCAAGCTTTCAAGTTTATTGGGCACCATTGTAAGAAGAGCCCAGATAGCGGTGTATAAATAGTAAAATGCCAATGCCATAAAGTGCATCTCAGTAAGTGTCACAGCATCCAAGAGGGTGTCACAGAACTAGGGTCACTCAAAGCCATAGGGATGGAATGAAGTTGAATCTCATCTCCATTTCTACCAGGGCCTGCTGAGACAGTGAGACAGAAATGGGGGAGAGGGGTTTCCAAGTCCTCACAGGAGTGTCACTACTTGGCACCTGCTGCGTGACCCCCTCATCCATCCCACAGAGCTGTGGACAACAATGCACCTGTACTGTCTCTCACTGAGGATTCTCATGTGGCCTTGCCAGGATGCTAGACAGAACTCACCACTCTGAACTTGACCACATTTCTGCTCTGTTAGGTTCATGGTCTAAAGGGAGGTAGAGTAGATATTGTCACACAGTGTCACAATGCCCACTTCTCCCTGGACATCTGGACACAGCTGACCCTGAAGACAGCATTGCCACCAGTGTCAACCTTGCTTGTTTTTTTTTTTTCTAACCCTAGAATGCTCATGCAGGGAGAGTTTCTACCGTCTTCCTAGTAAATGGAAGGTGATGTTGTGTGGGGGTTGAAATACGAGGGCAGCCGCTCCAACCCCGACCAAGTCAACATTGCTGAAGAAGGCCTGGCTCTGCGACAGGCTGGCCCAGCAGCCCCAGTCAAAGGGTTGCACAATTCTTCTTGATTGCTCCAGCTTGAGGTATGGGGAAGATGACTCATGGGGCCACCTAGCACGTGATCCCTGGACACTTGCCAAAAACATCATGATTGATCTTGTGGTCTCCGGAGTCACAGACACATATGGCACTTCCTAGTTCTGCTCCTGAGCCACAAATCACAGCTCAGCACCATAGCCTGGCCTGGCTGCAGTGAGGCCTAACCAGGAATCCTGTGTCCTTGTGTCTCCATATTCAGTTAAATATGAGACATCGATGACCACAGACTGGAACCTTCCATCTCATCCTTATAGAAAACTGTTCTTTCTAAAATGGCATTCTCTGTCAGGTTGCTTTCTCCTTTGTACGTGGGAGAAGTATATAAATATAGCTACTAACAGTCTCACTCGGAAGGGGAACTGAAGTACACAGATGAGGCTGGAGGGAGGGACCGGGGTGGGAGAGGGAACTTGGGGAACTGGGTAGGAGAGAGCGTGGGGAGGGAAACAGGGGTGGGATCAGGTGTGGGGAGAGCAGGGTGAGTAGCGAGATAAAGATCAGAAATAGGTGGGTGCACATCTTTGGGACAGAGGAGGCTCCTGGGATCTATAGGGGTGACCCTAGCTGATACTCTTAGCAGGGGATATGGAGCCTGTACCCACCACCTCCTGTAGCCAGGAGGGACTTCCAGTAGAGGAAGGGGACACCAACTCACCCTTAAAACCTTCAAGCTCAAAGTAGTCTTGCCCACAAGAAGTGGACAGGGATAAAGAGGGGACAGAGATTGAACAGCAAACCAATGGCTGGCCCAACTTGAGACCCACCCCATGGGACAGAACCAACGCCTGACACTATTGATAACATTCCACTATGCTTGCAGACAGGACCCTAGCATAACAGTCTTCTGAGAGGCTTCATCCACCAGCTGATGGAAACACATGCAGAGACCCACAGCTAAAAACAGTGGGCAGAGCTTGGGGAGTCTTGTGGAAAAGTGGGAGGAAGGATTAAGGGAGCCAGAAGGATCAAGGACACCAAAAGAAGGCCTACAGAGTCAACTAACCTGGATCCATGGGGGCTCACAAAGACTGAACCACCAACCAAAGAGCATGCTCTACACGTATGTAGCAGATATGCAGCTTGGTCTTCATGTGGGTCCCCTAACAATTGGAACAGGGGCCGTCTCTGCCTCTGACTGCCTTTGGATCCCTTTCCCCTAGCTGAGATGCTTTGTCTGGCCTCACTGGAAGAAGATGTGCTAAGCCCTGTGGTGACTTGAGGTGCCAGGGTGAGAGGGTGCCCATAGGGAAGTGCTGGGAGGAAAGAAGGGAGGTGGTTGCAATCAGGCTATAAAATGATTAAATAAATAAATGAATGGAGAGAGGGAAAAAGAATCCAGACTAGTGGCTCTCAAGTCTAATTTAATTCAGATTAACCCTCAGTGGATATGGCTTTTTAGAACAGTCATGCCAGGGTTTGGATCAACAGCTTAGTGGTTAAGAGTTTGTATTATTTTTTTCCAGAGGACCAACATTAAAATCTCAGCACCCATGTCATGTGGCTCCCAACTGTCCATAACTCTAACTCCAAGGGAGTGGCAGTCTCTGGCCTCTACAAGAACCTGCACTCACATACACACATATACACATACACATACATATACATATACATATACACATATAAATACACATTCACATATACACATATACACACACATACACATACACATACATATACACATACACATACATATATACATACAAATACACATTCACATACACACACATGCGCATAGCATATGCATGCACATACACACACACAAACATACACATACACACATATACACACATACACATACACACACATACACATATGCTTACACATACACATAGATATAAGCTAAAACATTTTTTTCATTGTGGTGTCGGGGCTGGGGGGCGGCGATGGCATAGCAGCTTAAAGCACTTACAAATGCCCAAGGCTCAGTTTGCAGTGCCCACAGAGCAGCTTACCACCTGCAACCCTAGTATCAAGGAATACTCTCTTCTGGCCTTTTGTGAACTTCAGACACACACCTGGTTCATACGCATGCATAAGGCAAAGCATTCACACATACAAGAATTTTTAAAAATCAGGCTCCCTTTCCCCACAGAACACCTGGTTTAAGATATTTGAGATGCCTTCTTTTGTGCAGTAGATGGGGACCAACAGTGACTCTTGACTGGTCACCATGCCGAGAGCAGGAGAGTGTGGAGTGCTCAGCTCTAAATGGGAGAGCTACGCCATAGTTCCTACCTCCAGTGCGCAGGGGTCACCACAAAATAGGGGCAGGATTGTAAGAGCCAGAGGGAACAACAGATGTTGGGAGTGGCTGTGACTACGTACACAAAATCAATCCAGCCAGAAGCCTAGCATAGAGGGGGGAGGGGCTCGCAAAGCCCCACCCTTAGCTGAGAAGCTGTTAGCAGTGGATGGCTTCTGCTGAGGGAGAGTCGGCTCTGTGGGTCCTGATAGGATACCCATAGCCACATAGACAGTCCTGTACAGATGGACATACAGGGAGCACTAGGTGAACACAGTGGATGAGGAGAGAGAGGAGAGAACATGAACTTGGGAGGAAGAGTTATTGGGAGGACAGGGAAGGAGTTGGAGGGAAAGAGATGAACTATAGATCTGATAAAGCACATTCTATGCATTCTAAAATTGTCAAAAAATTCAAAATACATGCAGGGTGGAATTGTGTATCTGTTGTTTTTGTGTCATTGAAACCAAACACCATAAACAAAGATTTATCTGGGGTCAGGGTTTCAGAGGACTCGATTTGTCAGGCCAGGAAAGGCATGCAGAGACGTGGTTGACACTGTGTTAGTCAGGACACGGACAGAGACCATTGCTGCTTCTCAGATGGATCGCTCCTTTTTATTTTTCTAAGTACTCTGGGTCCTCAGCTCATGGGAAGGTGCTACTCACATTTCAGCATGGTTCTTCTCTCTGGATCATTCTCCTGGAAATGGCCTCTCAGATACACTTAGAGGTATGCCTCACTGTCTTCAGGTTTTTGTTTCTTGTTGGTTTTGTTCTTTGGTCTTGTTGCTGTGATAAAACACCATGGCAGAAGCAGCTTAAGGGAGGAAGGGCTTACTTGCCTCACTACTCCAGGTCACACACAGTCCACCATTGCTAGAAGGTCAAGGCAGCAGGATCTCAAAGCACCCTGTCATATAACATCCACAGTCGAGATCAGACAGCAATGAATGAGTGCGTGCGAGCGCCCCATTTACTTTCTCCACTCAGTCCTCTACTCAGCTCAGGATCCCCTGCCTAGAGGATTGCACCACCCACTATGGCAGGGTTTCCCACCACCTCAACAAGCTTAGTTAAGACAATCTCCCTGACACATACTCATGGGCTAACCCAATATAGACAGTCCATCACTGATATCCTCTTCCCAGTTGATTCTAGATTGTGTCAAGGTGACCATTAAAATGAATCCTACACTCACCAATCTTCTAGTTGGTTCTAAATCTAGTCCGTTTGATGATGAGCATCAACCATCAAAGGTTAAGAACAAAGCCCCAGGAGATGTTGGTGGCTGTCCCGGCTGAGAATGGCTCACATAGGCTTACCTCCTCTTTTCCCATTAAAACTAGGCTCTCATTTCTGGACAACAAATGACAGATTCACCAGAGCGCTTGGAGATGTGTTGGGATGGTTATGACCTCCATGTGTGTTCATTAACACTGCTTGGTCTGATACCCAGGGCCATGCAAAAGTTGTTACCTGTTGGTCCCCACATGGCAATGTCCTCTCCTGACATTTTGGTGTCAGTCATTCATTGATAAATGATCAGGAGCCACAGAACACGGATTTATCTCATTTTAGTGTGCTCCTTGTAATAGGGAGGGCAGCTGGAGAGGACAGGCAGCAGAGATGAGAAAATTAGAATAGTCTTTCATAGCCCTCTTGCCTGGCGGTTACTATTTCTCTACAAAGGTTCCGTGCCCCTAGTTATGCATACATTTTGTATGCCTACTTAGCTATGCATATTACACATTTATTTTGACAATGGCTTTCTAGTGTGGTTTTGACAGTGACCATTGCTGTATTTGCAGCAGCCCCGTCGTCACTCCCCTGTCTCTGAGGCACTGGCCTGCCTCTCTGCACAGCCTGTCTCACTTACACCTCTCACTTCCGTTCTTGTCTGGGAGTTATCTCCACCAGCGAAGTAGACAGAATCTACCCACCTGGCCTCTCATGTTACCTCCTTTAGCCTTGTGGCCTTTCCCGACTCCTTTCTCCAAAGCAAGGCTGCCTGGCCAAGCCATTTGCTGGCTCCCCTCTGAAGTTTGGGATCTTAACAACCAGATGAGTCACGGTCCCATTCATGACTTGAGCTTGGTGTCCAAGGCTCAGGAGAAGCTCGATGAGTGGGGATGTTGTCAAGTGGTGCTTGTTTTCTTGTATTCCTTGTTATCCTCTAAGCCAGGGGTGCTCAACCTGTGGGTGGCTACCCCTTTAGCAAACCTCTGTCTCCAAATATATTTCCATGACCATTTATGATAGTACCAGAATTAGTTATTAAATAGCAACAAAAATAATTTTATGGTTTCGGTCAGCACAACATGAAGAACTGTACTAAGGGGTCGCAGCTTTAGAAAGGTTGAGAAGCACTGCTCTAAGCTGATGAATAGGGACCCATTCTGGTCAGCTGAGAACTGGACTTCTGTCCTGACTGGCTTCTTGGTGGAGCAGATCTGGAGATCAGTGGGAAGAAGCCATTTGGAGTTGCCTTGGGAACACAAACCTGGGGACCAGGGAAGGAAGGAACATTAAACCAAGGCTGGATGGAAATGGTCGCATTCCAGCTCAGGCTGCTTAAGGCTCTGTAGGGCTGAGCTGTTGGCTTTGTAGACAGTGTCATATGGAGTTGTGTCAACTTAGTGAATTTGCTACCTGGGGTGAACTTGGTGGTTTAAGACAATAGAAATACATTGTTTTTCATTTCTGGGGTCTGGAAATCTGAGATTAAGATATTATCTCATACAGTGTCTTCAAAATGTGTGTGTGTGTGTGTGTGTGTGTGTGTGTGTGTGTGTGTGTGTAGAAAAAGAGAGAGACAGAAAGAGACTGAGAGCTGAGAGAGTGGAGACAGAGAGAGAGACAGAGAAAGAGGCAGAGATACTGGAGCAGGCTAACCTGAAGGATTAGGTTGCTGCCTATTGGGTTCAGCCTTGAAGATTTTTATGACATCCTTGTGAATATTTATGAAGCAGTTGACATATTCATGGGAATAAATTGACCCCTATTCCCCTGAAAATTACTGGGGGTCATATTTCTTCCCACAATCCCCTTGAATAGCCCATGGATGTCAAAAGTGCAATACCTTATGATTCTAAAGAGCTGCGGTCTTCTGAAGATAACGGCCGTTTCATCCATGTATAGAATTGGGAAAGTGCCCTGGTGCATTAGTTCCCCATATATCAGGAAGAACATTCAGTCCAAGAATGTTTTAACTGTAAGGGGGCAAATGGCTGTCAAGAGATAGTCACTAAAATGCAGCTACAGTTTCCTGGCTTCCTTCCACCTAACTCCCTGCCTACCAGCCTCAAAGCTTCTGGCTGGGCTGTCCTCCCCTCAAAGCTCCCCCAAAGAAGTTCCCTAAAAAATTTGCCAGCAGTTATGAAAGGTTTTGAGGGGAGATGTTCAAGAGAGACACTGAGATGAATCACTGGTGAAAAAAGAAGTTTATGAGAAGTTATTATTAATATCACAGACAGATAGACAGGCAGGCAGACAGACAGAGCCATAACAATATGACAAGGTCTGCAAAGAGTGTCCTAATCCCAGCTTCAGAAACAAATAGCACATCACGGTGTCAGGAGAGGAGTCAGGGCTGCTGAAGCAGACGAGGGAGCTAGTAGCCTCTTGCACCTGTGGCTGGGGGAGGCTTCACAGCATCACAGCCTGAGCTTCTAGCCAGGCTCTCTGATTCCCAGGTGAGAGCAAGGAAGTGGGTAGGGAGCAGGGTGTGCAGCCACCAGGAGCCCAGTTGTTTTAAACTTATTTCCCAGATGAGAGATTCTGACACCAGAGTCTGTTAGCTAGGGAATCACAGATGATGTCTCAGTAGGGGTCCTGTTAGTATCTGTGAAGGGGGGCAAGGCTGCTCCTTGCAGGAGCCGCAGCTGAATCCAGCTCTAACATTATACTCTTACTCCCTTTCTGCCTTGCCCAGGCTCTTGTCTGGTACCTGGCTGAGCTCCTTGGAATTGTCTGGATTTGCATCCCTTGCATCTTTATCTTCATAGAAAGCTGGACACATTTGCCTGTCTTTGTCTTTTTGTATAAGGAGACATGGGTCATATTGAATCAAGGTCCCATCCCATTTAGTGTGATGTTCTCTTAAGCAATTATATATGGGGCTGTGATATCTCTAAAGGTTATACGCTGAGGTACTGGGGGTTAGAACTTTCATTATATCTTTATAGGGGGATATGATTCAATGACCATCAGTTTCAAGCATTTATGTCCGTGTCCATTAACTGATTCATGTGATCGTGCTGTGACCTCAGACAGGGACAAGCTCTGCAGTTGCTGAAGGGGCTCACAGCAGGTGACTGTCTAGGACAGTGATCCTGGCAAAGGAGACTGTATACCCTATACTGGTGGTGAATCAGGCACCCACCTGACAGAACCCACCACAAGAGTTAACTGGGAGTTGGCTCCCTTGGTCGCTTGTTTTCAATTTATACTGTGTAGTAAAATTTGGGTCAAGTACATTCTGTGATTCACTCTTCTGAGGTCTGACGTTATGTTCCTGGCCCCAAAGTGCATATGCCTAGCTCATCTTGGAGTCTCCATCGGATACGAAGGATGAAGGATGCAGCCAAGGTTGATGCTGACAGATCTTTTGTGATCAGAGAAGAGCATGGCTCAGGGTGAAGCCAACACAAGGGAAGATAGGGCAGAGATGGAAGACAGAAAACTTTGTTGACAGCCGCAGAGATGCTGGATCAAGCCTTCTTAAAGTCTTTCCCTTTTAACTAGTGAATTCCCTCTGTCATTTGGTTCAGATGTATGTAGGTGTTGTCGGTTGTGACTAGACCATTGTAATTGGTTTGGAAAGTTAGAGCAGTTCCTGAAGACATCAGGTAGCCGATCAAATTTCGTGGCCTTGGACTCAGACCCCCATGCCACCAGCACATCTACCCCTCAGTGTTGAAACTAGATGAAACCAAGGTGGTATGGGGACCAGGGATGGTCTAAAGTGGACACAGCTACCTGTAAGAATCCATGAGCAGAGTGAGTAAATGGAGGTCTCAAGTCCTGGCCTTTGAGCTTTAACAAGGACAAGAACCGGCTCCCTTGGTCCCCAAGTACTCACATGGCACAGGGACACCACACAGAGCTGATGCCACTGAAGTGTTTGCTGACATGCACATTGATAATAATGCAAAGAGGACAAATTGCCCTATGTGATGTAATTCTGCACAGTCACTGGATGCTGCAGCAGTACAGATTTACAGAGCATCAGCTATGAACCAGGCACCACTCTTGTGGAGTCCATCACGTTCTAAGGAGCAACCAGGCAACGCGGTGAGTGAAGGAGGAAGTAACAAGCTTTCTCACTGGACTCCAACATGATGGACAGAGAGAAAGTGAAGCAGGAAGGAGACCATGTGTGTCAGAGTCAAGGGATGCTTCAGTTACTCCCCACTACCCCTAGGGCAACCTTTCAGAACAGTGTTGATTTGTCACTTTCCAGCCTCATTGTCTAGAGTGAGCTCATCTGCGTTGGCTTTCCTATTCTCTGTGAACTGGCTGGGACTTGGACTGACCAAAATGGTGTCTTCTGCTCATGTATGCTTCCCTTTTGAGGAACACTCCATCAGTGTAGTTTCCTCGTGTTGTAGGGCTTCTGTGAGTACCAGACTTCTCACGTGGTGACTGCCACAGGTGGGAAGGAAGCTCCCAAAGGCCAGGCCTGTTATCTAGCTGGACAGTCATTTCTCAAGTGTCCATCTGAAGGCTGGACCTTAAGAGAGATTGAGGAGGGCTTAGCCATGAAGAGGGGAGGGACGTCACAGGTCATACACATCACATACAACGCATGACACTTACTTAGCATCTGATTTCCCACAGACCAAGGTGGAAGGTGATGAGTGTAGGCTCAGAGCAGGCCCTGTGTCTGCCTAAGGAAGGAGGCCATTGATGATGAAGACCTTCCAGAAGCAGGAAAAGGCAGCTGGATGAGAACCTAAACCACTTTCTTATGGAGCAGGAAGTTCTGGTTTGGCCACAGAATAAGCTAAGAGGGAAGAGGCAGAGGTGGAGGAGGCAAGACAAGGAAACTGGTGTTCTTCCAATTGCAGGCAGCTTCCGAACATTTCCCTGCATGAGACACCCAACAAGGAGTCTTCTAAGTCCTAAGAGGGGCCCTTCCTTTGCTTTATCTCTCTACGCTTAGCACTCACCCCACCCAGCCCATCCCACCCAGACCCAATCCCAAACACAGCAAAGCCGCTTTCCCTTCAGTTCTCAGCCTCTTCCACAGTCAAGCTGGCTCCCGACTATCACACCTGTGGGTCCACCAGGAAGTCCAGGTGCAGTCCAAGGCTTGCTCCCTTTAATCAGACTCCAACAGGCCAGGGTCCAATGATGGGGAGCCTACATCATATTCCTCAAATGGGAACTGGGACCCTGAGGACAACACTCAGCCCCAGAATTCAGGGCTCTTAGTAGTGTCCCTCATCTCTTGAGGTCATCAAAGATGACATCAGCCTTTAAATGCTTTCTGAGCATCCTGCATCAATGAAGGCCAGGGCTGACTCTGCAGCATCTCACTTCTTACTGTCTGTGTGACCAGTGGTTCTAGGCTGGTCTCTGTGCCTTCTTGCCCTCATCTCTGAGTGGGGTGCACACCTGGCATGTGGCATGCTCTGGAACTTGGTGAGTGGTCCCTGTCATCATTCTTTTGGGGCCAGCGAGATGTAAGGGCTGAGGACAGTTCTGAGTTCCCTCTGGGTCTTATCTCATGGCCCTGAAACCTTGGGGATTAGAGCCATATCACCTGCAGGGAGTCAATGGGTCCTTTTTAGAAAGCTGCCATTCCTTCATCATAGGGCTCACAGCGCAACAGCCCCGCAGGTGTGAATGCCACCCAGAGCACCCTGCAAACTTGTCCTGGCCTCAGCTAGAGTCCAGCTGTTCCTCCATGGCAGTGGTTCTCAGCCTACCTAATGCTGTGACCTTTCAATACCGTTCCTCATGTTGTGGTGACCCCTAACCATAAAACTAGTTTCATTGCTACTTCCTAACTGTAATTTTGCTACTATTATGAATCGCAATATAAATATTTGATATGCAAGATATGTTATGCAACCCCCGTGAAAGGATGATTCAAACGCCAAAGGGGTCGCGACCCACACACAGGTTGAGAACCACTGCTCTATGGTATCTAACTGACAGAGGGAGCAGTACATAGGGCCAGCATCAAAGGCAGTGAGGTCTCGCTCCCAAATTCCTTGGTCATTCCTAGACCTCCTTCACAACACCTCTCCTGGGCGGCTCTTCCCTGTTACTCAGATCCAGACCCTTCGGTGACTTCCTGGAAGCTTCCCCTGACTCGAGTGGCTTCTGGATTCTAAGCCTTACTGACCATACTGAGGACTTAAGTCTTATTACCTAACACCATCATTACCCATGGAGCAGGAGCCACCCAAGAGCCAGCCTTAACACTGCCTGGATACCAGAATTATAGTCATTGAGGTTTCTGCTACTGGCCTCACCTGGAGTTTTCACTCTGTTTTTAAAAAGCATTTTCCTCTGGTAAGGCACTACTTTTCCCAGAGTCAGTGAAGTGGAGACATGAAGGTGGTTTTAAATCACAGGTTGGGAACACAAAGTGGGTCTTGCTGAGGAAAGGGGTGGGGAATTGAAGGAGGAAGATGGGGTGGGGATCAGAAAACTGGGAAGGAGAAAGAGAGAAGAAGGGAGGGATGGAAAGGGGGACAGAAGGAGAGATGGGGGAATATAGGGGAGAAAGCACTGGTGAGGAAAGAAAAGAGGAAGGTTAAAAGGCATAGCAGCAGGTCTTACTGCAGGTGAATGTGGCCCACAGTCTAGCAGTCCAGTTTTAGGGGTAGATTCTAACCTCTGGCAAGTGGTCCCACTAGGAAGTCTTCCTATAGAGGGTGCAAGGCAGCCTTAGCAGATGTCCCCAGGAGGTCAGTGTCCCTGCAGGGCAGAACTAGTCACATTGGGAGCAACGCCCCAGACCCGGGACCAGATCCAATTCTAGAAAAGGCTCTGACAAGAACTTGGGAGTGACAGTGGGCAAGCAACGGAGCCTCAAGTTTCTGCACTATGAAAAAGTACTGGTTATCTTCAGAGAGAGTGATGTCTTGTGTGGAAGGCTAGCTCGGGCACCAGGTGGGAGCCAGGCATGTGGCAAGAACTCGGAAAGGAAGAATGAGTGAAATGACTGGTGGGGTTCATTGGGGGTTCCCGGGACTATGAAGGGGGAAGGCACAACGGAGTGGGTGAGGGGAGCATATGTAGTACAAGCAAGGCCAGGGATCTAGGATGACTGTGGAGAAGTCTCCAAGAGGGACTTCAGTGTTCACCTGAGCGCAGGCTTCATGATGGAATGACGGGCACATATTCTTAAGACTTCTTCCCTCCCAACTTGGAGGAAGGGGGTGTCTCCAGGCCTTGGGAAATATGACAGATCATATGACTAACATTCAAAAGGACTAGAAGATGCAGGCATGGCCAGACTCACTATCTTGGGAATACCCCACATGTGCACTCGTGTGTGTGTGTGTGTGTGTGTGTGTGTGTGTGTGTGTGTGTGTGTTTGCATGTACACACTTGCATGTGTACATACATATTGTGTGTTTGTGTATAGAGTATATGCGTGAACACTTTCCTATATGCGTGTGTATGTATGTGGTGTCTGTGTGTGTGCTGTGCACATGTGTGTCACTTGCCATGCTCTGCTTCCTCTTTGCTGTCCTTAGGGTCAGGCACACAGTTACAGGATTTGTAGCAGCCTTGGTTTGTACCCTCTGGGCAGCCAATCCCAGAAGAACAGAATGCCACTTTTTGCAAATGCAGCAAAGCCTTAGGGACTCTCGTTGAATCGGCAGTTACATGGCTGGGGATGGATGGGTGTTCCCAGGGACCAGAGGCATGGCTGAACTGTGTCCATGCCTCTCCCCCCAGAATGAGAGTGTGTTACCTTACATGGTAAAAGGACTTTAAACAAGCCTATTTAAATGAAGGGTCCTGAGCTGAGGGCACTGCCCCAAGTCACCCTAGTGGCAGCGGTATTAGGAGCACTGCCTGCATGAGGGAAGTGGGGAGAGGAGAGATGACCTCAGGTCCTGGGATGCTGTCCAGAATGCAGATGGAAGGAACGGTGCTCAGTGAAGCACACAGGGGCTACCGGAAGCTGGAAGCACCTAGCAAGGGGATCTCCATCGAGCCTGCAGAGAGGATACCCCCCCTTTTTTTCTAGAAACACCACCTTCAGGCAACTGACCCTTCTAGAGCAGTGAGGTAACACGTCTTCATGGGTTTTGGTCACTCATAATGTGGTGAACAATATAAAGATGAATAAACCCTGCTCACAGACTCCTTTTGGACACCTTCCAGTATGTCCGATGGCATAAGCATGAGGTAGGTGCTGGGCCTTAGAGCAGAGAGAAGCTCCTTCACCAGAAAAAGGGCTAGGGACTGGCCCATGGGAAGAAGTCTGAAAAGTCACCGTGTGCTGTCTTTAGATGAAGTTGAAGAGCAGTAGAAAGAGATTAACAGACAGAGTATGGTATGGCCCAGGTTGGCCTCCTTGCTATATAGCTGGGGATGACCTTGAACTTCTGCTCCTCCTGCCTCTCCTACACAAGTCCTGAAGTTACAGGATTCTCCTACAGTGCCGTGTTTATGTGTCACTGGGGATCAAACTCAGGGGGGTTTGTACATGCTGTGCAAGCACTGCATGGCAAAGTGCAAGAAACTAAGCAGTCTCTGAGGATTGGCTATAACAAGGAAGGACAGGAGTTTCTCTTAGTCTCTAATTGGTTCCACAATGTTCACACATGTCAAATAGCCTTCCATTATCTTTAAGACTTGCACATCTGTGCTGGGTTTCAGACTCCAGACCGGGAGCTGAGGTTCCTATTTAACATATCAAAGAAGATCTGGCCTTGGGATTCTCCCAGCATCCCTCAGTCCCTGCCTGTTGCAGGGTATGGCCTGCATACCCACTCCTCTGCCCAGGGCCTGGGCTTCCTCTCCCCTCAGAGGCTCTTCCCTATATAATCCAGACATGCGCTCTCTCTCTCTCTCTCTCTCTCTCTCTCTCTCTCTCTCTCTCTCTCTCTCTCTCTCTCTCTCTCTGCATTTCTCTCCCTGCATGCACATGCTCTTTTTTGGCCCCCTCCTTGTTCATTGGCACCAGTGACCCCACCCGAGAGCTGCCTCCAGTAAATCTGCTTTCATGCTCTTAATTTGACTTGAACTGGCTTATTCCATCAGCGAGGAAAACCTATTAGTCTGTTCTTTCCTCTGTGCCAGGCATCCTTCACTTAAACAGCTGCCTGTGAAAACCACCTGCAGAAAAGGCTCTCTCTGCTCAACTCTTCTCCAGTCTTGAAGTTCTGTGCCCTCATCCTGCTGTGGACCAAATCTTCAGCAATTTCCTGTGAAGAGGAGACTGTGGACATCTTAGGTGCTCAGCACAGGGGACCTGTTGGAATGTTTTGTTCTAACCCTGCACCTGTCTAGAAGAATGGTCCTCATTGACTATGCCTCCTATGAGCTAGAGCTGATCTGATAATGTTTTTTCAGCAGCTGGGGGGAAGGAAGGTCACCTGGAGGCTGCCCCTCAGATGTCATCCTCGATTAGATAGCTTGTGAGCTGAGGTGAAGGGCGTGAATGTCCTTTTCAGTACCGTTGCCATCTCTGTTCCCTCAGTGCTTTTCTCACATCCTTGGAACCTTCCCAGGGCTTGCCTAGGGTGTGAACACCTCCTCCCTTGCTTAATCCTATCAAAGCATCAGATCTTATGTTTTGGGCAAAGGGGGGGGGCCATATAGGCTTTCTTGCCAAACCCCTGCTATTCATCTCTTTATTTAGTCAACCAACATTTCCTGAGAAAGAAGTTAGGGTCCCCAAATAGCTGGAACAACCTTGTACAATAAAAGATCCTCTGGAGGGATCTCCATCCCTGATCTCAAGCTGTACTATAGAGCAACAGTAATTAAAACAGCATGGTACTGGCACAGCAATAGGCTGGTTGTTCAGTGGAATCAAATCGAAGACCCAGAAATGAATCCTCACTCATATGGTCACTTGATTTTTGACAAAGAAGCCAAATCTATTCAATGGAAAATCGATAGCATCTTCAACAAATGGTGCTGGTCCAACTTGATGTCTACATATAGAAAAATACAAGTAGATCCATATTTATCACCATTCACAAAACTCAAGTCCAAGTGTATTAAAGACCCAACATAAAACCAGAGACACATTAAATATGTTAGAAGAAAAAGTGAAGAAGAGCCTTGAACTCATTGGCACAGGAGAAGATAACTTCCTGAACAGAACACCAACAACCACTTCGAGACAGACATGCAGAGGCTCACACCCTTCCCAGAAATCTCTGGGCCGGAAGGAGGCTCAGCTTGTCCAGATCCACAGTGTGGCAGTAAGAGAGGGCCAGACCAAGCAACCTGATACCTGCACCCTAGAAGTTTGTCCCAGGACTAGGCAGCCTCTCCTTCTCAGCAGGGGCCTGGCAAGCTCCTCCCTCTACAACTCTCATCACCTCAAGCTTAATCAAAAACTCAAGTGACAGCACATGCTGGCAAGGATGTGGCTTGTGGAGGGGGGGGCGGCTACTGAGCTGAGGCCCTTGTAGAATGAAAGCATCCTCTTGCTTTGTCCCTGGTCTTGCATAGTTATGTGGGGAAACTGAGTCTCACAGTGGCTGTGCAGGAGGAAGGGCCTGACATGTATATCCTCCCACCCTTGCCTCCGTGATGCTGGGTAGAGTGTTGGGGGGAATCACAGGCCGACTCAGATCCCTTTAATCCATTTTAGAAAAAGGGAACCTGAGTAAAGGAAAAGGACAGTTTAGGAAGATAAGACACCATAATCTTTTCTTAGGACCTGACCATGGCTTGTGGCATTCCCTGTGTGTGTGTGTGTGTGTGTGTGTGTGTGTGTGTGTGTGTGTGTGTGTGTGTGTTGCTGTCTGCCTTTCCTGTTACAGGTACTGCTGCTTTTGGCTTTGGAGTCTTGGCATGTGGCAAAGAAATTTACGTTTTTAACTTTATTTCAAATCAAATCTATTACATTCACGAAACTGAACCACGATGATTGCTAAGCTGGTACATTTTAGGACACACAGGGTCCCACACTCTCCTTCTCAAGTTGGGAGAAGTCAAAAGACTTCTATAAGTTCACACAGCCAGGAAGTGGCAAGGCCAGAGAATCAGAAACCAATTGGGCTGGGATTTGAAGCCTGGCATTCTGACTCTAGATCCTGGAAACTTTCTTACTGGGTGAACTATTGCCAAAGGCAGAGGATGTGCCATGCTCGCTCAGGTCTGGGTCTTGTCACTCAGTTCCAAGAGGGTGCCTTTGCCTCTGGGTACTGGGTTGCCCCTGGGAATGCTGAGACTTTGACTGCCAGATGGGAGTAGAGGAACTGGCTTGGATTGATGCCAGAGAAGGGAGAGCTGGGGCTGAGGTCCAGACAAACAGCCAGCATGAGAGGTCCCCAGAGTGTCACGTGCTATAAAAAGGAACTAACCAGGAACAGGTATGGGGCTTGAGGAGAGGTGAGGCTGTGCCTGCTGACTCAACATGTGTGTGTTGGGGGTGCTGGTGGGGTCATGGCCAAGTATTTCAGAAAGTAACCGCTCTGTCATTCTGCCAGGGAAGAGCCTCACAGAATGTAGCTGGAGGCCAGGTCTCCCGTGGAAAGCTGAGGGTGCATGGGGGAAACCCCCACCCACTTTCCAGGGCAGGCCACCAAAGTTCCAGCATGACTGAGCACTTGGTAGCCACGGAATGATGAGCCTGCTTCTTCCTTCTGAAAACAGCAGCTGGTAGGTGACAAGGCATCTACCTTGTCAGCAAGGTTTCAGTGAAAGTGACAGCCACAGGGAAAGTGCTGGTCACACACCTCTGATTTCTCTTCCTGTCCAGCTTTCAGAGAGGACAAACTCTTGAGAGGGGAAGCAGATTTTGTTTCTAGAATGCTGATTCATTTTGGAGAACGCTAAATATAGTCTTTGGGAGCTGGAGAGGTAACTCAGTGGGTATGAGTGCTTGCTGCAGCAGGCCCATGAAGATGGGAGTTCAAATCCCCAGTAGGGTGTGGCTGCACAAGATACCTGACATGCCCACAACCAATGCCCTCCTCTGGCCTTTGCATGGGCATGCCTCTGTGCAACAGCCCCCCCTAACACACACACATATACACATGCACACAATTTCAGCCTTGTGAAGTGGCTCTTGAACCCAGCAGGTACAAGCAGAAGGTCCAGGGATTCATGGCCGCTTTCTACTGCATAATGAGTTTGAAGTCAGGAGATCTTGTCTCTATCCCCAGACCACAAACAACAATATGAAGGAAGCATATTTAGAGGAGGTGCAAAATTCAAGTGGAAGTCCCCCCACGCTACCCCTGGCACGTCCTCCTAGATTCTTTAATTCCCCACTGACACTGTCTTACAAAGACTTTTGTATAAAATGTGAATTTATTTTGCTGAGAGTCTCTCTCCTCCCCTCAGGAAATAAGCTTCCGGAGAAGGAATGTTCTGGACTCTTGCTATCGGTAGGAACCACAGAGTCCACATTGTATCTGGTACACAGTAGGCAGTAGGTAAACGTATGGCTGATGAATAAATGACAGCTGTCACAGTCAACACAAGACAGTAATAATAGTGCTGAGCAGAGCAGGCCAGGGAGATGAAACTGCAGACCAGGCTCCTGGAGAGAGGCTCCACACAGGGGATGTCAAGAAAAGGACCACCTAGTAAGGAGAACAGTCTGCTAAGCTGCTAAGCTCTCAGTAAATTTGCAAGATATTAGCCATGATGCTTGGTAGCTGTTGGCACCAGAGGCTTCCTGGATTATCCTGTGTGCCTGGCAGCAGTTCTTGCTTCTCTGCACTCAACTCCTCAGCCCCGGTCAGCACCTGTTTGCACTGGGAAAACGGTCATTGGTTCTGTTGACGTATTTCTTGCCCATGTACCTTCTGCCCACATGGGATCAAACACATCTGGTGCCGATGGGTAAGCAAACACAGGACAAACAGGACAAGCAAACACAGGACAAACTTATTCTTAACTATAGACAGAGCTCTTAACCTGTAAGGTATATTTCCCTTATTTTGGTCTCACAGTTCCCCGACACTGGTCATTGCAGAGATCTAAAAGCCTTCAGGATTGGAGTGTAAGGGCACACTGAGAGGCAGGACACAGTAGTTCTGGCTACTGTTGGTGAGCTTTTAAAGGTTTATTTATTTATTATGTATACAATGTTTTGTCCACATGTACACCTGCACACCAGAAGAGGACATCGGATCTCATTATAGATGGTTGTGAGCCACCATGTGGTTGCTGGATATGGAACTCAGGACCTCTGGAAGAGCAGACAGTGCTTGTAACCTTTGAGTCATCTCTCCAGCACCCCACTACCACAGTTTTTTAGCCTGAAGCAAGCTTTTATTCAGTATTGGCCAGGATGATGGACTCTGGCCAGGTCCATTCCTGGGTTCCCAGAAAATGGCGAGTTTATCTATTGTAGAGTGGGGAGGGGATGTGCACATGTGAGCATCCATGTGGAGGCCAGAGGTTGGTGTTCAGTGTCTATTTCTCTCTACCTTATTTATTTATTTATTTATTTATTTATTTATTTATTTATTCATTTATTTATTTATTTTGAGATGGAGTCTCTCAACAGATCTGGAGTACAACAATTCAGAGAGGCAATCTACCAGAGAGTGTCAGCGATCCTCCTGTCTCTGGTTCCTCAGCACTAGGATTACGTGGGTGCCACACCCAGCCTTTTTGTGGATGCTGAGAACCCCAACTGAGGTTCTCAAACTTGTGGAGCAAGTACTTTATTGTCTGGGCCATCTCCTCAGCTGCTTCTCTGTTTTTGTTTTTTAAAATATTTATTTATTTATTATGTATACGAGTACTCTGTCTTCATGTACACCAGAAGAGGGCATTGCTTCATAATACAGATGGTTATGAGCCACCATGTGGGTGCTGGGAATTGAACGGATCTGTTTTTATGTCCCAGCCACACGGCTATAATCCCTGACACACAAATGGGCCACCACAACCCCCTTTTCTCTTTATATCAGTGGTTCTCAACCTTCCTAATGCTGCAATCCTTTAACACACTTCCTCATGTTCTGGTGACCCCCCAACCATAAAATTATTTTGCTGCTGGTTCATAACTGTATCCTGCCATGTGACCCATAGCTAGAATGACTACTCCCTGTACGGACAAGTGCCTTGGTGACCCACCATCTTCCTGGCAACCAGGAGAACAGAGAGGGTCCAGTTATGTCACCCCCGAAGCTCTAGTAATCATACAGTTGTAGGGGACTTAAATCTTAAGGTTGCCACTGTATAGCTGTGTGACTCCGATAAAGCGACTTCACCTCTTCGAGTTTGGATTCCCTCATTTGTAGCATTGTTTGCTCATGGGGGTGAAGGTGCAGAAGCTGTAACACTCGCTGAACAGCATGAGCTGGGAACTGGGGCCATCCGCCAAGTGGTAGTTACCCGAGCCCTCCACAGTGATTGCTTTGTCCCACCCATGTCCTAGGCAATCCTCTCAACCCTCAGAGACACAGTGAGGTGGAGGTTGAGCCAGGACCCTTGGGTGCAGGGTGTATTTTGGAAAGGTGCAGGGTGTATTTTGGAAAGTCACGCTCAGGCTTGGAGGAGGGGAAGGTACCCCAAGGTTGCCTCTGAGCCCTAGAACTCAGGTCTCCTCCCTGCCCGCCTCTGTAAACAAAGGCAGAGCAGGCTTGATGGCCTGCCCCTCCCGGCCCTGGCTCTGTCTAAGTTGTTTCCCAGAAAAGCTAAATGTCATGATCCAGAGGACCAACCCAAATTCAGCCCCGTGCGTGTTTTCGTAGCTCCAGAGAGCTAGGAATGTTTTTCATATTTCTGGGGGGGGGGGGGGGGAAGGAAGAAAAATTAAAAGAATAGTATCTTGTAACATTTGGGAAATGACATAGAATTCAAATGTTAGTGTTCATAAATAAAATTTTACTGGAATCCAGCCAGGCCCATTCATTTATGTGTTGTCTACAGCAATTCATGGGCTCCTTAGTCTCCGGCTCTTCCTGGAAAACCCAACTGCTTCTTGCCCACCTGGAGCCATTTCAGTAGGCCAGTTACCTGCATACAGACCTATGGTGTCAGCCAGTGAACACACCACCTGAGGAAAGGTTTACTTTGGCTCATGGTTTCAGAATGCTTAGTCCATGCTGAACTTCAGGGCGCTAGAGAGTGTGAGGGAGGAGCTTCCTTACCTCCAGGCTGAGAGGAGGCAGGGAGAACAGCACAAGAGGGGCCACCCCCAGAACACACCCACAAGGTCAGGGCCTTCCCAGGGCAATCATCTCTGGATGAACAGGCCTTCACTGACAGGAGAGGTGTTGCTCACTAAGCTTCCAGGGTCTCCCAATTCCTACAACAGACTAGGAAGAACAAAAGTAAGGCTCTATTTTACAGGAAGTCACTTCCCTGAGTGGGGTGTGTGTGTTGGGGGGGGGGGTAAGACTTCAAAATAAGAGTCTTGTGGGAAGTGGGGATAAATACAGCACAGCCTCTAACATTACCACACTTCAAAATATGAGTCTTGTGGGAAGTGGGGGTAAATACAGCACAGCCTCTAACATTACCTCACCAGAGGAAATGCACACTGCAGAGAGCTAGGAAACTGGACCATTGTAGTGACTTTATATAACTGCAACCTTTATGCTCATTAATAAGTGCTGTTAGCATGTCAGGATGGCGCCTTGGCTCTAAGTTTACGAACACACTTGCCTTTATTATGCCTCATGGCATTAACCATGCTGGCCACAGCTGGACAGCTTGTCTACTACAGACCCTCAGGGGATACTGATGTGCTTCAGCCCTGGGACAAAGAGCTCCAGGTTCTCCCAGGCCTCCTCAGTCCCTGTCTGCTGCAGGATATGGCTAGCATACCCTGAACTTTCCAAGGCAGGGGCCCTTCCTTTTTAACTTAAACTTTTATATCCTTACCTAATAATCATGAGACCTAGGGGAAATTGCTGCGAGCAGACACTGTCCTTTAGCTGAAAGACTGGTAAAAGGTCATTTCTGAGACCTGCTTTTTAAGTCTGGTAGCAAGGTAAACTGAGTCTAGACCTGGCAGTAGCAGCTCTAAGAGTGATGCTTAAGGCCTGGTCTCCTGTACCTGAAGAGGACTGAGAAAGACTGTTCATCTTTAACCTGAGGCCTCTCGGTAAGCCAAACCTGCTTGCCTTCTTAAACAAGAGATCTAGTATCTAGTAGTTTTAACTAGCTAATAAATTGACTAATGAATTAACACTGTGGATTACTTTGGGCTAAGGAGCTAATGTCCTGTTCTCTAGCTATCAAACAACCATTAGCTTAGCCAACAATGTGACCAGAGACCTGAGGAGGATAAATTGTAACCTAAATGAATCTATGTATCAATCAAAATGACAGAGATGTCCATAGACCACTACCTAAACAATTGTCCCAGGCTCCTGTGGCAACATGGCAACATGGGCAGAGGCAGTCTGGCCACCAGGCACGGAGGCTGTTGATTGATAGTACTTATCTGGATTCCGTTTGACCCAAGAGGTAGATGAACACAGGTGTTGTTTATAGGATGTTTTTCTATAATGGGGTTTCCCAGGCCCTGCAAAGATACAGAGTAGCCCGGGGTGATGCTGCTTCTTAGCTGCCCCACCCCATTTTAAGGATGGATGTGGACCTTGGCCCATAGTAGGCATTCAACAAAGTCAAGTTGAGTGAAAGTGAAAAATAGGCCCCTCTCTTGGACCGCAGAGTGTGAAGGGCTTGAGGGCAGGATGCTCTCTGGCCCAGTCACTCGTGTGCCTGCAGATATTCAATTGAACAAAATAAACAATCTGCTCACAGCTGGAGCTCTTTGTCCCTTCCTCTTAAACAACTCTTCACCGAGTGTCATAGGGACTTGGAGCGGGCAACACATTATTCATTGAACACTCATGATCTATTACTGGCTTCCTTGCTGCCTTTCCCTGACGTGTGACGGGCTTGCTTCTCAGTGGAATAGACTGTTCTAGAAAAAGTAACTTTTCTATTACATCCAGCTGCTTCTGTTTCCTGAGGTGCCACTTTTGGGGGGGGGGGGATTCCAGCACAGAGGTGGAGGAAGAGAAAGTTGGATGGAGGAGGGAAAGGAAGAGACAGCCTTGGCCACTGAGAAGAGGCAGCTGCTTTATCCCCACAGGTGCAAGGATGTAGCAGGCCACACACAGAAGCAGGGTGGAGGTGCTGGTGGGAAAAGATCCTGCAGGGCTTCCTGGATTGCTGGGCCTAGGATGTTCTGGGCTCCATGCTGGGGCTGAATGGCTCATTCTCTCCGGGAAAACAAATGCTGGCCTTGTTTGCAGGTTTGTTTGTGCCTTTGCTTCCCCCAGGCGATTTCTGTTCTCCTCCCCCCCCCTTCCCCCTCCCCAAGCCTCAGCCTCTGGCAGGCTGCTCAGAGAGCCCAAGCTTCCAGAATTTCTGGAGCTTGCTCCTCAATTCTAGCCAAGGGCAGAGAGCCTGTGATGGGTAAAAGAGCGGAAGGGAAAACCCTTTCCGGGTGCAGACCGTCCTCAAATTTCGACAGCTCTGGCTCTGGCTCTGGGGCTTCCAGGCTCAGCATTGCTATAGAAGCAGATCCATGCACTCTGCATTCAACAGTGACTGTTCCACTTCAGTGCAGGGTTCACTAGTGACAATGGGCGATTACATGAAAAAAGGCTTTGTGTGAGGCGGCTGCCCACTGAGCATAAATTCCAGTGGCTCTGAGTGCAGTTCAACTGGGTAGGCCAGGTCCATCAACTGCACCACCATCCAGGTCCTTTGACCTCACAAAAGGCACTTCGGAAACTAATCCCATCATAAATGAAATATCTTAAGAATAGAGAAATCTTTCTGCAGAGTAAAGACAATACGTAGGGAGCCAGCTTCAAGGCCAGGCACCATGCTGGGTTTCCCAGTTCTACAAAGCAAACATAATTCATCCGTTATATTACCTCCACTTCCAGACCCTTCCAGGCCCAGCTCCGCTAGCCAGCCAGAAAGAAATTCACAAGGCATAGTGCTCAATGCTTTCCCAGCTCTGTGGCTGAAGGCCGAATTTGAACACGGGCCTATCTGCACTATCTACATCCCTGTCCCCTGGATCAAGACTCAGAGTGCTTGTTTCCCAGTCAACTCCTCACTGGAACTTATTTCCCTGGTTTGGAAAATGAAACCATTAGCACGTCCTGCCTACTGAGTGTTGGCATATAAGGAGCTTCACAGGTCAGCCTCCAGGCAGCCTAGCAAGCCATGATGTCATCACAGGCCACCAACCACCAGGTCTGTGGCCCTGCCCAGGATATAAAAAGGCAAATCCACCTTCTCTCACCTTCCTCCTCCCTCTTTTGTTCTGTTTTGTTTTTGTTCTGTCTATCTGTCTGTCTGTCTGTCTCTGTCTGTCTCTGTCTGTCTCTCCTCCTCGAGCACTCCTACATTTCTCCCTTCTCCCTTTCTACAATAAATCTCAGACCATACGTGTTGTGTAGTGCATGTTTCATATTTTACAACGAGTCTGCCCCAAAAGAAGATTCATATCTTAAGGTGCATGTAGGCCACTGCCCTGCAGGTCTTTCTATCAGGGACAGATTATCTTAGGCAGGTGGTGCTGGCATCTTAAATTCAGAGATGGGGCCACCGAACCTTGGAGTGGCTAGGAAATTTGCCTAGGGCACCACACTGCTGAGAACTGGAGCGGGCTCTTCTTGTAAACGCACCACACCACAGTCCACACTGAACTGAGGCACAGCCTGGAGGTAAGATCAATGGATAGTAAAACCTGAAGGTAGTGGGGGTTGTGTGTGTGTGTGTGTGTGTGTGTGTGTGTGTGTGTGTGTGTGTGTTGATAGTGGCAGTCACTGCACACACTTGGACTCCGAAGGTGAGGAAGGCCATGTAACAAGTACAACGCTTAAAGATTAGGAAGGACCTCACCCAAGTACAGAGCCAGAAGATGAGGAAGGCATTGCACAAGTGCAGAACTTGAAGGTGGGGCAGGCCACTGCACACTGTACAGAGCCTGCAATGTGGAGAGGCCATTGCACAGGTGCACAGCCTGAAGGGAAGACATTCCACAGATGCAGAGCTTAGAGGGGGCGAAGTTGCTCAAATGCACTGTATTAAGACCAGAAAGACTGTTACACAGGGCAGAGCTCGGAGGGGAGGTATGTGTTTGCACAGGTGAGATTCTGGAGGTAGGTAAGGCCACCACACAGACACAGAGCCTTAAAGGGGACACTGCACAAATGCAGAGCCTGAAGGCAGGGGGTGCGGACTAAAGCTGCAGAGGCCTTTGCTCAGGCACAAAGTATGAAGAGAGCACTGTATATGTCAGAGCCTAAAGTGTAGGCAACTGCTGCAGAAGCTGGAAGTCAGGAAAACATTACACTCTTAAAGATCAAGCAGCTGGGATACTCCCACTGCACAGGAGCACAACCCAGAGTCTGGAGAAGGCCAGTCTTCATGTGTGGAGACCCTGAAGTCTTGAGGGTAGCTGTGAGCATATAGGGGTTGCTCTCCTGCAGAAGGTGGTGGGAAGCTTGCTGGTTGCAAGGCATCACGGGAAGAACTGATGCACTTGGATGGCTTGCTGACATTTAGGATGCTTGAGAAGGTCCTGGTGTCAGTTCCTCAAATAGCCTTCCCTTGGAAGATCCTCTACCACAGCCATATAGCTGGCATCTGCATGACTCAGAAGCCACACACCCATCAGAAGGCATGCGTGGGCAGTGTGATATGAACTGGCAACAGTGAACACTGGACAACTCTTCCCACTTCTACTAAGCCCATTTCTTGTGTTTCTCCCACAAGTTTCCTATCAGTGGCAGCTCCCCATCCTTCTCAGTCTCCCTCATAAAGCAGTACTGGAGTGTGTGGAAAATAAAATCCTAGACAAGACAGCTGCGTGCTCCAGTTACTAGCCGTATCCTGGGGCTCCCCAGACTGAGCAACCCAGGAGGGAAGGGTCCTCAAACAGGGGAAGGTTATTCAAAGGGTATTATGTCTTGTTGTTGTTGCTTTTGTTGGTTTTCAAGACAGTTTCTCTGCGTAGCCCAGGCTGTCCTGGAACTCACTCTGTAGGTCAGGCTGGCCTCGAACTGAGAAATCCACCTGCCTCTGCTTCCCAAGTAGTGAAATTTAAGGCGTGGACCACCACTCCCAGCTTCAAAGAGTATTATGTTAACACAGTCCCTTTAATGGAGCTCCTCATGTTGTTGTGACCTCCCCCCCCAACCACAAAATTATTTTTGTTGCTACTTTATAACTGTATAAAATCAGAGAAGTGAGCTGAGAACTAGCCTTCATGTCTGTTTCTTGACTTTAGATGCAAAGTGACCAGCTCACTCCTGCTCTGACCACTGTGACATCAAGCCTGTGTGTGCATTACTTACTTTTCTGCTGCTGTGATAAACTAGTCTAAGAAAAAGCAGTAGGGTGTGGTGGTGCATGCCTTTAATCCCAGCACTTGGCAGGCAGAGGCAGGCAGATCTCTGTGATTTTGAGTCCAGCCTGGTGTACAGAGCGAGTTCCAGGACTCGCCAGAGCTGTTACACAGAGAAACCCTATCTCAAAAAACCAAACCAAACCAAAAAAAAAAACAAAAACAAAAACAAAAAAAAACAAAAAAAAAGAAAAGAAAAAGAAAAAGAAAAAAGGAAAGAAAAAGGAAAAGCAGCTTACAGGAGAAAGGGCTTACTTTGCCTTACAGTTACATGACAGGCAAGGAGCATCGGATTGGCCTAGAAGTCAGGAAGCAGAGGGAATATGTTGCACTACCTCACACAGGAAACAGACACACAATGGGAAGTGAGGCCTCTCAGAGATGGTCCCCAGTGCCACACTTCCTCCAGCAATGTTCCACTTCTTAAAGGTTCCATCACCTTCTCCACCCTACCAGCGGCAGGGGGCCAAGTGCTCTCTACTGTTTGCTATAAAGCCTCTAGTAACATCATGAGGTCCTGACTCTCACAACCTCATCTATTTCCAATTCCCTCACAAAACCCAAACTTCTAAATGCCATCATCATAGTGTGAATTTAAGTCTTCAACTTATACAATTTACAGAGGGCACAGGGACTCTGGGGTCATGTCATCATCTTTCCTTTCAAATGTGAACATCTGGGTGCTGGAAACTGTGAGTCTGTCCTTGCTCTATCCCCGTGTCTTGTCCATGCTGTTGTCTTCTCAGAGTTTTCCTTAGTGTTGTGGAGTCATTGTCATTGTCGAGTACTCCCAAAAGATCTTCCGTATTGTCCTCACCAGTACTATTATCTTTATTATACAGATGAGAAAAGTGAGGCTTTGAGAAGAAAGGTCAGCTTGCCTTAATCCTTAAGCACCATACCCCTGCTACAACAGGATGACGTGTGTTCAAAACTGACAGAGTCAATGGGCTGAATGTTCAACTGAGCTTGAAGATGGAACCAAATGAGATGATCTAATACAAAGAAATTAATGTAAGGATAGGTATTCAGTAGGAGCTCAATAAATAACAGGAGCTCCCTTCAGGTGTCCTGGCAGAGTTACTTAAGGTAAAGCCACATGCAACCCAGACACCCCAGGATGTTCAGTGATTGCGTGAAGTTCAAGGGTCCTGAGTTCTCTCAGGACCTGAAGATCTGGTCCAGGCATCTTTACACAGAGGAGGTATTAGGAAGGGTGTTGATCTCACTAGTTAGTGTCTTGTTTGTGCCTAAATATACCATGATAGGCCGTGGCATCAGGAGGTAAAAGCTGGATCCTGAGAATTATTTTTCACTGGCTTCAAGAGAGTGGTTGCACACGTAATGCGTAGCCATTATAGCTGTGCCTGGTTAACTTTACTAGTCGTGCAATACTGTGGGCATTAAATTCACGTGGAAACAATCCTAGGGCTCACCCTGCCCCTCAAACTCTGGCCTGGAAGGCAACCATGTTTTCTGGGAGGTTCTATTCTCTGGAGAGAATGTGGCCACAAAAGGGTCAGCCTCCCCGCTGAACTTCAGGAATGAGAACAGACACAGCAGGTGTGGGTGTGTATGCATGATGACATTTGCTCTCAGTGCTTAAAGTGGATCAGCTCCCCGATGAGATGATGGCCATCCTTCTCCCCATGTGAGGAAGTCATAGCTCAGAAAGGTCAGATAATTGACTGAAGGTCACACAGCTCTGTCAGGCGGGAAGCTGGGGCTTGATCCCTTAGATTTCTGCTGGACAAAAACAGACCTGTAGCTGGAGTCCATGGGGCACAAACTGATTCAGAGTATGGAACTGTGTCTCCACTGAGAGGAGGTTCCTGCTCTGTGAAAACTGCCAGCCGGCATTTCAAGGACAAATGCATTTCTGCTAAGACAGAGGGACGATGCAGGGATCACACACTGGCTCAAGATAGAGAAACCCAACATGTTTGCCCTGGTTGAATAAGAGTACTTATAGGAGCTCACTCCCCGATTGCAGCTTCTCCACACAGCTGGCAGGAGGCTGGGTATCAGCTGCAATAATACCATTCTGCAGATTCCCTGCGGTGCTCCCTCACAAATGCACATGGAGGAAAACCTGAATGAACCCTGTTGCTTATATGCAAGGCTCAGCTTTGTTCTTCTTCCCTTTATGGTTTAGATTTGAATTAAGAAAGGAGGAGGAAAAAAAACAAAGTCAAAACGTTCATTCTATATGTTTTACTTCCTCCCTGTCTGTAGTAATATGTGGGTTTGAAAATAATTTAACAAGAAGAAATGGAAAGAAGGAGGAAGGGAGGGAGAGAGGAGGGGAATGGGAAGTCTGACTCTGCTGATGAGCTTCCCCACAGGATGTACCTGGTACTGGTCAGAAAGCTCTAGAAGGGACGGTCTTTGTCTTTTTTCTCTCTCCCTGATGGGCTCTAGGAGCTTTTGTTTTAATCCTTCTCAGAGGTAACCCAGAAGAGAGAACAGCACACATCTGGATTCCAGTGCTGCCGTGTTCCTGGGAGACCTGGGCCAACAACAGTGTGCACATCTTTCTAAAGAGGAAGTGGCAATGAGCCTCACGGAGGCACTGATTCCTATGGGGGTGGCCCGGAAGCATCATGGGACATGCTCAGCAAACAAGCTTGGTTCAAAATGTCATTTAAAAAATTGGGTTCTTAGCAGGGCGTGGAGGTACATGCCTGTAATCTCAGCAATCTGTGAGTCTGAAACCAGCCTGGTCTACAAAGTGAGTCCAGGACAGCCCAGACTACACAGAGAAACCCTGTCTTGAGAAACAACAACAACAACCAACCAATATTTTTTCATTTTTAGAATTTTTCCTTACATGTACTATTAAAACTGTAAAGCAATGTCTTTTTGTATATAGCTAGAGGTGATTTGAATATGAAATGTCCCCATAGGTTCCTGTGTTTGAATTTGTTCTCCAGTTGGTGATGCTATTTAGGACGGTCATGAGACTTCTAAAAGGTCTACCCTTGCTGAAAAATACAATACTGGGGGTGGACTTTGAGTTTGTAGAGCTGGCTTTCACTTCTGTTTTTTCTTTCTGCTCCAGCATGTGGCTGAAGTGATCACTCTGGTTCTTGGTTGCCAGGCTAGCTTCAGTTCCTGCTGCCATACCTTCCCTGCTGTGATGTACTGTCCCCCTCTGCAACTGTAAGCCAAAACAAACCCTTTCTCCTCCAAGTTGCTTTTTCTTAGCCTATCATAGTAACAGAAAAGTAACTAATGACCAAATCAACTAGAAGTCTATTTGTCTACAAAATTAGTCTTGCAGTGCTAGAGACCACTGCTTGGCTGCTAAACATCCCCTATCTGCCAATAATCCCTTATATTATTGGGCCTGTCCAATTTAACATCATGCAGTATGATGTGAACCAATACAATCATTGCGGCCAACCTGCTTTGCAATTAGGTATTATGGCAGGACTTTTGCAATAGCTCCTTAAAGAATGCATGACAGCTTCCTCCACTTAGCCAAGAATTTCTGTACATCACCAGCCACCAACTTAAAGAAAGCAAGACTCACAGTGTAAGGGTGTTGTCTATCTTGGCCGGGAAGGTATCTTGGAAGGAGTGTGGACAGCTGGTCACATTGCTTCTGCTGATTCTCAGATCACTTCGTGTGTGTGTGTGTGTGTGTGTGTGTGTGTGTGTGTGTGTGTGTGTATGTGTGTGTGTGTGTGTGTGTATGTGTGTGTGTGTGTGTGTGTGTGTGTGTGTGTAGTCCAGGCAGCAGCTCATGGAATGGTGCCACCTTATTAGGATGGGTCTTCACAGATCATTTAACACACTTAGAGACTCCCAGATGTCTCCCAGGTGATTCTAGATGCTGTCAAGTTGACAACTGCTATTAACCATCATAAGTGTCAGACATTTGCCAAGGAGAATGGACTGGAGTGACAAATGGGGCCTGAGTTGACAACAGAAATTTGGCCACATTAATTCTGGCTGACTCTCTATTCTGAGACAGAACCAACTGTGTTTGCTAAGCTAGAGGTTTCTAAGGTTTTTGTTGAATGAACCTGGATTTGATTATAATCAACAAGTTTTCCCTTTGACCCTCTGCTTGGCCTTCTGGCATTAATGATTGTCTCTTTCCATATGCTGCCAGCAAAGACCCACTTGTGTACATGCAAACAAAATGATGTCATACCATGTAATTGCTTATGAATACACTATCAAAGTAAAGCTCCAGTTCTGCTATACACACATCTTTATACAACTTTTTTTTTATCAATAATCAAGTATAATATAGAATGGTTGCACCATCGTAGACAAACTGGGGAAATTTCCATTTACTTTTTGACTAATTGAGAAAAGACATCTAGTACAAATGGCCTGACCACTTTCATAGACTTCCGGGAGCGGGGGCTGGCCATTTCCTGAACCTCTTCAGCTCTAATCTTTCATAGACAAGGCAAGAGAAATGATGTATCAAAGACAACAGAGAAAGACCCTGGCAGCAATGCCATAGTTCCTTATGAGTTGAATCTAAATCCCATTCCCTTGCTTCCCTTGTTTGGCAGCATACACATTGAAAGAATGTTGAAAATAATAATTATAGGAAAACTGCTTCCCTGTCTCTGTGTGGATATATTTGGTGGCAGGGACCCCACTACCTCTACCTTATGTGTAATCTTTAGAGAGCAGAAAGTACTAGAGTACACCTGAATCTAATCTTATTAAACATCCACTTGCTGAGCTGACTTCAGGTTTACAGGTACTCAGCACTTCAGTAGTTTCCACCAAAGAGGAGGAAACATGATGGAAACATGGTGGAAACATCACTGGGGACCATTTCTTTGTGGCACTTTACTTGTGGCTATCTCTTAAGGTGAAGTACATATTAGCATCAGGACCCTCCAGAGTACAGAGGAAGGAAACGTGGTCGGTCTCTCACCTCAGTGTGGTTCTCTGCCCAACACTTGGTGTACATTCCCAGAGTGAGTCTAAACATCTGATTCTCAGCCTTGGGGTGACATGACACCCCACAGTCCTTCCCTTATCCCTCTCTGGAAAAGCAGGCAAAAGGAACACAAGCCCTAGTTGCTTTTCTCTTCCAACATTCCAAGGCAGCCTGCTTGATTTGGCCATTGCCAGGATGGGACACTCATAAAACACTGGTGCCATTGTGATAAAAGAAGCATTTTAAAAGGAAGGGTAGTTTGGGGTCACAGCTTGAGGGCATGCAGTCCATCATGGCCAGGAATGGACAGTGGTGAACCATGGCAGCAGGACCACACAGCTACTCACTCACACTGAGTGAAAAAGGAAGCAGTAATGCAACCAATTAGGGTTGGACTATAAACTTAAAGGCTCCCAACCCTGTGTCCCTCACCTCTGAAGGGTTCCACAACTTCCCAGAACAGTGCCATCAGCTGGGAACCAGATGTTCAAAGACGCAAGCTTGCAAAGCACATTGTGCATTCAAGCTAAACAGATATCCAGGATGAAAACAATGAAGTCTATAGAGATAGCAGCTCAAGAAACACTATCAAGAAGTGTCTCTCCTAGCCAGGTGTGGTGGCACACGCCTTTAATCCCAGCACTCGGGAGGCAGAGGCAGGCGGATCGCTGTGAGTTCGAGGCCAGCCTGGTCTACAAAGTGAGTCCAGGACAGCCATAGCTACACAGAGAAACCCTGTCTCAAAAAACCAAAAAAAAGAAAAAGAAAAAGAAAAAGAAAAAAGAAATGTCTCTCACTCAAACTGGAACCCTACCTCAGTCCCCGGAGGCCAGGGGACCTCGGCACACCTTTGCTCCTTGTGGTTTCATAGACTTATAGACAAAGAAAGGAAGAATATTACTGATATAAACGGTACCTTGCAGAGAGAGAAAGTTAAAAGGAAATAACAAGATAAATTACTCTCCACAGAGTGCTGGGCCCAGTGGAGGTTGTCAGCAGCTGTCGGCTTTTCCCCTTCTATGTTTTTACCTGTGCTGTGGACTCAGGAACAACGCTGGGCCTATGCTCCCTGGGCGGTGCCCTGATAAACTTGGCCCAAATAGACTCTCTTGTCCCTTTCATCATATGAAACGAAGCAGGGAGATATGCAACTCCATTGGCTCCCTGTGTCGAATCTCTGAGTAATACATTTTTTATTGCTCATAAGCTATCCAGCTCAAGATATTTTACTACAGCAGATGATTAGATTAAGACAACTTTCAAGGATGCATAGATTCCCACAAGGTCATCAAGCCAACTGGGCTACCAGCTTGGCTCCTAGCTTCTATCTACGCCTATACTTGGCGTAAGACAAGAGGCGTTTGAACAATGTCATGGACCTGGGGGAAGGAATCCTGAAGTCTTGTATGGCTTTCACTTCTAGTTAATGGGGTGACCTGGGCAAGTTGGTGAACCTCATTGAGCTTTAGCGGGGGGTCTGCTTGGTAAACCAAGGATACCAACACACACTCTCCTTTCTGAAGGTTTCAACAAACCACTTCCCAAGACTGTCCAGGGGTAACACAGAGAATGTTCTGGAAAAAGCAGTCCTGTGTGTAGAAGGTCACTAAGGCTAAAAGAACACTGGGGCTTGAGCTTGTACAAATGCTTCACTGAGAGAGAGGACAGTCTGCCTCCATTCCATTCTGCACACAGCATGCTGACCTTTGCTTCCCATGGCCTCAGTGTCTTCACTGCCACGGCCAGGCCTAGAACATTCCATGGTCAATGATTGTCAACTTGACCCAATTTGAGGAAGTACAGTAGATATCTTCCCACTGGGGTGAGTGGGGGTGACCTAGACTTGGCTCAGAAGGCTTTCAGATGCCTGTAACAGCAGGGCTTCTATAGCAATGGAGGACCTAGCCGTAGAGTAAGATACTGATGTGAACACATTGGGAAGCATAATTATTTGCATATTCATAACTGCTAATCTTAGTTGAAAGCTTATTCTATGCCAGGGTCTTTGTGTACTTACACTATTTCATTTGCTGTTTCTGCAGACTTTGGATTCAGTGACACTTTTGCATAAATTGATGCTAATTAGTAGCAACTTATGTGCCTGAGAACTTCAAAGCACACTTGCCTTATATAATGTACACGTCATGGCATGTGCACACATGGCTTGCATACCCCTCTCATTAACTCTTTGCCTATCTTAGCCACAGGCTAACATTAGTGTATCAGTTTGAGTGCTGTAACAGAGTCTCCAAATAGCAATAGCTGAAGTAGTGCAGATATTCAAATAATGCAAAATCTAACCACTATTAATATATAGAGAGAGTAGGTCAGCCAGAGCTCATGGAGTGAAACAGAGCCTAGGCTTCTGGCATCTCATCATTTATGGCCATGTTCCAAGATGCTTGCTTGCTTTCTACCTATCACATCTTCATTCCAGATAAATGACAAGAGGAGGAGAAACATTTCATTTCATACCTTGTCTCATAACCTATTAAACAGAGTGAAGGGAGTTGCAATCCCAATGCTAACTGCAGCCAGCATCAGCAAGAGACTCAGATGAGGCTTACTGAATGGTTTGTCTTCATGACTGCGCAGATGCCTCCTTTCCTCGCCATCTGGAACACTGTGTGGTCCTGCAAGGCTTCACCTTGTGGCAGCCGGCTTTCCCTTCTGCTCTGTGGCAGAGGTTCTCAACTTGTGGGTCATGACCCGTTTGGTAAACTTCTGTCTCCAAAATTATTTCCATTATGATTTGTAGCAGCAGCAAAGCTACAGGTATGAAGTAGCAGTGAAAATAATTTTATGGTTAAGGGGAGGGTCACCACAACATGAGGAATTGTAATAAAGGGTCGCACACAGCATCAGAAACGTTGAGAACCACTGCCCTAATGCATTAGTAACCTTTTTTTTTCATTGCTGTGGTGAGATAGATACCTCACAAAAGTGACTTAAGGAAAGGTTTGTTTTAGCTCATAGTTTGAGGGTACAGCCCATTATGGCAAGTTAGTCGCGGTGGCAAGAGTATGAAGCAACCAATCATGTTGTACTTATGGTCAGGAAGCCAAGAGAGATGATTTGTGGTACTTAGCTCGCTTTACCCTTTGTTTTCAGTCCAGTAGCCATCTCAGGGAATGATGCACCTGCAATTAAGATGGTCCTTCCCACCTCAATTAACCTGGTCTGGAAACTCCCTGACAGACATGCACAGGCTTTTTCTCCAAAGTCAACACTGTCAAGTTCACAATCTGTTAACCATCACACCTATAATATGTTATTTGCAGAGAGAGTGAAGAGTAAGCCACGTTGTTTCTTTTTTTTTTTTTGGTTTGTTTGTTTGTTTGTTTTTTTTAATTAATTTATTCATATTACATCTTGATTGTTAGCCCTTCCCCTGTTTCCTCCCATTCCTCCCTCCCTCCCACTTCCCCCCTTCTCCCCTCCCTTATGTCTGTGATTGAGGGAGACTTCTTCCCTCTATGTATGCTCTAAGACTATCGAGTCTCTTCTTGGTAACTTGCTATCCTTCTTCTGAGTGCCACCAGGCCTCCCCATCCAGGGGACATGGTCAGAAAAGGGGCACCAGAGTTCACGTGAGAATCAGATCTCACTCTCCACTCAACAGTGGAGAATATCGTGTTCGTCGGCTAGGTCTTGGTAGGGGTTCGAAGTTTACTGCCTATTTCTCCTTGGCTGGTGCCCAGAAAATGCCCTAACACACAACAAGGACATATGCTCAACCATGTTCATAGCTGCTTTATACACAATAGCCAGAACATGGAAACAGCCTAAATGTCCCTCAGTAGAAGAATGGACTAAGAAACTATGGTACATTTACACTATGGAGTATTACTCAGCTATTAAAAACGAGGAATTCCCGAAATTTGTGGACAAATGGATTGACCTAGAAATTATCATAATGAGTGAGTTCACCCAGAAGCAAAAAGAGACAAACGGTATATACTCACTTATATCAAAACACTAGTCCAAGGGATACGTCCCATGAAAAACCTTACTTACCAAGAAAGTGGGTCAGAGGAGAGGACATCCTATTGAGACTTTAGGCGAGAGTAGCATGGAAGAATGGGGAAATAATAGGACCCACAGGGTCCTGGAAACCTACAAGAAGAACTTTATGACAGGCAGATCTGGGTCCTGGGGTCCTCCTCAAACTAAGCCACGTTGTTTCTTGCCACTGGTCTCCAACACCATGGCTTTGGCCACAGTTTTTCTGCAAATGCCACCAAGAGCTTCCCATACTCCCACTGGAGACTGGGGTAGGAATATGAGGTTACATCTTTCAATGAAAAGAAGATCAAAGGACTTGGGGTTCATATTTTAAAGCCACCATTGCAAGCTAGCTATTCTTGCTACAGTGATATAGGCTCTTCACCTACAAGATAGCAGTAGTATCTGTCCTCAGGGGCCAGGAGGGATCCAGGCACAAAAAAGTATAAAAGAGCTGGCAGTGATGGCAGAAGAGCTGGTGGTGGTGGTGCACGCCTGTGATCCCAGCACTTGGGAGGCAGCGGCGGGTGGATTTCTGTGAGTTTCAAGCCAGACTGGTCTACAAAGTGAGTTCCAAGACAGGCAGGCTGCATAAAGAAACCCTGTCTCAAAAAAAAAAAAAAAAATCGGAGAGAGAGAGCAAGGGAGGAGGGGGAGGGAGAAAGGTACAGGAAGTGGATACCGCCCTCTTGCCTGCCCTGGGTAGGGGTGACCTTGCTCTCCTGTGACCCTGCAATGGTCTCTGCATTCACAGAGTATATAGAGCATCTTTGTGAGGTCTTCTGAGCTGTTGTGTTTATGAAGATGCTCATAGCTATAATGTAGTAATTAATTCAAATCCCAGTGAGTGGGTAGTGTTTGTTGCGGGATGGGGAGTGTTCTGCTCCTCCACTGGCATAGCACTTGTTCCCATATGGGGACCACATAAACACAGCTCATCGTTCACTCCACATGCCAGTATGATGACTGACATGTGCTGGAGTATGCTCTAGAATTTAAATGACTTCATTTCTGCTCGCTGGCAGCATTTTTATAGGTTTATAACACGTAATGCTGTGGCTTGAATATGCCCCCCCCCAAATTCATATGTTGTACACTTCTTAATCAAAGCAGTGATTTTGAGATGTGAGCTATGAAACAGGGCTCAGTCTTGAGGGTCCTGTCCTTGAGAATGGATCCACGTCGTCAACACTGATGAGTTCGTTGTGAAACTGATTTAGGCTCCCTCTTGTCTCTTCCCTACCCTTCTGCCTCCCACCGTGGGCTGACTCATCAACAAGGCCTTAGCCAAGGCCATCTCCTTCACCCGGGACTTCCCAGTCTCCAGAAGGATGAGAAATGATGGATTTCATTATAAATTTAGCTTCCCCTCCCTTCAGCATCCAGCAGCAGCACAAGGGCACTAAGCAGATCCAAGCAGAAAGTGAGGTGCTGTGTTATTTAATGGATTTGTTGAAGACAGATGCCTCTGTCGCAAGCCAGGGAAACTCTGCTTCTTCTGTTTGGGTGCACTCCTGCCCACTCAGCCTGGCTGCAACTATCAGGTGTCAAGATGATGCAAGCCCTTGGCAGAAATCCATCCTTTATCAACGCGTCCAGCCTTTTGACATCATGGCATGACGTCACCTGCACAGTTCATGCTGAAGGATAATGTGATTGATTCACCAAAGGGAAAAAGGAAATCACAAACAAATCTCGTAATGTTTTTAAGTAAGTTTGTATTGAGCCTCACTCAGAGCTACTCTGGGACTCATGGGGCCCACAGGCTGTAGGTTGGACTTGCCTAAGGCTTTTGAGTGTTCGCCAAGGGATAACTGTTAATACTGATAGAAGTGACTACAGGAGTGTCTGTCCTCCATTTCTCAAGGGCTCAGGAGACAAAGCCCAGGTGACTGGAGTCAGAGAGAGAGAAAGGGGAATAGAAAATTGAGAGGAAGATAGAATGCAGAAATACATTCAACAAGGAATAAAATTAACATAGATCCAGGCTGGGCAGATGGCTCAGGGAGTAAAGTGCTTTTCTGATAAGCGTGAGGACCAGAAGTGCATGTGCATGCGTGTGTGTGTGTGTGTGTGTGTGTGTGTGTGTGTGTGTGTGTGTGTGTGTGTGTTACTGGTTCCCTCTTCAATGGCTCCACTGGCTTGACCACATGCTTTTTTTTTTTTTTGATGCACATCTCCTAATAGCCATTGCTCTCTCTCCCTGAGCTCTGTCTTTATTCCTCATCCAGCCAGATACCCCAGCCTCCCAATGTGTCTAGGTCTTGCTTGAGAAATCAACTGGGCTTCTCCTCTCTTCCTCTTGCCTTTCTCACTCTCTGAGGGTCTCCTAACTGCAACAAAGAGCACCTGATTACTCTCCTCTCAGTGTGTGTGTGTGTGTGTGTGTGTGTGTGTGTGTGTGTGTGTGGTGTGTGTGTGTAAACCAGAGAACAATTTCAGCTGTGTTTCTGACTCTACTCACCTTGTTTTTATAAGACAGGAGCTCCTAACAGCCTAGAGTTCACCAAGTAGGCTAAGTCACCTGCCCAGGAGCCCTTGAGCTCCCTGCCCCCACCTCATCAGTGCTGAAGCTACAAGCAGAGGACACCAAACCTATGTTTTGTTTATTTGTTAGTAAGGATTCCAGGGATCAATTCCGCTCTTCATATCAACAAGGGAAAGCCTTTACTAACAGAACCATCTCCTCAGCCTCTCTCCAGCCCTTGGTGACTGGTTGAAAAACAGACAAGTTAGCCGGGCGTGGTGGCGCACGCCTTTAATCCCAGCACTTGGGAGGCAGAGGCAGGTGGATCGCTGTGAGTTCGAGGCCAGCCTGGTCTACAAAGTGAGTCCAGGATGGCCAAGGCTACACAGAGAAACCCTGCCTCGAAAAACCAAAAAACAAATTGGGTCAAGCAAGTCTTTTTTATTCCAAACTACAATCTGCTTTCACACACCAACCACTTTGTCCCATGTCCCATGGCTATGTTCCCTCTCTATTCGTCTATCCAGTTTCTTGCCCTGGAAATGTGCAGTAGGAATTAGTCCTTCCCCGCCCAGGGAGTTTCCCTCCCTACCCATTCCTACCTCTCCCTTTCCAGGTCCCCTATCACACTTTGAACCTTTTCTTCATCTCTTATCTCCACTCTTCTGTAACAGTCACTTGTGTATCTATGGGTTTCCCTCCACTGTAGATCTAGGACTTTGCCTTATTGACATAAGTATTAAGTATTGACATTCTGTATGAGACGTGTGGTCGGGGGTTGGGAAGAGGGTGAGGACAATTTACGGATATTCAGTCCTCAGGATGATCTATCTAGAAAAGAGGCCTGGCATTGGGTTAGTAATTCTTCCACAACACATAGTAGGTATATAATATAGTAGGCACAAAGTAGTAGTACCACTTATTATACGTAGTCATTCCTTCCCCCCATTAAAGTGTAGCTCTTGTGTCACCCCATGGGGGCTTCTGAGATCAGAAGGATTCTCCCTAGTGTGGGACATCTCGTGGTAGAAGGGATTCAGTCTGCATGGTGAGGCATGCGCAACCCAGCAAGTGATAAGAGGCTGTGCCCAGCAAGTGATAAGAGGCAGTAGAAGAAGCAGCACCATATCTTACAGGGTTGTACAGGCTCAGCAGAAACTGGCTTAAGCCACAGTGTCTGAAAGTCAAAGCATGTTTTAATTTTTTTAGCTTATTGTATTTTTTATATTTTAAATTATGTGTATAAGTGTGAGGGGGGTAGCTAAGTGTAAGCCAGAGGCATCACCTCTCCCTGGAATTGGAGCTACAGATGCCTGTGAGTCACCTGACATAGGTGCTTGGGAACTTAGTTTGAGTCCTCTAGAAGAGCAGTACTTATGCTTAGTCCTCGAGCAGTCTCCCCAGTCCCCAGATGGTTGAAGTATGTGTGTTATCCACTCACTGATCGATTGATCTTCCCAATTGTTTGTCTTCTGCAGACGCAAGTGACGATGGTCATTTGTCCAATCACAGCTCTTGATTACATAGAAAGATGCAAGCCCTGGAATACTCCATAGAGGCTGTGGCTCTGAGTCAGCTGTCCTCACTGTCCTGTTATGAAAGATGCCCAATTGTGTAGTAGCAGCCATCTGCATAGACTGCTCAAGTAGTGCATGGTGTCTGTCCCCTGTCTTGGTAGCCTACACGGCCTATCCCAATGGCTAGCTTCATCTTGCAGTGACATCAAGCCCAGGACTTACCTGATTCCACTCACAGCATTTTTGAGGCCAGGAGAATGCAAAGCTGCCATTGTCAGCATCCATACCCCGTTTCTGGGCCCCAGAAGGGTGAGCCCAAATTTCTTCCATTCCTACAGGAGCCTCCCTCCCAGGCTGCAAAGTCTTTTCTAGGGAACTTAGAAACTGAACTGAGGAATGTGGGTACTGTAAAATCCAAAGAGCTAGAAGAACACCCCAGGACCCTCCCTGCCCCTGCTTTGTCCTCGGTGTTCTGTGTCCATTCTATCACCACTGGCCATGCCTTCTCTACCCTAACTGCAAACTTCCTCAGGCTATAATGAGTCCCAGCTCTCTGCTGAGCCATCACTGCTCGCCACCCCCATCCCCCACCACCAGAGGAACTCTTTGTCCTCAAACTCAAAATGGCTTCATGCCAGCAGACATGAAAAGAGGCATGCTGAGGGTATAGGGCACCCCAAGGGTCATCAAGTATTATCTTGGTAATCCTCAAATGTCTTAGCAGCTTCAGCTTTCAGATAGGTAAACTGAGGCTAAGACAGGTAGAATGACTTGCCCGGGTCCACGAACATGGAACAAATATTCACATCTGGCCCTGGCCCTGCATGGTGGGTAGGGGAGTCTCCTCTGCCACGGGAGTAGGAGCTGCTCAGAATCTCCATCCATATCCACAGTGACGAGATGTGGGGCCTGTTACTCCCATTGAGCACCCAGGCCCTGGGACTCAGAGAAAGCTGAAGTGTGAGCGTGACTGTCAGAGAGAAGCTGCTGAGCAAATGGTTCAGAGTTCACACCCTGAGTCACACTGACACAGTTCTAGACCCTGTCACATGACATCGCTGCTCTATGCTTGAGCAAGTAGCACGCAGCTCTCCTGATCTTAGTTTCAAGTTCCAAACTGAAACAACCATTGTCCCGTGCTCCTCATCCCAAGGGAGTGGGATGAGATCAAAAGTTATAAACAAGAGGGAGACCCGTGGTATCTCTGCACTGGAGACTGAGGGTCTAATCTAAATTTCAGCACCCATCCAGCAGTAGCAAGCTTTTCCCATCCTTTGCTGGATGAAAAGCAGGAACTGTCAATCAAATCAGAAGTTTTAAATGTCATCAGGAGTCTAAGAATATGAGAGTGCTCAGGATTTTTTTTCCCTTAATCACTCATCAACATCCAGGGAGCTTTCACATTACCCAATAAGATAAGCAACACATGCTGTTACCAGCAACAGAGGCATCAGAATTCTCTAGCAAAGATTTTAGAACAGCAATTATAAAAACATAAAACTGCAAGCTGGGCATGGTGGCACATACCTGTAATCCTAGCACTCTGGAAGGCAAGGTTGCTATGAGTTCAAAGCCAGCCTGGTCTACAAAGCAAGTCCAGGACAGCCAAAGCTACACAGAGAAAGCCTGTCTTGAAACACTCAAAAAATAAAATAAAATAAAAAATAAATAAAAGTGCTATAGCGGGGCTTCAGAGATGGCTCAGTTGATAAAATGCTTGCTGTGCAAGGGGGGGACCTGGGTTCAAATCCTCGGAATTCATGTTGGGCTTGGTAACACGTGTCTGTAACCCTATCATTCCTATATGGAGATGGGAGACAGACATAGAAGAATCCCAGAAGCTCATGGGCAGGCCAACACAGTGTACACATCATTGAACAACAACAACAACAACACCGTGTCTCAAACACGGTGGAGGGCAAGGCCCAACACCAAAGATTTTTCTCTGGTTGTTATGCCCTGTCATTCATGCTGTCTCCACCTCCCTAGTGCTAGAGTAACAGGTGTGCACTGTCATGCCTGTTTTTAATAAGTTGGTACCAGGGACCAAACTCCGGTCTTTGCAGTTGCACAGCAAGCTGTTTAATGACTAGCCAACCTCCCAGTCCAGGGATATAATTTTAACTGTAGGGTTAATCTTCCTTATTTTCTGAAGTATCCTAAAGGACCTGGAAACCTGAGGCCCAAGTGACCATCTTTGCCTCTTGAGGATCCAGACCCAGGCCTGAATATTGATGGAATCTTGGCTGTGAGGTCACTATTGACATATAAAGGGCATGCAGTGGAAAACTCCTTTTCCTGGGACAACTTACAGGGAGCATAATATCAGTTCCTAGGGTGGGGACATGGTTTCTAGTTCAAGCTGGCCGGTCGTGCAGTGCTTAGAAGACCTTATGTAATGGCGGTCCCTCCTCTAGGAGATGCCAGCCCACAGCGAACAATTTGGAAATATCACCGAACCATCACAAAACCTCAAATCTGAACCCCATTTTTCATCCCAGAAAGCTGAGACACCAACGGGGAGGGGCTTAGGTCAGGGCATGTTTGAGTACATGGTGTCAGAGTGAAATCTAGATCTTTGGGTTAGGCTTTCTCGTCCTCAAGTCACAAATGTGTTACAGGTTGGACTGAATTCCCAAGTTCTGGGATCCATCCTGACCTCAATAAGAGTAAGGATGGCAAGAAGCTATTGCTGTTTTGTATTCCTTCAGAAAATGGTTTCTTAGCTCCATGTTTTCATTAGGGTTCATCTTATGTGTTGTTTCTGTGGAATGGACCATTCTAAAACCCAGTGGCCTGAGGCCAGAGATGCTGGACATTGTCCATAAGTCCATGGGTCAGTGGATAGTCGTGAACAACATCATGTCAAGGTTGGCTGATCTTGGTTGAGTTTTTGGCCACATCAGTAGAAGGTATAGGAAACGCTTACTTGCTGGGATCAGGCTGTGCCCTACTCTGCGTTACTCTGAGTTGTATAAAATGGTGGATTTTCAGGGTATGGTTTTCCCTAAGAGACTCCAATTTAGCAGCAGCTTTTGACTCCATTTATAAGAAGGTGAAAGACCAAGAGACCCCTAGGGGCATGACACAAACATCACCACCCCCTCCACCACTACCCATGCAGCAGACTGACAGATGACTTATTGCTGAGAATAGAAAGGGAGCACTCTATAAATTTATCAGGGTAAACTGAGAGTATAAGAACACATGGGCATATTAAAATCATAATGAGGAAAGGAGCCCTGAAAACTTATCCGACACACCAGAGCAAAGGAAGAGTGTAACTCCTTTGCCTGAACCTCATAAAATGGTAGAGACTTAACAGTGCTGTGACAGCACAGTGCCCTTGACCTGGTACCTACTGTGCATCAGGACTGACAGACACAGAACACCTGGAGCTTCATCTTGGGCCCTGCTACCGACTCAGCCTACCTGACTGCCTGCTTTCTACTGACTAGTTCATCTGGGCCTCAGTACAGATCTTTCTCAGTGCTAGGCTTAGGCCCTTCATCTTACAATATAGATCTTGTTAACACTTTTATCATCACTTCTGAGGCTTTTTGAATTTCACTATAAATTTTAAAACTTGCATTTATTTTATAAATCGCATGTATTCATGTATACATGTATTTATATATGTACATAAATGCATGTGCATATATGAGAGATTTATAGTGTGATAAGTGAAATATGATGAGACTTAATATTAGTAATTAAGATTGGAATCAAAGAATCTGCATTCATGTTGGCCAGATCGCCAAGGCAGATGGGGTTATCTGGCACATTGATGCTGTTGAAACCTCATCGCCCTGTGACTGTACTGTTATCCAATAAATTCTGACACTGTGGAGAAGTACAGCTGTGGTGGTTTGAATGGAAAATGCTCCCTATATTGGGGCTGGAGTGATGGCTCAGTGGTTAAGAGCACTGGCTGCCCTTCCTGAGGGCCTGAGTTCAATTCCCAGGACCCACGTGGCAGCTTGCACCTGTCTAAACTTCAGTTCCAGGGGATAGGGCACCTTCGCACAGGCACACATGCAGGTACAACACCAATGCACATACAATAAAAATAAAATTTTTTTTTAAAAAGAAAAATATTCCCTAGAGGCTCACATATTTGAAGACTGGTCCATAGCTGGTGGTGCTGTGCGGAGGAGCGTTCACTGTAGGCCGACTTTCAGAGTTTATAGCCATACCGCCACTTCTAGTTCACTCTCTGCTTCCTGTTTGTGAGTAAAGGTGTGATCGCCTAGCTTCCTTATTAGTCTGCCTGCTGCCATGCCTCCCACCTTCAATTGTGAACCCTCTCTCTGGAACCATAAACCAAAACATACTCTTCATTTCATAAGTTTATTTTAATTGTGGTGTGTGTGTGTGTGTGTGTGTGTGTGTGTGTGTGTGTGTATGTGTGTGTGTGTGTGTTTATCACAGCAGTGAAAAGTAACTAATACTGAAAAACATTGCACCTTGTATCTTACTGTTATTCAGTAAATCCCGACCTTGTGGAAAGACACAATTATGTTTGTCTATGTTTCTGGCTGAATGTGCTCACGACACTCATGTGGCAGAGGTGTCGAGGTGCCTGGGCCACCCACCCCGTTCTCCAGCAGCCTAGTCCAGGGTTCATGTTGGATAGGCCCTGCGGGAACCAGTGCAACGTGAACAGTTCAAGGTCTCAGTGGCCTCTGTTTCCAACCTCACAGACTCACAAATAAGAGGACTATCAAAGTCCAAGTGTGGTTCTATGTCTCTCTTTGTTTCTTTGTTCCTTCCTTCCTTCCTTCCTTCTTTGTTCCTTCCTTCCCTTTTTTCTTTCCTTCTTCCTTCCTTTCTTTTATTCTTTCACTTTACATCCCTATTGTAGCACCTCCCTCATCTCCTCCCAGCCCCACCCTCCCTCCCTCTTCCCCCATCTTCCCTCCCCTACTCCACCCATCTCTTGATGGTCAACTACAAAACTGCATAGCCAATGGGGATGGGCCTGGATGCAGCATGAGTGACAACTGTGGTCACTGTCACAGTTCATCCTGGGGTTGCTGTTGAAGATTTTGCTTCTATTTCTTCCTGGCTCTCCAGGGCTGTGGGAGATGCTTTGGTCAGTAAGGCAAACAAGACCAGAAAGGGGGCTCTCTAAGAGCCTGTGACCCCAAGTGATTATGACTTTCAGAGTCCGCACCTCCACCCTGTCCCTCACTCACCCATGTTGTGCATGGAGCATTGGAAGACCATTAATGGAAAGTCTTTTTCTTCTGGTAAAAAAAAAAAAAAGATGAAATCTGTCTTTGGTCTTTGCTGAATATGTAACATTCCAAACTATGCAAACATGAGAGTTTATGCAGCCTGGCCTGTCAATCATCTGCCTAAGAGACCATGCCTGCGGAAAGCAGACTTAACTATTACCATGCTAAAGGGATGTAGGGAATATTTTTTTTGTTTTTTTGTTTTTTGTTTGTTTGTTTGTTTTTTGAGTTTTTTGTTTTGTTTTGTTTTTTGAGACAGAGTCTCTTTGTGTTAGCCTTGACTGTCCTGGACTTGAACTCATAGCGATTCACCTGCCTCTCCCGCCTGAGTGCGCCACCACACCCAGCTAATAATTATGTTTTTAATAAGATGACATACTTTTCCTTTCCTTAAGCTGGGCTTTTGGTGCTGCCACGAGGCTGTGCTAGGTCTGCTTGCTTATCTGTTAACTCTGAAAAGTGTTACTTTTCCTTTGCTTTTTTTTCATGTCTTCCTTTCTCCTGGCCAGGGCCTAAGAGTGCTTTCTCTGGTTCTTCTGGGATTTTTTTTTTCACTGTTTCTCTGAGGCTACCTCCCTTTTGCCATGTGGCTGCTTGCCAAACCCCAATGCCCAACTTAAAAACACAGAGCTTAGCCTAGCTTCCTCTTTCCTGTCTTTCTCCTCTTGGGAGCTGCTGGGGTGCAGTTTGTCTGCCCTGTTGTTTTTCATTTAAACTCTAGTAAAAGTGTACCCACATTTTTTCTGGGTCCATTCTCAAAGACAAAGAACCCTGAGAGAAGATCCCAATTTCCTAGTAAAGCCTGACACCCCCAAATTTCTAGTAATAACAATACCAAGAGTCCTACATTGTTTTAAGTCTCTGAGATCTGAGGATACTCGCCATAGCCACAGAATTGACTGTATCCTGATGGGTACAAACCCTGACCTGATGCCACACACCACTCACTCACTGGCTGTGAAGGTTCAAAAGGACGAGGAAAACCCTTGCCTTTTTCAGCTCTCATCCTCATGAAGGCAAAATGAGCAGGTGCGCAAACAAATCAATGAGCAAACTATGCATTCAAAGTATGGTTGACCTGGCAAAGGAAAACACTAGGACTTGGGAACTATGTAACTTGGTCACTGGTTCAAAGCCAACTTTCTGGAGGAAACATTTAAACCACGACGGGAAGGCAGAAGGAAGGTCTCAGCTTTGTGGGAACAAGAACAACATTCTGGGGAGGCATTGGCAGGAAATGAGGTCTGAAGTGGGCAAGGCCTGGCTCACTGGAGGAAGTGAGAGGAGGCCAGTGTGGCAGGAAGGAGTGGGAGCTGATCCTCCAATGATAAGGATATGGGTAAGGAGGACGTCAGACCACCAGGCCGTGGAGGTGTGAGAAGTGTTTGGACTTATTGAAGAATCTGTGGGGCGCCACTGCCTATTGACACTGGGCCCAAGAGGTGTCATATATCTTCAGAGGGAACAGGGCAGGTATGGCTTTGCCTCTTTGGTGCAAACACAGATTCTAAGACTTGGTCCTGGCATTAGAGGCCCTCGTAAAAGAAAGGAAACTTTCCCACAATGTTTACAACATGGTGCAGCTAAGTCTTCTCTCTTTCTCTCCAAGGCTAGAGGCCAAGTTAGGGGCTGGGCAGAAGGTATCTTAGCAAATCCTGGCCCAGCCTGGAGCCCTCAGACACAGAGGAGCATGTGTGACCAGACACCTGATTTAGATAGTCACTTTATGGCAGAGAGGAGCAGGAAATGTAAATCAAACTAACTGTAGAGACAAGGAAAAGCTAGGCTAACTGGACCCGAGGAAACCACAGTGGGGTCTGTTAATCCCACTGGGTGAGAATAAGACCACTATCACATTTTTGAGCCAAATTTGAAGTAAGCTTTAATAAATATTGGTCAATGGATAATGGCTGAGTTTGTGGTGGTTTGAATAGGTATTGCCTGCCCCCTCACCCCAAAAACTGATGTGTTTGAATGCTTAGTCATATGGAGTGGCACTTTGAGGAGGTGAGGTCTTGTTAGAGGAACCGTGTCACTGTAGAGGCAGGGCTTTGAGGCCATGTGTGCTCTGGCTACATCTCCTTTTGCTGTCTTCTGGTCAAAAAGTTGAGCTCTCTCTCCCAGTACTTAGGAGGCAGAGGCAGGCAGATCTCTATGAGTTTGAGGCCATCCTGGTCTACAAAGCAAGTCCAGGACATCCAGGCCTACACAGATAAACCCTGTGTAGGAAAAAACAACAACAACAACAACGACAGAAAAGATGTAGAACTCTCAGCTCCTCCAGAAACATGCAGGCCTGTATGCTTCCATGTTTCCCGCCATGATGAAAAATGACGATATTGGACTATACCTCTGAAACTGTAAGCCAGCCCCAATGAAATGTTTTTCTTTATAAGAGTTGCTTTCTCATCATGGCATGGTGGCTCATGTCTGTAATCCAGCACTCAGAAAGGCAGAGGCAGGAGAATCTCTGTGAGTTTGAGGCCAGCCTGGTCCACAAATCTAGTCCAGGACATCTAGGTCTACACAGAAAAACCTATCTTGGAAAAAAAGAAAAGAAAAAGGAAAGGAAGGAAAGAAAAGTTGCCTTGGTTATGGTGTCTCCTTGCAGAAATGAAAGCCTAAGTAAGAAAAGGTCCATACCTGGAATTCCCAGACTATGGCTGAGAATTACATTAGCCTGGTACTTGAAGTCCACAAGGCTCTGTACTTCCCATCCAATTGGGGGCAATCATAAATCGTGACCCACTTCCTCTCTATGTATCTTTTGCCTATGTGTGATCAAGCACATGCTGTCTATTTGGGCAACCAACCTTGTTTACAGAAGTGAAAACATGGGGCTTATTACCTTATTTGAACACCATCCCCCAACATTCCTTTGACCCCTCACAGGTTCAAGTCCTATTCCTTCCTCGCTCCAAGCCTGTCAGCAGGTAAGGGGAACCTAGCCCATTAGACTCAGGCTACCTACTTTGGCTTGCTCAGGTTGTAGACTCAGTGGTCCATAGAGGATATAAGTGGCCTGGCTCACTGGAGGAAGTGAAAGGAGGCCAGTGTGGCAAGAAGAAATGGGAGATGATCCTGCCAGGATGAGGATATAAGGAGGGTCAGCTCATGGGCTTTTGAGTTGTAAAAGGGGCTTGAACTGAGCCTCTTATATATTATACACACACACACACACACACACACACACACACACACACACACACCAAGTCTCCCATGACTTATACTATACACATGCCACAGCAAACACACAGTTCACACACATATGCTACATAGGGCACGTTGTGGACTCCATTCACACACTTTCTACATGTACCACACCATATACCAAAACAAGCACACTATCACACACCATATACACTATATACCACATACACTATACAATCCACACAATATACCTCACACACCTCTTGCTTGTCATTTTATACATGTGACATACATTACATGAGACATGCATCCCACATTATACAAATCTCATATGCCCCACATGTCCATAAGCACAAGCTCCATATGAGCCACACACAAGCCACTTCATACTATATAGCATATCATGCCATGTCACATCATACATGAATACATAGATATGTGTACCACATACATCTTCCACATACATTACATAGCATATATCTGACATTATAGTAACAACAACAACTACTACTACACAGAAACACATACACTTCTGTAGGCATAGGGTTTTTTTGACTATTTTATTTAGGTTCTTATATCTATCACCCTTCTTCACCCCAATCCCTCCTAACACCCCAACACTAGGTAGGAGAGACAGAAGGCAAGAGAGGAAAGGGGCCATAGGTCCCTTTATATTTATTCATTTTTTTTTTTGAGACAAGGTTTCTCTGTGTGATAGCCATGGCTCCAGGACTTACTTTGTAGACCAGACTGGCCTAAAATTCACAGTGAGTCACCTGCCTCTGCCTCTGTCTCCCAATGCTGAGATTAAACATGTGCCACCATGCTCTGCACATAGATCTCTTTAAACTACTTCCTACTGATTAAGGTCTTGGGGTCCCTTAGTGCAAGTCCAAATTTCATTGTCATGATATCTCCAATATTTTCTTCTAGTCAAATTGTGACAACAGCAATCAGGAGCAGCAGGGGAGAGCAGCAGCCACTTACTTCTTCAGAGAGCACCCATCCCTCTCTGGGCTCTGGCATTTATACCCGTTCAAGCATCCCCAGAATTCCAAACTTAAACTATCTGTAGCTGGCAAAACTCACACCCCTGTTGGTGCATGAGACAAATCATAGTTAGCAGCTATGGACAGTCTGAAGCAGGCCCATATCCCCACACCTGGGATTAAAACAAAAACAAATTCACATAACATAATTTTCTTTTTTAGGAAACCAAAAACAAAACAAAACAAAACAAACAAAAAAACAAAAAAACCTCTCGCTATACCCCTCTGTATCTCAGGCATGGCAGATGCAATGAAAAAAAATCAAGGTACCTGAGATGGCCTGGGGAGGGGACTTCAGGAGGGTCTGGAATGGGTATGGAAGATTTCTGACAGTTTTCTTTGCCATAAAAAACAGTACACGTTTAAAAACACAGTTCTGACCAGTGCCTATGTTAGCATCAGAGGATATCATGATGCCCCGGTAACAGAATATTATCCCACAATCATAAACGCTAAGAGCCTAAGATCCAGGAGTACAGAAGCTGGCATCTGCTCTCTTGTGTGCAGTTTCTGATTGCCTTCCTTGGCTGGTAGACATACCTCTTGGATCGCTGCCTCTGTCTTCCTATGGCATTTCACCCCGTGTCTTCTCATTATTCTAGTAAGAGTTCCGTAAGCCCAAAGTGGCTTACCTTGCAGCCATTAATTAAATTAGCAAAGATGCTATTCCCAAATGACAGTGCTGGGAAGATTCACTCCCACCATATCGGGATCTAAAGGCCTCTTTCAACTTCCATAGAAGGCTGTTGAAGAAGAACCCTGAGCCTCTGGGTAAGTCGACTCCCTGTGCACTCACCATGTCCCTCCCAAACTAATTGGAGCAACAGGGTCCCTGCAGGGTGGCATGTGTTAGCATATAGGTCTTTGCCTCTAGGTTGCTTAGCAACCTATGACATCATCGCCAGATGCTGCAGGTGCATGTCAGATGCCCTTCAGCTGTGCAGCAGATATAAAAGGGCCAACCTGACACCTGTCTCTCTCTCTTATTTTCTCTCTTTCTCTTGCACTCTCTGTGCCTAGGGTTTCTCTTCCTCTCCCTGTGTCTGGGGTGCCTTCTACCCCCATTTCTCTCTCTCTCCCATTGTCTCTCTGTCTCTCTCTACCCTCATAGCCCACTCAGGCCCCAACTCCTTGCCTCTTCCCTTCCTGCAAATATATCTCCCCATAGTAGACCTGTTGTGTCTCTCACTATATTTTTTAATGAAAGCAGCATGTACAGGGCATATCACCTTGGAGAGTTTCACTGGTTATCTGAGTTACTTTTCTATTGCTGTGATAGAACGCTTGACCGAAAGTAACTTTGGGATGAAAAGGTTTATTTCATCTTGCAACTCTCTAGTCACAATCCATCAGTGAGAAAATCAGGGCAAGAACTCAAGGTAGGAACCTGGAGGCAGGAATCGAAGCAGAAGCCAAGAGGAATGCTGTGTACTGCTTCTTGGCTTGCACCTCATGGTTTGTTCACACTGCATGTTCATACAATTCATGACTGCCTGCCCAGGGATGGTACTGCCCACAGTTAGCTGTGACCTCCATAACACCTACAGGCTGGTCTTGAGAGGCATTTTCTCAATTAAGAGTCTCTCTTCCTAGATATATCTAGGTTTGTGTGGTTGATCAAAACCAACTACCACAGGATTCAAGGAGTAGTTTAGGGTTTGTTGTTGTTGTTGTTGGTTGGTTGGTTGTTTTGCTACCTTGTCACACTGCCCCTTGGTTCCACACCAAGAATCAGTCTATGTGCCCTCAAGATTGACTTGTCTATCCTTAAGCAACACAGGAGACCCTGTACTATTTATTGCCTTTTCATACTTGAGGAAACCGAGGCTCACAGACACGTCTTACCTAAGCACAAGGACAGAAAGGCAGATCCAAAGCCTTCAAATCTTTTCACAGACTCTAGCAAGACTCCCATTGTTTTGACTTGACTGTTTTGTTTTCCATGAAATTCAAAGCTGGGTGGGTAAAGAAAGAATTTGATAAACTTCTCAGGCCTGGAGCTCTTCCCAGAGGCCTGGGGGCAGAGAACCAAGTTCTGCTGACACACCCTCTTTGCCTGAAGGGCTTTTATAAAACTATGCCTGCCCTCTGGCTTCCTGTTTAGGCCACTGGATAGGGGGCACCTGGAGTGTACGGTGTCTTTCTGAGACTGTCCCTCCTAGGTGATGATTCTGCACAGCCTGAGTCTTTCCAGATTCTAAATGCAGAGACTTGAGAGAAGTTAAGAATCTTCCTGGACCATCAGGGAAAAGGGGATCCCAGGATACAAAATGACTTCTGCCAAACCAGAGCCCCTACAGCAGCCCCCAAACAGCTTTCAAATTAGCAGTGGCCTTGGGATCAAAGGTGATGAGCAGACACTGGAGAAAGGTGCCCTCATTTTATTCCAGACCTAAAGAACAGCCCTCCCCCTTTTTCCCAACTGTGGGTGCATCAGCTTGAACTTCCAGCATCAACAACTCAGCCCTGCCCAGCAAGAACTCTGCCCCAGGAGGCCTCAGCTGGTGAGCAAAACAAGAGTCCGTGTTAAGACCTTTGTTTTTATTGTGTCCGTTCCAAAACTCCAAGGCACGTTGGCAACAGCCGCAGCTTGCTTCTCGGTGACCAAATCTTTGGACCTGGAGACCTCCACGGAGCAGCATCTTTCTGGAAGCAGTAAGGACACCTGTGGAGAGAATCCATGCTCCAAGTCTTGTCACTGCCTTTCCTCAGGATGATGATGAGCCTGCTCCAAAGATGCTTAGGAAAGAGCGGTCCATCCTCAATAGTCTTCCAGCCTACTTGTTAAATAGTTGTCTAAACTTGTTATCACAACTGTAACTCTGGTTCTTTGATCATCTAGGCATTTCTCATCTTTAAAGAAATGCTCAAATACTCACTTGCTGATGATCTTGTGCAAAATTCTGCACTCTTAAAAGGTTTTTTCCCTTATTTTTATTTTATGTGTATAGGTGTTTTGCCTGTGTGCATGTCTAGGCACCGCATGTGTGCAGTGGCCTCAGCCGCCAGAAGGTGTTGAATCCTTGACACTGGGGTGACAGACCGTTGAGAGCTACCATGTGGATGCTGGGAATTGAACTCGGGGTCTCCTAGAAAAGTAGCTGAATGAAAAAAAAAAATGAAATAAAAGGAGGACATGACTACAGGAGAAGATTTTTATTGTAAATGTAAGGGAGAAAACAGGCTGAGGGGTGAGACCAGGCTGAACATGACCAGGAGACTAAACTGGACCATGAGAAGAGAGAGTGCGGGAGACAACAAGAAAGGAGCCACTGACCAAGAGAGGAAACCAGGGCCAAGGGACCAGCCAGCATAGCCAATATGACTAAGCTTTATATAGGGATCAGGCTGGGGAAGGAAGCAGAAGCTCAGGCTTTGGGAGGAAGAGGTTTAGGGTAGGGGTGGGTTGAGAAGTGCTGGGGAGAGCCACAGGTACTGCGTGAGACTTAGCCTGGGTTTGAGACCTAACAGTCGCCAGCGCTCTTAACTGCTGAGCATCTGTACAGCCCCCAAATATTACAGCTTTAAGACCTCAGCTTTCTCCATTGAACAAGAAGGGGTTCATCCAGCTGTTAGCCTCAGGTCAAGGTTGCTAGGATTCTGCCCCAGTCTGCCTAGCAACCTGTGATGTAATTGCCTACTTGCCACTGGGCGTGCCCCTGCCCAGGAGTATATAAAAGGACAAATCCACCTATCTTTCCCTCTTGCTCTCCTTCCTCCTCTCTTCCTCTCTCGTTCCTGTTTCTCTCTTCCTTTCTTCCTCTGTCTCTCCCTAAGGTCCCGCCTTCCTTCTCTCCCCATGCTTATATAGTAAACTTCATATAATACCTGTTGTATGGTGAATATTTCATATCTCATATTTCATTGTTATTTTTTAAAAGGCGGTTTTTCTTATTTTTACATTCCTTCCTTTCCGGGTGTCTTTCTCTTCTTTAGCTCCAATGCATAAACGTGCAGTCAGTGTCACTGAGAATTAACACTTGTTGGCAACTTGACAATATCTAGACTCACCCAGCATGTGTCTGGCTCCTTCTTCCTTCAGCCATGTCAGTGTTTGCTTTATATACTTAGGGACCTTGAGGGTTGATGCATAAGTATTTTAATTGTTTTATTCTCCTGGTAAATTGATTTCTTATCATTACACAGAGCTTTCTTTAGCTTGTGGCATTTTTAAAATTCTGTTTTGTTTTAATAGCCTTGGTATATGATCCAGGCTGGCCTCAAACTTATGACCCTTCAATGTCACAGTTGTGAGTCCTCGATCACAGGGCTGCACTGTCCTGCCCAGGCATTCTTGTGGCATTTTCTTACTTAAATTCACTGTATGTGAGATTAGCATAGCTGTTGTTGCTCTCCCTGGATTACGATTTCCGGAAACTGTGTTCTATCCTTTCATTTCCAGTCTGTGTGCCCTTCTGTCTAAAGTGAGTTTCTTACAGGCAGTGTATTGGTGAATCCTAGGGGTTTTTTTTTCCCAATCAACCTAATTACACCCTTTGACTTGGAATCGTAACACGGAGTAGAGAGGAGTGGAGCCAGCTTTGACTCTTTTGTTCCAAGGTTGGTGGCTTCTTCTTGGTGTCTTTAGGACTTTCAAAGCTCCTGCCTGGTACCGTAGCCACTAGACTATTGCATTGGCTTATAGGTCAATATTGCACATAAAAGTCAGTGGCTCTTTAATATAGAGACTTTGCCCTTCCCCTGACACTTTGCAAGCAGAGTGCCAAGCACAGAGCAGGAACTCTGTGCCTTCTCCTGCCTTTGCACTGGGTCAGGTGCTATGTGAATGCATTTTTGTTTCTGTCTTAGTGATCCAAGGAACTTGTAAAAAGAAAGCATTTAACTGGGGAATACTTATAGTTTTAGAGAGTAATTTCATCATGATGGAAAATATGGTGGCAGGGAGGCAGACAAAGTGCTGGAGCAGTAGCTGAGCGCTTACATCTGATCTGTAAGTTACAGGGCAGAGAGAGTATGTGGGGCAGGGATGGACTTTTTAAACCTCAAATCCCACCCCCCAGTGATACATCTCTTCCAACAAGGCCACATCACCTGCAGTAAGGCCACACCTCCCCATTCCTCCTAAATAGTTCAGCAGCTGGCAACCAGTCATTCAAATATATGAGTCTCATTCAAACCATCACACCTTGCATCATCTCTTCTTCCCACAAACTGATGACGTAAGGGTCATGAGTAATGGTCACTTGGGTAAGGGGAGTAACGGAGGTTTTCAGACTCCCTAAGCTAGGAGTAGCAGACCAGTCTGCAAACCCAAGGTGTCCAGTTCCAGTCTGAGCTCTAAATGCCTCATTATTGCCTCATTAAGTATCTCATTTTGTTCCATGTGACAGGACACTCCAAAGGACTAAAAGCCTAGGTCAAGAGGAAACTATTTATCTCTCATTTGGAAGAAGCCTGAGGCAGGCAGCAGAGATCAACACATCAGTGGATCAGGCTCACCTGATCCCAGAGTTCTCTGCTCTGTGCTCTATCCTTGGGAGAAACTGCCTCTCCAAAGCCTCACACCCAAGACAGCTACTATAATTCTAGAAAAAACAAACAAACAAAAAACCTGAAACAACAACAAAACCCGCCCACATTCCAGGTCCCTGGTGGTGGGAGACAGGTAAGGACTGGGCACTTTTTTACTTTGAGACAAGGTTTTGAAGCCTACACACGTTCACATATTTTGTGTATGTGTGTGCTGGCTAGTTTTATATGTCAAGTGGCCACAAGCTGGAGTCATCAGAGAGGAGGGAGAGCCTTGAGAACAATGCTTCCATAAGATCCAGCTGTAGGGTATTTTCTTAATTAGTGATTGGTGGGGACCACCCAGCCCATTGTGGGTGGTACCATTCCTGGACAAATGGTCCTAGGGTCTATAAAAAAGCAGACTGAGCAACCATGAAGAGCAAGCCAGTAAGCAGCACCCCTCCATGGCTTCTGCATCAGCTCCTGCCTCCAAGATTCTGCCCTGTTTGAGTTCCTGCTCTGACTTTCTTCAATGATAAACAGTGACGTGGTAGTGTAAGCTGAATAAACCCTTTCCTCCCCAAGTTGCTTTTGGTCATGGTGTTTCATCATAGCAATAGAAACCCTAACCAAGCCAATGTACATATACATATTTCTGTGCAGGTGCACATGCATGGTGCATGTGTGTGTGTGTGTGTGTGTGTGTGCACATGCATGTGGAGGCCAGAGACTAACCTCTGCTGTCATCCCTTAGCCGCTGTCCCTCCGTTTTGGTTGTTGCTATTGTTTGTTTGATTATGTCGTTGTTGAGACAGAGTCTCTCACTGGCCTGGAACTGATTAAGAGCAAGCTTGGCTGGCTGGTCATCCCTGACCAGCTCCAGGAATCTATCTGCTTCCACCTCCCCGGTGCTACAATTACAAGAATGCACTGCCTCACCCATTATTTTATGTGGGTTCTGGGAGTTGAACTCAGCTCCTTATGCTTGCAAGCCAAGCATCTTACTAACTAAGCTATCTCTGCAGCTCTTACATATACTTCCTGTTGCTCCACAGTAAACCTAGCAGCATAGAAAATATACAGCTATGGCACCAACTTCTCTGCATCAGGAGACCAAGCATGATTCAATTGCTCTTAGGGCCTTATGATGCTGCAATCCCAGAGACAATAGACACAGACCTCTTTGGAGGATGAGGAAGGACTTGTTTTCAAGGTTACTTGCAGGCTCTACTTTTGAGAGGATCTCACTCTTGTATCTGGAGGAGAAAGGGCATTAGTCTATAGCTAACTGTAAGCTAAAGCTGCCTCGGCTCCTAGTTGGCCTGTGAGTTCTACCACATGAATTCTTCAACAAGGTCACCAGATGGGTTTGTTGTTGTTTGGTTCTTTGGTTGGTTTTTTGAGACAGGGTTTCCAGACAGCTCTGGCTGTCCTGGAACTCTCTTTGTAGACCAGCCTGGCCTTGAACTCACAGAGATCCACCTGCTTCGGCCTCTCTCTAAGTGCTCGGATTAAAGGCACGCACCATCACCAGATGTTTTACTTTGACAGTTCTAACAGACTCCCAAGATATCTCCTGTGACAATTTTACTCTGCTCCCATTGTCTGAGACGTAACTTGTGTGGTTACAAGGGACATTGGGACTGTAGTTCTTCAGCTATGTCCCTTTAGAAGGAAGATTCTGCTGCTCAAACAGAGGAATAGTCACAGCTAGGAGTCACCTCCAAGTCAGATTGTTCTGCTGTTTCTTGTGGAAAAAAAAAAACAACACCAAAACAACAACAACAACAACAAAGAAACAAACAAAAAACATTAAAAAATGATGGATAGGAACAGCTTCTCTCTTAGCTTGTCTTGTTTTAATAATATTAGTTAAAAGAAAACTAAAGACTAAAATAAAGTCATGCTTTGTGTTCTTGAAGTCTCTTGTATGGTTGTATGTGGTTGGATGCACTAATTTCCGAGCATGTATGAAAGTCAGTGACTGTCTTGTAGGAGCTCCAGTGTGTAGTTTTCAGGAGTCAAAATCATGTCTCCAGGCTTGGCAGCAAGCACCTTGCCAGCCTTCTTCCTCTTACTCGGCTTTATTTCAGGTTCACTGAGTGCTTTATTGTAAATTTTCACTACTCGGGAGTCAATATGAGGGCTGGGATCCTAAGGGAACACTTTGAGGTAATTAATAAAATGAAAGAACAGCCATGGGTGCAGTCTCATCGCTAGAGAGTTGGATCTAATGACCGACATTTGCTGCAACTGAGAAGTCCAACTATTCCGTACCTAGCAGATGAGATAAAGATAAATGACATGTGGGAGTAGTGGCCGCCATAAAGTACTTTATGATGTGTATTTAGGAAAAGAAGTGCTCTCGACACATAAAATTTTTAAAGAAGCAGGAAGAATAGCTGTGTGCATAAAACTAAGACTTCAATACTATAAAAATGTGTGATGGAAATAATCTGATAGAAGATGATGAAACTGTCAGCAGTGCATTTCTTCAGCCAATTGAGGCCTGGGAGCTGTGACCTCAGATATCAGAGGGGGCCCCTTCTCAGCATTTTTGCTTTTGCATATTTTTGCATTCTCTACTTTAATAACTAGACACCACTTCCAGCATGGTAAAAAAGGGAGAAGTGTGTTTCTCCACAAGCAGTGACAGGAAGCACAATCTTGCCTGGTTAGAAGGGCATGGTGGGGGCACAGCTGAAGTGGCAGCCAGCTCTGTGGCTCTTTCAGTCGCACAGAAAATGGACCTTTGTCTTGTCCTTGAATCCTTTACTCTGGCCACAGTCTCAGTGTAAGGTCCCAACAAAACCCTGGATAAGGCTCACTCAGTACCTGGGGCTCCTCCCAGCACTTTGCCCCCTGCCCTCTACCCTAAACCTCTTCAGCCTGACATCCAGGAGGGGAGGAGTTGGATGGAGTGGGGAAGGGAAAGCTGTGCCTTTGAGCCCACAGTTTCCATGCTTGGAAAACAGCATCCTGAGGAGAGCTTTTGCATCCTGCCTGCAGCTGATGTTGTCACTGTCCTTTTCCTGTCCCCTCTGCCACCAACTGCTTTCTCCTTGGAGCTCTCATGTCAGCCTGAGCAGGAGCTGGCGGGGCCTGTATTAGTAACCTTTCTCTTTGTGACAAAACACCTGACAAAGAAATAGAAGAAAGGAAGGAAGGAAGGAAGCCAGGAGGGAGGGAGGGAGGGAGGGAGGGAGGGAGGGAAGATATATTTTGGTTCAAAATTTGACGTTACAGTCTGTCATGGCAGGAAAGACCCTGTGACAGGAATATGAGCCTGTCACACTGTATCCACAACCAGGAAGCAGAAAGAGAAAAAGGCTGGTGCTCCGTTCACTTTCTCCTTTTTATTCAGTTCAAAACTCTGACCCATGATGCTGCCAGGGTTGGTCTTTGTACATCAACTGATCTAACTTAGAAATTCCACTACAGACATGCACTAGGGTACATTTCCACGGCAATTCTAAATCTTGTCAAGTTGATGGCCAAGACTGATCATCACAAGAACCCACACAAGGACCAGGCTGGAGAAGCAGGTGGTGGCTGCGTAAAGGCTCAGCTTCCTTGGCCGCCCTGTATACACTGGTTCACGTTCCAGCACAGTGATGGAATCTCAGTGGTTATCTGTCCATCTCCAACATGGACACGTCTCTTTCTGTCTACTTCCTGTCCCCTCTCCTCTACTTCCCTCGTCAGTTCCAGAATAACATATCTTCTGAGATCCTTTTAGTGTCTGCTTCTCAGGAAACCCAGCCTAAGGCATGTTCTCTCCCCTTGCATCCTACTCCAGGGACCCAGCAAAGCAATTGTCAACACCTCTGAGCATGGAGACAGAGCAGCTACTGAAGAGAGGCTGAGGATAACCAGTGAGTCCATTGAGACAGTGAAGCAATTCAAAAGACATAAGAGCATCCCAGCTCCAACAGAGAGAGCTGGTTCTATCCAACTTTGCACTGAAAAAAAAAGGGGGAGGGTGAAATATGAAGGAACCAGGAGATAGGAAAGGACAGCAGAAGCATTTGAAGAAGGGTACAGACCTCCTTACCTTACACAGTGGGAAATTAACAGACTAATCTTTGTTTTATGATATACAGTCATGCAAGCTCAGCAGTAGCGCATGTTCTGAAAGATGTGGCAGTAGGCCTTTCTTGTGTGACTATCCTTGTGTGCTTCCATAAACCCACATGATGGAGATCAACCACTCAGGGTAGACACATGGTTAACATAAAAATAGATGTTGTAAAGACAAGATGTGCAGTAAGTGGACTTAAAAAAAACCATAACTGAAAGCGTGTACTCTGACACAATAATGCAAACGTAATAATAAATACATAAGCTGGGGTGAGGTCAACTTGATTGGACTGAGACATGCCCAAAAGTCCAGCATGGTGCACCCTTCAAAATGTGTCTGCAAGGGCATTTCCTGAGAGGATTACATGCAAGACAGAGAGAGAGGGACCCTAGGAATAGAGACAGCACCAGCTACAGGCTAGACATCAGATGGTAGAAGAGTGAAAGGAGGAAGAAACCCACAGCACAGGCTCCCTGTTTCACTTGCTGCTTCCTGGCTGCCACGGGGGAAACAGCACTGCTGCAACACAGCCTCCCTTCCATGATGCTGCTGCCTTGCCACAAGCCTAAAGACACAGAACAAAACAGAAACCAAAAACAATGCAGTGAGCCAACCGTGGAGACCAAAACGTCTGTAAGCCTGAGCATGGGGAGTAGAGCAAATTCTGACCTGAGTGACTGCGTATTGTTGACATGAGCACAGCCATATCAAGGACCCTTCATAAGTCCACAGTATATGCCTCTCGCTGGCCTCTCTGGTGTCTGTGCCTCATGCTAGCCACTCCACTGTCTCACCATGTCCTCATTGCACCCCACAGCTCAGCACTCCCACCACTGAATGCCTGCTCTCTGCCCAGTCCTTGACCTCTCTGCTCTCTGTTTCCAGTGCTATTCCCATATCTTCTACAGGACTGCCTCCTCCACACTCTGATGAGAATGCCCATCCCCTGCCAGTAAGCACTGCTCCCTTCTGTCCTTTGTCTGCCCAGAAACTCATAACGGTAGCTGAATGTACATTCAGTACAACATGCTTTCCTCATGACGTGGCATGGGACCCTCAGCTTGTGTCCTGGAGACCCAGTGCACAGCCCTGTTTGTTGATGGCTCTACAATGTATATAATAGGGATCAATACTTTAAAGGTACAGACTGTGTGTTTGCCATTGTACCTGGACTCAGTCAATCCCTAAGCTGTGCAGGTCATGGCAATAAGCTGAAATGTATCTTCCTTTGCTGTCTGGTGAAATTGTACACATTCTCATATAGTTGTTGTCCATTTGTATTTCACCTTTTGAGAACTGTCCATTCCATTGTCTATTTGTATAATCCAGAAATGTGTGCATGACACACCATCTTTCCTTCTTGGCTACTAAAGGCTCTTTACTATGGCATATAATTCATGACCAGTTTTCTTTTCTTGCTACATTATTTGACTGTAGACACTCACCCCTGACTTAGCACCTTCTATATAATATATACAAGCTCTAAGCTGAAATTAGCTTGAATGCCCCGCCACAGTCTCATCTGGCATCTGACCCCTTTGTGCTTTGACCTCCTTTACCTAGGACACTCTCTTTCTCCATTGTGCTCCTCTTTTTCTCTGTACAGAATTCCACCTTTGCAGCTCTTTACTTTGCTTCTTTGCTTACCTGTTTATTTCACCATTAGCCCATAAGGTCCCCGAGAAGCTCAGAGTAAGATGCCATACCTGGAAAAGAGTGGGCACTCAATAAATTTTGCTCAAATATGAGTGTGTTAAGGGGGGGGGTCTTCAGGCCCAGATGCTGTAGATATGGTACTTGTTGGGGCTTAGTCTGATATATTCTGGTGTTAATTACTGGCTCAAAGATCTAGTTACTGCCCTGAACCTTACCTCCTTAATTGGCTGAATAAAATACCTGGGCAAGGCCGAAGGAAGGGATGGAGTGAAGGCTCCCAGGCTTCGAAGGGAGAGGATCTTGGGAGAGGGAGCAGATGGAATAGGGTGGAGACTAGGAGGTATGGGAGGATAGCTTAGGAGGTAATATCTGCCTTGACTTTGTGTATGTGCGTGTGTGTGTATGTATGCATGATATGTGTGCATGAGCATTTGTGTATGTGAATGTATATAGTATGTATATGTTTGTGTGTGCATGTATGCACACTCATGTGTGTATGTGTGTGCATGGTATATGTGCATGAGTATTTGTGTGTATGAATATATACATGTATATATATATGCTTGCACGTGCATGTATGTACGTGTGTGTGTGTGTGTGTGTGTGTGTGTGTGTGTGTGTGTGTGTGTGTGTGTATTTGTTTTCCAGAGGTCAAACTTGGTGTCATTCCTCAGAAACTCTCCATGCTGTTTTTTTGAGACAGGGTACCTCAGTGGCCCAATGCCTACAAGTAGGCTAGGTTTCTTGGCCAGCAAATCCTAGGAATTCACCTCTCCCTGCCTCCCTAACAGCAAGTTATAAGTGTATACCACCATGTCTGGCTGTTTTGTACCAGTTCTTGAAATTGAACTCAGGTCCTCACACTTGGAAGAGAAGCACTTTAGCACCTGAGCCTTATTCCAGCCCTTGGTTGAAGACACAAAATCTGTGGCTTCTTCTAGGAGCCATAAGATAGCACAAGGCAGCTCAACCTCAAATGCCCACACACTCACTGTACCAGTTTCACTTCAACTCCCAGAACAGACAGAAACAAAGTAACCTCATGCCTGGAAGCAGATGGAGCCAGTGCCTTGCTTTCAGTCCCTCTGAAAGAAAGGCTGCCAGAGGCCTGCCTCTCTGTGGCCCAGGACACCCAGTTCTTGGTGACAAAGAACACAGAGTGGTCTTACTTCTTTCTTCAGTCCAGATCCCAGAGGCAGGAAATCTCTTTCCCCTTCCATTTCTGGGATCAGCTAAGAATACAAGTTGATGGGGCATGGTAGCCTAGCCTGTAATCCCAGAGATAGGGTTGGGGGTGGAAACCGGAAGATTAGAAAATCATAGCCAGTACTGGCTACCTAGTGACTGTGAGGCCAGCCTGGGATCCATGAGACCAGGCTTCAAACAAAGACAGCAGCCTAGAGTCGCAGATGTGCAGGCTTAGCAGAAGCTGGAGGAGCCAGCTTGCTGCACCCCTGCCTCCATCTTTGCAGCCCTGACCTCCCACTGAGAAGAAGAGACAGATCATTAGGCCATCCCTAGGGTGCCAAGTCAGCCTCAGGCAGCACCAGCAAGGTGGGCTGTGGCTTTCCCAGAAGTCTTTGTGCTGTGCCAGATTCTCCTGGAGTCCTCCTGTTCATGCTGCCAAGCAGATTCCTGTTGTGTGCTCTGGTCTCCTTTAGGAGAGCAAACGGGGTGGGGGGGGTGGGAGGTGGGGGGGGTGAGGGGGGGGGGGTAGGGAGGTGGGGAGAGGCTGTGCTGGAGCTAGGAGCAGGCCAGGCATCCAGGCATGACTGCCAAGGCAACTCCAGAGTCAGCAGGCACTGGAGGTCTGCTGTGTGGCTCTAGAAGGTACAAAGTCCTCCGGGAGGAGACAAGAGGCTCCCGAGAGAAGAGGGAAAGCAACACACCTTAGGTGCCTATCAAATCTTTGCAGCTATAAAACTTACTGATAGGCACTGTTCCTGAAGGTCCTGAGACACATTATCTGAACGTCAGTTTAGGCTTATGTATTCCTCTGAAGTCATCTTCCTTCTGCTCTATTCCCTATACTCCAGGGAAGAAAAACACACAACAACACATCCAGAAGAAGAAAACAAAGTGGAAGCAGCTGTTCTGTTTGTATCATGATTTATGTTGAAAGAATTTATCATTATAGGATTGTTTCTATGAATAAAGGTTAAGAAACCGTACAAATCTAATGGCAGGAGCTCAGATAAATGAATGTTGGTAATTCTGTATGCTCCTAGGCTAAACAGGTTGTTTAAAACAGGATGACAGGAAGTGGGGGGCAAACATACAAGACTGTGTGCTTCAGCAAGGATGTGTGTGCAAGTACGTAGACACACACACACACACACACACACACACACTTTCCAAAGAATGTTCCGGAACATTTGGCACAGTTGTCTTTAAAGCTGAGGTATAGTTTGTAATTTTCTAACATATAATTATCTGTGTTGTCTAAAATAACAAGTTCATTTATGTGTTTTCCTTTCTTCTTTTCTTTTTTCCCCCCAAGACAAGATTTCTCTCTATATCCTTGGCTGTCTTGGAACTCATTCTTCAGAGCAAAACGGCCTCTTGAACTCTGCCTGTGTTTGTTTCCCAAGTCTTGGGATTAAAAGCATACATCATCACAACAAGATACATGTTATTTTTCTTAAAAAAACAAAACAAAACAAAAGAAACTTTTTTTTTTCTTGAGATGAAGTTGAACGCTGCAGCCTAGGCTAGCTATGAACTCACAACAGTTCTCTTTCCCCGGCATCACGAGTGCTGGCATAATAGAAGTGTGTCACTCTGCCTGGCTGTAGTGTTTTTTTTTTTTTTAAACATTTATTTATTTGGATGATGTGTGTGTGTGTGTGTGAATTTATGGGAATTAGTTCTCTCCTTCTACCATGTGGGTTCTGGGGACTAAACTTAAGTTGTCACTTTTGGCATCCAGTGCCTTTCCCAGCTGGCCCATTTTTCTGGTCCATAGTACTTCTTTTTTGATGTTATGAATCCAAAAAATGTGCAGTCAGCTTATGTCTTGCATCGAGGATGGAGAAAAAAGCATATGGCAATGGTAGCCAACCAAGCTCTGGCTGAACCTGTCACCAGGGACATTTTTCTGGAAACCTCTAGAACTATAGCCATCAGCCAGGGCACAAGTTCACTCATGAGCCTGTTCCAAGTTTGCTTGACCTTTTACTTTAATCACATCCCTCAGCTTCTCTTCTTTAGAGGCCCAAGCTCTCTGAGTCTTCTGCACACGTGTCCCTGAGCTCGTGGGAATGGGGGTACTTAGATGGCATGCAAATTATTTTATGCATTTTCTTTCCATTCTAACACATATTCCACATGCTCCTGGTTAACACTGTTCCCTGAGCAGACATGAGTATATCCCTCCAGATGAATTCTAGGATTCTTAGAGACCATTTGATGGTGGCACCAAAGCTAATAAGGAGAATGGGGCTTGGGCCCATGACCAGCTAGCTTAGGACTTGGGCTTCTTTGTCCAGAGGATAGCATGTGTTCTCAGGCAAGTTAGATATACCCCCAAACCAAAGTCCCCAGGGAGTTGGGGCCCATAAGCTGTGTTTATAAAAGGCAGTTGGGAGCCTCGGAACCCTAGTTATTCATTACACTTTATGAAATGCTGATATCTCGAATCCTCATAAATAGGCTAAGAATGGTGAGTCACTCAAAGGCCAAACCAGACAAACGAGAGCCTTACTGATTAACCAGCCTTGCATCAATCTGCCAGCTGCCTAGCAGCGTGGAGGAGGCCCATGCTTTGCCAAGGCAATCAAAGGTAAGAGGCTGCCCTGATTCTATGGCTCCTGATCATCAGGAAACTCGACATTGCCCTTGGATTTTGTCAACTCTTAAAGGCTGAGAGGAGTCCCTTGATCCCCATCTTCCTGGACTCCATGAAGCTCATTGTGGAGACACAGATATGTCTTTCTGAAGATATATGGGAGTTTTGTCATCTCCCCTTTCACTGGGCCTAGGGCTTCACCTTGAACTCTGCTCTACCCCTTAAGCTGAATCAAAGTTAAACATTCTTGAGCACCCTTAGGACAGACCTAAAAAAAAATCTTCTCTGGACAAAGTGTTCAAGAACAATCTTTGTGCCAGAAGTAGAAAAAGAGGAAGAAAGATGACCTCTAAGGGACATGAATCACCAGGGACTTAAATTCCAGAGACACTGTCTTGGTTGACGCTTGGACATAGTTGTAGTTTAAATGTGAAATCTCTCTCTCTGAACACTTGGTTCCCAGCTGGTGACATTTTTATGGGAGAACGCCAAACCTTTCCAATATAGAGCCTGGCTGGTGGATATAGGCCTCTGGAAGGTTGGTCTTGAGGGGTAGAGCCTTGGCTTCTTGATATACCAGGACATGAAGAGCTTTTTCCGTGTCAGTTGGTAGATACTAGGCCTCTCTCAAAAGTCTGGAATAACCTCCCCATCTCAAGATCCTCAATTTGGTCATGTAGGCCAAGTCCTTTTGGCCATGCCAGGTGAAGTCCTCCTTGATTCTTGGGATGAGGAGATGGCCATCTTTGGGACTAAGCTCTTCCTGCAATTGTCAATGGGCAGATCCTCTGTTCTAATGATTTACTAATTTTCCATTAGCCCCAAGACACAGTGTTCCCGACTTTTCCTTAAGCCTCTCTCTAGGATTGGCAGAGCAGGTACTGGAACTCTCAGGTTGACAAGGTAGGAGGACCTTATGCTATAAGGCTTTGTGGCTCCTTGCTAGAACACTGTGGCTACCTACCACATTAGGATTCTGGCAATCCTAGGCTCCACTTTTGGTTTGAGTTTGAAACCAGACTTGACTAAAACAAGGCCATGAGAGACTTTAGCTGAACTGCTGCCACCTTTGTACTCTGTTTTTTTCATGGGCACAAAAGGGCCCAATGCCATCCCATCTCTATGACTTTGTTTTGGTTTTGATTTGTTTTGTTGTTTTTTTTTGTTGTTGTTGTTGTTTGTTTTTTTGTTTTTTGTTTTTTGTTTTTTGTTTTGAGACAGGGTTTCTCTGTGTTAGCCTTGGTTGTCCTGGACTCACTTTGTAGAACAGGCTGGCCTTGAACTCAGAGTGATCCACCTGCCTCTGCCTCCCTAGTGCTGGGATTAAAGACATGTGTCACCATCTCTATGACTTTTATGAGAAAAGCCTGAAATGTTGGTTGGGTAACATAAACACCAAGAATGGTCTTCTTGCTCTCTTGGAACCAAGCAGAAGTTTTGAAACAGCTCAGATTCTGGTCCTCATTCATTCACTCACAGTAGGCCTTTCAGCAGGTTCCAGGAACACATCTCCTTACAAGGGCAGGAGTCTCTCTAGGAGGAACATGTGCTGTGTGATGCCAGGCCCTCTCTAATCTCACCCTAGCACATTCTTCTTGCTTGGGAGGCAGCAGCTACACTTGCCTAGCTTCTGCTCCTGGAACATAAATGTGATTCCCCTTTCTAGAATATGTATTTTCTGTCTATCCAGTCCAGAGCTCTCTACCCAAGCCACTGGACCAGCTGGCTCCTAATCATCCTTCACCTCTTCACCCAAGCTCCTCTCCTCCTCCCTGGCCTTAGTAGGAATGTTTCCATTCCTTCTCAGTTTCTTTCCTGTACTTATTATGTCCCTTCTTTTCCTGAACCTGGCTGGCTCCATATCCAAGATATGTGTTCAGTGGGCTGTGGCATGGGACTTCTTTAGTCCCTGGTGTATGATGTAGCCTGTCTTTAGTCCTACTCAATGACTGGGATCTTTCAGCTCACACTAGTCAAACAAGGTGCCAAGCATCAGGGAAGACTATGCGCTTCCTACCAAAGGAGAAGTCATAAGATGATAGGGCCTGGACCTTCAAACCAATGCAAGGCCTCTGATAAGCACCCCTGTCAGATCGCCTGTGACCTAAACATGCAGCTGTTGGTTGTTTGGTGTTTGTACTCTCCTTGGCTTATTCATTGCCTGTCGTTTCCACTAAAATACAATACAAATTAAGGAGGAGAGAACTTGTCTATCATGGTCTTATCAGTCAGCACCAAGCATAATGAATATCCAAAGCTTGCTTAGTCAACAAGCAAGTCCCATGGCCCGGCTTCCTTCTCCAAGCTCTGTGGATGTCCAGCACCCCTGCCCCCATACACACACACCAGACTCCCATCTCTACAAATTACCAGGTAGCCAAAAGGCTCAGAGATTTACCATTCTCATTTCATTCCTGTTGAAATTTCAAGGGCTTTCATTCCATACTCACATTACAATAAGCCACAGATGTACCTTTACCCTTTTCTGTCACACCCATACTGTATCACAACACACACACACACACACACACACACACACACACACACACACACACACACACACCTTCCTGAGTCCTTTCTGTACAGGATATTCAATTCAAGTTTAGGAAAGGGTGTTCACCCCATAGCAATGCCTAGTACTGCCAAATGAAATCAACAGTTTTCAGCTCCCAGGCCTGTTCCAATCCACTCTCTCACTAACCTAGGTATTTTTTACTGCTATTTCCTTCCAGTATTGTTCTTCCTGCAGGCTACTTTTCTGTTCTTCCTTTTCCTCTTTGGCCTCCGTTCCATCCCCTTGATACCAACTATAGATTTTTTCAAGATGAATGGAGCCCTGTCTCCCATCTTGCACGATCTTCTATAGCATGGTCTTGACACCCTCTTCTTTGTCTCATTTTCATGACTCTGACCAACCCTGTGCCTGTTCCACATAGACAGCCGAAAGGACGAAGAGACTACGCATGGCCTCTAGATCATGGTAGTTTCTCCCTTGTCTACTGAGATGCTACGGCTGTGGCTTCAGTGTGTCCTTCAAGATGTGCTGGAAACTTAGGCTGTAGTGCGACAGTACAGAGAGGACAGGGCTGCCCTTGCCAGTGACTTATGTTGTCACTGAAAGGGTGATCTTGATACAAGGATCAATTTGGCTCTTTCCTTTCCCTCCTCCACCACCTTCTCAGTCCCCCCATAGTCTCCTACTTTGCCTCTCCTCTTTCTCTTTCTTGTTCTCTTATTCATCTGCCTCTGGCCATGGCATGAAATATGAGGCAGAGTCTCATCGTATCTAACCAGCTTTGAGCTCTTAACTTCTGGATTCCTAGTTTCTTTCCAGGATGGTAAGAGACAAATCTCTAATTTATTATTTTATCTCTATCTATTTATCTATCCATCCATCTTTTTATTTATTTTATCGTGTGTGTGTGTGTGTGTGTGTGTGTGTGTGTTTGTACACGTGTGTGTGTGAGAGAGACAGAGACAGAGACAGAGACAGAGACACAGAGAAAGATAGAGACAGAGACACAGAGACACACAAGAGAGACAGAGACAGAGACATAGAAAGAGTTTGCAGAAGTCAGTTCTCCCATTGTCTTTCTGTCATGTGGGTTCTGGGAATTGAACTCAGGCTTGGCAGCAAGAGCCTTTAACTTGCTGAGCCATCTTGGAGGCTTGAATCTGTTTTTAATAAATGCTCTAATCTCAGGTGTTCTGTTATGGTGACATAAAGCAGACCAGAGCACTTTGTTTTGGAAACCTGAGCCCAGCTCTGGCTGTGATATTGAGCGGAAGTTCTGGCCACAAGATGCTCCCTGATAGATGTTCTGGTCACAAGTCCCCACTAACGTTCTATCTGTGAAAAGGTTGAGAGAGGACACAGTGTGATGAATGATTTGGCTCCTGCAACAAGCTGATGCCCCAGACATCATGGGGGCATCCCTGCCGGGCCCTGTCCTACTTCCTGACCCACAGAATTTGTGAGCATAATGAAATTGTCCTTTGACGTCACTAGCTCTTTGGAACATTTGCTTTACAGTAAAACAGAACCCAAGAGGTCCCTTTCCTATTCTCTACAGGCAGAATGACCATTACTTTTCCTAAGCAGAGCTGTGTGGTCACTTCTATTGTTCTCGGGGGCCTTGCCCACCAGTCTCACATACTGCCCCGTGGTGACTTATCAAGATGTTTTCCTAAACAAAATCCTCCCAGGGGTTCCTTTGATGCCAGCAATTAAAATAGCAAAGACTTTTTTTTTTTCCTCTGCCAAGGTTTTGAATCTTTGGCACAGACACAGGGACACTCAATTACTGTCGGGTTTTTAATTCCTGCTTTTCTTTGAAGCCAAGGAGGAGAAGGGCGAGTGGGAGAAAGCAGAGTGATGAAAGGACCAAGGCTGGGACTGCAGAAATACACCACTGGCTCACGTTGGTCCACACGTCTGTCTGGCATGATTCAGAGCTAGACTAAGAGCTCCTACCAGGGGCAGCTAAGTAGGAAGTGCAACACGGAAGAGCAGGTATAGTGCCCTGGAGGGCTCTAAGGAGCCTTAGGTGCAGGGTGCAGGATAACACCAGGCAGCTAGTTAAGCCAGCAGACAAAGATCCTATTTGATTTTTACTAAAATGATTTGGGGTTTGCTATTTCTCTCAATGCAAATGCAACTACAACAGGGCTTCCTGTCTCTTCACTTGCTAATTTTGGTAACGCTACCCTAGGGACCAACTGGGAAGCCAGAGGTTAGAGTAGCAGGGGCCTTCCTTCCCTGGGTTGCAGGATGGGTGGTGCCTGAGTTCAGGGGTCAAGGCTGTCCTGACGGGTGTTCCAGGCATGCCCACTGCCTGGCAAAACCTAGGGAGAAGGAAGGGAAGCTCCATCCATCTCTACTATAGAGGAGTTGCTTGGGCTAGCAACTGGAGCATAACTCAGAGCCCATTCCAGCTTCTTGCCCTTCTTCCTGCTCCCTCGTGGCTGAACCCAGCAGGAGCCGCTGGCAAGGAATCCTTGGAAATGTAATTTGTAGAAGTGACTCCTGTGGGACCAGCAGGGCACAACAAAGGCAGTAATCTCTACACTCTAAGTTTTATTGCATTAATAAAAACTATTATATTAGATGTTAGTCTCTTCTTCAACCGTCATGGTATTTGCAACACTGTAATAAGCAATCCTAAATGCATTCTTTCAACGCATTCCTCACAACCTCTTCATCAGGACTCCGAGCCTCAGCAAGATTCAAAATATTGCCATGAAGTGTGCACAGAAATAGGGTTAGGACCAGTCCTTCTTGTACCAGCATCATGGCCACAGGGAGAAGGAAGAATAAAAGATAGGGACCCACTGGCAACACCGTTCCCCATACAAGGAAGGTCTAGACCAGGTGCTATCACAATCCTGGACTACATATTTTATCTAGTACTGGATCAGAAATGACCTTTCATTCTTCATAAAAGCACCAAACTCATGAGTTCTTCCATGAGTCTCAATAGGCTGTACCAGTGGCAGCTATGTGTGTTTTCAGAAATATCAGGGACTCCAGAAAAGGTAGAACTGGAGTCTGATGTCCAGTTTGAATCCTGGTTGTCAATGACTACCTCTGGACACGGGATGAGCTTCAGAGATGGTCTGTGTCCCCAGTTCCTCATGGCACAATGGAGCTGGCATTACAAGAATACCGCTCATGGTGATGACGGTGTCCATGTCCCAGGTGGGCCCACCAAATGCAGCCATACGTTCTTTTACACAAGGTTCAGTGCTGTCTGTGTGATAGGGTGGCAGTTTTAGACAAAGGTCACTGTCTAAAACTCCTTTACCTGCTGATATGAAGGGTTGGTAGACCCAGCCATAGGAATCCAGGGAGGGTGCTAATGCCAGGGACACAGTCTGTACCCTAAAAGTATTGATCCCTATTATATACATTGTAGAACCATCTACATACAGGGCTATGCATTGGGTCTCCAGGACACGAGGCTGAACGTCCCATGCCATGTCATGAGGAAAGCATGTTGTACTGAATGTACATTCAGCTACCGTCATGAGCCTCTGGGCAGGCAAAGGACAGAGGGGGCAGTTCTTACTGGCAGGGGATAGGCATTCCCATCAGAGCATGGAGGAGGCAGTCCTGTAGAAGATATGGGGACAGCATTGGAAACAGAGAGCAGAGAGGTCAAGGACTGGGCAGAGAGCAGGCATCCAGTGGTGAGAGTGCTGAGCTGTGGGGTGCAGTGGCGGCAAGGTAGGACACTGGCGTAGCTAGCACAAAGCACAGACACCAGAGAGGCTAGAGAGAGGCATTTGCTATGAGCCTACTAGGAATGACGGCTTAACTTCAGTAGCAGAGGCTGCTTTGCTTAGAGCTGACTTTTGACTGGGTGGCTGGGAGAACAGGAGGGAACAAGCTAGAAGGAAAGACTCTTTTCTACCCTTGGGTACCAGGCTCCATCCACTCCCTACTCTATTGTAGCCCCTCCTCAGCCTGCACTTTGCTGTTCCTCTGACCCAATGCCCCCTGTCTTGTACCATCCAATCTTTCTAGATGCTGCATTCCAGAGTTCCCAGCCCCATCTACCTCCTTCCAAATAAATCTGACCTCTGTCTCCCACTCTTAAGACCCACCCTGATCTGCCCTGTGGTTAGCTAGGCAGTCCACACAGAAGTCTCTGGCATCCCAGCTTGCCAAATTCCTTCTACGTCTGTTTTGCATTGAACAGAGTCCTTCATGGTCTCACGGAGGCTATCAGGGTTCATTTTGCTGTGAGCCCTTGGCTACAGTCACTGTCTACACCTTCCCAGTGAGGAACTTGTGGCCTCTCCTCCTTGGCTCTCAGCAGGGTTGTAGGAAATAACTTGGATTTTGGACACTGAAGTACACAGGAAAAGTCAGAACTTGAAATACTTTACAAAATTCCTGAGTACACTATGACCTAGCACAAAGGACTCTTTTGTTCTAGGCAACAACATCAAGGGGACTTTCTGTAGGAGGAGGTCGCTGTCTCAAAGTCCCCTCTGTCCTGAGCCTCTGCCTATGGCCTTTCCCCTCTATTCCACTTAAGGCATAGGCTACAGGAATGCTAGAATCAGAGAGGAAAAGACCTCTGGAACCCCCACTGTGTGTTAGAACCAGGCATGCCCACAGCCATGCAATCACAGGTCCAACAGCTTGCAGTTTTATTGGGCATTGTGGAAACTTTAAGAGGGGGCATGGGACTGGGGAGAGGGCTCAGCAGTTAAGATCCCTAATGGCTACTAAAGACCCAGGTTCAGTTCCTAGAACCCACGTGGCAGCTCACAACCATATGTAATTCCAGTGTCAGGGTATCTGATGCTCCTTTCTGGCCTCTGCAGGCACACTGCACATATGTGATGCACAGACATGCATGCAGGCAAAACACTCATAAGAAAATAAAATAATAAAATTTTAAAGGAGGAGCCTAGCATATGGTAATTAAGCCATCAGAGACATGCTATTGAAGCAGATGCTGTGAACCCATCCCATTTCTCCCTCTACCCCGTCTCACTTTGTTCTAGGCAACATAAGGTAAATGGTTTTACCCTCCCCCCTACAAATACAACATTCTGTCTTGCCACAGTCCCAAGGCAATAAACTGAAACCTCTGAAAAACTATAAGCCGAAATATACCTTTCTCCCCTTATTAAGTAGAACATTATGATAGGCAGATTTGGGCCCAGGGGTCCCACTCAAACTAAGGCACCAGCCAAGGACAATACAGGCCGTAAACTTTAAACCCCTACCTCGATCTAGCCAAGGGACAGAACATTCTCCACAGTTGAGTGGAGAGTGGGATATGACTTTCTCACGTACTCTGGTGCCTCACATTTGACCATGTCCCCTGGAGGGAAAAACCTGGTGGCACTCAGAGGAAGGACAGCAGGTTACCAAGAAGAGACTTGATACCCTATGAGCATATACAGGGGGAGGTAATCCCCCTCAGGAACAGTCATAGGGGAGGGGAATAAGGGGAAAATGGGAGGGAGGGAGGAATGGGAGGATACAAGGGATGGGATAACCATTGAGATGTAACAAGAATAAATTAAAAAAAAGAAAGAATGGAGAGATTACAATTGAGATTTAATGTAAATAAATTATAATAAAATGTAAAAAAAATTGTTTATCACAGATAGTTTATAACAGCAACATAAAGCAGATTCCCAGTAAGCTCCAGATGAGATCCCGGAGTGGTCTTACAGCTTTCTAGGTAAGTTGGGCATGGCACGATTTATCTTTTTATTTGGGGCCAATACAATGTGTGTGTGTGTGTGTGTGTGTGTGTGTGTGTGTGTGCGCGCGCGTGCGTGCGTGCATGTGTGTGTGTGTGTATGAGTTCTAAAAATGTATGCGTTTCTCCACTTACCAGCTCTTGTTGCACACCTCCCAGATGACAAGAACTACACTAGGCCCTGAAGCTATGCAGAGGGCTCCTAGAACAGGCAAGGAATAGAAACATGACTAGGAGAACGCCGGGAAGGGCTGCTTTTCTTAAGGCTAGTGATCATACCAGGGCTTGGGAAACCCAGAAGGGATGAGACAGGATGCCTGATCCTCCTGATGAGGATGGAGAGGACAGAATGATATTCCCGAGACCCATAAGGACATTTGTGTCCTCAGGAGATACAGCAGTGCAGCCTTGCTGGGCTGAAGGACGAGTGCCCCAGGATGGGTGGCTTTGTCCACCAGAGCTTGTGCTTAATTTTGGGCAGGAGGGCAGAAGGAGGAGAATTTTGCTCAGTGCTAGCTTTCCAGGACATTGGTCATCAGCTATCCCTACGTGCATTAGGGTGTCCAGGCGTCTGCTGTCCACACCACAGTGGCTCCAAGTGGCTTCATAGGCCATATTTTCCACCTTTATTCAGTGAGTTCTGCTGACAAAGGGAGGTTGGCTTATGTACCAGGAAGTCCATTTCCAGGATGTGCCATGCAGTCTCAGCCCTATTTTTGGAAGACTTCTACAGGCTCTGTGTTCCCGAGAAGCTCACACAAAGCCTCTGCAGGCCAACAGGCAGTGGGAGGGCTCAGCTTCTCCTCCTTGCAGAGTTCCTGGATCTGACTTTTGCTCCTCTTCCATCCCTAAGGCCTGCTGCCCTCATGCATAGCCTGAACTCCACAGCTGGGGCTTAGAAGGACCCCAAGTCACAGAGCACTGACATTGACTTGAGATTCAGGTACCCACTGTCCTCCCTCCATGGGCCAAGAAATGTTGATGGCTAGCCCCAGGCTCTCCCCTAGAAAGGGGAAGCTGGGGAACTGGGGCCTAATCCTTGTACCCCTGCAGAGACTGTGAGATTCAGCAAACTTGTTAGCCCCCCAGGACCTTCCTCAGTTTCCACTTATACAAAGACCAGAATATTGCCTGTGAAGGACAGCGTCTTGTCAAAGGAGAAGGACACTTTGAAATGTCATTTGTTATGTTATTGCTTTGAAAATCTTGCTGAAATTCCCATAGCACACAACCAGCCACTTAGGAATATAGCCCTGACCAGCACTAGTACACTCATAATGCGCCATTGCCACTTGTACCTAGTTGTAACACACACACACACACACACACACACACACACACACACACACACACACACACACAAAGTCATCATCCACTCAAAATGAACCCTGTACTCATTAAGCAGCTCTTTGCCGTACCCTGCAATCTTCCGCAATCTTCTATCTCCTCCTTACCTTCAGCCTCCGGAAACCACTGTTCTGCATTTTTATTTTGGGAGACAGGGTCTCATGTAGTCTAGGCTAGGCTCGAATTTGCTTTATAGCCAGAGTGACCTTGATTCTCCTGCCTCCATCTCTCAAGCTCCTGGTTACAGATGGGTTTCACCACGTCTGGTATATAGTGTGCTGGAGAGCCAACCTGCAGCTTAGTGCCCGCTGGGCAAGCACTCTAGCAGTTGAACTATATGCACAACCCTTCCTCTGCCTTTGGTTTGTGTGAATTTACAGATTATGGACACTAAGGAGTCCTAGAGCAGGCCGCTGGATCTGGCTTCTGGCCCGCAGCACCACACTTTTGGTTGTTGTCCACACTGACGCTTGAGACTGAGGGGTCACATGACACTGTGTGGAGGGAGCAGCCATCCCTCCCCCGATTCCCCTGCTGATGGATTTGGGGGTTCTTCCCACGTTTCACCTGTTTTGCAGCTGTGGGTGTGAGTATTTGTGAACCTGCTTGCAGCTATCGGCAATGCATATCTAGGCACAGAATTGCTGGGTCTTGGCTTAACTTTCTGAGGATCTGCCAAACTATTTTCCTACAGCAGCAGTGCCATTTTCATCTGGGCAGCAAAGCCCAGGTGTGCCACTTTACCCCCCTCTTCATCACCGCTGGTTATTTTCCACTGGGTGTGCTGACTCCAGCCGTGGTGGCTGATGAGTGTGGAGTGTCTCCTCAGGGTCACTGCTCATTTATTTGCTTTTTTGTAGAGAATGTTCCTGAGGATATTTCCCGTGTTTATTGCTCATTTGTTCGTCTCCTTTGGAGAACCAGCCACTCAAATAAGTCCTTCATTTTTCATTCACGTATTTTGTTTATGAGTGTGTATATGTGAGTGTGTGTGTGCATGTGTGTGTGTGTGTGTGTGTGTTGCATCTGTTTCACAGTGGATGTGGCATATCAGAGGAAAACCCCCAGCATTGGTTCTCACCTTCCATCATGTCTGAGTCAAGGCGTCCTGCTATTCACCACAATCCCCACACCTTGTATGCCAGGCTGGCTGGTGTCCAAACTTCCCAGGATTCTCCTATGTCTCTCCCCTACTCCACTGTAAGGGACCAGGACCTCTAAGGCACAGGCTACTCCACTGTAAGGGACCAGGACCTCTAAGGCACAGGCTACTCCACTGTAAGGGACCAGGACCTCTAAGGCACAGGCTACTCCACTGTAAGGGACCAGGACCTCTAAGGCACAGGCTACTCCACTGTAAGGGACCAGGACCTCTAAGGCACAGGCTACTCCACTGTAAGGGACCAGGACCTCTAAGGCACAGGCTACTCCACTGTAAGGGACCAGGACCTCTAAGGCACAGGCTACTCCACTGGATGTGTTCTGTGAATCTGAGCTCAGGATTGCCTTGTACAGAGAGCAGTTTACCCACCGAGCCATCTCCCTAGCTTACCTTCTCTACTGTGAAATTAGATTGCTTGACTGTTGTTGTTACAGTTGAAGGGTTCTTTGTGTATTCTGGGGACTGCACCTGTAGAGGGGGATACTCTTTTCTCCCACCCTGTAGATCTTTTAAAGGAATTAGTTCCGGGACTGGCAGAATGGCTCAATGTGAAGAAGTGTTTGACACAAGCCTTGGCCTCCACATGTGAGCATGGGCACTTGCGTATTCTCTGTCCCCGCCCCCTTTGAGGAAATGTGCATTAGTGTGTGAGTGCGTGCATAACACACACACACAAACACACACACACTCACGCACACAATTTATTCTTAATGCTAGTAAGAAATCACTCAGTAGGGGTTTAAGGTTTACCGCCTGTATTGTCCTTGGCTGGTGCCTTAGTTTGAGCGGGACCCCTGGGCCCAAATCTGCCTATCATAATGTTCTACTTGTAGGTTTCTAGGACCCTCTGGATCCTTCTACTTTGCCATTCTCCCATGCTTCTCTAGCCAATGGACAAAACACTCTCCACAGTAGAGTGGAGAGTGGGATATTACTTTCTCACATACTCTGGTGCCTCACCTTTGACCATGTCCCCTGGAGGGGGAGACCTGGTGGCAATCAGAGGAAGGACAGCAGGTTACCAAGAAGAGACTTGATACCCTATGAGCATATACAGGGGGAGGTAATCTCCCTCAGGAACAGTCATAGGGGAGGGGAATAAGGGGAAAATGGGAGGGAGGGAAGAATGGGAGGATACAAGGGATGGGATAACCATTGAGATGTAACAAGAATAAATTAATAAAAAAAAAAAAAAGAAATCACTCAGAAGAGATGAAGAGAATTGTTTGCAGCTCCTCTCACCTCATCTGTCTTTATGTAGGACACCCAACATATGCTAGCAGATATCTGAAAAACTTTACACACAGTTTTCCATTTATTCTGGAGATTTGACCATTCTTCCCTCAAAGAGGCAGAAACAGGGTGGCAGGGAGCCACTGCATGTGGGTTTTCTGGCTACTTGGATACTCTTCTCTGACCTCCTTAAAGCCAATCTGGCAATTTTTGAGGATATTTTACATGGTGGTTATAATAGGTGACAAACCAGGTCTCTTGGATTTCTAACTACCACTCAAATAAAACCTTATCTATCTTTTGACCAGCAGCTGCCCAGTGCCTCCCCAATTCCTAATAACCACCACCTTGTCCTCTGCTTCTGTTCTGACTTCTTCTCACCCACGCATATATGGGGAGGGTCACTACTGTGAGCAGTATTGAGGTGAACACAGGGCACAGAGATAGTGATATCCCTTTTCCTTGCTATATATATAGGAAGAGCTGGCTCACACAGAAGCTCTATTTTTAGTTGTTTTGAGGAATCTGCACGTTGTTTTCCACAGTAACTGTACTGATTCACGTTCTCACCAGCGGTGCACTTGCTGTGGCTTGTCCTTGCCTTGCTGTGAAAAACAGAGAAGGTGTAGGCATGGGGCTAGAATGCTCACTGTGATGCACTGAGGGACCTGTGACAGGGCTCCAGTTCCTGTGTACCCCGCTATGGTCAGAGGAGGGTCCTTTCTCACACTCGACTTTGAGCTTAGCCATCTCTTTTGGCTACACACTGCTATGTAGAAGATTGCCCCAAAACCCAGGGTGCAAAGCAGCAATTCTCACTTCCCCAGCTCACAAGCCTATACTGGAGGCAGGTCTGGGTGTGTGTGGGTTCTTCCCTGCTTCATCTGATAGAAACCAAAGCAGCTCTCTGGGGGTACAGAATACCCTCCCAACACTGTTCATGTGGGTGTGAGTTATGTTTTTTACCCAGGGTTCCTGCTCATGCCACAGGATCTCTGCAGGATCTGGTGCTTCCTTTAATGTGGTGTGTGTGCAAGTTATGGCACCAAGAACTCGAAGCTTCCACCGTTTGCTGAGCTGATTTAAATAGCACAATGACCTCTGCCATGCAGGAGGAGACACCCAGCTTGTCCTGCTCCATGGTAAGGGGCAGCTTAATAGGGGAATTGTAAAAGAATCTGAAATAGGTTTTGTTTTTCTTCTCCACCAGGTGTTAGAGGATATGATAGGAACCGATCTTTAATGTGCACTGGGGCTGGGCGTGGCGCACACCTTTAATCCCAGCACTCAGGAGGCAGGGCAGGCGGATCGCTGTGAGTTCAAAGCCAGCCTGGTCTACAAAGCAAGTCCAGGACAGCCAAGGCTAACACAGAGAGATCATGTTTCAAAAACAAAACAAAACAGAACAAAACAAAAAGTGCACTGAGGTGGGAGTAAATCTTTCTCTGTAGTACCCCTGTCACCCACATAATGTGTGTCTGGCTGAGAGTTATGAGAGAAAGTAGGGAAGTGCTGGACCGTATGTAGACAAAAGCCAAGTGCGAGGGAGATGAAGCCTGGTCACCAGGCGGATGATTGTGCAGCACAGCTGTGGCCACAGATGACTGATGCACGCCGGCTTGGGTTTTAGGCAGAACTGTCTGTACAGAAGGTAGAGAATGGATGAGTGAGTGACGAGACCCGCGTCAGGGGAAGGATGCTCACATTGATGTTATCTGGCTGGGAGGTAAAAAAATATCCTGTGCACACGCCAAGGGCATAGATAGGGCTGTGGAAAGTGCGGCTATGAGTCATGTCTGTTTTAGAAGTAGAAGGGCCGGGCTGATGTTGGATAGGCAGAGGGAGGACGGTGAGGCTTCTCAGGTCTCCACATGGGGATTTGGGCACACCTGTCCTGTAACGGGGAAGAGCAGGGGCAGAGAAGGGAGGAAAGACAAAATGTGTGGGTAGGGCCTGTGGAGTTGAAGGGATGTTAAACATGTCGGGAAACATCTCAGAAGGCAGAAGAATATGGAGCCTTAAGTGAGGATAGTTTGTCTCGAGAGGTCAAGAGGAGTGTTGCTCCTTTGTGAGAAGTGGAACAAATGGGGCAATGTCGGGCGGTCCAGGAACATGAATGTGGTGTTGGGAGATGTGGGAGCTGCAAATTTCCTAGAGAGGTGCAAACAAGGATGAAGGCAAGCCATGGGAAGTAGGAGATGGCCTCTGGCCTTTCAGTGGAGAAGCCCCTTTCCCACATTTTTACCCTCTGGAGAAGTCTGATGCTGCCCTCAGCATCCTGCTTGGTGTACCTGCGCTTCCATGGGCTGCATAACTGCTTCTGCATCCCCCAACTCAGTTTCTGGAAAATGAACCACCTGGAGACCACAGTGGGCCCTGCCTGGCTGGCTCTCTGTTGATGCACCAGCCCAGTGTCTGCCCCGCAAGGTGACTCTGTGTGGAGCAAGGCTTAGAGATAGGTGCCCCTGGCCTTGAGGGGAGGAGCAGTCTTCACCGGTTTGCGCGATCTCACACCACACTCAGCCCAGCTTCTTCCTGGGGAGTTTGCTGTTGACTCTGCCTACATAAGCAATTTCAGGCGGCTGGCTTCTGAGCCTGAGAGCCTGGTTCTCAGTGAGGTCTGTCACTACTGAGTGGCTCACCTCTTAGAAGGTTAGACTTCCGTATAATGTGTATGTCAGTGAGGCTGCCTACCCTGGGACATGTGAGAAGCAGGTGGGGGCCAGCCTGAGATTCGGCTGGAATGTTTCAGCTCTTATCATTCAATCGAAACAGAGTATTATGTGGCAATCAACATGATTCTGATTCACCTGCCTGCCTGATTCTTTGCTAGATGCTGGCCATTCAGAAGGAAAATCATTTGTATTATCTCTGCCTTTCGAAGACCTGTGGAAGTGGAATGTCAGGATGATTAGAACCTTGAGATACAATGCCCCGGCCCACTGGGATTCGACTAATGCTCAGGAGGAGAATTTTCCTGTATGGAGACAGAACAGTAGACACAAAGAAGGGGGCAAGTCTGCATTCTGATCAAACCCCGTTTATTGAGAATTTTTACAGAGTTTATATAGGCACAGAGGCATGGGTATTTGCGTAAGCAAGGGTTGCTATGGGTACCTAACTCTGGAATGCTCCAGCAGGTAGGTATCTACCTTTACAGCTGCTATAATTGCAGGAGAGAAATTCCAGGAAAATCATGAAGGATCTGGTTAGTCAGGAAAAAGCTACCGGAACTGCTGATCGCAGGCAGCTGGCCCTTAATCTGATCTTATCAGTAGTCCCACCGGAAAAGGAGTAGCTCAGGGGGGTCTAGAATGACCAGCCCCCACAATAAACCACAACAGGTGTCTAACTGCCGACCTACGACAAGGTCAGCTAGTTTCTGGTGAATGGCAGACTTCTGGAGAAATAGGAACCTAGGTTCTGACAAGATGGCTGAACATTGGCCATGTAGCCTGTCCCCAACAATACAAAGGTCTTGCTCAAGCCTTCCAGTGAGTACATTGGGAGCTAGAACACTGAAGTCAGCACATGGAAGCAGCTACCCTGAAGTCCCCGAGAACAGGAACAGCTTGGATTCTTGGGCAACCCACTGTCTTTCCACTGTGGCTCAAGGTACCGTTCATCTCTACCTGAGCTTGCAGGGAGAGTGAGCAGCCTCCATCTCTGTTCTCTGATGCTGGGCCTCCTGTCCCTTGGGATGCTCCTGCCCTACTGCCTGCATCATCTAAGCCTTCTGATCAGCTTTAACCCATGATTGACCAGAGTAGATCTGCTGGCTTGTCCCTAACTGGCTCTAAGTGTAGGGCAGGATCTCTCGCATCAAGAAAAGATTTTGGCAGATGTGGCCAGTTGCCCTCAAGGAGTCTGGAAGTTCTACCCCACCATCCATTTTCCCTTTATGGCTCTGTCTGGGCAATGAACATGCTGGTCAATGGACCTAGCATGGAAGTGATTGGGTATCAGATATAACTGGAGACATCTGAGAGCTTATGAGCCATTTGTTACCAGCTCCTTGTGCAGTGACCTTGAGCTCTTTGTGCTGAAGGTGAAGTTGGTAATGTCTTTCATTAAATAAAATATACAGGGCAGGTTGGGTCACCACATGGGGGAAAGCATGAAAACCCTAGAAGTGTCCCAGGAAGAAGCTAGTCTTGTGGCAGTCCCAAGTTAGTGGGACTTGGAGCATATTTGTTTTTGCAGCATTAGCCTGTCACAGCCTGACGGATACGCAGTCAGCTCTGGTCTTTATTCCTGGCTGAGTAGATATGAACAGTGTGACCACAGGCAAATGTCATTACCATCTTGGGTACTCTATGAGGACACCCTTGCCATCTCAGTCTCTTGGGAAAATTTGGGGAGAAGTATGTTAAGTGTTAGGCACATAGAAAATGTCGGAAACTGGGTGGCACAGAGCCTCATGCCTATCTTGTCATTTAATATCTTTTATAGATTAGTAAACCAAGGCTCAGAGAGGTCAGGTTCGCTCATGGGCACACAATTCAGAAATAATGGAGAGCCAAGAACGAATTCCAGGTCCGGTGACCCATGGAAGACGATACCACAGACAGAGCACTTACTATCTTGTCCACACTTGTTGGGACCCATGCCAAATTCTGCCATGTCAGAAATCCTGTGCTTAGGCTGTATGCTATGACCTTCGAGTTGCTGACCTTGACCTCACCACGAGGTCTTGTGTTCTAGGCCATCCTTGGACTATTTACCTTTGAAAGAAGTAGAGAAGTCTCAACTTGGACCCACCCAGAGGATTTAGGAAGTTCTTACAAGGAACTACTCAGAGAACTAGGAAGTTCTACAGGGAGTGATTTAGGCTATTGCATCCTTGCCCGGGGGCTAGGGTGAGTGAGATAAGAATAGATCCTATTGACCTTGCCCTATATCTGTTCCTGCTAGTCGGCAATAAAGTGAATCTTGATCAGAAATGTCCTGACTTGATTCATTATTTCTCGTGTCTCTGTATCCTACTTTCAATCCCTACTCCCTCTTTCAGGTGAACCCTGATTCGATTTTTCCCGAGGGATGGGACCCGACATACACTGGCTTGGGACTTTGGCTTTTCTCATATTTGGTCCAGGCCTGTTTTCTTCACTAGTCGAATGACAGAGATAGTGATCTTATCTGAAAAGTGTTGGGCTTGCTAAAGTCTAAGGCAAAGTCCTTTGAAGGTCTGACTTTGTTCACAGGTGTGTGCCTTTTCTCCTGTGGCTTTCAAAGGCTGCTCAACAGCTAAATTCAGCTGGATGCGATCCTGACGAAGGTGGCTCTGTTGCGCCCTCTGGTGGCCACCACCACTAATCACACTGGGTGGTGCTCTAAGCCAAGATCAGAAGGACCTGGGCAGCCTTGGGGTGGGCCTGCTTTCCTGCCTAAAACCAATGTGTAGGGTTCATCTCTAGAGTTCTTCCATTAGGAACACCACATACGATCTTTGTCCATGTCCCAAATGTCATATTCAGTGTTCAGGACACAGTACCTCAATCCTAGCTTTTGATGTGCTTGCTGCCTCCACCCTCTGACTCAACTTCACGTCTTCCTGAACCTGTTTCTCTTCCACCATGTGCTATGCCTCATCAAACTGATGCCTACGAAGAAGCCATAAACAATGACACTTTCTTGTTTTTATAGGCGTGGCTGCTGTCTGGTTATCTTCCTGTCACATGACTTCTGGCCTTGTCCTGCAGAGAGCCTTCGTCTTCCCACAGACATCTCCAGTGCCCAGTGCCCTTGCTGCTCTTGTGTTAGAAGCAGCAACTCCCAAGCCTGCATTTGCTCATGGCCACAAACTGTGGCATCCTTCTTACTCTATAGCAGTCTCAGCTCTAGACGCAGGCCTTTGGCTCCTGAGACTCATGGGTACCCTTGGTCCAACCACAGCTCCTCTTGAGGGAAGAAACCCTCCATCCGTGGGTAGACCCAGACCAACTTGAGCTCCTCTTTTGGGACAATGCTTCCACTGAGCTAGTCTAAGTGTTGGAAAGTATGGAGGGAGGATTGTCTCGGGGCAGCCAGGGAGGCCGGGCCTAGGAGCCTGAGGCCAAGAATCTCTCAGCCCATGAAACTTTCTGTTTCAACAATGCTCAGGGAGCCCTGATCCTTGAGCTCAAAGCAGATGCCAAGATCTTTTCTCTTAGGTCTGCCGTGGGCCAGGAGTACACCTGTACTTAGCTGATGAGGACCTGAGAGGAAACAGCTTGACTCCTTGATTGTAGAACACACCTGCAGGGGGATCCACGGCTCTGTCCTTTGGCACTTTCCCATCCTTTTTATCAACCAATGACACCACCCAGAAAAGGACTTCACCACCACTTTCCCGAATGAGAGCTTTTGCCTCTTTCTCTGTGCCGTATTGCATCCCAGCCATTTTGCCTCGGCAGCCTGACCCCACCACCTGGCTGCCTGTGTTCCCTGTCTCTTGCAAACTGCAGATGGGTCGGTGTGGTTTGAGTTAATTTGAGCCTTTATATTGTTGTCTGTCATGTCCCACTGCAATCATGCACATCCCTGGGTACTGGTGGCCTCTCTAGATTTTTCTATTTTTTGTACAGTTACCCCTCCTCAAATCACCCTCTCACCTGGAGGCAGCCATGATGCAGACTCAGGTGTTCATGGCCTGCAGCCTAACCAGGGCCCCCTCCTGTGATCAAGCACTGGCACTCAAATCCTCCACCCTGCTTCAGGGCCACAGTTGAAGTGATGGAGAAGCCAAATCAGGAAGCAGCGGAGGCTACACTCTTTTTCTGCTGCGTAGACCACAGCATAAGGCTGGGCACTGCAAGGAGCTGAGGAACTGCCTCTGCTTCATCTTGACCACCCGGTGTGCTCATCTGGCTCCATGGCAGTACCTTGCCCACAGTGGCCAGGTCAGCTGGAGAGCCGCCAGCACGAGGTGGGAAGAACAGGATGCTCTGTCCTGGAGAACTGCTGCACAGGGTGGGGCTTCCTTGAGAACGCTGGGACCACAGGTCCAGTCCCACCTGCCTCATGCCTCAACAGCAGAAATGTAATCGTTTGGGTTCTGGACACTAGAAATCCAAGGTCAGGGTGGGTTCTGGTGAGGGCTGCCTTGGTCTATAAGTGGATGTGTCTTTACATGATGGAGACAGAGAGAAAGGGAGAATGAGAGAGAGAGAGAGAGAGAGAGAGAGAGAGAGAGAGAGAGATGGTGACAGAGATGCAGAGGAGAAGGGAAAAGGGAGGGAGAACACTGATACTCAATGTCTCTTTGTTTATGGTTGTAAGAACACAACCCCGGGCTGGAGAGATGGCACAGTGGTTAAGAGTACTGCCTACTCTTCCAGAGGTCCTGAGTTCAATTCCCAGCAACCACATGGTGGCTCACAACCATCTGTAATGAGATCTGATGCCCTCTTCTGACATACAGGTGAAACACTGTATACATAATAATAAATAAATCTTAAAAAAAAAAAAGAATACAACCCCATCAGATCTGCCCCCAGCCCCCTGCTCACTTGAATAGCCTCCCAAAGGCTGTGTGTGTGTGTGTGTGTGTGTGTGTGTGTGTGTGTGTGTGTGTGCCTGCAGTATTGGAGTTGAAAGTTTGCCAAATACTAGATGTGAGAAGCAGCAACAGGCAGCCCCTGCAAGATGAGCGAGAACTAGGAGGCCTGCTTTTAGCCTGACACATGGAAGAGAGAGTTCACCCTCCTCTGTGGTTCAGGCTTGGGCATTCCCTGTGCGGGAACTGAGGGGTAGGGAAATGAGCCTGTCCTCTGAGGTACCTATGGCGAGTAAAGCAGGATGAAGCAGAGGCCGAGCCCTCCTCAGCAACCCCTGCTTAGCTCCTCCAGCAGGTGTATTGGGCCTCTAAAGTCCACTCCCACTTGGTAAGGGACAGACCTCTGAGGACACAGTTATCCATGTGTATCAGTAGTGGACTTCCTCTAGCACTTTGAGGATTTCAACATCCAGTGGTGCTGAAGCACCTTGTATTAAGCAGAGGAGCACACTGGAAGGCTCTCTGGGTTCTCTCAGAGGGGATGGCCAGAGGGCTGGGTGCTGTCTAAGGCCACTGTATGCAGGAGGTGCCAGGAAAGTCCTGCCTTTTTTTTTTTTTTTTGTCTAATGTACATTTCAGTAATTCAGACCTGAGACCTAGCACTGGGTGATGGGGACAAAGGAAGGAAACCAGGCCTGGTACCTCAGGGACCAACTACAGCATGCTGCCACCCTGTGGCTGCTTGTCCATTGTGTAACTGAAAACCATTCTCTGACGGAATGTGAGTATGTGATGTTTTTGATATGGTATGATGCATGTATGTGTGTGTGTGTGTGTGTGTGTGTGTGTGTGTGTGTGTGTACACTTGTGTATGTGAGTGCTATTGTGGTGTAGTATCATAATACATACATACATGTATGTGGTGTGTATGTGTTATATATTATGGTGTGTGTTGGCCACGGTGGGTTGTGTGTACTATGTATGTGCAGTGTGTGTTGCTATGATGTGCGCTTCTGTATTTTGTGTGTGAGGTGTAGGTTGATTGAATATACATGTATATGTGTGATGTGCTATGGTATGAGTTGTGCCTGTGTGCACTGTGTATGTGTAGTGTGTTGTGTGCGCTGTCTCTCTGTTGGGTGTATTCATGTATGCTATGTGTGTCTGTGTGTAGTTTGTTGTGTGTTTTAATCATGAATGAGCATAACTGCTTGTGAAGAAACAGACATGATAGAAGAAAAAAATCCAAGAGAAGAAGAAGCCACATGGAGAAGATGCATGGTGGAGGCCAGCACTGAAGGCAGGAGGCAGGAATGGATGCACAGGGAGCAAGAGTAAAGGCAGCCAGGGATGGGGCCTGGCCACCCTTCCTGGTGCTGCTCAAGTTCCTCTGTTCAGTGCTAAGTCCATTACCTGCGACAACTCATTGTTCAGTGCATATATATATATATACACACACACCCAGGTGTGTCACTATCCCAGTGTTACCATGGAGACGAGGTACTCGGGGCCTCAGAAACCTGCTCAATCTTACATAGCCAGGTGGTAGCCCCCAGACTGCCTGGCTCTAGGGCCACATCTGTATGTACAGACACCTGTACACCCATGTACACCTGTACAAGCTGTCTTGGTCTGGCTTCAGAGTGTGTCCAGTGAATTCAAGGGTCGGGCAGCAGGATGGATCAGGAAGCTAGGCCCACCTCTGCCTTCTCCTGTGGTGAGCTGTGTTGGAAGACCAGCCTGGGCAAGCAAGTTGGCATATAAACTGTAAAGTGATGTAGCAATCATGAGAGAGGGATCACAGGCACACACCAATCTCACATGACAACGTTCCAACTCAAGGCTTCTGGAGATACTTCTTTAAAAATCCAAGTAAGCAGAGCTAGGTGTGGTGGTGCATGCCTTTAAGCCCAGCACTTGGGAGGCAGAGGCAGGCGGATCCCTTCCAGTTTGAGGCCAACCTGGTCTTACAAAGTGAATCCAGGACCCCAAAGCTACACAGGGAAACCCTGTCTCGAAAATCAAAACAAACAAAAACAGAAAATCTAAGTTAGACTAGTTGCACCATTCAGACCTGGGCTGTGCTCTGCCCAGGCCTCTGTGTACACTGGGTGCCAGCCAAGCAAACATCACAGGCTTTGGCTCTGTGTCCACTTGGGCCTCTTGGGATGTTTTGTTTCTGATCTCAGTCCCTCCTTTGAAAATTGGCAAGGTGAAGTCCATCTGATGGACAGGGATTCAGGGGGGTCAGGTAACGCACCATAGCTACACAGCAGGGAAAGGCTCCACTCTGTCTCCTGTGCCCCCTTCAATGGGGAGGGCAACATCTCAGGGGACCCTCAGAGATGACACATCCAGCCATCCATTTCAGGATTAAACAGACCCCTGGAATAGAAGCTGCACCAAAGCAGAACTCTGAACACACTCAAACAACAAAATAGCTCTTTTTATTCACTTTGATTCGGATCATTGGCAATATTCAACAATAAATAAGAGAGACAGGGGCTGAGGAAGGCAGACTCGCTAACATCATCAGAAATGCATTCAGACCAATTGGGAGGATTATGGGATGTGGGCAGGTGAAAGCAATGTTTAAATGGGCAATACTGGGCCACAGGAGGCAAGGAAGGAAAAGATTTTGGGGGGAAAGTGCTTGGAGAACTTTGGCTCTGAAGGGGGCTTGGAAAGGGGCTAAAGTGATTGTGCAGGGGTCTGAGGGTGCAGGGGGGGACCCATAATCAGGCTCTGTGGAAAGGGTTAAGTGACTGTGCAGGGGTCTGGGGGTGCAGGAGCGACCCATGTCCACCTATGTTCACCCATGGGTGAGCAAGATCCATAGTAGGCTCTGGAGAAAGGGTTAAAGCTGATGCCATGGGGCAAACCCTGGGCAGGGGGAGCCAAGATGAAAGCTTAGTGAGCAGAGAGCTTGGAGACTTTAAGATGGGGTCCTTCCCTAAATGGAAGGAAATCAGCAAGTGGAAGCGAGCTCCAGGCTGGGCCTGCCTGAGGTTACATACTGTTTAGGGTAATGACACAGTTACTACATTCTGAGGCTGAAGGCATGGGACACAGTTCTGCTGGTCTCTGCTTTCTCTCTTCACCCTCCGTGTTTCTTACAGGTACTAGGTAGCAGCTGGGGCACAGGAGAGGGTGACAGACAAGAGGAGAGCTTTTGCTATCTCAAAGTTGGCTAGGCAGGCCACAGTGGCTAAGCAACCCTGGGCCAATCTTTCTCACCTCAGGGCCACCTGGCTATGGTGGAACCAGTGGCCCTAGCTGCCAGCTCCTGAGGGGATATCGCTGGCATCCTCTCCTCTGGTGGACACACAGGGCCTTCCCCACTCTGCAAGTTGGGAGCTACTCTGAAGGGCACAGGTAAAGCCAACCTCTGGGTTCCCAATATCCACTGTGGTCCCTTCCCCCTTGGACAGGGAGGCCACATTCCCAGGAGGTGCGATGGGCCTCTAGCGGCCCCATGTGGCTATGGGGGAGCCTGCAGCACCATCTGTACCTTTCTGTGGTCTTTTTTTCCCTAAAGCAATCTACATGGCCTTACCTAGTTGCTGGCCTCCTTATTCTATCATATCCTTGGGCATATTTCACTAGCCCTGCCCACAGGCTTTATTGGATGATGTCTGATGCCTTTAAAAGCTAGCCTAAAGGCATCGGCATAAAGATATTCCTCTGGCTTGTCTCTTCCAGGAACTAACAGCTAGAGGAACTAAACAGGAACTAAAAGAGGCTGTGGGCAGGGGACGCCTGCTGCCAGTGCAAGAAATGCCAGCCTCCTGGTTCACTGCACTTTAGCAGTCTGGGGTTCTGCTCAGACACCCTCAATTGCCTTGGACTTAGCAGCTTCCCATGCACTGGAAGCCAACCCCATTGCTCTCTGCCTGAAGCCCAGGACCAGCTCTTCTCTCAGCAGTCAGACTAGTCTCCTTGGGAAAGGCCTTTCTTGCTCTCAGCCACCCACACCCAAGGAAAGCTCCAATTACCTTAAACTAATTGGCGCACTTAATTCTGGCCACAACGGACTGTGTTTTATTCGGTTAGGAGCCCACTGCTAAGGCAGGGAAACACAGGAGAGGGAGGAAGATTATGGAAAGAAATGAATGCTGGCTGGAGGGCTGGAGGAGGGACAGAGGGTGGGAAAGTGGAAGGCGGGGAGGGCCAGGAAGGACAATGGGAGTGAGCTGTGAAGACCACAAGAGCTTCCTGAGCATTCTGCTAGAAATGGCTACACTCTTGGTGCGGGCAGGCACTTGCTCTCATGCAGTCGAACCCAGCTACCCCCCGAACTGCCAACCCTATGTCAATGCCCACCGATTTTGACTTATCCCAGGGCTCGGCCCGCTGGCTCACAAACATCCGCCGAGTTCCTTCCTCACACTTGGATCTTTTAGGATGCCTCTCCACAGCAAGGACCTCACAGGAGTCTGGCCTTTTCAGCCAAGGATCTTATGTCAGAAAGATTTTAAAAGTGAACCATGTTCTTCCCCTCATCAAAAGCCGGAATTCTGAGTCTTTCAGAATTGGATAAAAGCTCCACCAAAGCCACCCATGGGACAGACTCCTGGAAAATGACAATTGTGATGTATGCTCTTTGGTGATGCCTGTGAATGGCCCAAAGCTATAAGGGGCCCCTGAGCTCTTCCGTGCAGAGTGCAACCTGAGCATGGGGAGATCGCCCAGCCTTCAAGATGAGCCTCTCGTGCTCCGCCTTGGTGAAGGTGCAGTGGCCTTTAGGGAACTTTTTCGACAGAAACAGACGTTTCTCCTATTGAACATCGGTAAGGATGTTCAATACTAATGTACCACCCAGTGCCTGCTCTCCCTTGTTTTAATCCCCTCACCAAGGAGTTACCAGTGAGGTGGGAGGTCCCAGCCTGAGGGAGTCCCTTCTGCAATGAGGAAGGAAGGCAAGTCAGTTGTACTAGAAAGGGAGGAAATCCTGACAGAGGATTGTCAGCGCCACAGGATCTGCCCACCCAGGACAGCACACACCCAGGACGTGCAGGAGCTTTCCCTTTTGTGCCCGTTCCCACAAGGCAGGCAAGGCAACAAAAACCACCATGAGCAGCAATGGGGAAGGGCATGCATAGGGTTGGCTGAATTAACAAAGCAATTAATAATCAGGATTTCTGGAGAGGGGAGAGGGGAGGGGAGAGCAGACAGGACTGAGGAGAGGAGGCACATGCCTTTCAGTTGTAGTCCTAGAATGTCCCCAGTGTGACCCTAAAGGACTCCAGGAGGGTGGCTGCTAGGGACTTGGCTCAGTGTTCAAGACCCAGGGGAGTATGCTGGTTGCAGAGTGGTCCTGAACCCAACAGTCTGAGGACATAGAAATGAGCATCCATCCCATGCCTGGCATACTGTGGGTGGTGCGGAGTAGTATCTGAAAAGAGATTCTGAGCTTTGCAGTAAAATGGGGTGCTGGTGGAGGTCCCCTTTCTCCAGTTGGGGATTTTGCTTCTTATCAGCCAATGCATGCATTTCTTTCTCAAGTTCAAAGGCACATGGAAGTAGTCAGACCTGTTCTGGCCATCAGTATCACTATAGAAGGGGGAAATCACACAAAATGGTGACGAGGGCTTCGCTCCTGTCAGCAACACATGGCCGGGTTCCTATGGAAGACCTCTGGAGGCAGAAGCTTTACCCAGCCATCATCGGTGAGCTTTTTGAAGAAAGGGACAATGGGGATGTCATATCAAGTGACAGGCCAGGCTTCATGCAAGGGAGTACAGCATCTTGCCTCAGTGCTGGTGTAGCCCAGTATGGCTCTGCTCTGGAAATGGCTGTCCACAACATTCCAGCCAGAGTCTGGGTTGAGCATGAGGCCCATGGTTCAGTGGAAGCCTCTAAATGCCTTCCCGGAAATGCCTACCTTTTGATCACAGCAATCTTCAGGATTTATTTTCTCCATCCTCACCCTCCAACCCACCAGCCAAAGTAACTGTCGTTGCTTGGAGGGTAGATCTTCCCCAGGATGCATTTACTTTCTGGGGGACAGCAGCGGGGGAAATGCTCCCACCTTAGAAGGGCTTGAGACTTTCTCTGTGCCCTGGGAAAACTGGACAACTTGGCTAAATAGATGCTACCAAAATGAGGGTGCAAGAGGCTGCCTGAAAGCCTGGGAACACCCTGAGTTCAGCCCTGGAAGTTTCTGGAACGGATTGCTCCAGTGGAGATGCTAGGGCTGCAAGTTGAGAGGTCTGAGGTGGTGTGTCCATCCTTAAAGCGTCGCGGCATCATCTCCCCTTGAAGATGCGGATTTTGTTGATGGCTGCCAGGGTAGCTGTGACATTGTGCTCGAAGTCACCGTCATGAACCCCCGTCTTTCGGAATGCACCCGCTGACGGGTTGTTTTCCCAGTAATGGTGCCAATTCCCTTTGCTGTCTGCTCCAAAGCCATACAGGTCCACCTGTAGGACAAAGCCAAGATGAGACCCACATAGCATGACCATGGTGGTGGTGATGGTGGTGGTGGGGAGCTGGGAAGGCAGCCTGTGCTTGTCCCTGAAATTTTATGGTAAACATTCATGATTCAGAGGAACTTTCTTCAAAAAGGCAAAGCAAGCCCAGTCAGGCTCAAGTTCAACTCCAGCCCAAAGTCACCTTGGGATAGCCTCAGGTGGGTGGTCGTGAGAGGGGCAGGGCCTCCATTGGAGCCCCCAAGCAGTCCTGGAGGTAAAGTGGGGAAAAAGGGCTTGAAAGGCAGGCAAACCATCCCTCGTCCAAGCTGACTCTTGACACATCGGATCATCTCAGGACCTCAATGCCTCATGTGGAGCGGAGGCCAAGAGGTGTGATGGCAGAAGGTAGGTGACAGGCTCTAAACCCTTCCTTCTGAGGCCAGCATCCGAGACTGGGGCCCATACACACGTGGCAAACACCAGTGGCTACTTATTGTGGACCAACCACTGTGCCGACAAGACCTACTTTCCTCAGTTTCTACCTGGCAGGTACTGGGGACATTAGGGACATACCCATGAGGCTTCAACCCTTACAACGTATAGCATTCATGGACAGAATGTCACTTAAAGAGACAAGGGTTAAATTCTGGGCTCTCAGGGCACTGAAGAGAGGCCATAGACCCAACGTGTCTTTCCAGGACTGGACATCCCAGTTGTGTCTTAGCTAATGAGTAGATGGTGACCGGTAAGGAGTCACTCAGATGAGCCTAAAATGAGGGACACTGACATACCATCTAGCTGTGGGATGGAGGATAGACCGGAGCTAGAGATGGGTGTGCCCAACAGAGCAGGGACAGCACAGTTCAGCAGTTCAGTGGCATTCACTTTCTCAGCACAGACCTCCCTTGGAGCTGAGATCTTTGGGTGGGATTAGGGATGAAAGACGGGAAACAGGGCCTCTGAGGTCCTCCTCCAGATCTCACAGTTGGTGGGTGGTGGAAGCCCCGTACATCTGGTTGGCTTCCTGGAAATTCTGGAGAAGTGGGTCAGGGTGTGGTTCCCCGGGTGGCCCTATCAAGCAACCTGGGGGTGGTAGCTGTGGCCTTTGTAGCCCTCTCTGTCTAAGCCATGTAGAACCTGCTTCTTCATGTTGAACTGAATCCGAGCCACTTTCACTAGAATGTTTCAGAAATCCTGCCCTTGAGAATGATAGCACACGGTTGCCACTCTGACAACTGCCTGGTGAGGCAGGTGTCTCAGAGACCCATGGGAACTGTCTTCTGTCCTCTCTCCTACCCTGGACTCCCCTGGAAACATGGAGTGATCACATCCTTGTCGCAGTAACCTGCAGGAAGGCAGGATAGCATACCTCATCACAGAGATGAAGGGAGAAGATGACTGAGAGGATGCCAGTCGATGGGTACCGCCCGTGGCCCTCAAGCCAGTTGTCAAAGACATACTTGATGAAGGCTGGGTGGTAGATCAGGATCTGCAGGGAGAATGGGCAGGGTGAGTAGAGCCAGGACAAGACACACGAAGTGCTCTGACAAACACCCTTGCACTTATGGACTTAGTGCTGGGGACACTCTAGATATCCTGCATCATTGAGAGGTAGCGCTGAAGAGTGACAGGAGCCACAGGCAAGAGTCAGAGCAGAACAGCTTCAAAGCCCTGAAGAAAGCCTGGAAGGGGACAGGGATGTTGAAATAAAAATCCTATGGGGGCAACGGGGTGTGACCCAAGGCTCCAGAAGTGTTCCAGGGAGCAGTGTGAGGAGGGGTCATGACAGTGTGTCACTGCATTATAATCACACCCATGAGCCACCTGCTCTGGCTGGCTTTGGCTGGAATCTCTGACCTAAGGCAAACTAAATGCATGCCTTTTCTTTCCCGTTATGAAGACACCAAGGCCCAGAGAGGCTAAGCACCATCTTCCGCGTTGCACAGCCAGGAAGGTCTACCTGTGCCAGGCATGGCCTCATCCTCCATGCTTGTCTTGGGGACAGTGAAAGAGACTGTAGGAGCAGCAAAGGGTTAGGCAGCCTTATGCTGTTCTTTAGGGCAGGGTTGAAATGATGGGCGTACGAGTCTCTGGAGGGCTCATTGCTTCTCAGCCTTGTTTTAGGCCATTGATTTGGGTCTTAGCAGAGAGACCCACCCTATAAAAATCCTGGGGCTTCTTTCTGGGCTTGTGGTGCTCAGGGTCAAGGAGAGCATGTTGCAGGAACAGGAGGACTTCATCTAGCCCTAATGTGATCTAGGCTATGTCCTTGGGCAAGTTACTGGCCTCTCTGAGCCTCCTGAAGTATGACAGTGCATGCAAATATCCACTATGGTGGCTCTTTCACACATGTTCCTGCTTTTGCCCATGTCTGGGTCAGAGCAGTACAGGGGTTTGCTAGGAAGGATGGGAAGGAAAGAGGCAAGTCTGGCTCTGAGGAGCTCCCGGTAACCATTAAAAAGCCACTGCCTACATTGTTCCCATCCTCCAGGGGCTTGTGAGAGCTGGATGACTGGCTGCTACTCTGATTTGGCTGTAGTAAGTTTGAGTATTCCTGAGTCATGTCTGTGGCAAGTTCCCAGATGGTACTGCTGCTCTGAAGACCCACTGTGAGGACCTGTCCTTAGCGGCGAAGCTCCACAAGTGCCCACAACTGCACCGGGACTGGGCCCGTAGGTAGTCTGTGTAGCCCAGTGACCCACCACAGCACCAAATCTCGGAAAAGAAATCAGAGCAAAACTGGAAGGTCCCAAGCTGCCTCTTACCTTCTCTTGTTTCACTTTGATCTTCGGAGGCACGGGGACGTAGGTGCTGTAGATGAGAAACAGGAGGATCTTAACATTGGGAAGGGACCAGAAGTGACACAGCCAAGAAGATAAGGAGGCTTAGGCTCTCAGAAGCCACCTTGCTAGCCCAACATAGCTCCTTCTGCAGCAGCTCCTGAATGTCGCTAGGGGGCGCTCTGGCTGATTTGAGAACGTTCTCTGGTTAGATGGGCTAGAATAGGGATTTGCACAGCCTTTCAGGGGCCTAGTGATATTTGTCTCCACGTGCCCATTAGCGGGGATCAGGCTGATGTTGCAGAGCCGATGGAGTGACCTGTGGATATCTCCAGCTCATGCAAGCAGACGTGGGTTGCAGCAACAAGGTGTAAAATCCTCTATCAAATGGAACATAATGGTGCACTGGGCTTTCCGTGTGGCTGGGTAACAGGGAACACCTTAAGCCAGCCACCTGGCCCAATCTCTTGCCGAGCCTTTCTTTCACACTCCGTCCTCTGGAGGCTTGGGGTTCCTGGAACCCACAGTTCTTGGCTCTGGCTCTGATCCTGGGAGAGCTGGACTAGGACTAGGAGTTATGCTGACATCTGGAAATGGAAGCCACTCCCCTTCGAGAAAAGTCAGGGACTGAGGAATTAGACCCAGATGGTTGCCTAGGCACTCGGTCAAGTTCAGTGTTGGGCAAGTGGTTTGGCCTGGCCATGGTTGCTCCCTGGAGGCCAGATCTACTGAGAAGCCCTGCTGTGAGGACCAAATGAGATGCCAAGTGTCGGATGATAGGTGCCATGCCTGGGGAGCTGACGGCAGCACTTACTCTCGGAGAGCCAGTGTTGACGTATCCATGACGTGTGTGCTCAGCAGCCCTGCCTGGTCAGTCCTACAGTCTTAAAGCGAAGAGTTCTCAGCACTAAGGAGGGACGGGGACTTACCACAAGAAGGTACTCCAGCCCTGAGGATCAGCACAGAGCTACCACATGCTGAGTCCTCTCCTGGGGTTCATCTAAGAGATTCCAGAGAGTTTCAGGGGAGCAAACCATGGAGTCCTAAATGTAAGCAGCACGACTTTGGAGAATCAGTGCTAGGAAGTGAGGGGATCAGTCACATAGGAGCAACCAGGGAGAGGGCAGGAGCTGTCACTTGTGTCCCAGGAGGTGTGGGAAAGTGGAATCCTAAGGGACAGCCCAGCAGGAGGGAGCCAAGGTAGGAGACAGATGGCTACTTAGAGAAACTCACTGCGTGATGGTGCCTGTGGTGGTGGCACTGATGACCCACTGCAAGTCAGTGGTCTTGAAGGGGACAAGGACCATGCTGACATTCTCTCCCAGCTCCCGGAAACTCTCAGGATACACAAGATGGTGGGTGGTCCTGCTCCCGACATCTGCCTCAAAGCCCACTGTGGGTGCCCTGTTCATCCTGGGACGGGAGAAAAGGAGGCCACATGGTAAGGATGCTGGCGTTGGAGGCACCCGTGTGGTAACCACAGGCGAACTCCTTCGTGCCCTAGGCTTCAGGTTCTCCATGTGTACAATGAGAACACTGGAGACACAGGCCAGACATGCCCAGGCGAGCAGGTCTGAAATACCATCTACTTGGGAGGCTGAGCCACGAGGACGGCAAGTTCAAGGCCAGCCTGAGCAACTCAGTTGGAAGTGTGGGAAGTAACTCAATCAGGGGAAGACAGCTTGCCTGGCACACAGAAGGCCAAATTCTATCACTAGTTCAGCAAAACAGAGGCAAGGCTTGCTTCATTCATTCATTCATTCATTCATTTGAAAAGCAAGTTGGGTGGGTCTTGCCCTCCCTATCACCAACCACCTGTGCCATGGGGTAACTGCACCTAGTAGGTGCACCTTTTCCTATTATCGAGAGCTCAGACAAGTTTTCTACCAAGCCGCACAGCTTTTAAAGTCTGGTCTATCCAACCTTGAACCTGACTCTGCCTCTCCTCATGGCCGTTCCCACAGGATACCAGGTACATTGAAAGCCAGAAAAGGGGCCTACAGACACGAAGCCAGAGAGCCAGAAATTAGATTATTCTAGATTCTCAAACTCCCTAGAACCCAGAACGTATCTGGGGACACTGAGTCCCACCTCTGATTATGGCCCCTGTCCCTAGACACTTCTGAGTAGGGATTATGAAAAATTCAAGAGAGGCACTGTCCCTTCTTCCTGAGATGCCAAATTCACTTGGGGACAGAGGAAGCAAAGTTTACATTAAAAGCTTCTGGATTGCAGTCTAGATGGAAAGCTGGGGGTATATTTGAGGCAAGGAAAGAGAGGCCTCAAATCAGTTTTACTCACTCAATAAGCCTTAAGTACTAAGTCCTCAGCCCATTGGAAGTATCTAGCAAAATCTTCCTTACTGCATGCCACCTTGCTAGAGAAAGCTGAGGAGACTAAGACCCCAGTTGGTAGTAGAGCCTCAGGCCTTGAACGTTGGCCCTCAGAGATGAGGCAAGGTATTTCATACACCTCTGGGGAAATCCCTGGACTTGGGATGAGAGCCTAGTGCTTACCTTAGCACAAAGTCATGGCTATCAATCTCAGGCCCGTACGAGGAGTCCCTCAGGTTCCCGGAGTTGCCCACGACAGCACAGCGTCGGCAACCCACCAGCCTCTTGTTCAGCATGGGGTCCACATTCCCAGGCACCACGCGGAACAGTTCCTTGACAGTGTCACTCAGGTTGTTGGGTTTCCTCTCCCGCTGGAGCCTCTGGGGGAACAGAGGGGAATGACCACCCTGGCTCCCCGTCTCAAGCTGGGCAGGCTGCCTTCCTGGCCGTCAAACCCAGCTAAGTGTGAAGGCACAGGCGGCTAGTGACAGACACCGCCATCCCAAGACAGGAGATAGGAAGAAAGCTCATCTATCCATTATAGTGTGGCCTCTGGGCCCCTACCGTGTGTGAGACCCGGACTTCATCTGACCGTTGGGGATGCAGGAATGGGCCAAGGCCAATCCCCAGACACCGAGGACCACTGTATCTACTGCATTCCTCATTCACATCACCTCCTAAGTCCTAGTTTTCCTACTGCCTGGATTCAGGGTACACTCTAGAGCCAAGGCCACACACCCTTCCCAGGAGAGGACACCAGAGACACAGGGAAAGCTTGGGATGTGAGGGCAGAGACTGGGTGCTACAGATGTGGGGCAAGGGGTGTCACTAATGGGCAGCAGCAGTGGTATCAGGAGAGAGAGCGGCATTGGGGTGGTGGTGGTAGGAGAGCAAAGAGTCTTGGCCTCTGGAAATGGGACTTGTGATCACTTCTAATGTCTTAGGCTACCAGCTCCAGGGTGATTTGTTATGGGAGCCACAGGAGGGAAAAGCAGTAAGGGTTTTCTCTGACATATACATAATAGATGCTCAATAAATACTTGCTGAGTGAAGGGACGAATATATATATATACACACACATACATATACTCTGAACGCTGAAGGATGCTTGGAGAATCCCCAGGTCTGCCCCAACCTTGCCCCCAGACCCTATTCTGCTCACCAGCCACCATTGATATGTGTCCTCCTCCATCAGAGCATTGTGGGCTGTCAGCAGCGGCTGCATGGTCTTGTTGAAGCGCTGGTCAAACCAGTATGAGACCTTGCTCTGGCTGATGCAGTGTGTGCAGGTGCATGGCTGTGACTTGATGAACTTGCGGAGTTCCAGTACCATCCGCTTGGAGAACCAGGCAGTGGGCACTCCCGTGTTTGAGTAGTTCAGGACAAAGGAAGTGAGGAAGATGAAGAGCAGAAAGAAGGTGAGCCACTTGAGGGTCCTTTTCCTCATGTTCACCATCTCCACCCTCTGCTGGGACTTCTGTGTTGATGGGAGGGTGGAAGAGAGGAGACCCTGCCTAGAGCTGAGCAGAGACACAGGGAGCAGGCGGCAGGAAAAGGAGTCTGCAAAGAGGCTTTAGAAGCGGTGAGGGTGAACTCCAGCCTGTGGGAGGCACACCCAGGTCTGTGCTCTGGGAATTCCTGTGTGGCACATGAGGGCTGACTGTGTGATGTAGTCTTGGCTGTATCGTCTTCCTTTTGGTAAACAGCGTGGTGCTCTACTTCTTATGCAACCCCAAGCAAAGTCCAGAATGTGGCTTGATGAGACCTTGGTGACCACCCAGAAGATCACTCAAGAGAGATCAGGGTTATTTAGTTAGTTCTCAGCCTGCATGAACCCCTGGACGACCTGAAAAGGGGTCCAGGTGTAGGATGTGAGGCTGCTTGGCCTCCCTCCTCCAGAAAGTGTGGCTCAGGAGAATCCTTAGTTAGAGCCGGCTGTCACCAGCAATGGGGGCTTAAAGGACATCTGGAAGGTACAGGGGTTGCCGAACATCTGTATAGAAAGGAAGAAGAAAGAAAGATGAAACTTGGCGACTTTGCTATGGAAACCATTTCTCTCTCCACTTGTCTGTCATGAGCCTCTGGGGCTCCCTATAGGCTCCAGGGGTTTTGATACCATTTGTCTGTGTTTTCTTGCTTCTAGCTTGAACTTTGCCCCCACATCCAGCAGAATATGTCACTGCCATGTGATCACTCCCCACCCCCTTACGGACACAGGCGCTCTGGCTGCCATGCTTTGCCCTCCACAGTGAACTGATATACGCTGAAGTCATGAATCATAGTAGATTTGACGTCCCTTGGGTTGTTCCCGGCTGATATGCTGTCACGGTCAAAGCAAAAGACAAACAAACAAACACTAATACAATGGCCAGAGTGTGAAGATCAGCTTTTTAGTTTCTCAGTTGCTGTTTCCTGCTTCTTCTTCAACTATGAACCCATGCACCTTACACATGACCAGATGCCTCCAATGAGGGAATGTACGTCCCTTCCCCCAGGATTTCCTTTGCTATGGGGGTAGCCTCGCAGTGTTGGACTTAGTGTCTGATGAACTTAAGCCATCTCTCTCTGTACTTTCGATCATGTCTCCATTTGGCTCCTTGCTGTTCTCAACTCTACCTCCTAGGAGGCAGCACCCACCTTGTGCAGGAGGTTGGCTGCTTCAACTCCACTTTATCTCTCATTTTCACCCACTTCATCGCACTCATTTCACCTCAGGGATCCCCACCTTTCAGGCCTTGGCTATCCCTACCTGGAGTTCTCCATCCCTAACCATTCTAGGTTAGGGAGGAAAGGGTTCTACCTGTGTTTGACCCCCTCTGTGCAGACAGCAAGGCTCCCATGAGCACCAGAATATCTCCTCTCTCTATAGACTTGGGCAGGTGGTTGGGCAGGAAGGGGCAAAGCAACGAGTGGGACCTCCACAGCCTCCGCCCTGCCCAGAAGCAGCTCTTTTATCTCTGTGATAGACATGCTTTCTATAACAGTCCTGACTCATGGCCCAGTGACTTCTGGGCTAATCTTGTCCTCTTCATCACTGAAAAGTAGATCCTCTCCAGGCCCCTGGGGTCTGGCTCACTGGCTTCACATGGCAGAATCAGAAACCAGAGAGTAAGACCCAGGCCAGTGGAATGCCTTCAACACAAGAGAGAGAGAGAGCCTTCTGCAAGGTGTTGTCAAGCCCTGTCCTGGCAAGGGGATACCCAGCGCCACCTATCTTTACTACAGAAGGTTTTCAGTGGAGCCTGGCCAAGAGCACCAGACTACAAACAGTCACAGACAGCACACCATATAGTTGCCGTGCGTTGTGGGCCAGGCCCTTTATCTCTCTGATCCTTGCTTCCTGAATCCAGAGAATAGAAGAGTGGTCCTCCAGGTCTGTGTGGAAAGAATGACGGGCATCGAGGCGACCAGCTCAGAGCAGCTGAGTGTATGTACTACACGAGTCATAGCTGTTTCTCTTCCTCAAATCCCAGATGCTTCCTGTGTAAAATGTACCCCAATAAGATGGCGGGGCTGTCTCAAGGACAAGGCTATTTAAAGGACCAAATGACACCAGGCATCAAAGAATAAAAGGCAGCGACACCCTGCCTCAGTTCCTCCAGGTGGTGGCAACTGAGCCTTCAGTGCTTTCTGAGGACCTGGGGGAAAGGGATCCTAACTAACTCATGGTGTGTGCGTGCAAGCATGTGTGCAAGCTACTCTTGACTCCTGAGGGCTCCTCCACACTGGCTCTACTCATCCTTTCTACTTGCCTGTCCCTCCTATTCCCCTGCCCTCCACACTTGGGAGTACAGATGCACTGCCCTTTGGAGCCTATGAGATTAACAGCCACTAGGAGAGGCTGACATCCTCATAGATTTGTGCCCCAGTATTGGATGGGGCCAACTTGTTCTTTGTACTTTGCAACTCAGGGTCCCAGCTGCCACCTGTTAAGCTCCGAGCAGCCCTCTGCACTGGCCTATAACTAGAGCATACAGCCTTTGCATTCAGCTAAGCCTTAGTGTAAACGTTGAGCCCATCTTTCCTAGCTGAGAGACCCTGTGTAAGTCAGTCTGTCTCTGTAGGTCCAGGTCTGCTCCTTAAGGCAGAGCATCACACTTCTTTATGGGCCTCTAGGGAATAAGAGCTTCCTAGCAGGGAACGTGCACTGAAAAGCGTTACCCTCACCACCGATGCCCAGGTGATGTGACTCAGACTCACTGAGGAAGCCTCAGACCGAGTTCACACACCCAGAAAACCAACCACGAATTTGAACCTGGGTCCTCCTTATCAAATAGGGTGCTTTCTCAGACTTGGGAATGAAAAGTCTAGATACTCCCAACTCCCTGCCTTTTTTGTTTCTGGCACATCTGCTTGGTGCTAAGCAAGGCATTTCCAGGAGGAAGATGTTGGCCCTGAAAATGGTATCCTCTGAGCAGGATCTGGAGTTTCTGTGTTTTCACGCCGGGTGTGTCCTACTTCTGCTTTACTCCGTCATTTGGAAAACCCAAGGTCCAGTGAGTCACAGTGAGCTCCTGCCCAGGGCTCAGCTGTGGAGGGAAATACAGCTGGCCCCAGCTCCTGTACCACTCATAACCTGCAGCTGACAACCACTCAGGGCTTCTTGCTGCTGATGCTAAGTGACTTGCTTTCATCCTGATGAGGTCCCCCAGCTACAACTCTCTGGGGAACTTGGGGGCCTGAGGATGTTCAAATCTTCCAGGCGAATTCTACAATCTTGTAGTTAAAGTTAAAGCATGAGAGGTGGCCAGATGCCAGGGAGGTATCTGCTTTGAAATGGCTGATTCCCACTCCAAGGTGGTGTTATTGCTGCATTCCAACTGAGGACTTTTAGGGAGTCCTGTTTCTTGCTGACCTGGACCCTAGTTTGGGTCACTGTCTACCACAGTCGGGGGAGATCTACTCCTCCATATCCCTGCCCCTTGAGTGATATAGGGCCTGCACCTCAAAAATCTCATTTTTGAACTTTCCTTGCCCAAATAGTTCGAAAGACAGTTAATCAATAATGTCTGGGTTGACAGAAGAGAGATAAGGCCTTCCTTCCTTCTGCCCTACCTTAGTGGTAGTGCCTGAAAGTGGCTTCACACGGAACTGCAGGACCTGTCTTCCCTACCTAAAGGCTGAAGTTAGTAAGATTTGTGTTCTGTGCTGACTTCCTGAAGCTTCCTGGTCTCAGGGTGCCAGGCAGAATGGGTGCCCAAAAGGCCTTGAGGTCCCACATGTCCTCCCTTCCCTCAACTTTACAAATGACGGGTCTGTGAAGAGCATGCATTTTCCTTCCATATTCTCAGATAGGATCCTCAGTGCTTGCCTTGAAGATCTCTAGGATGTCTCCAACCAAACCTGGCAGCCCAAATGACTCCCCACTTTACCTCTGCTTGGCCTGCCCATCCCAGACATAACTACCCCCTAACAACCTTTGTGCATATTATACCCAGGTGTGATGGATAATTTTCATTGTCAAGTTGACTGGATTTAGAATTACTCTGGAAATAAAATAAATCTTATGAAGGTAGAAAAAGGTGGTTGGAGAGATGGCTCAGAGGTTAAGAGCACTTCCTACTCTTGCAGGGGGGTCACGGTTTGGATCCTAGAATTCATATTGTACAGCACACATCTACCTGTATGTAACCCCAGTTCTGAGGGACCTTTGCCATCTTCTGACCTCTACAGGCACCTGCACACACTTGAGTGAGTTTCTTTGCAAACTCAGGTATGTTATGTAAATATGTTTTTGTTTTAATTTCAAGTGTGGAATCTTACTTTGGACTTTAGTATGTTCGCTGATGATAACTGCTTCCTGTGGGGCATGGTCTTTGTCAGCTGGTAATAGCCTATCTCATGAAGCACAGTGAGGGGTGTGGTCTAGGACTCGGAGGAAGATAAATAGGAGAGCCCGGGGGTGGGGGTGGGGGGGGTGGTGGTGGCATGCAATGGTAGCACGTCGTGTGTAGCAGTTTGGAGAGAGTAGAGACGAATGGTGTGGCAGGTTGGAGATAGATGGGGAGAAATGTTTCAGTGCAGCAGCAGCTCAGAGGAGACTGCTTGGTGCATTTGCTGTTGATGGAGATTGGTACTGCTCCCAGTGAACCCATTAAATCTAAACAGCCAAGAGAAGTAAAGGGGTCTGTGCCCTTTCTCTCCACCAACCTTCTTTCTCATACCCGGGGTTAAGGGGTTGGAGGAAGGGAGGTAGAGGCTTCAATACCCCCAAATAAAATACGTTTAAAAACAAATAAATAGATAAATAAAAAAATAAATTTATGGATTTCTATTAAAGAGGCTCTTTACAAAGTCTTAGTTGAGCTGGAACAACCTGTCCTGAATATAGATGGCATCATACTGGACTGAATCAGGAGGAGAATGTCAGGTGAGCACTAGCATTCATCACTCTCTGGGACGCGGAAGCAATTGTGCTCAACCACTCCACTGTCCTCCCACTGTACCATCTCTGCCAAGGTGAACTACACCCTCTGACTGTGAGCTAAAACAACCCCTTTAATGATGGCTGGGATGAAAAATGGATCACGTATTTGAATACTTGGTTCCCAGTTGGCGACACTGTTTGGAGAAGTTATGGAACCTTTTGGAGGTTGAGAAAGTATGTTAGTGGATAGGCCTTGAGTTTAAAGCCTTGCTCCACTTCCAGTTCGCTCTCTGTTTCCTGCATGCAGATAAGGATGTGACCTCTTAGCTTTTTGATCTGGCCACCTGCTTCCATGCCTCCCCTAGCAATAATGGACTCCCCCTTCCCCAGCTCAGAACCACAAACCGAATAAACTCTTCTGAAATTCATTTTTTTTTTTAATTGAGATGTTTTATCATGTCAGCAAAAAAAAGAAAACTCATAAAGAAATTGGTAACAGGAATGTGTGTGTGTGTGTGTGTGTGTGTGTGTGTGTGTGTGTGTGTGTGTGTGTGTGGGAGGTGCTCTACAATCAGAACACAGCCCCAAGGGGCAGGGGAGGCCATTATATGACACTATAGCCGTGAAGCCTGAGCTGCTGTGGAGCCCTCAAGGTGTTAGAAATGTATGAGCTGTAAAACACCTGTCAAGGAAGTGTTGCATACAGAGAACGGAACCAGTCAGAGTGAGGTGCAGGTGGCAGACAGCAAAGCTTGGGCATCAGGCTGGGCTTTCTAAATCCTCAGATGCTAGGCATTAAGCTACAGGATCTGGTGTTTTCCCCCATGGATCTTGTTTGAGTCCAGTATTTGCTCCATGTGCCTCTAGCCACTCACCCCCACCCAAGAAATATTATGTGTATTCTGTGCAATTATATCTTGGAAGTATATAATTTGCCTTTTCATTTACAGGGAGTTACAGTCAAGAGATTGCCTTCAGTTTCAGAAGTAACAGTGTTCAAATTGCTAATGACTACGGGGACTTCTGAAGTTAGACTAAATGCATTATGCATTAGGATATGACCGTGAGCCCATGAAAGGAAGTGGAAATGTGATGGGTTGAATAAGAAATATCTCTCATAGGCTGACATATTTTAACACTTGGTTCCTGGTTGGTAGCATTGTTTGGGAAGGCTACGGAAACTTGAAGGTGGAGACTAGTTGGAGGAAGTACATCATTGAGGGTGGGCTTAAAGAGATCACAGCCTCTCTCCACGTCTAGTTCTGTCTCTACTTCTTGCATTGGATAAAGATGTGATTTCTCAACTTCCTGTTCCATCTCTCCCTGGCCATCGGGGGCTTTCTTTTTAGGATAGCAGGCCCAAATAAATTCGTTGATAAGTTGATTTTGGTCATGGTACTTTATGATAACAATAAAAAGTAATCAATACATCTGCCTTCCTTCCTTAAGTTGCTTTTTGTCAGGCATTTTATCGTGTCCATGAGGAAAGTAACTAATATGTGAAATTCAAGCAGCCAGAGAGTCTCCTAGCAGCCTCCTGGAACTCTCCTTTGTAGAGGAGCATGCTGGGCTCTAAGAGGCTGACCTTCCCAAGCCATAAGGAACTGTAGAAGCAACAGCTGCATTTAACAGAGTGCAAGGTCAAGCCCTTGAATCAAGGATTTTGCTGTGGGTCAAGGCTAGGAAGGACTGAGTTGGCTCCTAAGTCTGACCTTCAGTGCCACACTGTCTTTCTTATCTGTGCCCTGAGCATCTGAGGATACCTGGAAACCTGCAATGCTCTTCTGAACATAGTTGTCATGGTGGTTCGAATGGGAATGCCCTCCAAAGGCTCTGACATTTGAACATTTGGTCCCCAATTGGTAGCACTCCTTGGCGGTGGGGGGGGGGGGGGGGGCGGGGCTTAGGAGATACCTCCTTGCTGGAGGAAGTATGTCACTGGAGGTGGGCTTTGAGAGCTTAACGCTTCACACTAATCCTAGTTCACTGTCTCTGTGCTTTGTGCTTGTGGTTCAAGTTATAAGCCCTCAGTATCTGCTCCAGCCACCACGCCTGCCACCCAATGTCCCTGCGCCACCACCATGGACTTTAACTGTCTGGAATCTTAACCCCAAATAACCTCTTCTTCTATAAATTGCCTTGGTCACCAAGTTTTATCTCAGCAACAGAAAAGTAACTAACACATTTGTGTGTTTGTCATCCTCACCACTAGATAATGAAGCCAAGACTGAACTACAGCCAGGAAGCATCACGACAGTGCCTGTGCTAAATCTGCTCAGAGGAGCCAGTGCCTCCCAGGAGGCTTCATCAAAGAGTAAAGTGACTCTGAAATGGCTGACCAGTGACAGCATTAAAAGGCCCCTTTTGAATAAGTGGCTCTGTGGACAACTGAGGCTTGGTATGGGTGGGGGATGAGGCGTCCAATTGAGGTTCATCTCAGCATATGGTTGTGGCGATGGAATATTAGCCAGGGTTATGGAGAACAGGGTGTCCTGTAGAATGCCTGAGCCAGTGGACACTGCTTGGTCATGGAGTATTTGGAAATATAGACTTAAGAATAAGGCAAAAAAGCCAGTGTGTGAGAATCACCAGGGCTACAATGACATAGAAGGCTGGAGTGTAGAGGCGTCTTGGGACACTCCAAAGAAGGCTGAAGAAGCTGGTCGTTTTTGGGGGGGGGGATCTGGTTCCCTGATCCTTCCCACACACTCTCTTATCCATCCCTCCTTTTGCTAAGTAGAGATGCTCGCAGATGGGAGGGGCCTCGACTCCATCTAAGTCTCTCTCCTGACTCTCTTCCTTGCCGTTCTTGCTGATTTTCTTGCTGGAAAGATGGGGAGCACAGACTGCCTTGAAACACGGGTAGCGACTCAGGGCACAGTCTGGAGACTCCCCCGCGAGAAGCCTAATTAAGCAGGATTAGAGCGAGTCACACGGCAGCGGCCAGGTCATGTTTTTATATTCTCAGCAGCACAAAAGGCACTTAAGTCCACAAATCTTCTTACATGGATGGAGGGGCACTCAACTTGGCATCTGACGATGTGCAAACAGCATGAGAAGTGAAGAACGGGAGGGTGAACCTGAGGGATCCTGCTGTCTGGGTACCCAGGCACACCGGTCCTCAAAGGAAAGGGCATCTCTGATATGGATGGTATGGCAAGAATGGCACAGGAAAGGCTCCTTAGGACGCCCCCCCCCTCCCCTGTCCACTCCTCCCAGTGTCCCCTGGAACTGTCAGTTGCTTTTAAGAAGCTCATGTGAGTGAAGGATGGCAGCCAGGCTGCTTGGAGCTAAGCTTCAGAAAGCTGACATGTGACTCCAAGAGGGACCTTTCTGCACAGTCCCTTCAGTGTCACAGGAATACATTAATTCTGATTACAAGGGTATTAGAAGGTTCTGGAAGAGGCTGGGACTACCTCTAGTGTGTCATGGATGGGCAGGCAGACTGTGGTACAGAGTCCAGCACTCCCCAGCAGGTTATGTTTGATACGGAGGGTTTCAGGCACATCTTTATGTGCAGTGGGCTCTTAGGTGAAGCTGCCTAGCCCCTGAGGTGAACAAAAGTCACCCTTCCACTTGACAGTTCATGGCACCTAAGTTGCCTGTTGACACCCCTTCCAAACTCAGGAAATGAGGGGCATTGTCCTAGTCAAGGGAAATCCTCTTGGAGGACTGGGGTACCGGGCTGGAGTAGAAGTGTAGGGGACTAGCACTGTAGAAGCAGAGGACTCAACAAAGCAGCAGAGGCCAGATACCCCTGGGGAGGCCAAGGACGAAGACAGGAAACAGAGGGTGGTGTGCCGGGCAGTGTGGGCAGGCCCGCCTAACAAACAGGAAACAGTGAAGATTAGTGGGCCATGTGATATGCTTTGAGGGCCTAGGGTAACCCTGCAGACAAGAACACAACAGCCACGAGAGAGATGCTACCGTTAATGTCTCCCCACGGGTGTCCTTGATGGAGAAGCCTGACCACAGTCATGCAGCCCCGTGCTGGGGAGGACAGCCCAGGGACCTGGCTTTAGTATGCAGCCTGCTCTGTTGAGAGGCTCTGGGAACTTCAGCCTTGCAGCTCAGAGCTAACTTTTACTTTGTATACTGGGAACATGGAGATAGGAGGGGCCGAGGACATAACTCACTGCCGCATTGTGAGTGACAAGCCCCCAGTCAGAGCCAGACATGGCACCTGGGTCATGCTGCTGATGCCTGTGATGGATACCATATGCTGGGGGCCAGAGACAGCTCTGATAGCACCATGCTACCCAATGGATTCCTGGTACGGTGCGTGGTCACAGAGGCACTTCCCCATCAATCATTATATGAGCACGGAGGCTTCAGGCTTCATGGAAAAAGTCACTAAGAAAACAGTTCCTAGGTTTGGGGTCAGCTGCAGGGCCACAGCCTGACAGCCTTCTCTGGGCAGGAGACAATGTAACAACACCTCTACAGTCTAGTAGAACGGAGTGAGAAAATGCAGGCGCCTTGTCCAACCCCCATGTGCTAGCCCCAAGCAGAGCGCCAGGAGATGTATTCTGCTTCATCCAATCAACCTGTCGACATGTCAACTTTACACATTAGGAAAATGAAGTCCAGAAAGGGGAAGTCACTGGCTCCAGTATGGAACATTTTGTAAGAGTTATGCTGAGAGGCCGGCTTAGCAGTGTGGGGAGCTAAGAGGCCGGCTTAGCAGTGGGGCTGCAGAGCACAAGCTCTTTTTGCTCGGTTTTGCCTCTCAGATCTGGCCTTGTGCCAGGTCTCTTCTTGAGTCACAGAGGTCTTCTGCCTCAGGGACTCCACATGGAAAGGGGAGGGTCATTCCACCCGGTCTTGCACCTCACAAAGTGACCACAGATGCTATACCCTCCATTTCATTGAGGAAGCATGCACCGAGAGAGGTGTCCTGAGCCACCTGAGCCAGTACCAGTTATGGCTGGAGGTAGAGTGGGAGCGGCCCAGCCATCTGCCAAGTAGGTGTTTAAAATAGACAGTTCCACCCATCCCACCCTGCAGCCTGTTCTGAGTACAAGAGAGGGATGACAGTACGAGATTGCACATCTCTTGCTGCCTATCAAAGGACATCTGAGTAGAGAGCACAGAGCACATTCTGGTCCATTTGCATCTCCTCTGAGCACCAGTAGTGAGAGGCAGATCTGGGGAAGTTTGGCTGCTCCCCTTGGCTCTGAGCAAGATGCCAGGGCTAGAAAGGTAGGAGGGCACAGATGTTCCAGGTGTGGGGCCTGAAACATCTGCCTGAACCTGGCTCTCAGACTTAGCCAGTCAGTGCAAGGCCTCTTCCACACAATGACTCATCCAGACAATTGGAGATACAAATATGTCCCAAGAACACTAACACAGGCACAAGGCACAGCCATGTGAGGGAGGGGCACTGTATGGTTGTGTAAAATGAGGCACAGATCTAAATAGGGGCAGTCCTTAATAGTTCCTTTTTTTTTTTTTTTGATATCTTGTCACCTTCCCTCTAGTGATCCATCCTTCCCCTTGTGAGGGAACAAACCAAGCATGGGGGGGGGGGTGGCGTGGGAGAGAGAGAGAGAGAGAGAGAGAGAGAGAGAGAGAGAGAGAGAGAGAGAGAGACAGACAGAATGACTGTGTGTGTGTCTCTGTGTGTGTGTGTGTGTCTCTGTGTGTGTGTATGTGTGTGTACATTGGAGTTCAGATAAAATTATCATTCTCAGTAAAGAAAAAGACAATCTAACCCTGAAAGGGTGAATTATGGAGGTGAACTGGCTTTCTCTATGAGCACAGACAGTGACCATTTATAGGACTATGATATGTCTCTGCATAGCTCTCCCACTATGCAGGACTTTCATGTCCTCTGCCAGGGTCTAGCATCCCCTATAGTTTGAATGGTTTGTTCGCAAACATAAAACAGAACCCAGCCCAGGCTCAGGCTTTCTTTGCCTCCTGTGCTGTTCTTTGCCCCCAAAGCTCTGTGGCCTCTCTAGACCTTGAATACAATCCCAGCCCACATCACCTCCACAAGATCCTACCTGAGCTACAGTAATAACTACCCTGGCAAGACAGTGTAATAGTAGTATCACTGCTAATGGGTTAACAATCATTCTCTGATTGGATTTCAGGACCACTCAGAAATAAGAACTCATATCTGGCCAAGAATCCATGCCTGGGGAGGCCATGGGCCCTAAGGGAGGAGTTAATTACTATTAGTTTACTACATAAACATAGTACCAAACTCCTTTTTAAATAATTATTTTGTATTCATAGATTAGTACATCACTCAGTCTTCATCAGAGAAGCTTCTTTTTGCACTGCATGGTGCTTAATACAGGGTGATGATGAGTGTTCAGCTATTTCAAAGGTTGAGGAATGTTGCAAAAGAGGTAATGGGAAAAAAAAAACTGTAAAGAGATAGAGTTCATGAAGGCCAGGGGAGAAACAATGTTTTCTGGACATGACATTTACAGGACTGAACTCATAGCAGCTGGGGTTGCCTGCACAAAATCAAAGCCAGTCAACACTGTAGTGTGTGGGGGAGGGGGTGAGCTCATAAGGCCCCCACCTCTAACGGAGAAGCTATCGGCACTTGATAACTGTTAGGAGAGGAAGAGTCAATTTTCTTCAGGGCTGCGACCCCTGGTAAGTAGACCATACATCAGTGGACAGCCTTACACCCTTCCATATAAGGGCAAAACTAATTTAACATAAATAGTTACAAATTAAGAAAACATAAAAGGAGGACATGAAGTTGAAAGTGGGACATGGTGGGGGGGTCTGGGAAGAGTTAAAGGGGAGTGGGACAGATATGATCAAAATATATTATACGCGTACATTAAATACATTTAAAAGTTTAAAGGATACTTTAACACACCTTGACTTCCCATGAAGGCATTACTTCCACCGTTACTAAAGTATTTGCTGCAGCTGTACCTTGTCTCTGCTGTGGTACCTGTTGGGATTACTGGTTCATGAAGAGAAGGCTTTGCCCTGGGAAAATGTATTTTTTTGTCACCAGGGAGACAAGCAGGGACTAAGAAACATTAAAAACAAAAGAAAAAAAAACCCACCCAAGCTGGCTGTCTTCCTATGTGGCTCTACAGCAGACCCCATGGGACAGGCCCAGCGACTTGCACAAGCTGTCTGCCCTGCCCAGGGGCCTTTCCCTGACAGTTTGCTCCTCCATTCAAATCAGAATGGTGGGTGGGGCAGGTGACAGCTCCCTTGGACAAACTGGAAAGTGTCCTTATCATATCACTTCTGCATCCATGTGTTCTAGACCACACAGTGATTAGTGAACACCGTGTGAAAAGCTGAAAGGGTGGGCCTGAAGTTAAGCTGCCTCCACTTCCTCATCTCCGCCCCTCCCCCAGCCCTGCCATTCATCGTTCCCACTGTGCTCCTAGGGGACTTGGAATATCTTTAGCAATCGCTTGGTTTGGGGGGGAGGAGGGGGCAGGGGACCATCTGCATTTTACAAATGAGGGAGCCTAGTGGTTTTTAATATTACCACTCAGCTAATAATACATCTAGGGCTTTTAAATTACTCAGTCTCCACCTAGTAACTGGGTTTTCCAATCCACCTAGTAACTCTTTTTTTTTCCCAATGCTGACATGGTTGGGAGACTTCCTATCTTTTGTGTTCTCAGGCGTCATGCTGACACTTCTACAAGGCCGGATTAGAGGCCTCTGCAGCGCTCTGTTACAAAATGGCAGCACCCTACACTTGATGTTCCTGCCTCAAACTGCAACCCACTGACTGCATGTGCAGGCCTTGGTTCAGGCCTTTATTTGTCTCTCAGAACTTAGGAAAGAAAGACCAGAGTCTCGTGGCCTCTGACTCCTCTAGGAAGCAGGCAGCAGGCAGCACATTCGCTGCCAAACGAAATAAAATCCAGACCTAGATGATGCACCACCACTGTTCTAACCACATGTCCAGATATTTTTATTTATCAAATGACTCCAGATACACCTCGGTGACAGAGCAGATCTCTGTCCATAGCCCTTCCCAGACAGAGCACCCCTGCTGAGGGTCTTTGGGGTATTGGACAGAAGGCAGCGGAAGCAAAAGCGATCTGCCTGAAAAAGCCAAAATTAGCACTATCAACAGGACCACGGTAAAAGCTAACGAAGTCTGGGAAGATACTGGGGAAGGAAGCACACAAGACAGTGAGTGGAAAATGTCTAAACATTGACATTGTGGAGACTGTAAGGATGACTTAGCCAAGCACTCTCTGCAGTTTGGTCGATGGGGAAGGGCAGTTAAGATGAAGGGTCCGCACAAAGAACTTCCTGTTAGAGACACCTGTGTCCTGCCCCCACTCAACTGACATATGTTTCTTGTTCCCTGCCACGGTCCAATAAAAGAGCTACTCGGAGATGACAGACAGAGGAAAACAGAGAGGAGTGGTGGCTGAGACGGTAGGAGAGGCAGACGTGAACACCCAGGCAGACAGGTTAGAAGAGAGCAACGGGTACCAAGTACAATGGCTGACTCAGGGTCTTTGTACCTACTGTTGGCTACACAGCAGTCTTCTTACCCCAGCGTCTGTAAGGAGGGCACGCACAACATCTGAGTCTGTGCTGGAGTCCAAGTCCTTGACCTTTCTGAGGCTCCGTTTCATATCAGGCATATGGGATCAGGATAATCGGATGATGTTCAGTGAAGCAGGCTCGCTGGCAGAGCCACAGCCTGCCCCTGGGGGAGGAGGGTGCAGCCACAGGTCTGGGTTGCTTCCCACCAGGCTGGAGTTCTGGCCTGTTCCTTATGAGATATGTATAGATGATCCCAGCCTGTATCTGACACTGAGGCTAAGAGTTGGGATCCTTGACCGTCTGAGCACATCCCTTGTCGTATGACGAGCTGTGGGAACTGGGCAGTGGGTGCCTGGCAGGTGACAATGCCATCCCATGGAGAAGTAGACCTGGACAGAAGCCAGACCTGCCAGCCGCTTCTGCGCCTCTCCAGCTCCAGTCTCTCCCTGCTTGGGCATCTCTCCCTGAGGCCAGCACCACACAGAGGCCCAAGCTTTGCTTTCTGAATGGAACCTTCTTTTGTTCCATCTGGAGTTATGGGCCTGGTATAGTGATGTGTAGAGGGCTCACAGTCCTAGCTCGGAAATGCATTTGGAGACTAAACGCAAAGCAACAAAATGAAGCAACTTCAAACTGCCCTGAGTGCAGTGGACTAAGGACGCACGAACAGCTTCCTGTCAGAGAGACTTCTGTTCTGCTCCCAGTCAGCTGTCTGATTTTTCTTGTTCCCTCCCAATCCGATAGGCACTTGGGAATGACAGATAGAGAGAAATAGAGAGAAGCCGTGGCTGTGTTGGTGGGGAGGGGGGAGACTGAACACACAGAGGACCAAGGTGGAAGACTGCAATGGGGGCACCAAATACATTCTTTGAGGCAAGGAATGTACTTCCCTGAGGCACACGCTGTTGTTTTCACAGCAGTCTTGCTCTTCACTGCCTTTACTCTGTTATTTTGTGTCTGTGTAGGTACACGTGTGTGTGCAGATGCTTGAGCGTGCACAGGTAAATAAATCCATGTGGAGGCCGGAGGTCGATGACAGATGTCCTTTTTTCGGTCAGGAGCCATCCATCTTGTGTTTTGAGACAGGGTCCTGGGCTCACCCATTATGCTATGCTGGTTGGCCAGCAAAAACCCCAGGGGATTTGCCAGGCTTAGTGTCCCTGCTGCTGAGGTAGCGGGCAAGGATCACTATATCTAGCATTTGAAAATGTGAGTGTAGGACTCAGTTTCAGGTTTCCACACCTGCAAGGCAGGATTTTACTGACTGAGCTACCCACCGTCATCTCTCACTGTACTCGTGACTTTGCTCTCTCCTGGACACCCTAAAGCCACTTGGTTGTAGCTCCCTGGCTCTGTAGCATTTTTCCTCTCCTGCCTGAACCATGAGATAACACTGCACTGCAGGCTCAAGTTACTTGTTTTCCTCTGTGTCCCCTGCTGACCTGTCCCCTGCTGATCTGTGGGATTGGAGATCACCAGGCTGTCTTGTCCCCAGTGACACAGGAGTGCAAACTAAGGCCAGGAGCCAGGTTCTTCCTGCCTGGGCCTCACAGGGGCTATGAGGGAGTGCTCAGTCATCTGAGGTGCTGAGACCTCATTGGGAAGAAGGGGCTGGTTAGACCACAGTGTCCACCTGGAGAAGCAGCTTCTGACCTTGAGACCTTAAGTCTGGAGCTGGCCTTTTCTGGCCGAGCAAATTATAGGTTCCCGGGAGGGACTTCCTCTGGCTTTGCAGAAACCAAACAACCAAAACCAACCGCACGGTGTGACTGTCCAACCACCGAAGACTGTTACTGAGGGTGAGATGCCTCTGTGGCTGAGGCAGGATGTGACGCAGTCACAAGGAGGCACCTGGCCCCTTTGTGGGCTCAATGTTCTGCTTCCTAGAGGGCTGGGTCCTCAGAGGGCTTTTTTTGGGAGAGGTGGATACACTCTTGACAGTCACCCAGGGCTGATTCCTCAACCTAGGACACTAGCGTTATGCTCCGGCGTGCCCTAATGACATACCACCTGCCACCCCCACCTTGGCCATAAGCCTACAGTTCTGCATGAGGTCACCACATCACAAGAGCCACAGCCCAGCCTTTGGTGGAGGAGACAATCAGTCCAGCACCATCTCAGACAATTCAGAGCACAGTCTCTAAAGAGGACCCGAGAGCTTACCTGCTGTGAGGCATCAGTGGAGTTCCTTAACCTCTCTCAGTCTTAGTTTCTTTATCTGAAAAACAGAAACAGTGGCTTGGCTTCAGCAGCAGCAGGAGGGTGGGTGCCTGTAGGACTAAGGACAGAGTTCCTGCAGTTTGCCCAGCTCAGCCTTCCACAGGAAACACTTGCAAAGTGAGTGACAGCCCCTTTAGCGGTTCAGTGCCAGGGAAGAACACACAAGTACTGAAAACAACACTTCTGGACTTCCTGTCCAAGAAAACGGAAACAGCAAAGCTGGTCTGGAGACCAGGCCTCTAAGATAATTTTCAGTTCCAAAATGTTAACTGGGGAACATCTGCCACAAAGTCTGAACTACCTGGGGGCGCTGGTAGGTCCAGATGCTCTTACTCCTGGGGGAGGGGGGTGTGTTGGAGGGGGGAAGGGGCGAATATGGGAAGCATATTCTTAGAAACGGATGTGGGAGCAGGCAGTAGCACTTTCCTGGTGGCCCACAAATACAGGCTGAGCTCTGCCTTCATCCCAACCTCAGGGCAGTAGCTGCCTTACAGGGAGGGGACAGCAGGAAGAATGTGAGGTCAGAGCCTGGGCTGGAGCTCAGATCTCAGGTCAAAGGCCATGACCTCTGTCTGACTCAGGCTCCTGCTGCAAAGTCACCACAAGGGTCTCAGAATTGGGAGTCCTTTTGGGTAAGAGATTTATTAGGTGGGTTCTGAACATTATAGAAACGCAGCATAGGAGTTGGGAGGGGGCTCTTACAGGTTTTATAGGTGGGGGAGGGGCTTCCAGGCCATGTGGTTGATGAGTAGCCTAAAGGACACGCCTGCGTTCAGGTTGTCTCTGATTCCTAGGGAACAGGAAGGCAGAAGTTCTGCCCTTGAGTTAATGTGTGTCCAACATGAGGGAGCGCTGCTGGTGAACATGGCTCGAAAGGCCCTGGCCCAAACTTAGCAGTCATAGCCCAAACTTAACAGGAGGCAGAAAGAAGTTTTGACTCTGGACCATTCTTTTAGGGCCAGGAAACAGGTAGCTAGGAAACCATGTCCTGACTCTATGCATCTGGTGTGCAGGGGGTGGGGGGTGGGGGTGTTGGGCACAGCTAGAGACATCTGGAAGAGTCCAGATTGGGTGTGGCCAGCAGAATAGACTGACGTATGAGAGGAGAGAGGGAGGAAAAAAAAAAAAAAGAGGAAGATAAAAGCAGAGAAGGCAAAGAGAACCAAAACAGTGCATAGCCAAAATGGCTGAGTTATTTAGGAAAGAGATGTTAGTGAAGAGAGGCAAAGCTCAGGGGCTGGAGAGAGTTAGGGTAGGAGGTGGGACTGAGGAGTGTGAAGAGGGGCCAGGATGCTGTAACAGGTACTTTTGAGGCTGAGGCTGGTGGCTAGAATCTGCTTTGATATGTTAATAGGCACCTCAGTTAGCCAAGTGTCCTGGGTTTCTTTGAGGCCTGACAGTGTGGAAACTTTCACTTTATACACCTGGTGCTAACCCCCACCCCCCCCCACCCCAGGGTTCATATTGTTAATTAAGAGAGCTGCAGCAGGGTGTGGCCTGAATTTAGGAGAGGGAGAGAAGTAATGGGGCGCCTGTGTCCCAATGGGAGGTATACCAGTGTTCTAAGGCTGTTAGTAGACTTAGAGGAAAGATGTGGAGTTTTCAGCACTGTGCCTGACAAAGGGGAGCTGGGGATGACTGCCTGATATATGGGGGTTGAAGGGTAAGCCCAGGGGCCTGGATCTTGATGTTGCTCTCACACTTGCTTAAAAGAGTTACTCTGGGGCCCACAGGGTAGGAAGTTCACGTTGTACTTGGATGGGGTGAGGGCTGCCGGGGAGGGGAGGTTGATCTCCTTAGGCACACAGAGGCACAGAAGGGAGAGTAGGGTGGGAAGGCACATGTGGGGCACACGTTCCTCACTCCACCTGCCACAGCAAGACTTTTTCGGGCTAGCCTAGGAATTTGGACTGGAATGGTGGTTTCCCGGGATCTGTCAGGCACCATCCTGCTGCCTTCTGCTCACACCCCCATGCTGCCTTCAGACCGATGTCAAGTGTCTCCACCCTCAAGAGTGGGCTGCCGGAACTTTACACAGCACACCAAGTTCTGAGTCATTTCCAAACTCCTCCTTTGCCTGGGGGAAAAAAGTGGTCACACTTGGCATCTCTGAGACAACCCACAGGACCCAAGGGACCTTGGGTATCTGGATCCCAGCCAAAGAAATGAACACCTGAAACCTACCTGCCCAGTGAAGTGACCCTAAGGGTCACTGGATTCATTTGCAACCTGAGGAAAGCCCAGCAGGGCTCTTGATCAACATGCCCCGCCCACTCCTACTTGCTGCTGCTCAAGTTTCCTGTCATACAGGAGTTGCTTCAACCCGAGAAACCCCCTTTCCCTTCCAACCCACCACCCCAGGAAGGTGGCCCCCTCACCCTAACATGGGCCATCCTTGAACTGCCTATCAAAGTGAAGGCTAGCCCTAGCTGGGAACACACCATGCTCTGCAGCTGCTTCCGCCTGGCTCTGCTCCCAGACCCCTCTGGAAACACTTCCTAGGTAGTCCACGTGCTCTGAAGCCCTGCCTCAAGCTCTGTTGGGAGGGAACCGAGAAAGACGTGGTGTGAGGCTGGTCTGAGCAACGAGCATCAGGAAAAAAAAAAAAAAAGACCTCCGAAGTGGTGCCCTTCCAAGTGCAGAGAGATTTGTGAAGAGCAAGATCCTCATCGCAGACCTGGTCCAGCCCTCTGGCCTCACGTCACGTGCCAGAAACCAGCGGTCACTTGGCAAAGAATTACCCAGTCTCCAGTACATGGCAGGCCTCACCCCTGATCCTGGCAATGGCACTGTGAACAAAATGAAGCCTCTTCTTTCCTGGAGGCTTGTTGAGTCTAATCGTAAAAACCGGTAAACAAGGAGCAGGTTTGTAGAAAAGCCTAGAGTCTCTGAGGCAAGTAGAAGGATAGGAATGGGAAGCCCAGCCCCTGGGCTGTGATGCATGGCGGGAAATTCTTGTCTCTGGTCCAGATGCTAGGGTCTTTGCAGCATCTGCCAGCAGGCTGATCCGTTAGCTGGCATGACAGGTTCTTCCAGAGCATCAAAGCTGCTGGTTTCATGCAGCTAATTCTAATTAAAATTTAACCTTAGAATTAAAACGCAGCTCCTTGGTTGCACTAATCAATGAACAAATTAGCACTACTAATTCAATAAAGTAATTTGATCAAAATTAAATATAAAATGAGTCCCTCGGTGGCAGCAAATTTCGGGCGCTTATTAGCCTGGTGGCTGGTGACTACTGCCCCAGCCCGAGCTGCTTGCTGTATTGACTCACTGTCACAGGCTCCAGTAGAAAGTGCAGACCTGGGAGGTCCTAGTAGAGTTCAGGGTGAATGTTTTGGGTAAAAATCCCTGTCCTAAAGCTCCCTGGCTGTGTGGCCGTTTGTAGATGACCAACTCTCTGTGAGTTGTTTCTTCACTGTCAACAACTGTACAGGACTGACACCTTGAATTCTGCTAAAGACCTTGAGTCAGTGCCATGATCTGAGGGGAGACAACTGGGCAGGGTTCCCAGAAGAACATCCTACTGAGCTCCAGAGACATTGGAAACACAGGGAGCAGGGACCAGGAAGAGAGACAGGGACAGAGAGCCTCCAGGTGAAAGGGACCTGCAATACATGCTGGGAGTGGCAGCAAGCTGAACAGAAGGAATGGAACATCTTTGTAGGACCAGGGACATTTGCCCATCAAATTACTTAAGGACAAAATCTCTTCACATACCCACTTTCAGGTCCTTTCTCTGATTTCCTCTGTCCTTGGAAACCTATGCGTCCTGGAGTCCCCAGGCCAAGCCCTTCTTTTAGGCTAGCTGTTGCTATGCCAAAAGAGAGTAAGGCCCAGGAGGAAACTATTGGGGGGGGGGCTCTTGGAGACCAGCTCCACTCTCTAAGGCAGCAGTTCTCAACCTGTGGCTTGTAACCCTTTTGGGGGTCAAGTGAAGTAGTAAATAAAATAGTTTTATGGGTGGGGTCCATGACAACATGTGGAGCTGAATTAAAAGGTCACAGAATTAGGGAGGCGGAAGAAATTAGGGAAACTATACCTTTCACGATAGCCACAAGCAATATAAAATATCTAGAAGTAGTTCTAACCAAGCAAGTGAAGGACTTGTTTGAAAAAAATTTCAAATCTCTGAAGAAAGAGATTGAAGATGGCATCAGAAGATGGAAGGATATCCCTTGTTCGTGGATCGGGAGAATTAACATAGTAAAAATGGCCATCTTACCAAAAGTAATTTACAGATTCAATGCAATCCCTATCAAAATACCTCACAAAAATTTAAAGACATTGAAAGATCAATTCTCAACTTCATATGGGGGAAAAAAAACCCAGAATAGCTAAAACAATACTATACAATAAAAGATCCTCTGGAGGAATCTCCTTACCCGATCTCAAGCTGTACTATAGAGCAACAGTAATTAAACCTGCATGAGACAGTGACTTTTAACCTCTATCTCATTCCCTTTTAAGGCCATTGGTACTTGGGACACAACTTCTGAATGACTGTGGTCCAAAGAGGCTCACAAGGAGTGGCACTATTAGGAGGTGTTGGCCTTCTTGTAGTAGGTGTGGCATTGTTGAAAGGAAGTGCGTCATGTTATTGGGAGCTGGTTTTGCGGTCTCAGATGCTCAAGCCAGGCCACTGTCTTAGGGTCTCTTCCTGCTGCCTGCAGATCAACTCTAAGCTACCTCTCCAGCACTAGGCCTGCCAGCATGCTGCCATGCTTCCTGCCGTGGTGATAATGGACAAAACCTATGAACTATAAGCCAGCCCCAACTCCTTCATAAGAGTTGCTGTGGTCATGGTGTCCCTTCCCAGCAATAGAACCCTAACTAAGCTAGGACTGTAACTCAGTTGGGAGAGTGCTTATCTAACATTCTTGAAGTCTTGGCTTTAATCTTCGGCATCCCCAACAGAGCATGGTGGTCCACACTTGTAACCTCTGCATACATGGAGCTAGGATCATCAGAAGTTCAGGGTCACCCTAGGCTGCAAAGCCAAGTTCAGTGACAGTCTGGGATTACTGAGATTTATTCTCAATGGAAAGAAAAACAAAACAAACGGAGGCAAAAAGATAAGTCACAGCCCTAAACCTGCAGTCACCTTGAGTTCCAGGAATAGCCAGGCCTGTAGGCAGACAGCCCACCCTCAAGAATGAGGACAATTATCTGTGAAGGAGAGGCTGCACCTAGAAGCAGCTCACCTGGAAAAAAAAAACAACCAGATTTGTCCCTTTGGGCAAGGATGGTGAAGGCAGTGAAGACAGAAATTAATAGCTCATCGATCTCCTTGCATGAGTGAAGGGGAGACGGTGATGAGTGGGATTATAACTTAAGCAGGAGTGACACTCACACTAGGACCCCTGAAGAAAGCCTATTTGGGAGTCTCTGGACCCCTCTCTGTTTTTCTCTTCCAAGATGCACTGGTGAAATCTCTCTGCTTTGCAGCCTTTCTAGTCCCCTCCGTAGGTGTGTTGGGATGCCTCTGAGTAGAGACTGTTGTAGCTGCTGGGAACGGTGCTTTGGGCCTCAGACTGCAGTTGCTCTTTGCGATGAGGAAAGCAGCTGTCATAAAAGTGCAGTAATGGTGACCTGCCAATCTGCCTAGGTTTTCAGCAACACAGATAGCATCTCATGCTGGGCACAGACATGCTGAATGTGTATGTGGGCATCAGGTAGGCTTCACAAGCTGCAATAGTGAAAGGGCAGGGACCCGAGCGTGGAAAGAGAACAGAGTGGTCCTCTCCCAGGTCTTTATCTCTATGTTCTGGCAGTGAGCATCCAAACTGGGATTTGAAGGGATAAACATAAATGCCCATCACCATAGGAGAGAAAGGGTGAGGAAGTGTAAGCCTTTCCATTTCCTTCTTTAATCGCCAGCATTGTTTAATTGCCAGCTTTCTCTCGAGCTCCTGGATTAAACCCGGATGTCTTGGCAGTGTGTACTCATCTCAAGAACTTGAAAAGATCCAAAAACACATTTTGAAATTTTCTTTTTTTTTTTTGTCAAGCCAACAAACATTTGCTAGGAAAGAAAAGCAAGCCTGGGGACACTGAGGGCTCAGCTGAATGAGGCTTGGGGAGTGTCTGGTATCTTAAATTGTTGCAAAAACACCAATCAAGAGTAGAGTGGGACTTTTCTGGTTCCCTTACCTGCAGATGGGTGCTTACAGGTCACCCTGTATGCCTGGTACTTTCTATGCTAGCAAATGCTAACCTCTTAGGTACACACAGACAAGCACAGGGATGCAGCTCCTTATCTTGGGTCACACAGCTCTGAGAGGGCAGTGCCAGTTCCTGAACTCAGGACTCCCCACTCAAGAGCCGATGCCTACAGACACATATGACCCTAAGCTGCCTCACTTCATCTCTGATTCGGACTTTTTAATGCCACTCACAGTCCCCTCCGTTGTAACAAGAGGTCCCAAAGACCAGAAAAAGGAGACAGGGCTCCCCAGATGGAGACTATGCAGGCTCCACTCAGCCTTTCAAGCCTGGTTCTGCGGTATGTTGCCATGTTACCAAGCATGGCAAATCCGGTGGGAAAACAATCACCCAGAAAAGACTCTGCAAAGTCAAATTGTGATTTCTAGTTGACAAAGAAAATTGGTGAATCAGCCCTGGCTGCAGGAATATCTCAGGAGCTGGGTTAGAAGGGAGAAGAAGTCCCTAGGCCCCTCTCTCTCCAAGAATATATAAACACTAAAGACACCACATTGACTCAGACATTGCCACCGACAATCCCCTTCATTGTAACAAGAGATCATGGAGGCCAGGAAAGAGGCAGGGATACTCCAAAGACGGGGCTCATGCATGTTCCACCCAGTTCCTAAGCCTGCTTCTCTGGTTTGTCACCATGTCCCCAAGCATGGCAGAGCCAAAGAAACAGCCACACAGAGAAGCCTCTGCAAAGGCAAACTGGGTCACTCTCAGATAAGTCCATCCCACAGGAAGTCCAGCAGAACTGCCTGGAAGGAGGCTCAGACCAACTGAGCTACCAGGAAAGGACACTCTGCAACTTCTTGAGCTGCCTGCGGGCTCCTCTGTGTGCCTCCGGTTCCCAGCCTACATGGCTACCATCTAATCTGCTTTGGTGATGCAGATGTCATTGAGACATTTCTGTTCCTGTAAGTAACCCCTCACCCAGATTCCTGCAGTCACTCCAATAAAACTCACTGGCTCACCAAGTTGGTATGTATGTTGTGTCTCCCAGCAACAGTCTGTCTCCCAGCAGTACATCCATGGATGAAGGTGATGGTGAGCCTGGTGACTTCCACAGAGGGAAGGCGGGATCCTCTTTTTGTTTCGCCTAGACACATGACACCTGCACCGCCAATTTGGCCCCCGAGATCCTGGACAGCCTTTCCTAACCCCTCTGTCCTCTGCAGGTCAGACAGAATGCTCAGCTTGAGGCTAGCCCTCCTACTGCCCGATGGAAGGATCCCCCCTCCTCCTCCTCCTCCTGGAACCTACACCCTGGCCAGTGAAAATACAGAACCTCAGGTCACATCCAGAGCTCTGCCACCACCAAGGCCTCATAGAACTACTTTCTGCATGGAATCAAGGCCCAGCTGAGAAGCTTGGGGAAGCTCTTGTGGGGAGCTAGCTCCTCCTTAGAAATTGCCTGCTTATAGAATTCTAGGGTTGGAAAGGGGATTGAATAAAAGCAGCCACCCTAACCCAGCATTTCAGGCTACATTCTCCTCCAGGAAGGCTGGGGACGCCTTGGAGGTCGGCTGGCAGAAGCTGAGAATATAGATGTATCCTTGCTCTGAGGCACAGGAGCCCGGAAGCCCAACAGGGACTGCAAAGGAACTCTGCCCTGCTCAGCTGTATCGTGGGTCAGGTATACCTCCTGGTTCCCAAGAAAACTCCCTGGGCCTTTAACCCTCAGTTTTCAGGTAAAGACCTGAAGTTCAGAGAGGCAGAAGCCTCTGTTTGAGACTGTGTTTCCTGGAACAGGCTTTCGTCTCAGAAATGGGAGGAGACTTCAGAGGAGGCTGGCAAGCTCCACATCAGCCTCTTATGCCAGGAGAGCAGTTGCACTTGGTCTGTCTAGCTAACCTGTGAGGGGGTGAGAAGAAGTGGGTGGGGTGGGAGGGAAACAGAGGCCAGACAGAAGGGGGAGGAGATAAAAAAAGCCCTCCTCAGCCATTGGAAAAAGGCAAATGAAGACAGAAGGTGACATCTTGTGACACCGATCAACTTGGTGGAAATGAGAAGACACTGGCCATGAGCAGGCTGTGATGCGTTCTTGTCATGTCATCCCTACTAATGGGGGGCATAGGGGACATAAGCCATGCTGAGGAACCCTTTGGAAGTGCTAAGGCATGTTTCATACAGGCTTGTGATAAATTCCACTTAGGAGAATCCCAGAGTTGCTCAAATTATCAAGCAGTCTCCTGGAGGTTGTCATACAAGTTTAAAGAACAACAGCTGTCTGTAAAGAATTTACAATAGGCGATATTGCTATGACATCATTTACAAGAGCATGGGACTGTATTGCTATGACACCAGTTACAATAGCATGGTATTGCTATGTACATCATCCTCTATGGTGTCGAAGCAGCAGGAGCCAGGGAATAAGGAGATGGCCACCATCCACTGTCAGTAATAATGGCTGAGAAGGCATAGGACACACTTCGAGACTGAAAAACTGAACTAGCTGAAGGTCTGTTACTGCTAACCCTCGCACGGCTCTCCACAACGTCGCCTGTTTATTCTGCATTCCTTCCATGCACGATGACTAAACCCTTGCCTTGGGTCAAGTGATAACCTAGGTGTAGGAGGACCAAAGCAGGAACAAACCTGACCACAAGGAGAAACTGAAATTCTAGGAGAGGCAGAGAGCAAATAAAGGCGACAGTGCATATCTGGTGGGATGTCTCTATGTCACTTGAAGAGGGCTGCAGAATAGTCATGGGGGTAGGTGTGTGCCGGTACTGTTTCATGGTTATTCTTCAGGGAACTCTTCTTGCTGGAGGTTGCCGCCTTTCTTGCCATGGAAGTTTGTTTGTCCAGACACTCCAGGTCAGCCTTCCAAAAGCTCTGAGTCATCCCAGTCCTGAGACAAACTTGATCTGATTACGAGGACTCAAACAGCTGCCAAGTCATCCCTGTAGGATGCTGAGTCAGAGCCCATCTCTGCCTTTGCTGAGCCAGGAGCACCTAGGCGTTGGTCCCTGCTCAGCACAAAAGAGCTACAAGCCTCTTCCAGGAGGCCTGGTCCTTACCAGGTCTGCCTTGCCACAGTCTTCCACTTGGCACAAAAGAACAGTCACCCAGGCGTGAAAAGCCTAGAAAATGGCTGTCTGCTTCCATCCCCAAAATCTCAATGTACCATCACCGTTGTGTGCAGAGATGCTTATGGTGATGTCATTTTAGCGAGCACCATGCATGTCAGAGTGCTTCTACACATGCCGCTGCAAGGAAGTCATCACTACGGGGTACGTGGTGCAGGCTGCGATCCCAGCACTCGGGAAGGAGAGGCAGGCAGATCAGGAGTTCAAGCCTCAACTACATAGAGAATTTGAGGCCAGCCTGGGATAGGAAAGATTCTGTCTCTAAGCAAGCAAGCAAGCAAACAAACAAACAAAAGCAAAACGAGAAGAAAACACCATCAGGTAGGTAAGTCATGGGTGCAAATACGTTATCAGATGGATTAGGCAGCATGGGGTATCGTCACACCTCATAACACACCTGGAGTTTCCAACAGCACTGAAAGTACTCAATGTACTGTGCAGTCAGAAAGCATAAAGAAACCATCACTGAAGCAGAACTCCAGAGAGAAAACCAGAAGGAAACATGGGGACAGGTAAGAACACTAGAAGGGGCAGTCATGGGAATCTGGGTGTCCACTGTTTTGTTTTCGGAGCTTTCATGGCTTTCTCAGCTTCTTAAGATTTGCTTCACTGACCACAGACCAGTTCTCTGATTGGGAATTATAACTGTCTAATTTAAAACACTGACCACTGGTGGTCCCCAGTGCTGGGCACTGTGGGGGTGAGGTCAGGGTGAGGGAGTCTCCACTCTTGGGACCTTGACCTGAGACCTCCAGAAACTGAGTGTCTGGGGCGAGGCAGCCGAGGAACCATTTCCCTAGGCTCAACTTGAAGTCAGTCGAGCCCAGAACAGTGAAGGACACCACAGGAAGTTGAGCTCAAGGCAGGCATGTGAGAATGTTGCCCCAGCAACACTTAGAAATCAAAATCACTGATGCTGCCTCCTGACAGCACCTAGAGGATGCTGCCCTGCATTGGCGGAGACCAGCCCAACTGTTGTTCCAACCAAAACCCCCACCAGAGACGGCAGGGTCCCTTCTCTATTGCAAAGTGGGGTCACTGGGTAGGGCACAGTCTGCTGGCCTGCAGCCTGTCCTTGTATGGATGTGCTGGGACTGAAGGTCAGAGTTGAAAAATCTGCTCAGAGGAAGCAGCTACCTTATCATCCAGGGCAGCACAATAGGTGTAGGGCAGAGCACAGAATGGTCCAGGCTACCTTCTCACCCAACTCTCACGGTACTTTACACAATGATGGAAGAGAGTGCTTGAAACCTGGGTGTACAGTCCCAGCAGTTACTCTGTGGGAGCACAGGTTTCCTTCATACTGCTGGAGAGCCTTAGCCTTCTCTCCACTTCCAGGTCACCTAGAAACTGCTCTGCACTGTTACTCTTTCCACTATGATAGACTGAATGCTCTAAGACTATGAGCCCAATTAAGCCCTTCCTGCTTTAAAATCATCTCCCTTAGGTCTTTGTCATAGCAATGGCAAGCAAAGATGGTCAATGTGAGTTACTGTAAACCAGCTAAGAGCAGGGGATTATCAGGGCCTCAGAGAGGCTCCGGTTCCTTCTCCCTCCTGGGGATCTGAAGGCAATTGACTCCCAGCAAGAGCCCAGCTCAGCAGTGATGGTTCTGCGGGTCCACCAGGGTTGGGGGGCTTGAAGGGAAGACGAAAAGGGGTGCTTGGAGTTGACATAGCCTTGAATGATAGACTTCAGTCTGAGGTCCTCACAGTGTGCCTGGGCATGGAAAAGAAGCCTTGAACTGAAAGCATGACCCAGCTCCAGGCATGGATCTCTCTGCAACTCCTATCCGCAAATACAAAACACCCGGGCAGCCCTATCCTCTAGAGAGCTGTGATCCTCACCCTCGATGACTGTTCATTACCACCCAGAGCACACAAGCTGTTCTAGAGGAAGAGGTGGGAAGGTAGAACTGATGAGGACTGTTAAGGGTCCCCAGCCGCCTGGAGTCACCCAACTCCCACAGAAGGCCACCACATTCAGTTTGTCAGATTGCGTGGTTTGCTTCAAGCTGCCCATGGCTTCTTTTCTACTCGGACGTCTGCCTCGTTATAAAGCATCTCCATGGGCCCGAACACAACTGAAAGAATCCTGGGTTCCAGGAAGCAGAGACGATCACGAAGGCTTTGCAATTGCAGTTATAGGCAAGCAAAAAGTAGCCCACTTAGATTTCCTAGGAATTCACAGGGGTAAGAGCTCAGTGGTTCTCACATGAGCTCACCAGCTCAGCATGGAATGCAGGGTCCCCGTAGTTCACAGTGGGCAAAGGAAGCTACACAGGAGGGGATAAGGAGAGGAAGTGATGTGTGTGGAGGGTCAAAGCTCAGCCATGGTGGTACTGCAGACCCAACATAAGCTAGGTTCATGGAAGGCAAGGCTTGAACCCCTGTCCTCATAAGCTTTTAAGGTGCTAGAAAGAGGCCACGTAGGAATGGCTTTCTGTGTCTCTCTGGCCACAGTAAGGCAGAGGCTATTGCTGCAGTGGGGAGCTGCATTTCTTGAGGCCGAATTTGTGGTATCTAGCAGCTGCTGGGGGAATCTGACAGGCAAATAGTAGCTGGCACGTAACGGTTTCTCATAAAGGAGAGAAACAGGCACACCTGGGGATAAGGGAACAGGAGTCCTTGAGGGGACTGTACTTGGGAAGGGCCTTAGGGTCTGAGAGTGGGGTGCTGCTCTTGAATGAAGCTGGAGTTTATAAACATCAGGACCCATCTACCATCCCCCCCCCGCCCCCCACCGAAAGACCTGGACATTGTGGGAAGCAGGCGGACAGGGAAGAAGAGCCCAAATCGAGGCTCAAGGTCTACACAGGACACTATAGGCACAGGCCGGTGAGGTGTAGTGGGAAGGTGCATGGGAAAGCTTCCACCAAAGGCCACCACGGCCTCTTTGACCCATTCATCTTCATGTTCTCTGCTTTTGCTTTTCTGTCAGCTCCCTGAGATCTACCCCGCTGGTCTTCAGGCACCTTCCTGGGTCTCTAGTGATCACAAAAGTCCCCTCTGCAACACAGCTCTGCTCCCTTGATGGCCACACCTTTAACCATTGTAGTCAACACAGGACTCTTCCCTAGGAGCACCAGGGCTTCCCAAAGGATTTGGTTTGTCCTAGTGAGGAAACTCAGTTCTCTGAGCCTTGCCTTCCCTCATGGCTCTCCATTGGGTACTGTGTAGTGAGAATTTTGTTTTTTGGTTTTTTTTTCTTTTTTTGGTTTTTTGAGATAGGGTCTCTCTGTGTCAGCCTTGGCTGTCCTGGCTGTCGCTTTGTAGACCAGGTTGGCCCGAATTTACAGCGATTCACCTGCCTCTGCCTCCCGAGTGCTGGGATTAAAGGTGTGTGCCACCACGCCTGGCTGAATTTTGGTCTCCTTAAAAACGCAGTTGTTATATTATGTGAATATGTTTTTGTTTGAATCCCAGGTGTGGGATACGCGGCCACTTCAGATTGTCTACAGGAATTGACTATAATGTGTCTCTGTGTCTCATGTTCTGGTAGGGGCATGATTTTGCCAGCTGAAGATAGTTTAAGTTTAGGATTCTGGGGACTCCGGAGAGGGTGTAAATGCTAGGGCCCTGAGAGGGCCTGTGGTGACTGCTGCTGCCCTTGCTGCTGCTGATTCCTACTACTGCTTTTGCTAGTTGTTGATTGTTTTTGCTGTTGGATGGATTGCTGCTCCTGACCATGAAGACTGGACTTGCTCCAAGAAATTCAATGCCCCTAATCAGCAGGAAGTAGTCTAAAGAGCTCCATGCTCCCTTTCCCCTCTATCCTCCTTTCTCTCCTACCTAGTGCTGGGGGTGGAGGTGGCAGTTGGAAGGGATTGGGGTGGAGGAGGATGGTAGGTAAAAGAATCCAATAAAGTAGCCAAAAGTCTGGCTACAGTACTTTTAGCCGAACTTATGAATAAACATAGTAGGGGGCGGGCACACCAGTGCAGGCCTTAATAGAATATCTTCAGGCAAGTGTCCCTTCAGGACCTTAGCCTCTGGGGGCCTCCCTCCCTCCTCCCAAGGTGCCGCTGAGTCAGAACAGGCAGGCCAGACTTGCTACTGGTTCTAAAGAGTCTCATGGGTAGGGACACGTGCACCTTTGAAGACCGTGGGTATCTAGGAAGAGAGCCCTGGGGCAAAGTGCTCTCAGCTGTGGCTCATGTGGCTCTGTGGGTCCTGGGATGGCCCTGGGGTTTCCTATGCTGATCTCTACTGTGTCTAGGTGTTAAAGAAACAGCAGCAAAAACCAGAAGACAAAAAGTCAGGCGCTGTCACCAGCCTAAAGAGGAGCTCCAGGGAAGCAAAGGGGAGCAGGTGGCTTTTAGCACCTGGTCAGACATTTGTACCTGACCTTTGTAACTACATTCTGTACAGCACCCTCTAAACAAACTACCAGTTGACCTCCTCGGTGTCTCCATTCTGGGTGCAGAGACACCCAGACAGAAACTGAGGAATGACAAGTGGAAGACTTTTCTAGAGGGACGTACAAGGTTTGTTTAAATTTGTTTCAGTATATGCACAGTACATTTTATATATTTATAAATGCATATGGATATATGTGTGTATATTACATAAAATAATAATGTCATGCATGCTATATAGTGTTTATGCATATGCACATATATGCACTAAATGCATACAGTAAGTATGTGCATGCATGCAATGTGAATGAGTGTGTAGACATACAGGCACACGTGTAAGTTCTGCAGCATTTCTGATCTACTTGGCCCTTGGAGTTTTATACTATTCACCCTGATAATTCCTCTAAGTAGGTGTTATCCCTGTTTATAGAGAAAGGAAGTGAAGCACGGCAAGCTTCAACAGCTGGCTGTGGTCCCTGGATACGCTGCAGCTGCGTGAGGAATACAGCCCTTCGCCATCAAGCCCAAGAGAGCCCATGTACCTGTTCTTACAGCCATCCCCAGAACTGCCATGGAGAGGAGGCCAGTGAGGGGAGGAAGCGCAGATTAAGCCCCATGGAGAGCTCTTTGAGGACCAGCATGGCCCCTCTGTGGAGTTCATAGACAGAACCGTTCCACACTAACACCGGGCTCCTCCCTGGCTTTCACTCCTACCCTCAGGGGCAGATGACATCTTATTTCATGACAGACTGAAAGAAAGGCAGAGACTGACACTCCAGGTGTCACCCAAACATTGACAAAGCATGCCCAGAAACACCACTCTCCTCACTAACTTAATTTCCGTCCAAGTATTTTCCTTGAAATGCTGCAGGTGTAACCTTATAACCAATTATTACTATTTTCAGACAATGAGATAAACATTTCAAGAATTCTTTAAGATTTTCACCCAGAACAGTGCCTATTAACACATCTGAATTATGTGAGTGACCTAGCTCTTGGCTAGTGTCCCCAGCTGCCTTTCCTGGTACGTGAGCCTGTCCCTGTGGCAGTACGGTGTGCCTACAAAATACAAGACGTTTCCTGTAGCTAGAACACGAGAGAGTTTCCAGGCCTCACTGGATGTGTGTGAGGGATCCGTGCCAATGAAGTGTGGCTTACACTATGAAGCCTTTCTGGACTTCAGGGTGCTTAGCAGAGCCAAGGCTATCTGGATTCTACTGGATGCTGCAGTCTTGGAAGCTCCTGAATTTCCAGGGAATGTGGGCATTCCACCCCTCATGGTCCAAAGGCCTTCTCAATGTCATGGAACCCTGAAGAACTGTCATCAGGTACAAATGGCCTGCAGGCTTTGCAGTCACTTAGAGCCCCACATGAGCTATGTTTGTAGATTATAAACAGCCCAAGCTGACCTGAAGTGTACACAGTCCAGTGTAGCTCATTAACTGCTGACAGATGTCCTGCCTCATCTACATGCTAGCCCCTAAAGAGTACAATATCACAGAATGGGTTCTTTTCAGATCAGAAACCAGCTCCCTTGACCCCGTGGTGTCCTGCCTCTTCTTTGCTTGACCTCTCCTTGCTCCTGTTTCTCCCTGACCTGGGCACTGAGCCCCACAGAAAAAGGATCCACTTGCCTGTCACATGATCCCACCATGCTCTGGGATCTCCTTGGTTTTTGCCCTGTCCCTCTCCCAGCCTCTTGGGATCATCTTCCAGCTCCTGTTCCCAATCTTCCTGGCTTCCTTCCCCCAGCAAGGTCACAATTGCAAACAGGTGGCAGAAATTCTCAAAGCAGCTCCAGTGTCTGATCCCTCCTGGGAAATCATCCCGGGGACACAGTTCAAATGAAGAGAAATGCTCGCAACATCACAGGGCTGGTGACAGTAACCAGAGTGATAATATATATTGATGTGCGTGACATATAAATATGCAGCAATAGAGGGATGGAAGCTTCCAGCATCTACTGCTGCTTGCTGGAGTATTACACAACCACCATGCACTGCAAAACGATTGCCCATGGTGATTCCTGGAACACTCTCAGAGTGACTCTTGACCCAAGCACAGGATTCAGCTGGGGGGGGGGGAGGGGGCGGGGGGCGGGGCGGCAGGGGGCGGGGGGAGTCTGTCCCTGACCCCTAGAGGCCCCTGTTGAGTACACTACCCATCTACAGAGGCTGCTAAGTGCAGGGAGCCAATTCCATTCTAATTAACAAAGAGTAAAGCAAGTCTGTGTCTCCAGCTTTAAAGGTCCCTTCCTGCTTTTCTTCTGATAGCCATTACTCTCAGCACACAGGGTGCTTAGAAAAAGTGTTTACACAAAAAAACATTGAGCAACATGGTGACGTGTCTTCCCTGAAGGGCTGGCTTCTTGGATGTGCTGTAGCCCAAAGGCACGCCAAATGGATCTCAGGCAGGCTGGCTCTGTTCACCTCCCTTCTCCTTCCTCCGCCTCCTCCTCACCCAGCCATTGATTTCAGAAAGGGCTGAAGACTACTTGGGTGTGTTTGCTTAATAAAGTGGGAGACATGCAGACATGCGAGTGGCAGTTATTTGGGCCAGTATCCAGAAGGAGCAAAGGTTCCCAAAGTCAAAAGACGCTAAGCCCACAGATATATGATCTTCATTTTCCATCGTCTTAAAACTAGGACTAAGGTGGTGTCACATGCCTGAGCTGGCTGTAGAGGGCAGACAGATCCCCAGGAGTCCCACATAACCCCACTCACTCAGGTGCTGCACTCTGAATACAGTGTTTATGGATGTAGTAGGTGGGCCAGCCATTATGGAGCTAAGGAAGGCCAGTTGGTGGCGCTGAGAATGGTGGGAAATAGCCTGGCTTTGGATTGCAGTTTCTAGTGCATTGGGAACGTCTAGACACGCTGGGTCCATTGTCTTCCTCAGTGCTAGAAAAGAAAGAGTTCACCAGGAAGGAGGAAACACCATCCCTGCTTCCTCCAGGACCCCAAGCAGCTATTTAGGACTGGCTAGGTTGACAATGAGATGCCACAGGCGGCATGTGAGAGGCCAGAGCAGGAGGCCTGGTTGAAGATGGGGTGAAAATGGAAATGGGAGGGAGACGTTTCCCAGAGGACAGGACATGTGCATGCACTGAGCTGTGAAGAAGAGATGACAAATAACTCATTAAGGGGCAGGGAAAGAGGTGCTCCAGCAAGGAAGAACATATGCAAACCACAGAGGCATGAATTTCCTGAGGCTTGGCAGGCTTCCTTCCGTACGGGGTGGTCATAAGGCTTATGATGTTACAGCTATATCCCTATCCACAGCCACCCCCTTTGTTGTGGACTCAACTCCACACAGAAAAAAAAAAAGCCACACCTATGTTGAAGATCTTGCAGACTGATTAGTGCTCAGGAATTGAGGGTAGCTGAACTGTTGAAGCCAGAGAGAAAAATATCATGGGCCCATGGGGGTGGGGGTGGGCATGTAGACTCAGTTGGTAGAGTGCTTACTCAGCACGTCCTGGGTTCAATCCCTGGCACCGCAGAAGCGGGAGATGGTGTTGCATACCTGCAGTCTCAGCCCTGGGGAAGTAGAGGCAGGAAGAACAGAAGAAGTTCAAGGTCATCCTCAGCTACACAGCAAGTCCAAAGCCAGCTTGGCTACATGAGACCCTGTCTCATAAACATTATGGGGTTATTTTTAAGTCTTCTTAATATCCACTTATCAATGACCTCTGTATCTCATTTAACATTATTTTAACTTCAGGGGAAACCTTCAGTAGGTAGTAGCACACCACTAGCTTCCAACTTAAAAGCCGAGCACGCCATTCAATCGCCTCTGAAATCTACAGCAGAGATACCCCATGCTCTTTGCCCTTTAGGAACTTTCTTTTGTTCTGTGACTGAGGCGGCCATGTGAACAGTTAACAGGGGAACAAGCTGAGTCTGTGTTCTTCATCCGTGGTCACTTGTATGTGGCTCAGAATAAGCTTTCTTTCCCTCTAGAGCAAGGGCTGTGCTTCCATCAACACCTGCTGACGATTCTTCTGTGTCAGACTGGCCATCAGAGTGTGCTGTATCTAGAAGGACTCTGAGCACCTTTCCGTAAATTCAGTAATTCAGGCTATCAGGAACTCTTTTGTCCATTTCACAGGTAAGGAAACTGAGGTCAGGATGACACGGTGAGTAACAAGAGTGTGATTAGCACATAGGCCACACCAATCACTGCTCTGTAGAGGGCTCTGTGCACAGCAGCAGAGTGCGGTTGGGAGGGCCAGAATGACACTGGGGACTTTGAGGTGGCTTGAGTCTTATGCTTCATCCCACATGATTTGGACTCTACTCCAGGGCTACTACAGGCATGAGCATTAGAAGGAAGACGAACAAAATGGAGGCATGTCTGGAACTAAGATTATCTGCAGAAACCATAAATGCCTGCCCACCTACCAGCTGGGCGTGACCAGACCAAAAGCTGGCCATTCAGGAAGAATGAAGGACTCAGTGTGTGGGGTTGGCTTCTAAAAGAACCTGTGAGGTTTCCATGCCCCTGGTGGCTCTCCCTCCCTGCGATCCTGGGCCTGGCCGCAGTGGCTGACTGGAAATATCTGAAGAAAAGCGTTGGATCCAAGGAAGGCTGATGTGATGTGCGTCAGGCACAATAGGGAAGGTGCACGTGGTAGCAGAGAGCCCACAGCAAGCTGGACAGTGAGCAACCACAAGTGCAGGAGCATGCCTGGACCTCCTGACCTTTCAAAGCTTCAAGATCGGAACAACAGGACAGAAGCTCATGGATGTATGGGTAAAGGAGCCTGCTGTAAGATAGCCAACTGAGGGTGTACAAGCCGCAGAGAGAACTCAACATCACCAGACCCCAGTAGTCACTGTATTCTGTACACAAGTGGGGCTTTCCCCTTAGCATCTAACATCTGGAACATTCCAGGGTTCTAGGAAAAACTCAACATGGACTCATTATGCATAATTTCATTCTAAGTTGTATTTTTATCTAAGCCTGATCCTGAACTTGATCATTTGGGCTATTCCCGGATATTAGAAGCTACAAAAGAATTTAGGAGCAAGGATCCTGCAGAGGCAACAGAGCTGATGGGCAAGGCTCTGGAAATATACTGCAACTACAAAGCCCAGTGCAGAGTCATGAGCCTAGGGCTCCGTTACTAAACCACACTGTGCCTCTCTGTTCCATAAAAGGATTGTGCAGTTTGGAGTTGTCTCTAAGGAAACACGATACAAAGCCACAGGTTTAAAACATAATGCAAGCTCTTGTTAAGTGGGGTGCGCCTGGCTTGTTAGTAGCTAGTTCTCATAGCGGCTGACCACGAGCTCTTCGAAATGAGCTCTAGCTTAGTCTTTGGAGGTGCTCCCACATGCTCCACACATACTCAGCTCAGCACTTCTGCTGTTCAGCTGGTCCCTGGGATGCAGCCCGGCAGCGGGATCACTAGGTCAGTATCTTGGTTACTGTTCTATTGCTACGAACAAACATGACAATCAAGGCAACCCCTATGAAAGAAAGCATCTAATTGGGGGCTTGATCAGAGATTTTAAGGGTTAGATCATGACAAGAAGCAGATAGGCATGGTGCTGGAGCAGTAGCCTAGAGCTTTACATCCTGATCTGAAGGCAACAGGCAGAGTGACAGAGAGAGACAGAGAGAGAGAGAGAGAGAGAGAGAGAGAGAGAGAGAGAGAGAGAGAGAGAGAGAGAGAGAGAGAGAACAGACAGAGACAGAGACAGAGACAGAGACACAGAAAGACAGAGAGACAGAGAGAGACAGAGAGACTGGGTTTTTGAAACCTTGAATTCTACCCCCAACAACATATTTCCTCTAACAAGTCCACACCTCCTAATCCTTCTCAAACAGTTCCACTCCTTGGTAACTAAGCCTGCCAATATAGGAGCCTCCGCAGGCCAGGTCATTCTCAAGTCACCACAGTTGGCCTAAAGAGTGTATAGACTATGTCTTTGAGCACCCAGCAGCATGAAGAGAAAAAAAGACTTGATCTTATCAGCCGGAAAACAAGCCCAAGAACACCCAGGCTACCAAACACTACCGTGGATGTTCCTGTCCTCCCCAATGGCCTTCCTTCTGAGTACAGGTCCAGGCATTAGCAGGTGACCTGTTCCCAACCTGCAAATTCCAGAGACCCAGGAAAGAAGGCCTGATAGTCCCTCAGCTGCAAATCCACTAGAGACTGGCCCACACCCAGGAGAATGTACCCTATCCCCCGAGCACCCCACTCATCAAGGTTTATCTTTTCTTTTAAATCTATGACTTAGTACATTATTTCTTTACAAAAGGACTTCAAAGTGCATATGCCTGAGGTTTCACAAAGCCAGAACCACATCCTGTGCCTGCCACTGACTGGTGGATCTATCTATTTTTCCCTGCTTGGGCTATCAACATCCCAGACGTATGGTGCCTGATGACTTCTTTCACCTTCAGTGCCCAGCAATGCCCCAGTGCTGGCAGTACCCATGAGTGCCTGGCAAGAAACTGCAGATGGGAGGTATAGACAGAAATAAAAGCTGTCTTCTTTTTGTACTCATTCATCCACTGGGTTCACTCATAAAATCCACTGTACAAGCTAATCCTTCGCCATCTGACAGCCTTTTGGGCATGCAAAGATACTCCCTCGATTGTGCCTCCCCTCTTCCAGGGAAGGGGCAGCGCTCTTGACACGGCTGCTCTCTTCTGAAAGGCTAACAACAAAGGAAACTGCCCTAAGCTCCTCTCCACCCAGGTCAGAATCTGGGGACTGCCACATGCTCTCTTATCTCCTGCAGGCTGTCTCTGGTCTGCCTGATAACACAGCCTGTTGTTTTTTTTTTTTTTTTTGGGGGGGGGGAGGGGGAAATAGCTTAGCACTGAGAGCTTCCATGCACATGACTGTCCGAATATGTCAGGGGCAGGACAGGCTTGGCTCCACACAGGGCCACAACCCCGATGAAGGAGGAAACACGTGTGTCATGAATTGTGACATCCATTAGCAGTAGGGTTGGGCTCCCCATGAGCACCTGAACAGACCTCTGGTGCCTACACAATTGCAATGCTCCATACCATGGGTCCCCTGGCCATTATCCTGTCACTTCTATGCATACTTCCTCCTTCCCCTTAGTCACTCCAGTATAGGATGAGAACTCTCTGGGTCTTCATCTAGAATAGCACCTGACACATCCAAGAACTCAGAAACACTTGTAGACACACAAGGGAAGCTATTATTTGTCAAGTGATGTTAGGAACACAGCTCTGTTTAGGTTAAGGTGTCCTTCCTAACGGGACCCAGCTAGGTCACTCCAGGACAAAAGGAGAAAGGTCTCATGTCTTCCTCCCACTCTGAGCTCAGGACGAGAGGCCATGAGCTGCCCTCTCACGTGCATGGACATTCAAACATTGCTAGGTGTTTTCTGTGTACTTTCCCTTCCAAGGCCATGTGTGAGTGCTGTGGATCATATGCATGACTCATGTGAGTGCTGTGGATCATGGGGAACAAGGAAGAGGAGACCAAGAGCAAGGTCCAGCTGGCTATTGCCAGTGTCAGAGGCCTGTAGCCATGGGAACAAACAGGTATCCATTGTTAAAGTTTGGAGGTGAAATGACCGCTATAGTCTTACATGTTTGAATGATGGATTTCCAGCTGTTGGCCCTGTTTGGGGAATTATGGACCCTTTAAGATGTACCTGTGGACCTGTCTGGAACTGTCTCTCCAGCCTCTAGGTCTATCTGGCCAGATGTGAGCGAGCTTCTGCTGCTGTAGTGGAAGCCATTCCTGCCACTGTGCCTTTACCACCATGCTGGGCAGTCTACCCTTAAACCAGAAGCCAAAAGAAATCCTTCTGCCTTTAGGTAGCTTTGGTGAGGTACTTGGTCACAGCAAGGAGGGGTGGGTCTGTGACGTCCACCGTCTGCTCCAGGATATCTTCCTTATTTATGGTGTGCCCCTGAGCCTTTCAATCTGAGCTCCCTGTGAGTGGCTGCCTTCCACAGCAGGCCCTGATAGTCTAATACACGTGGTAGTTAGGATGGTATCGAGCCATTTAATAGCCAAGAGAGACCTGCATATCAGGGATGTTCTAGCATTATTAGCAGGAACGGATGCTGTGGTTACTATGCAGATAAGTCAGTCAATTTAATGAGGTTTAGAATTGCCAGAGACACAAACCTCTGGGCCCCCCTTTGGGGGGAGTTTCTAAGGGAGATTTAATTGAGGTGGGGATGCCTAGCCTAATTGTGGTGGAACCCATGCATGGGCTGGGGTCCTGAACTAAAGGAGAAGGAGACAGCAAGCTGAGTCCCAGCACTCATCTCTTTCTGCTTCCTGACTGTGGGCGGGTGCAGCTGTGGGCACAGCTGCCTCATGCTCCCGATACAAGAACTTCTGTGTGACAGTGGAGTGGCTATTCTGTGAACTGTCAGCCAGAATAAACTCTTCCCTTTCTGTTTTTGTTTTCTTTCTTTCTTTCTTTCTTTCTTTCTTTCTTTCTTTCTTTCTTTCTTTCTTTCTTTCCTTCCTTTTTTTAGACAGGGTTTCTCTGTGTAGCCTTGGCTGTCCTGGATTCACTTTGTAGACCAGACTGGCCTTGAACTCACAGCAATCCACCTGCCTCTGCCTCCCTGAGTGCTGGGGTTAAAGGTGTGCGCCACCACGCCCAGCTAACTCTTCCTTCCCTCAGCTGCTTCTGTTGATGAAAAGTAACCTCTATAGCTTGCTTAGTAATAATCTGGGTGATGTGTACGGTGTAGATGTGTATTTATATGTATGGAAATGTGTGTGTTCATCTTACACGGACACACACATCTTTCCCAGCACTATGTTCAGAACGTAGAACAGCAATATGTACACACGGCACTTCACTGTGGCTGCCACACCATTTTCCTCTGAGACACATACGGGCACTGACAAAACACTGACTCCACACGCCAACTAGCTCATCTTCAGGTCTAGACACACAGGACGCAAAGCAAATGAGGCTCCTTAGGCTTTGTCCTCAGAGCCAGCATGTGACACTTGACCTAGAATGCAGCAGTGTCTGGCTCTACTTGTAACTTCAGCAGCCACTTGTCACGGAAGAATGGTCACAATTCAGGTGTCTCTTCTCAATTTTCATGAGAACCACAAAGCTCTCCATCAGAAGCCTCCTTCTGTACTTAACAGGGAAAGCAGGTCCCCTTAGTGGGCACCGCTCCACATGGCAAGCAGGCTGTGCTACAAAGAGTCTAAGAAAACAGGGCAACACCCCTTGCGTCGCTACATAACCCACAGAAGTCTGGAAAACACAGCGCACGTCTCGCCCCCTGTCCAATCCCTGAACATAATTCCAAGGGTGGAAAAAGACTTTTCTCATCCCCTAATGAAATCTACAACATAGTCCCGTGGGAGAGTCTGGAAAAGACAGCACATCTCCCTCATGGGGGCAAAATCAGTCACTCACCTCAGGAAGCTGAGCGACTCTCTATCCTGGCTCACAGATACAACTAACTGCCCGGCCCCACAGCACTGAGCCTTGCTCAGCACAACGCCAACAGGTGCCAGTTGCTTCTTGACGGCATTTCTAGCTCAGGGAAGACAAGTCTGCAAATAGAAAAGAGAGAGAAAGCACAAGTTAGTTTGGGCGTTAATGCCATCCCAGGCCTTTTTGAGACGACTCAAGACAGTGACTGGGAATCCACCCAAGCGCTCAACACTGCATAGGGGGTTCCAACAGCACTACTGTCCCATGACCAGAGTAGGGACAACCAACCAACCAACCAACCCACACTTCCTGCTTTCAAGGGGCAAGAGACAGAAGACTGCACAGAAAATGCATGGTAATGGAACACAGGCTGTAAGGGACACTTGGGAGAATGGAAGAGGAAGTGAGCAAGTTGGTCTGAAAGAAGGGTGTGATAGGAAAGGGGGTGTGACATGTTAACCATGAATACACATCAGATGCCACTTAAAAAAAAAGCCTTGAGGGAAGTGTCCCCAAGGACCAGGGAAAACAATACAAGCATGAGAATTTAAGGGGATTACTGGATCATGAGCAACAGCGGAAACTCACTGGCTTTTGCTGGTTCCCAGCTCTGCAACACATTCCTGATGTTACTGAGGTCATAGTCCCTAAGATTCCCATATTACGGATCTGAAGAGCATGCAAATTAGCACAGCACAACAAGGGCAGTAAAGAAGAGAAAACAGATTACACTGTCCCACCAGGGCCATCGTTGCAAAGAGTGTCCCAGTTTTCCCATTCTATCTGTATTCAAAGCAGTGCCGTCGTCTTCCCTCACCAAGTGGAGGCTGTTTCTCCACCGTTTGATCCAGAGATTGAATTTACAAGAGTAAAATAGCGGACGGAGCACAAAGGCTCAAACACAGACCGTGGCAGGGACTGGGGTGTGGCTGAGCAGCAGGGCACATGCTTAATATCCAGGAGGCCTCAGGTTCCACCCCTTGGATTACATACACCCAAGCCGGGACTCATGCCACCTGTCTTCCTCCATACTGCAGGGGCTCATTCTGCTAGCACAGCATCCTCATCCCGATGGAGGATACAAAACACCATGGCGAGGTCTTGGGTGTCCTGGCCAGCCCAGGTAAGTACCAGATTTGTTTGTGTGAATATCAGATACGATGAGTCCCAGCTAAGCTAAGTAGATCGGAAGTGTGCGTTCACCCAGAGTTGGGAAATGAGAGCAGTGGGCTGGATCTGGCCCCTGAGTTTGGAGTAGGCATCTTTCAGGGAAGGGGTGCTAAGCAACATACTCACCCTGGTGCCTCGCCATGGCAGTCCACAGCGAATTAGGAAGGAAGCTAGTTATTGAGGAGACACAGCTGGGGCAAGAGGAGAAGGGAGACTGAAGAGCTGTTTCAGGTGAAGAACTGGCAGACAGGAGATCAACAGAAGCCAGCTTTGTCTAAAGGCTTGGGTCTGGCACTGGAAACCACACATGGTGCTGACTATAAACAGTCTGTTAGGAGCTGCCGTGGGACAGGATGTTTACAGGGAGCTGCACGGAAGGGACATAAGCAGAAGGACTCAGATTCTCAGTATGGAAACACACACACACACACACACACACACACACACACACACACACACACACACACACAGCCTCTCCTTCCGGCCCTATCTTAAGTGAGCTGCCAGAAAGGGCTGGCATCCTTGGCATCTGGTCACCACCACCTCCACCTCTTGCCTCTCATCAACAGCTGAAAGGAGCCTTGACTACCATTAATAGCTGGAAGGATCTAGCTAATCAGCAACAACTGGAGGGGGTCTTGTGGCTCAGCAACATCTGGAGGGGTCCTTTACTGTTACCACCAACTGAATGGGGAGTGCGGGGGGGGGGGGATCTTGCTTCTTATCCAACAGCTGGAGGAGGCCTTTTCTTTCCACAACAGCTGGAAGTGGGCTTGCCTCTTAGTAAGTGCTGGAGGAAGCCCTGACTCTCTCAGCAGCAGCTAGCATAGGTCTTGCTGACCTTAACCTGACCTCCTCACTTCACTGCATGGTACAATCCCCTTTATTTTTTGTGTTTTTTTTTGTTTTCTCGTCCTTCACATTCCAGTACAAAGGCCACCTCCCAGGACCCCTCTGCTGACTCTGAGATGGGGAAAACATTGCCATGGCAGTTCCTGGCATCTGTACTTGCACAAAATGCTTTCTGGCTTGCTAAACACTGAGGTGAGGGGCCATCTTCTTCTCATCAGAGCCTCTAGTGTGACATATGAAGAAAGTCAATCACTATTACTCCTCTTGTTCGCTCTTTCTTTTCTTCTTCTTCTCCTCCTCCTCCTGCTCCTTCTCCTTCTTCTCCTTCTTCTTTCTTTTTCCTCTTCCTCCTCCTCCTCCTCTTCCTTTTTGTAGTCCTAAAGATCAAGTCCTGGGCCTCCTGCATACAAGCTGGGCTAGAGGCCTTACTCAGGGGCACCCATAGTTTCTTTTGTTTCACTCACCTACTTTCTATTCAGTCTTTGATGAAGCACAGGCTTACCTCACACCAGGTGTCCCTCCCCTTAGTCTTCCGTCATTGCTCTCCCTAGAACAAGCCCCTTGGTGAGGAGGGGCCGCACCTCAACAGCTGCATCCACCACTCACAGCCCTGAGTGCCACATTCGTGCCTTTCTACTGCACAGCATTATATAGTAAATCATGTGAGAGACTGTTCTCCCACCTACCCTTGTTACCTATTATACAAGACTGTATTTTATATCCAATACTGAGGAAGGACGTGGCGATTGTTAAATGAATAAATGAACCAAAGAGGAAGCTCTGAGCATCAACTGGAGTAGGGCTGGTTCATAAATCAATAGAAGCTTGTACTGACATTTGGGTTTTATGTAGGTTACGTCTTACTGAATAGTTGAAAACTATCATGACAAAACATCCTACATATATATGTATATATGTGGGCAAATATATATGCATCCTTAGAGATAATACTTTGATATCTTTATATCTTAAGGCATAAGGGGGAAATTGAGAATTACTTTAACATGGAACCCTGGTCCCCACTGAGCCTTACTCCTATAGTCTGGCACTGTAAGACTTAGGATCTCACTAGAGCTATGCAACTAACCCTGAACCAGGGTTCCTTCCTTGGTCTGGGCATGGCTGATTTGACTATGAATTATCTCCTGAAGGTCAAAGGCTCTGTTATCAGCTGATGAGCCTCAGGGAACTGAATGGCCCTCAAGGGTCGGCCCGGCTTTATCCATGGATACATCCACAGATGGATTGCTAATTTGATGGCCTTATTGGGATATGATGGGCATGGGGCCTGGGGCCTGGTCAGAGGATGGAGGTCCTTGGCAGCTCTACCTCTCTCTTCTCCTTCCCTGTCTCCCTTAACTTCCTGGAAGTCTTGATCTTAGTGGCCTCCTTTGTCCCACAGGTTACAGGCCCACTGCCGTGGAATCAAGCCACAGTGGATGGAAAGGCCAGGAATTGGGCCAAACTAACCCTCCCCGCTCATGTGGTTCTTCTCAGACATTTCCTCAGAGGAATGAGAAACAGAAATTATCACTCAGCATCTGAGCTCAGCTCACCTGCCATAGCCTCAGTTGCTCAATTTTGAAGTCAGAGCACTGAACTTTCAGACATAGAGAGGCCCACTGCTGATGCCAAGAAGAGCCAATTCATTACTGTGACTTCCCATGCCCTGTATTTTTTAACACAAGTCCCCAAAACAAAATTGGAGAACAGTCTCTTGTGAGATGTACTGTTTAATGCTGTGCAGTAGAAAAGCACATCTGATAGCATGCGGGGCTGTGAATGCTGGGTGCCCTGACAGGGTCTTTTTATAGGCCTTTGCTAAAAGGCCACCTTGCAGCTCTGTCCCCATCAAACTCTGATGCCATGCCTCTATTTGTACAAGCTGATGTTTCCACAGGGTGGGGAGGAGTGTGTGTGGGAATTCCCAACAAAGATGGCATGGCAACTAAGTGAATTTTACACACCAGAAAATCAGCCAAAAGAGCTGTTCTCTGTGAGCCCAGAAACAGTTCCCCAAGACCATAAACAGGAAATCCAATTTCCGAAGGGTGGCCCGCTCAAGGCTTAAGAGTGGCCCTTCTATCACCCAGCTGGTCCACTTGGTCTGTGGAGCGAGTATAGACTCCAGCTTGTGTCAACCTACCTACCTCTTCATGCTGCCCATCCCCCAGGCAACATGAGCATCAACCCAGACCCTCAGTGGGAGGCTGCTGGGTTCCATCCAGGACACTCAGAGACAAGAATGACATTTATCAACTAGCTGGAGCACGGATTAGGACAAATTCCAGCTAAACAAATCATGGTTATGTTCCTCTGTGTTCTTATTTCCCCTGTTCTGGGCCTATAAGTCATTCTTTCTTTGACCCTATTAGTGCATCCACCACTCACAGCCCCGAGTGCCATCAGACATGCCTTTCTACAGCACAGCATTATCCTGTAAATCTCGCAAGAGACTGTTGTCCAATTTTGTTCCTTCTCAGGGTAGGGCAGCAAGCAAGAAATAAAACTCAACATCATTCCTGGAGAGACAGAGCCAGTTGGCTTAATAAATCATAGCTTTCCCCCTCTAAGCAGAAAATGATTGTCTGAACGTTGTCTGGCCCGACACTATCGCTGCATTTATAAATTACAGGACTCTTTCCTGAGGGGCCCGCGGGCATGTCATGTTCTGACACGGATGAACGCTATGTGTGCCACAGGGAAGGGCAGCCCAGTCCACTGTGTGATTTTTTTTTTTTTTTTACAAAAGCAGCTTTTCTCAGACGTGCTCAAGGAGAAGCTACAAAGTGTGCCTGCTTCCACTGTCTTGCAGAGCTGTAGATGAATTAACAAGAGCACGGGGCCTGGGAAGATGGCTCCGAAAGTAAAAGTGCTTTCTGCACAAGCACGAAGACCTGAATTTGTACCCTCAGAGCCCATATAAAATCCAGGTTGCATAGTGTGTCCCTGTACGCCAAGCACTAAGGAGAGACAGGTGGGTCTGCCGTGCTTGGTGGCCAGCCAGCCCAAGTGAAGCAGTGAGTGCAGGCTCAGTGTGAGACCCTGTCTCAAAGAACCAAGGTGTAGATGGATTAAAGCAGATGCCCGAGATCAGCTTCTGACCTGTACACATAGGCACACACAAAAGGAAAGTTTTACAGTGTTAAAATTGTAAAAGGAACATGAGATCACTTTGATAAAACTAAGTAAAACAGCAGAAGGAACAGCAACTGGTATTTTTCTTTAAGTGCAGAATGGCACTTTATTAAACTATCCTTGAGAGAGAGATAGAGATAGAGAGATAGATAGATAGATAGAGAGAGAGAGAGAGAGAGAGAGAGAGAGAGAGAGAGTACTGCCATTTTTTTTTTTTATCATTTTGAGCATGTGATGGTTGGAAGAGGAATGGCCCTCATAGACTCATGTGTGTGAATGCTTGGCCCATACGGAGGGGCCCTGTTAAGAAGTGTGGCCTTGTTGGAGGAAGTGTATCACTGTGGGGGTGTTGTTGGAGGAAGTGTATCACTGTGGGGTGGGCTTTGAGGTCTCCTATGCTCAAGCTACTCTCAGTGTGGTACCCAGTCTTCTGCTGCCCGAGGACCAAGATGTAGAACTCTCAGCTCCTCCAGTACCACATCTGCCTACACACTGCCATGCTGCCTGCCATGATGGTAATGGACTAAGCCTGTGAAACTGTAAGGGAGCCCCTATTAAAGGTTTTCCTTTAGAAGACTTGCCTTGGTGTCTCTTAACAGCAATAACACCCTAACTAAGACACACACACACACACACACACACACACACACACACACACACACACACACACACACAGGCTTGGGATTAAGTAATGGGGTGATATGACTAGCATATTCTGGGGTCAGAAACAAAAACTAACACATAGCTAACCTCACTTGTAAAGGCCAGAACTGGCATAGTTTCCCTCATGTGAACATTTATAAGGCTTGGTGGGGCTGTCATACATTGTGAGGCCAACAGTAGACTCTTGGGCACTGCCTTCCAGGAGGGCACTGTGTATGCCAGGGGCACAGACTCATGCCCAAGGCGCTAGATCACTCTCTACCCTGTGGGAGACTATGAATGTACTTGTGGGTAGTTTCCTAACTAGAATCCTGTCCCAAACATAATGTCCCTGGACAATGGGATCGACATGTTGAGTGTCTGGCTGCATTTGAGTACAAAAGGGATAACTGACTGAGGAATAAGAGCAGACAGAGATGCTAGTGAGGGCCAGTGGGGAGACCTAGAAAAGTCATGTAGTAGCCGCAGGCTGATGCCGGGGGCTGATGCCAAGGGTATAGGCACAGAGAGCAGGAGCACGGCTTTCATTGTATGTGAAAGCAACACTCTCACATCAATCTGGACAGAAACTCCAAAAGCCATGGACTTGTCAGCAAGTCCATGTGAACCGCCCATATCTGAAAGAGGCTCCCTACCCTGGACTCCTCATGGTGATGTGTAGTGTTGAGTCTGAAAGTCAAATGCTGAGGTCTGGCTACTTTGAGGGAGAAACAGTATCACTAACAACAGTGGCTGTGGTTGAGCCTGGCCAGGGCGCTGGCCCATGCCACACCACACCAAGTATTTCATGTGCATAATTTCTCTCCACCTTCAGTATCAGGCTCTGAGACATCTTGTCCAGCCCTATTTCACAGATGTAGAAACCGAGAACTTGAAGTAGTTTCCCTTATTTACTCAAGACCACACAGAAATGGGAGGAGGTGAAACTCAAAGCCAGGGCTCCAACACTCATGTCCAGTGCTGAGCTTTGCTCTGACTTCAATTGCAAAGACAGATCTACAGAAACGTAACTGTGAAGTGAACCTGCCTCGTCCCCACACCTTGGGTAAGGTGCCCCCCAATCATTCCCCTGATAATGGCTTTCTGCATGCCAGGGCAGTGGATAGAGTCCCTATGGCCAGGCAGCTCACCTAAGAGAACACTAAAAAAGCCCATTTATCCCTTTCCTTCAGCAGCAGGGTAGGAGGCCAAGACCACGGCCCAAGTCTCTAAATACTGTTTTGATCATCCTCAGTCAGTTCCTACCTCTCAAACCTAAACGTTTCTATCTGCAGGGTGGTACTGATGGTGACAATGGTCATAAAGAAGAAAGGATACATGCTTTTCCGTGTGGGTGCCTAGGCCTCCTCCTCCTTTGGGGATACGGATGGGGATGCAGGAAGTCCCTGACTCCAGGTAGGATGTTTCTGGGCATCCCTGAGGTAGACTGAGTTGGTTTTCAGTGGAAGTGGCAGCAGTCTGAGTGCTTCTTCTCTGGGCATCAGTTGTATCTCATTATATGCTCTCATTGTCTCCTGAGGGGTGTGTGTGTGTGTGTGTGTGTTTGTGTGTGTGTGTGTGTGTGTGTGTGTGTGTACATGCGTGCATGGGTAATGTTTTCTAGCCAAACTCTTCTTTAATGGAGGAGGTTTGTGAACCTGATCTTGTGAAGGGGCGGGGGGGGGGGGGGGGGAGGGGGAGAAGGAATGAAGGAAAGAGGAAAGAGAGGGAGAGTAGCAGGAAGAAACCTTGGACCCAGCCTCTGGTGCAGGTCACCTGAGTGCCACTAATAACCATCCTCTTGTTGGCTCTCAGTAGTATAGCTCAGTGTACATGCTGTGGGGCGGGGGTGGGGGTGGGGTGGGGTGGGGGGGAAACGACTGTTAGTCTCTTATCTTTATCTGAGTCAAGGAATGGACTGAGGAGAGGTACAGGGAGATAAGCAGGGAACTCAATACAGCAAGAGATGGAGGTACCGCTTTAATGATTAAAAAATAAAATGCCAGGCAACAGATATTAGATGGAGAAGTTTATTAAATGAGCACTGGGAGAGAAGGAAAGGGAAGAGTGGTACCCTGGAGAGAAACAGAGAGAGAGACAGAGAGGAAGAAAGAGGGGTGAGAGAGAGGTAGGAAGAAGAGAGGCATGAGAGAGACTCTCAAGGAGGGTTTGTCCTTTTATAGTCTTGGGAAGGGCCACGCCCAGTGGGAGGTAGGCAATGACAGGTAGAGGGACGGAAGCAGAAAACTAACAGGTCCTACAATGTTGAATGAGGGTGTCATTCACAGCGTTACTTCAGCATCCCCTTTTCCAACATTTCCAGAGCAGTAACCCCCTTGGCATTCACTTAGCACTTCCTGGAAGACAGTTACTAACTATGAGGGAATGGAAGCACCCAACAGCAAACCAACACTCTCCAGGTCACACAGTTGGCACTTTAACAAATGAATCAGTGAGTGACTCAGCAGAGGAATAACTGAAGTCCTGGGGAGGGGAAGGTTGAACAAGGGCATGCTCTAAGATTTCATAACTCTGTTCCACACTGTCTTAGCGTGCACCCTCCATAAGCTACTATCATCGGGTCATCTCATGGTACCCTCACCTACCCCAAGTAACAGTTCCATAGCTCAAGGCAAAAAAGAAAACCTCCCTGAATGCATCCCAGGGATGCTTTTCAGTTCTTCTGGCTGTCCATATTCCAAACGCATTCTACTGCTTCCAAGGCTTCCTCTGATTTGTGTGTTTGGCATGGCATCAGGCATCGGTTTCTATTGTAAAATCCTGTATGTATTTCTCGGCTCACAACTACTTTGGTCTGTTCCAGGTTGTAGGCAGAGGCAGGAAACCAGCAAATGGCATTACGTTAGAGCCAGTGCATCCCCTACAGAAAGTGGCTTTTTTTTCCTTTCTTTTTTTCGTGTGTGTGTGTGTGTGTGTGTGTGTGTGTGTGTGTGTGTGTGTGTGTGTTTGGGGTGATGGCTAATTGTGCACATGACATGGCTTGCACATGGAAGTCTGAGGACAACTTTTCTTTGGGAGTCAATTCTCTTCCATGTAGGTTCTGGAGAGGGAGCAGGTCTTCAGGCTTGCTTGGCAAGCACATATACCCACTGCCAGCTCCTGGAAGTTTTTTTGTTTTGTTTTTAATCCAAAGTTCCTATGAGGGGGGTGGCAAGGACAACCAACAGCTCATCTTATCTTCTCATTTCATTTTAATTTCCTTTTTGGCCAAAAGATCACATTTTTTTTTTACATTGAAGTTAGCCTTTGAGACTTCCAGCTCTGCACCCCACTGAGCAGCTCTGGGCTGTGGCAGCTAATATGTTTCCTGAGCAACAGGCTTTATCCCTCTGACCCCGCACCAGGTGGTGGGATTAGCAGATCTTCCACTCCAGGAACAACACACCTTCCTGCCTTTTGTGAAGATGTTATTAAAAGGCGGGTTTTCACCCTTCAGTTCACATGAAGCAGATCTGCCTCCCAAGGTGCCTATCTTGGAAGCTGGGGGACGGGGACAATTCTCAGGCTGGCTTGCCAACTAGGTGCTGTTAAGTTTCATTGCCAGTTCTGGGAGACTCACCATGGCTTTGTGCATCACTTGGTCCTCAGGCACCATAGGCTTTTTGGAGTCAGTGCACGCCAGCACCAAAACAAAACAAAACAACAAAAGAAACCAACAACAATAACAAGAAAAAAAAACCCCAAAATAAAACAAACAAACAAAAAAACCCACTTGCCATCAGAGACATCGGATGGGGATGGAAGTGAAGATGGCAAAATCACGTGAGTCCAGAATCAACCAAGACAACCCACGAATCCTGATTGGGGTATGACTCTTGGGACACACTGTGCCAAGCAGCAGTCTACCAAAGGGTGAGGCTGATGATCTTAGACTCAGGAGAAAGGAAGTGGGGAAACTCAGGACTCCTTCTGATTAGCTAGTTAAAGCATTGAGCCCATGGCCACTAATGAAGATGCTCAGATGGGATAAACCTAGGGGCTAGGCTGGGAGCTGATGCCCCATCAGATGCAGCTCTGCTTTCCCGTGTCCCCCCAAACCTCCATAATGCAAAGTTGTAGGATACAGGAGGATAATCCAAGTACATTGCATGGGTCAGGGTCTTGGGCTCCCACAGTGCCAGTAAATCCCAACTCTGCCACTTCTAGTTATGAGACTCACTTACATCAGTGTCTTGACCTTGCTGTCTCTGCTTCCAGTTTCTGTGTCAGTGAGATTGGATTAGAATAAAAAATACAGATACCGCCCAGGCTGCGGTGGGGGATGAGGGTACAATGCCAGAGGGGTCAGATTCTGCTGCCAGGGACCCTGCATGCAGATTAAGCCAAGCTGAACCATGATCATGGGTCTCTGTAGTCAGGTGCGAGACCAGACACCTTGTCTCCCTACTTTGTAGAAACAGATGCAGATCAACGACAAGTCACATGGCTCAGGAGATGAAAGCACGTGCCACTACTGGGGCTGGAGAGATGGCTCAGAGGGTAAGAGCACTGGCTGCTCTTCCAGAGGTCCTGAATTCAATTCCCACCAACCACAGGGTGATTCACAACCATCTATGATGAGATCTGGTGCCCTCTTCTGGCATTCAGGCATACATGTAGGCAAAACACTGTATACATAATCAATCAATCAATCAATCTTAAAAAAAAAAAAAAAAAAAAAGCAATTGCCACCAAGTCTGGCAACCTGCACTGGGATCCTCAGGGCGATCCTAGTGGAAGGAGAAAACAGAAACCCAAAAGTTGTCCCCTGACTTTCACAGAAGTGTCTTTGTACACTGACATGCCACAGTCCTCAGATCTGCATGTAAGAAGATCTAGTGTGATGCTCAGAAGGTGACCCAGCTACAGATACAGCCTGGGAGCCGAGGCTGGCTGTTGCCAAGATGTAGCTCTCAGACCCTTTCAAGCCTGGTTCTAGCCACAGCTTACCAAAGCAGGAGAGAGGATGGAGTCTTTCGTTATATGACCAAAGAAATCAGATTTATTTGAAGGTCCCGTCTAGTCTTCTGAGGATCTAAAGGAAGAGTTGTGTTTTTATTTTCTTTCCTTCCACTGAGCCTTTTAGTTCTGAAAAAGTAAATGGTTAATTAGATGAATTTTGGTCTTTCATGTGGAGTTGCTCTGGGCCTGTTGAACATGAGACAGTATTTTGGAGTTGTTCCATCTTAGTTAGAAAAACCATATGTTTGCTTTGGTTGTTTTGTTGCTGTTGTTGTTATTGTTTGTTTTTTGATGGATGATGGATTTTTCTCAGGAATTCTCTACTAAGTAAATATGCACGGAGTTGGCTTCTTGCTTCTATTAGTTTCTTGTACATTCAAATGGATTTCTGATGTTTTGTTTTAATGAAGCCAAATCTATCATAATGCAATCTACTTGGGTAAGTTTTGTTTTTTAAACTGTGTGTAGTACAATTCAGAGAAAGTATTTTCTCTGTAAATGCTAGCTGTCCCTTCCTGAAGTCACCTTTTAATTCCACCAGGTCACCTGGAACATATGTTATATTCAATTGTTCTGATGACTTATTTATTTTTGAGAAAGTTTCTTACTGTAGAGCCCTGGCTGGCCTTAAACTCAGAGCTCTACCTGTCTTTGCCTCCCACCTATTGAGATTATGTGCCATCAGGTCAGAGTGATTTTGGTTTGTTAACCCTTGTTTCATATTCTCTTTAAAACTTTCAAATTCTTGATAGAGTGGCTCAGCAATTAGGAGCACACATTGCTTTTCCAGGGGACCTGAGAGAATTCCCAGCACCCACATCAGAAGGCTCACAACCACCTGTAATTCCAGCTCCAGGGAATCTGTGGGCACCTGTACTCATGTGGACATACCCGCACATATATGCACATACATATACATAATTAAAAATAACAAACACAAAAATTTAAAAATCCTTTCATATTTATAGGGTGGAATAACTTCAGTATTTTCGAGTAGGAAAACAAAAACATAAACAAAATGAAAAGTATGTAGAAAGAACCAGAAAAAAGTTTTAAGTGACTGCAGACTAACTGGAAGACATCTTTAACATACAACTATTCCAGTCTTATTATGCAATCTTTGAATGGGCTCAGCCTGTCCCCACACTAACCTGTCCAGAAATTAACCTTCATAGGAATGAGAAGCCATCATTGATGGAGCTAAGGAGAGAGCCAGATGGACAAAGCGCTGGCTTTGTTCGAATTCTTGGTTCCCACATAAAAAGCCAGGCATGACTACATACACTTGTAACCCCTGCATTGTGTGTGTGTGTGTGTATGGCGGGGGGCGGCAGTCAGAGACAGCTGGACTCCAAGAGTTTGCTGGCCAGATGGCCTTAACAAAACAGATAGCTTCTGGTCCAGTGAGGGACCCTGTGTCAAAGCAGTAAGGTAGAGAATGATAGAAGCAATCACCCATGTCCTACTCTCACTCTGAATGTACTACTACGCAAAAATATCAGCACATATATCCACTCAGATGCATGTCACAGACACACACACACACACACACACACACACACACACACACACAATACACACACACACACCAGCATATGCTGGGCAGGTCTTATAACCCAAGCTTTACAGTGAATGACTTGTTTTCACATCAGTTGTACAAAGTATGTCTGTGTGATAAAAGAGAAAACGGAAGTGGGGGAGCAGCTCAGTGCTCTGGTCACTGAACATCTACTTGAGGCGCCCTGAAACTTAGACAAACCTCAACACTTCCCACTGAGGTGTGAGGGGCGGCAAGATGAGGGCCTGCGGGGTTTGGATGTGGTTGGAGGGGGTCCTTTAAGGATTCACGTGTTGGAAGCTTGGTCCCCAGTAAACAATGCTAAGGGATGGTGGAGCCTTTCAGAGGTGAGACCTAGTGGGAGGACACCAGACTAATGCAACCTCACCCTGTCCTGCTTCCTGACTGTTGAGTCACCAGGGCATCTCTCCCTAGTGTGTACCACCTTTTCACGCCCATCATTCGAACTGAGCCAGGAGGCCTCACGGGAGCCTGTGCCATGCGGCTTGAATTCTCAACTCCCAATGTTATAAACTAAATCAGCCTCTTTTCTCCACAATCTCTCAGCCTCAGACAGTTTGCTTTATCAACAGAGAACTAACAAAGGACATTGTTATCCTCTTATCTTCCGCACACTTCAGGGCAATCTGATACAATGAGTCAAACCAGGCTTTGTAAGAACTCTGTGTCCCCCACCTAAGGGATCCACCCTCTGGCTTCTTGCTGACAGTAGGGGAGTCTTTGGCCTGGCGTACTGATGTCTCAGGCTGAGGCAGCATCAGATGAGATAACAAGTGTGGGTTGGAGCGCCCCAGTCTACTCAGCATGCCCTCTCAGTTCCCTCCTCAGGGGGCTACAGTAAAGAATTCCTCCTGCATCCCCAGCTGAGCCCCTGGCTGCCGGGTGCCTGCATTTCCAGAAGCCATGCATGGCAGGTTGGGTTAGGGCAAAGTCCCCGAGTTGGTCCTTCTTCTCCCAGGCCCCACGGTCTCTCCCCAGGGCCTCTGCGCATCTGTACTGCTGTGCTATCCTGGATCCCAGCCCCTTCCTATGCCTCTGAGAGTGGGGAGGGCACTGCATCACTTTTTGCTGATTTCTCCAAGTGCTGCCCCAACGTCTGGGAGAAAAAGGGCATTATGCAACTCCTCACTTGAATTTCCTAAATGAACCTAAATATCAAGATGTCCAAAACCCTTCAGGCTTACACTAAACACTTAGTGAAAAAGTACATGCTACTGAAATCCTTTTCAGGGAGGCAAGTAAAACATGCTTACATAAACCTCTGTCGCCTAGGCTCCTCCCAGGAGACAGAGGCAGGGTGAGCCCTTTACATTGCTGACTCCTACTAAGGACATGGAGGGTCAAAGAGGAAAAGGGAAGAGGCCAAGGTTCCCAGACAGGAGCACATGGGACAGGACAGACCAAGACTCAGGAGTTCTAAGTCCCAGGCACCAGGTTTCTCTTCTTGGGTTGGCCCCCTGACCTGGAGAACATCATTCTGACACGGGAGCCTTGCGCTCTAGTTTCATTCCTATTGCTAAGAGAAGATCTGCTGACTGAAAGCAACGTAGAGGCGAAAAGGGCCTCTTTCAACCACAGCTCCAGATTATAGTCCACCACTGAGGCAAGATCCAGGCAGGAAGTTAGGCAGGGACAGAGGACTGCACAGCTCCTGCTTGCTAGCTAATTTTTATCCAGTGTCTTCCAGTCTCGTAGAGGACCCTCTGCCTGGGGAGCCATTCCACCCACCATGGCTTGGGTCTTCTTACATCAATTAACAAAAAACAAAACCAAAACCAAACCAAACCAACCAACCAACCAAAAAAACCTCCCAAAAAAACTCCCCCCTAAAAACCCCCAAAAGCCCAGGCAATCCACAAAAGAAATGGCCACAGGCCACCTTAATCTATGCGGTCCCTTAATTGAAGATCTCTTCCCAGTTAATTCTAGATTGACACTTAAAACGACCCATCCCATCTCCCCACCAGGATCACAGTGGCTACTCTCAGTCCATCCTGGCCACCTTAAACTTCATTTAAGTTGCTCTTCTCCTCCCAGCCAGGTTGCAGAGTGCTCTGGTACCAGGCTACTGTTCCTGGTAATGGTGCTTCAGGGCCACTTCTCAGTCCCTGTTCTGATCAGGTGATGATTTTGCACTCTTATTCTTCCATAGGGAAGTGGTTTTTTTGTTTTTTTGTTTTTTTTTTTAAGGTTTTATACAAGTCGAAGGACCCCAGGGGCAGCACAGGAAGCTTTCAGAGATGGTTAATACGCCGTTTTTACCTCAAAATCAGCTGACTATTTACAGAGTGTTCCTATGAGCCTTCCAGAACCTTCGTACTCCATTTCACCACTTAGAGCAGACTCACGGCCGGCACAATCACTTTCACTGATAAATCGATTAAATTCAACTGGAACTTAGAAACTCTGGAGCGTCCATGAGTAAACCTGCACTTTCATCTTCTCTGTATCCCCACAACCCAGTGAAGAGGCCCATGTACCCCACTAACACATAGTACAGAGGTATGAGGCCTGACCTGTTCGCACAGCTCACACAGCTCACACATGTGGCCATGTCTCCCCCCAATAGATCGTATTCTCAGAAGCTTGAGATGAGGGCCCTGCAGGCTCTGGCTATCCTAGCATGTAAACTGTCCTGAGAAAAGGAAACAGTGAAGACATCTGAGGCCAAAGCATCTAGTTGCTACCACCTCCAGCTGCCTTACTTCTGTGCAGAAGCTGAAGGTAGCCTGTCATCTCCTTCGCTCTATTTCTCTTGTACACACAGGCTGTATGACCACTTGGTCATACAGTAGCTTTGGCTGTCCTGGACTCACTTGGTAGGCCAGGCTGGCCTAGAACTCACAGAGATCTGCTTGCCTCCACCTCCCGGAGTGCTGGGATTACACAGGCACTTTTCATATCTGCATGACATCAGTCAAGAAAATACATCTGTTCTACTGCAGACCGGACAGCAGAAACTCTACATCCCTGAGGCTTGGTACCTCCAGGATTCCTTCTGTGGACCCCTCAAGGAAGAGGGGCTAAAGCATCTTGTGGCCCTGTCAGCACAAGTGGCTTTTGTTATGACAAATACCACACATGGCATGGCTCTGTATTATTCCATGCACTTCCCCAGAATACTGTCCTCTAGGACAGCAAAAGTTCAAGGACCATGTGTTTTTCCACTCCTGTATCTCCAACACCCTGTGAGGTATCTGGAACAAAACAAAGCCTCCATAAACATTAGCTCATATGGAACCAATGCAATCTAACTCTCACCACCGATGTAACCGAAGAAGCAGTGAACTCCGGATTTTCCAGTGTGTGATGTTGGGTCTCCAATAAGAGCATCTCGACGAGGGTAAACGGAAATGAGTGGGTTTGGAGACGAGGGAGCCGAAAGGGTTATGATAGTACTCTGGCACTGTTCCCCTGGGGCTTTGCATTAAAGTTATAGGATTGAACAGAATCATGTCTAAGGTCACTTGCAGCTTTCAGACAAGGAGGTCACCCTGGTCTCTTTGCATCTCCACATGGGAACCTCTAATATATCACTATAAATGTGCTAGCAGCAGTAGGACCTTATCTCGTAAGTCCAATGTTGAGACCTGCTGGCAAACACCTGACCAAGTGAAGGAGGGCTCAGAGAGACAGGAAGCCACCGTGGGAGTGAGAGGGGAGGAGCTTGTGACCTGGGGTAGCAGGCTGTGGTCTCTCCAAGCTGACTAGTTCTGAGGAAGAATCTGAACAAACTTAAAGGAGGCTGGGGACTGTCTTCAGGAAGAGACTTTACTGTAGGCCAGGTGACCGTCAGCAGAGCACCACAGCTTCTTGTTTTGCAGAGAGAGAGAAACTGAGACCCAGGACTCAGGAATAGCTTGAGCGCTACACTGCAGAGCAACTGAGCCTTGGCATTGAGCCTGGAAAGCAGACTCTCACGGGGGTCACATCTGCGCTCTTCTGACCAATTTAAAACAGACAAGCTCTCTGGCTGTCAGGCCACTGATGGGAAGTGCAGCTTCCATATGGGTCATGGAAGCGATCAAAAGGGCCTGAAAGTCTGATTCTAGCGTTTCTGCTTCCCAGGCCAGCTCGCTCGCCATGCGCAAAGCACTCACTGGAAGTACTCTAGAAGTCTACCTAGCCAGTGGTTTCATTTCTCTATTTTCAGTAACTTGCAACCAGCTGAAGTGCAAAGAAAAAAATTACATTGAAAATTCTAGAAGTTTTAGACTGACACATTTGAAGCAATTTTTATTGCTGATTTTTGTTATGATTGTTCCATTTAGATGCTAGTTATTGTTAACCTTTTGTTGTGCTTGATTCAAGATTTGGACTTTGTCCCAGCACTCTATATTAGCCAAGGTCTTGGCTATCTACTGAGATCTTAGGAAATAATCTGTGGATAAGAGACCATTGTATAAGCACAAGCTGACGGGCAAGCTTTACTTTTTTTTTCCTTTTCTGTTTGCTTTTCCGAGACTGGGAAGGACTTGGGATGAGAGTTAAGGGTCAGCGTCCACAAAGTAAAGCTCTGTCGAAACACAAACCCCCGAGTTAGTAACTCTAGCCAGGTAAACTGATGGGGGTGGGTATCAAAGGCACACATCAGGAGGGAGGCTCCTTCCTGGGGAGGTCTGCCTGATACTGTTTCTAGAACTCTGACAAGACAGGCTGCTTGGTGGGAGAAGCAGTGAGAGAGTCACTTGTCACAAAATCATAAGGAGGATCCAGGACCCCAAGACATGCTTTCCTTTCAGGCCCATCCATGGACCACTCCCTCAAGCCTGGAGAAATCAAGGAAGGACCTCAAGGTTGGTGACAGCCAACTGTTCAAAGGCCCCAACCTCAAGAGGAGTGTGGGCTTGGTGGCGGGCAACCCGCTGACTCTGTCTACAAATAGCTCAGAAAAAGACAGCTTCTGCTCAATGCTACAGAGTCCAGAGGAGTGGGGCTCACACCCTTAAAGAAACCTCTGTGGTAACTTCCAGCAACACTTCCTCTTTTCTAGTCCCAGATCTGGTTGGGTATTTCTGGCTGAAGCAAAGCCAGTATGCACCCCCCCCCCCCGCCCCGCCCCGGCCCCAATCCCCAAGTGCAGTTCCTGGTTTTACTGGCCAGTATGACCTCAACAAAAAAGGCAGGAAGAGGAAATGTCAGAAAGGGCAGGGAAGAAGCTCATTCTTCTATTCTTTTACTCAGGTCCTGTCCACGTGCATGCACACGCACGAGCATATTGTGAGCATGTTTGCAGAGGACACGTCTACACCCAGTTATACGTAACGGTTACTCTACAGGACTCATTTTGAAGCCTATAGTAGGGGATCCACTTTACAGAAACTGGTTCTCAGAGGCTGCCACGGGCTCAAAGAGGAAGTCTCCGTTCTATACGCAATTTTAGGCACAAGCAGGAGTCACAGAATGGCGAAGCTTAGGTTTTTTTCTTTCTTTCTTTCTTTCTTTTTTCTGTTTCTGTCAATCATGAAAGTTCAGATAATGACTAGGCTTTGATGTTTTAGGGCAGGAAGGGGAAGTGCAGAGAGGCACAGGGTCCAGCCCAAAGGCTTTGGTCGCCTTTTCTCACAACTTAGCCTAAGCCTTGTTTCCAAAGCAGCCAGCAGGGGGCAGTGCATCCCTCTTTTTCAAAACTGGGGGCGCCCTGGGCCATCATCCAAGAAAGAAAACCTGGGGACACCGCCCGCAGTTTCCAGAATGGCGCAAGCTGGTTTAGCGAGGGTAGGTGCTCAGCGCTCTCTTAGAAACCGCTGGGTGAATTTAAATTCAGTAGTAATAACGGAAAAGGACGACGGGCGTTCTGACCCCGGCCAGCGCCTTATATCCTAGAGGTCTTTTATGTATTAGCACCTACTATGTGCCAGAAGCGGCGGCAGAGATTGTCCACAGCTCCCAGCAGTTTTTCTGCTGGGGAGCGCCCTTCACCTGCCTCAGAGAGGGATGGGCGCTCCATCTCACCGCAGGTCCGTGCAAACTGGGGACCTACGATAGCGGTAAGCTGGGAGAGTTATCCATAAACGCAGTAAAAGTCTGGCGAATGTCTGATGTAGCAACTGGGAGAGCTTGTTCATATCCTTGGGGTCACTAGTGTCTCCCAAGGATTCGTTCAACTTCCGAGATGCCTTGGCCATCCCAGCCCCCACGCACTCGCGCGCTTCTGGGCGCGCACATGCCTCTCGTGGAGCGCCACCAATTCCTGCTTGGCAGTAGGAGCCGGTTAGGACCCTTGTGCAAGAGGCTGAGGAAACTCCACGTTCCAGCAGACTGAGGTCCATCGCCCTTTCCTGAGATTCCGCCGTGAGGCATGGCTAAGCCCCCCACGTTTTACCGGTACCACAATCCCCATCTCGAGTTCAGGCGCGGTGTCTCCCGCAAGGTCACGCTCAAACACACACGCGTAGAAAAACAAGGGCTGAAAGTTGCTTGCGCAAGTGTCCGATTCTAAGCTAACAGTACTCCAACCGAGTCGCCTAGCCTCGTGTCACCGTTTCCCACCCCTGTGCACTTATCAAAGGGGCCCAGCGCAGGTCACACTATAGAGATACAGACAAGTTGATAACTTTTGCCACATTATTTCTTAGCAACTGCGGCGCCTAACCGGGTTGGGGCCAACTCCAAGTTTAGAGTTGCCACAGCCTTGCTCCCTTTGCCCACCCCAATCTACCCACTTTCTAACACACCTCATCCTGTTTTCCTGTCCTAAACTCCAACTTCTCCCGGCGACCCCGAGCAGAGCGGGATTAGAGGTGTCCTGGGGGGGGGGGGGGACGGGGACAACAGCCTTCTCCCGGGTCTGCGCCTGCTCACAGAAGACTGGGAAACTCCAGCCGGATATCGTCCCACCACCTCTGCTCTAGATCACTAACAGCCTCCAAGAGTCCCTACAGTGTCCCAGCCTGAGACCTCGGTTTCTCTAGATACTGGTAACAGTCAGTGCCTGATGGAGTCTCCTATCCGCGGCCCATGAGGGGGATCTACTGCGGTGCTGCGTGCAAAGTCACCGCAGCCGCTCCGGGAACCGCTGCTACAATCACCATAGGCTCCCCCACTGAGCTCCGAGAGGCTTCTCCAGTAAGCGCCAAAGATCCTGGGGCCCCAGGGCTGTTGTCTCCTCCCTGACCCTCTCCCTGAGACCGCCCTGGTGGCCGTGGCGGACACAGGGATTTCTCTCCTGTGTCTCCCTCTTGGCGCCTAGGGTCTAGGGTCCCACTTCTACTGTCACACCTTCCTACTCCCTTTCCCAGCCCGTCAGTTCTCGGGTCGGGACGATCACCTCGGCACTCAGAGAACACATGCGAAATTTCCCAAGCCCAAACTCGAGAAGGGGCCCCCTCCCTGGGGCACCCGGACGGATACCAGATAGGTGCGCACTCACCAACGCCTGATACACGCCGGAGTTGCCCGGCTTGGGGCACTGAAGCGGTTCAGCGGGGTATCTAAGGAGATGTGTCCGGGATACTCACCCTAGCCAGCTCACACCTCCGGGTCCTCCACTACCTCCTCTTCTGCCTCCTCCTCTCTCTCCTCCCTCCGGTCTAGGGCTCTTTGTCTTTGCAAAGTGTCGAAAGTGTCTAGCATAGTGGGCTCCGCCAGCGGAGGCTATCGCCGGAGAAGCGGGAGGCGGGATGAGGATGGGAGCGGCCTCTGGAACACCTTCCCCCGAGTGTAACGGGAGTGAGAGGCGGGGCGTCCGGGGAGGGGCTGCCTTCGCCCGCCGGCTGGGACCAAGCCGCGACTCAAGCGCGCCCAGCCCGGAGGCCGCCTCCTCGGCGCACAGCCCTCCCCTTCCTCCGCCCAGCGCCCGCCCCTCGGCGCCCGGGCGCCCCCTCGCCCCTCCTGCCCGCCTCAGCTCGGCTTTCCTCTAGCTTGGGGCTTCCTGCGAGCCCAATATAGCTCTGCCGAGCCACGTGGACCGTAGCGGGCTGGGTGGAGGCCGGACGGGCTTGAGAGGCGCCGGAGGAGGCGGCGTGGGGACAAGATCGCCGCCCCAAGAGAGGGATCTGCGGGAACAGCTGGCGAGGCTAGGGAAGAACTCCCGAGAGGACGGGAGCCGGTGGGGTCAACCTCGGGGAGGAGGCGTTGGGCGTGCACGGAAAGGACGCGGCTGGCGGTGCCCAGAAGAGCCCTAGTTGTGTTCGCCGTAGAGAGAGGAGGCGAGCCCACCGCGGGCGTTCGGGCCGAGCCACTGCTTCCTCTAAGGGCGTGGGACTTGAGGTGGGATTTAGGGAGGCTGGGGGAGGGGCGCGGCGGGGTTAGGAATCGCGATGAGGAGAGCCTTGGTCTGTGGGGCCAGGACTCGGAGCCTCAGAAGCTCCGTAAGCATCCACATCCCCGCCCTTCCCGCCTGCCCTCCAAGCCTTGGGTGGAGAAGCAGCTGCGTGGTCCAGACGCTGGCATTGGGAACCAGAGTTAGAGCGGTCCGTAAGGCAACCTGGAGATGGGGGTTTATTTTAGGGGAGGATTGCGGTTTTTCTGTCCCTCCCTGTTTTAATAGGAAGTGAGACTAGTGGATACGGAATTTAATGTGTGTGGGTCGTAGATTCTAAATAGTCGATTTAAATAGGATTTCTAAAGATCTGGTTAGTCAGTGCGTAGTCTCACTGGGACTATCTCTTCTACAACTTTTCTGTGGAATGTTTAAGAGGAAAGACAGCGCGCTCAGGGGTCTTTCCATTTTTAGCTCTGGCTGCTTCTGGAGACAAGCCTTTACAGTGGAGGAGGCTAGAGCTGCCTAGTGTTCACTCATCAGAATGAGGCTGTGATGTAGGAGCTAATTTGTGGCGCTTTTCCCCCCTGACTGTGAGATCTTGGGCTCATGGGGGAGGGGGGGTTGTCCTCTGTTTCCTAGGTTTGTGCGTTGAAGTCCTCACTTGCAGAGGGTTCTTGTCACACCGTCTGTTTGCTAGGGTTGTGCTGAGCAAGTGAAGAGCTCCTGAAACTAACTGCCCTTGGCATCTTCTAAGAGCTCAGTCCAAGCCAGCTGTGGAAGTGGGGGACGGGATGGGGGTGGGGAGGCGGGTCCGACTGTGTTATGGGACTTCCTAGATAGAGTGGAGGCATTGTGTAAGTCCTCGGGAAGGGAAGTAGAATAGAGCTTCCAGCTTGATTAAAGGGGAGGAAGGGGAGGACAGAAATTAAACTTTAAGGAAAGAAAGGAAAAGAATGAAGACCCACAAATTCCACTTATCAGGCCGGGGAGTAATGTTGCAAGGACTCCTTTAGTCATGTCTCACTGGGGCCTGACCTGCCACTTTGTCCCAACCCTCCAGGAATTTGAGAGGAGGGGTCTCAGGTCTCCAAGGTCTTCTATAGCCTGTGCTGAGCCCTGTTCCCTGCTGTCCTAGGTTGGTTTGGGTTTCCATGCTAGACACGGGGTGAGGTGCTTGTCTCACATGGAAGTATCTCTATAAGGTTTGTTGTGTTTGTGAGATGCTGGTCAAACTGCAGCACCTGGCATTCGTGTGTGTGTGTGTGTGTGTGTGTGTGTGTGTGTGTGTGTGTGTGTAGGACATAGATTCAAATCGAGTCAGCTACCTTCCTCCATAGCACAACATCTTCCAGCCACTTACATTCTTGGTCTTCCAGAGATACAGTTCGGAGCAGGCACACGCACCGTCCTGGTGACTCTCAATAGAACACAATTTATATGGCCACCTAGCTGGGCTCCTCGCTGCCAAGAAAACAGCCCTGTGGTTTGCAAGCCTGTGTCTGCTGGCCACGTGCCTCTTGATTTGATGATGGCCAAGCAAACACTGCATCTTACTTCCTGCTGACTGCAGTCCTATGCCTGTGGTCCGCGAGGTAGTAAGGAATGAATTAATTGTAGTGTTCTTGCAAGGAGCCACGAGTGCATAGAGAATCACTTAGGAAAATGGAAAAATACTGTATGAATAGAGGGCTGCTAGTCTAATGGATTTCTGTGGAGCGAGGTTTAGATTAGGCAAATTAATAGCCCCAGGTCATACAGTTTGTTATATACTATGCTGCTGAGAGCCCACACCAGCTCTTTTTCCACCCCAGATCCTTAGTGGGTCACTGGATGGTGCCAAAAGTAATTCTACTGAATGCACATAAACCATCACCTTAGCTATATACGGTGCATCTACTTTTAGTAAGGAAATGCAGGTGGGATCTTTTTTAATCCACCTACTCCCTGTCTGTTACAACACATTTCTTTCTAGGTAACAGGGCAGGCTTCCATATCCTTCCCTTCTTCCTTTTTGATTTTCTGTTGTTGTTGTTGTTGTTTGTTGTTGTTGTTATTGTCGTTGTCATTGTCATTGTCGTGGCATTCCATGCAAGCAGCATGTTTGACACCCTGGACCATTTCCGGAAGCAAGGGAAACAGGGTGCATGCCAGGGGAGGATGTATGCATTCCTTCTTGCCACCCTGATCGTGTCTCCCAACATGCCCTGCTGGGAAACAGCTGGAAGTAGTCATCATTGGGAGTGCCTGCACAGCAGGCCTCCTGGGGAGCCCCGATATGGATTTAGTGCACACTGCCACCACCTCCTTGGGAGTTCAGAGCACAGAAAGGCTATCTTGCTGATGGCTCAGGGAATTGATTTTCTCAACTCCCTCCCCCCTTTGTTGGCACACCAGAGTGGAAAAGTACTAATGGGTTCCAATCCCACTGGGCAATTGTGCAGAAAAAGCAGGGTGATAGGGCTTGCTGGAGGCTGGCAAAGGGGCCAGCACCTGCTACTCTATGTTTTGCGTGGTGCTTTCTTTGGTCTCGGGGCTGTGAAGAATTCTTGAAGTCTCCTTAGGAAAAATGGTTCATGTAAAATTGTCCAAAGTAATGCAACTTGGGAAACTGGAAGGAGAGACTGCTTGTGCCACCCCATGTCCCCCCACCGCCCCTCCGTGTGTGTGTGTGTGTGTGTGTGTGTGTGTGTGTGTGTGTGTGTGTGTGTTGAATTAGTTTTCGTAGGGAGATGCAGAGAAACCTATTCACTGACAGTCTGAAGGAAATATTTCATTCAGGTTTAGCTTAGTGGACCAGCACATTGGTGGTGTTACTAAAGAGGAGCCTGGCTGTCAGAAAGATAGCATCACTGGAGTTCCCTACAGAATGTGCAGAAAGTTACTACACCAGAGAGCCCTCTCTTCCCTGCAGTTGCTAACTGCTTATGTAATCTCAGGGAGCAGCCCACCACTCCTATACATTTCTTATGAGTTTACTGAGCTTCTGCCTTACCTCTTGAGGGAACGTTTTCAATAGGAAGTTACACAACATATTAAAAACAGTTATGCAACAGAATGTGTGTGTGTGTATGTGTGTGTGAAGTTTTCTTTTCTAGAATAGCCCTTAATACTTTGTGTGAGCTCTTGCCCCACCCTCTGATACCACTGCAACCATAGAGACAGTTATTTTAGTCCCACTCTCTCACTGTTGATCCCTTCAATATTTGAGTTTGTTCAGGAGAGGAATCCAATTGACAGGCGCATTCAGGGGTTAATGGGGTCACCAGTCCAACTTGCACAGGCTGCCAAGCATCATGTGCCCGTCACTGATTGGACCACTGGTTCTACGCTTGCCACTTGATGCAAGGTAGAGAATAGAGCCTGTTAACCTGCTCTGACCCTGAGACTCCTGAGCCAGGTTGACCTGTATGGTCAACCTCATTCCCAGAACCAGTGTCCATCCAGCCATGCTCATTGGTGTCAGTCATTTGTGACTTCCTAATTGGCCCCAAGGTGAGCTTTAATGCCAGGCGGAGACACCAGGAGAAGGAGGTAAATGGGCTTGATTTCTTAAGAATAAACTGTAGGGGGGGGGGGTGCTGGAGAGATGGCTCAGAGGTTAAGACCACTGCCTGCTCTTCTAAAGGTCCTGAGTTCGATACCCAGCAACCACGTGGCTCACAACCATCTGTGATGAGATCTGGTGCCCTCATGCAGAAATACATGCAGGCAAAACACTATATACTTAATAAATACATCTTTAAAAAGAAGAATAAACTGTAGGCCAGGTATTTGGCTCCCATGGTAGAGCACTTGTCTACAATGTGTGAGGTCTGCGTTCGGTTTACAGTACTGAAGAAAACAAAAAAAAAACACAAAAGGGAAAAAAGACAAACTTTGGAGTAGAGCTATAAAGCTCTTGTCCATTTGTATAATAAACTTACTTTATTTATTTTGGGGGGACACTCATGAGGAAGTGAGAGGACAACACCCGTGGCTGGGAAGGGCAATGGGAGGAGGGCAGAGCTGACCCTGCTACCCCACAGAGCAGAAAGGCATTACCGATGAAGGCACGACAGCTCCTACTACCTTCAGCTGACATCTCTTTGATCTCACAGCAGACTCATGCTGTCATGTTTTCGCTTGTTTGTTTGTTTATCTAACATGTGTACCACCTTGGTGGGAAGCCCAGAATGGTATGGATCAAAGATGGAAAGACTTTGACTCTGAGGCCATCACTGAGTGTCAGGTTTCATGCCAGCAGCTTCTCAGGATCTCTTGCTCTGTTAAAGGAAAATATGCCTATTGTGGGTGTGGGTTTTTTTGTTTTGTTTTGTTTTGTTTTGTTTCTGAACATTGAGGCAGAAAACAGCTCCTGACCACCCTGGGTCAAGTGGTTTAGGATCAAGACAACCCAGCAGGGTGTCTTGTTTGCCCATCATGTCTTGAGAGAACTAGAAGTTTAAAAGACACTCAGGTGACCAAGGGTCCTCCACTCAGTCTAGCCATGGCCATGGATGACTCAAAGGCTGTGTGCATCAGGTGTATGCAGTAGCTTACTCATATGACTGGGCTTTTTGTAATCTGGAGCCTGGATTCTAAAAAGCAGCATCACATGGCCAGGAAGAAGCCATGGCTTTTCTGACGTAACCTTTAAGGACACAATATTATACTGTTATCCTCAACAAGTTCAAGGACTGAGCCCAGGAAACCATCTTGGATGTCAAGCGCATGCTGAGGGTCTGTCGATGGGGTAACATTTACACGTAACCCGTGTGTTCTTTCTTGGGTACTCCAGTGAGTCATTTGTAGATGTTACATAGTCACTACAGTGTATTGTTTCGAGGACTGCGAGAGAAGGGCCTATGTGCATTTAGTACCAACACATACTTTTAAAATATTTGCAAATGCAGCATTTGCATCTGCTCTGTTCCCCTTAGATGGGAGAAGTGGCAAAGAGCTTGTGGCTCTGATTTTAAAGCCACAGGCAGTTGCATGCTCAGGATGTGGGTGTCAGAGTTGTTCAGCCAGACACAGAGGAAGCCAGGTGAAGATGAGATGGTGTGGGAGTGGGAGATAAAAGGGGCCCTGGGTGGCACCTTGGGAGATGGCTTGTACAACGCAGGCTACCGAGTGGCCGATGGAGGTGCTAGATTCACCCAAGGCAATGTTCCTGTTTCTAGCCCAAGTGGGGAAGGATCCAACTGAAGAAGCCACTGGCTTCCTCCTGGGGTCAGACTTTTTGATCCTCTGAGTCCTGCTCATCCGCGGTATTTTTAAAGGTGAGTCTCGGCTGTAACATGGCTGTGGGGCTTGGGAAGACTGAGCAGGAGACTTTTAAAGTCTTGCTCAACCAGTGAGCAGGTTACACGACGGCAGGAATTCCAAATCACATCCCGTGAAGCCCAGGGATCCTATGCAGAACACTGATTGGTGTCAACCTGTGACAGCACACAGCCACGGAAAGTTTGTGGTACACGACTTGGGCTGCATTAAAGAAGCACACCAGACACTGTCCTGAGTCAGTTGCTTCAAGGTGGCCCCAGTCCAATAGCAGTGCACATCATAAGGGGATTTAGAGGAGACACAAATGGATGAGGTGGGCTGAGGCAAAGAGGACCATGGTGGTGTAACATGTCAGGGTGTGTGCACGCTTTGTGCTATTGCTTGGATAAGCTATTCGCAGGCTTGAAACACTGGCTTAGGTGAGGTATAACAACAGTCTTGGAATAGGCACCTTTTGCTCTATGATACTTTCCCCAACTGAAGTCAAAACAGGCAAGACAAAATGACTGGCTTTTGAAATCTGCCCCCAAATAGGAGGTCGACCCCTTAGTTCTTGAAAAGAAATGGCGAGGCTCTTCAGGGAGGGAGCCTGCTCTGTGTCATGGGTCTAATGGCAAGTACGGCCAGCAGCTGAACCTGAGGAACTGAGTCTGAGCTCAAGAGAGGGTTGAGCTCCTCCTTGCTTTTATCCATGTGTATAGACAAGAGCCTGAAGCCAGAAGGCAAGCAAGCGTCTGCACAGTTTATACTGCAGTCTGGGTTCTATCCCTCAAAACTGGCATTTCAGCTGTTCTAAGGAGAAAGATGACATACAGAACCAACTAGCTCAGTGCCACATACTCAGAGGGCCTCCAATAACTGATGGCCATCTTTCTGACATGCATTATGCTTGTCAACATATCTGCAGGTGTCTTATAAATGGGAATGGAAAAGTACACAGTTTGTGTGCTGCGAAGACATACCAGGTCTGCCACGCTGGCTGCATTTCTTTGGAAGAGAGAATTTTCTAGTGTGTGTGTGTGTGTGTGTGTGTGTGTGTGTGTGTGAGAGAGAGAGAGAGAGAGAGAGAGAGAGAGAGAGAGAGAGAGAGAGAGAGAGAGAGAGAGATCAATGGGAGTGGCTTCAACACTATTTTCTCTCTTTTTGTTTTTGTGTTTTTTAGTTTGCTTTATGCCAACAAGAAAAGTAGAATTTTTGTCTGGTCAAAACCAAGTACAAATATCTAAATCTGTAATAAAAGATTCCTATGCTTGAAAGAGATGTATTTAGTATCTGCCAGGGACCAAAAGGCCTGAGGCCGACTCCCACCCATTCAGTATTTGCAGCAAACATCCTGCTGGGCCACTCATTAGGTATGCAAGGCATCCGGCTTAGTCCTGAGAAGACAGCGATCTGATCCTAAGATAACCACAGAGATATCCTGCTTTGTCTCACCTGAAAGACCCCTCCCCTTGCAAATGTTCCCGGGGCTCAACCCAGAAGATTTTGTACTTTTCCACTACTCTCCTTGCGTACCCCCGCCCTCACTAAAGCAGGTTTTAAAAAGCCTGCCCTTACCTTTAATAAACGAGCTCTTGACAAGCAATTGTTCGCTTGAGCTACTGTCTCTCTCCCGCCCATGTCTTTATGTACAGGTTGCGACCCCCCTCGATCCCCCAATAACTGACCAGCTGGACTGGTTGGTGGACTAATTATCGTTACATGGATTAATTTCATCTGGCGACCACGAAGGGACTCGAGGTGCGGGTTTCTCCCCGAACGGATTAAGGGACCGGTCCACAGGAGTTTTCATGACCAGCCGAGCTCGCCCGGCCGGCTTCGTCATTAGGTGAGTCATCCGTTCGCATATCTCAAGAATGGGCCATTCGCTGTCCAAGGAAGCAAAGTTCATAAAAGGCTTAAAGGACGTACTCAGAGAGAGAGGTATTAGGGTAAAAAAGAAACATTTGATTGAGTTTTTTGTTTTTATTGACCAGACCTGTCCCTGGTTCATGATTGATGGACCTACTATTCATTCTGAAAAGTGGCAGAAGGTGGGGCGTGAGCTTAATGCACTTATTAAAAAAGATGGTAATACAGCGGTGTCGAACAGTATTTTTTCTTATTGGGGCCTTATACGGGACATAATTGAGTCCGGCGAAAACGAAAGCGGAGAGAGGCAGCTCCTCTCCGTGGCTGAACTCTGCCTGCGCGAATCTCTCCCTCCTTCTCGTGTTCCTTCCTGTTCCTCTTTGCAGGGTTCCTCTCTTCCTACATCCTCGGAGCCCTTAAAAAATCTTTCCCCTGCGCCTGCGTCCAATCCTTCCCCTTCCCCCCGCCGTCTTTATCCGTCGCTTCCTCCCACCTATGAGGACCCTATTTCCGCTATGGAACGCGGGTGTTCACCACTTTGTGCCTCTGTTTTTCCCCCAAAAAGGACACCCTCTGTCCGGTCCGGTCCGCCAGCCTCTCCTGTTCCCCCTTCACGCGCCTCCCGCCATTCCGCCATTTTCCTTTCTCAGGCCCCAGATGAGCCCTTGGATCCGGATGCTGCTGCCACCCTTGAGGAGGAGGCTGCTCGACATCATTCCGATGATGGCCTCCTCCGCGCGGCGCCAACCTTTCCCTCCTCTACCTTGCTCACTCTTCCCCCTCCCCTTACTAAGCCCTACCCTGCCTCCCGGCTCCCGCCACCTTGTTCCCTCCCAAACTGCTTTTGCCAGACGGAGGCTCATCTCCAACACCAGATCTCCCATGCGACGAAGATTCTTCAGCTTCAACAACGGCTTTCGCTTTTAACAACGCGCATTTCCTCCACAGCTCCGTTTATTTTCCCTGTCACCCGTTCCCAGAGCCAGCCCGCCCTGAGCGGGGCGAAAACTGAGGCCATTGATTCAGGCGCTGCTTTGGGAGACCCACCTGCCCCTACACCCTCCCAGTCGTCCGCGGCCCTTGTAGATTCTGATAGTGAGCATGATTCCTCAGGTTCGGAGGGAGAACAGAAAGGTGGTGGAACGGCTCCTGACCCTACCCCCACTGCTTATCATAAACTCAAATTTAAAAAGCTAGAAAAACTTAACACGGCTGTCCGTAGTTACGGACCTAATGCGCCGTTCACACTCTCCCTCCTTGATGATTTGGCAGATGGAGGTCATCTAACGCCCAACGAGTGGATCACCACTGCACAGACTGTCCTCACTCGAGGACAGTTCCTTTCTTGGAGGGCGGACTGGGCTGATCGTTGCCGTGACCTTATCCGAAAAAACGTACAGCAGGGACATCGCGAGACCCGTGAATGGTCTCTTGACAAACTCCTTGGCCAGGGCAAATATGCCACTGACGAAAAACAGCGTGCACTCCCCTTTTCCTTACTTTCACATTCTAGTTCTGCCGCTCTCGCTGCTTGGAGAACTATTGCTTCCACGGGCTCCGCCCTGTCCCCTATTACCAAGATTCTTCAGGGACCTCAGGAGCCCTTCAGCGACTTCGCTGCGCGCCTCCTGGAGGCTTCAGAAAGATCCCTTGGTCCTGGCCAGACAGACAGTAAATTTCTTACACAATTGGCCTTTGAAAATGCCAACTCAGCCTGTAAGGCAGTTCTTAGACACAAATATAAGGGCAGGGATCTTGATGAGATGATTCAGCTTTGCCGAGAGGTTGATCCCCTAACTGATAAGTTTACCAAGGCCATTATGGCCGTCGGAGCCCTCCCTAGCGGGGCCTCCTGTTACCGGTGCGGCCAACCGGGACATTTTGCCCGCGCCTGCCCAAATGAGCGTAACCGCCCACCCTCACAGGCTGGACAGCCGCCGGTCGTTCCGCCACCCACTGGATCCCGGGGACCTGTGGCCCGGCCCCCCCCTACTACGCTCTGCCCTCGTTGCCATAGAGGTCGTCATTGGGCGAACACCTGCCGTTCCACTGTTGATGCCATGGGTAACCCTCTCCCCCCGCGTTCGGGAAACTCCTCTGGGGGCCAGTCCCGGGCCCCCCACCCTATCCAATTCCAGCCTGCGTCGGGACCGGTGTCACAGGCTCCCCCCAATTTACAGACCCGCTTCCATCCACAGACCTCCTACCCCACCTCCCAAACCCAACCTCCTCCCATTCCAGCGGCGGCCCCTTGCCCTCCCCCACAGGATTGGACTTCCGTGCCACCACCTCTACAATACTGACGCCCGAGGATGGAACCTTGTCCTTGCCTGTCGCCCTCTTTGGAAACCCTCCCCCTCTTCCCCTCCTGGTCCTCGGCCGTGCCTCTTCTGCCCTTATCGGGCTACTCATCTATCCCCTCGTTTTAAAACACCCGCTCCCTTCTCCTACGCTCCTCCTTGCCGCCGCTACCCAGGGCCCTCTCTCCATCTCTCCTGGTCAGATTCTGGCCTGGGCCCTTCCGTTAACCCTGGCTGACTCTGTTGTCTCTCCTCCCGCCACCCCGACTCCCTCCCTGCCCCCCTCCGCTTTTTGGGTCCAACGCTTAACTTCTGATAGACCCCATCTTACACTAAGGCTTGATGGCCGCCCCTTTGAAGGCATCATTGATTCCGGGGCAGATTCGACGGTCCTGTCCCAATCTTCTTGGCCCTCGTCTTGGCCCTGTCAGCCCTCCCTTACTCACCTTCAGGGCATCGGAATATCTACCAATACCCTTCAAAGTTCTAAGGTCCTTCGCTGGACTGACCCTGATGGCCAGACAGGGACGGTGCAACCGTTCATTGTCCCAGGGTTACCCGTTAATCTGTGGGGCCGGGACATACTCTCTCAGATGGGGGTCTTTATCTATAGCCCCTCCTCTCCTGTCACGCATCAGCTTTTGGATCAAGGCTATTTGCCAGGCCAGGGCCTCGGCAAGCTGGGACAGGGGCGTCTCGAGCCCATTGTCCCTATGCCTAGGATTAGTCGCCAAGGGCTGGGATATGAACAAAATTTTTTATAAGGGCCACTTCTCCCCCTGCACTCCAGGCCGATAAAATTACTTGGAGAACTGATTCTCCTGTCTGGATCGATCAGTGGCCCCTTCCTTCCCGTAAACTGGCCGCAGCCTCAAGGCTGGTGCAGGAGCAACTTGATGCAGGCCATGTTGAGCCCTCTACTTCCCCCTGGAACACCCCCATTTTTGTCATCCAAAAAAAGAATGGTGCCTGGCGACTCCTCCAGGACCTCAGGGAAATTAACAAGACCATGATGCCCATGGGAGCTCTGCAGCCTGGTCTCCCCTCTCCTGTATCTATCCCTAAAGGATTTCATAAACTTGTTCTCGACCTTAAAGATTGCTTCTTTTGCATTCCCCTACACCCTGACGATTCCAAACGTTTTGCCTTTAGCCTCCCTGTTGTTAATCATGTTGGGCCCTCACCCAGATTTCAATGGCGGGTACTTCCTCAGGGCATGGCCAACAGTCCCACTCTTTGTCAAAAATATGTAGCCCAGGCCATCGACCCGCTACGCCTTAGGTACCCACATTTATATATTATTCATTATATGGATGACATCTTACTTGCTGGCCCTAACACGGCTGAGCTCTCTCTCGTCACCCAGGAACTTGTTAAGAGTTTGGGTCATCTGGGACTTAAAATTGCCCCAGACAAAATACAACTACACCCCCCTTTTCTTTTTCTGGGCTATGAACTTGGGACCTCTTCAGTCAGGACCCAAAAGGTCCAGCTCCGCCGAGACACCCTTAAAACACTTCATGACTTCCAGCAGCTTTTGGGGGACATAAACTGGCTGCGCCCCTACCTTAAGCTCACTACTGGAGAGCTTAAACCCCTTTTTGATATTTTAAAAGGCAACTCTGACCCTTCTTCACCACGCAGTCTCACTGCTGAAGCTTCAGTGGCCCTACAAAAGGTCGAAGACGCCATCTTCCACCAGTCCATCTCCTATTATGACCCTACCCAGCCTTTCGCGCTCATAATTTTTCCTTCCCTCTTTGCCCCCACAGGACTGCTCTGGCAACGGACCCCTCTCTTTTGGCTTCATCTCCCCTCCTCCTCCACTAAGGTCCTTCCTACCTATCCTACTCTGGTTGCGTCTCTCATTCGACAGGGGCGGGAAGCGGCCACCAGGCTTTTCGGAAGGGACCCTCACTCTATTATCACGCCTTACTCGGCCACACAAATAAGGTGGCTTTTTCAAAATTCAGATGATTGGGCGGTCTCCTGTATTTCTTTTTGCGGCCTATTAGATAATCATTATCCCCCAGATAAACTAATTCAATTCCTGCAGCGACAACCTGTCATCTTCCCGAGAGTCACCCGCTCCAGACCCCTCCCCCAAGCTTCCCTGGTTTTTACTGATGGCTCCTCTACCGGGGTTGCTGCCCTCTCTGTGGACGGAGCTATCCTGCAAAAACAAACCCCCCATACCTCTGCTCAGCTTGTTGAGCTGGAAGCTGTCGCACACGCCTTTACATTGCTTCCCCATACTCCCTTTAATCTATATACTGATAGTGCCTATGTCGCGTCCTCTGTTCCACTCCTCGAGACGGTTCCTCGTATTAAGCCTGCTACTAATGCCTCCCCTCTCTTCTCCCGTATCCAACAGCTTATTCTTTTGCGCTCTCAGCCTTTTTTCGTTGGTCATATTCGTGCTCACTCTACCCTGCCAGGGCCTCTGACTACACTTAATGCCCAGGTGGACTCAGCCACGCGCCCCCTGCTTTCAGGGCTGGCCGTTCCATCCGCATAGCAACCCCAATTGCTATGGCCAGGGAGGCTCACGCCCTCCACCACCTTAATTCCCAAAGCCTTCACCACATGTTCTCCATCACTCGGGAACAAGCCCGGACTATTGTTAAAGAATGCCAGGCATGTGTCACCTTTCTTCCCGAGCCACATACGGGAGTCAACCCTCGTGGCCTCATGCCTGGACAGGTCTGACAAATGGATGTTACTCATTTTTCCTCTTTTAAGAAACTTAAGTATATTCATGTGTCTATAGATACTTTTAGTGGATTTATTTGCGCCTCTCCGCATGCTGGAGAGTCTACTAGAGATGTTATTGATCATGTTTTGTATTGCCTTATTGTATGCTGGAGAGTCTACTAGAGATGTTATTGATCATGTTTTGTATTGCCTTATTGTACGATGGAGAGTCTACTAGAGATGTTATTGATCATGTTTTGTATTGCCTTATTGTACGATGGAGAGTCTACTAGAGATGTTATTGATCATGTTTTATATTGCCTTACTGTTGCCCCCAAACCCTATACCTTAAAGACTGATAACGGCCCTGGGTATACAAGCTCTGCCTTCAAGTCCTTCTGTGCCCAACTACAGATTAAACATGTTACGGGGATACCTTACAATCCCCAAGGACAAGGAATTGTCGAGAGGGCCCACCAGACACTTAAAACAATGCTTAATAAGTTACAGTTTTCTAAAGGAATCCTATATCCCTCTACAGCAGGGCCTCGCCTGCTTCTCAATCATGCATTGTTCGTCCTAAATTTTCTACAAAAGGATGATCTTGGCCATTCGGCGGCCGATCGCCTTTGGCACTCCTCCACCTCCTCCACCTATGCCAAGGCTCTGTGGAAGGATCCACTGACCCACCGATGGCATGGACCCGACCCAGTCCTTATTTGGGGCAAAGGTCATGCCTGCATTTATGATCAGAAAGAACAAAATGCGCGCTGGTTACCTGAGCGCCTAGTCAAACCTTTTAACCCCCCTCTCCCAGGGAACTCCCCTGAGGAAAAGATGTAATTGTGCTCTTTTTTAGGATAAAAAAGATACCGCCGATGCATCACGTTGCTACTCACCACGTCGCTCCTTTGCCTCTGCCTCCCTGAAGTGATTCTCGCCGCATTTCTGCGCCAACCTCAGCCTTATACAATCTATAATTTTATCTGGGTCATTATTAACCAAGCGGGAGATATTGTTAGTTCCTCCTCCTCTCAGGGCATTAATCCCCAGTGGCTCGATTTACAGGTTGACCTCTGTGCCCTGGCCCTGGGAGGCCCCTCTTCTTGGGGCGTGGAAGACATTTTTTTTCTCTCGCTCGGTTGGTGGTCCCAGTCCCGGCTGCTGTAATGACCTGGAGCGCATCATGCTCCACAAAACCTTACACCAAGATGGGATTGCTTGGGCCGGAGGGCTCTATGTTTTCCCGGGACCCTCTCATCGCTGTGGTGGGGCCCAAGATTTTTACTGTGCCTCTTGGGGGTGTGAGACCACTGGCGACACGTACTGGAAGCCATCCTCTTCTTGGGACCCTTAAAGACCTTTGCAATGTAGCTCGTTCAGTCACCAATGGCTGGTGCAACCCCCTGACCATTCGCTTCACTGAGCCCGGTAAACGTGCCATTTGGACGGGTCGTGGATTTAAATGGGGCCTCCGTGTTTATAAATCAGAGTACGATTTTGAACTTACGTTCAGGTTACACCTCCTGAAAGAAGGTACCCAGTAAGGGCGCTGCAGTGGTTGGGCCTAATCATATTTTCCATCATCCTGTTCCCGTTCCTGCTCCTGACCCGCCCCCCCCCCCCCGCCTAAACCCGCCACCCCCATGCCTCCCTCCCCTCCCACCCCCTCCCTTCCGACCTACCCTCCCTCTGGGCCCCCCCCCCATTTCGGCTGATGTCATTCCCCAGTTGACAAATGCCTCCATATGGGCCTTAAAAAAAAAAAAAAAAAAAAAAAATGAAAATGAATGACTCCTCCTTGTCATTTCCTGAATGTTGGATGTGTTTCTCCCCCTCCCCGCCCTTTTACGAGGGTATTGCTCTTCTTTCCACCTTGCTCTTTACTAATGTTACCTCACCCTCACCGGCTTAGCTCCCGACAATCGCATTACCCTCCAGCCTGTTTCCGGCATAGGTACTTGCCTCCTGGGTCCCCATATGCTCCCTCCCCCAACCTCTTCCCCTCAGCGACGTTCGCGCCCAGACTGTCATTCCCGACCTCTCCCTCCCCTACATTCTCGCGCCAAATAACACCCATTTTGCTTGTTCCTCTGGTTTAACCTCGATCGTCTATGCCCCTACCTTCCTTTCCTCCAAAGACTGGTGTGTCCTTGTTATTCTTCTTCCCCGTTTTACTATTCATGACCCCGACTCATTTTTAAATTTTCTGAAAGGGGGAATTTCCCCAACCCTAACCTTGCCTCCCCCTGGCTTACTACCCTTCTCCTCACCCTGCTCGGGCCCCTCGTTGGTGTTCTCCTTCTATTATCCTTTGGCCCATGGACTTTAAACCGTCTTACAGGATTTGTTAAAAGTCAGGTTGAAGCTGCCACCAAGAATATCCAGGTTCACTACTGCAGCCTGGAGACTGAGGACTCAAATGAGACTTCTATTTCCATCCAGGAGATTTCACCTACGCCTCAGTCGGTTAACTACGGGCGGCCTTTGCAGTTCCTATGGGCGGCCTTTGCAGTTCCCGAGGATGCAGAATGCTGGATGGTGAGCCTGGTTGTGCCCTCGGTGCCTTTGGTAAACCTGTGCAAGCCCTCCCCTATATCTTTTGGCCTGAGCCCACCTTGACCTGACCCGCGATAGTGCCTGGTAAGTCAGAGACGGAGCGATCGAATAAGTCTCGGTTATCAGACGTCGGTCGGTCCTTGGTGGGAGGACAGACCATAGGCGTGGTAAGATTGAGCATCGATCCTCTAGCAGGCTCAGGCCATCGCGAGGCCCCCTCTCCTTGGGAATTTGGCCGGTCCAGAATAACTGTTGTCCTGAAACATTGGACATTAGTGATTCTTAAATATACCGCCATCCTGTAACAATGACTGGTGACCTCCTAAAGGTCATTCGCTGGGCTGTAAGGTCTCCCTCAGGCCAAAGTAAACAAAAGGGGTGAGGATGCCAGGGACCAAAAGGCCTGAGGCCGACTCCCACCCATTCAGTATTTGCAGCAAACATCCTGCTGGGCCACTCATTAGGTATGCAAGGCATCCGGCTTAGTCCTGAGAAGACAGCGATCTGATCCTAAGATAACCACAGAGATATCCTGCTTTGTCTCACCTGAAAGACCCCTCCCCTTGCAAATGTTCCCGGGGCTCAACCCAGAAGATTTTGTACTTTTCCACTACTCTCCTTGCGTACCCCCGCCCTCACTAAAGCAGGTTTTAAAAAGCCTGCCCTTACCTTTAATAAACGAGCTCTTGACAAGCAATTGTTCGCTTGAGCTACTGTCTCTCTCCCGCCCATGTCTTTATGTACAGGTTGCGACCCCCCTCGATCCCCCAATAACTGACCAGCTGGACTGGTTGGTGGACTAATTATCGTTACATGGATTAATTTCAAGTATCCACGTCTGTACCTGGGAAAATAAATAACACATGAAGCAAATTCTCTCATTTTGTTTTGTTTTTGCACCTTAGTAAAGCAGGTTGACTATCCTTGAAACATGTCTGCCAAGCTTTCCCTTTTGTTTTTGGTAGTTGAAACATACTTAGAAGTCACCAGTAGGAACATCTCTTTTATGCTGTGCCCTATCAAGTGGAACTGTTTTATACACAGGTAAGATGTCCAATAGTTTGCTGGCCTCTAACATGAGTAATGATGGGCTAACCTAGGACTGTCAGGAAGGTTCAATATCGTGACATGTAAAATGAGCATCTTAGTTTTACTGTTCGACCACACACCTGGCAAGAAGCAACTTAAAGGAGGAAGGGATTCTTTTGGCTCATGGTTGAAGAGCACAGTCTTTCATAGTAAAGCATGGAAGAAAGCTATGGCAGAACTCTTTGGCTGCTTGCTCACATCCTAGTGCTCAGGAAGCAGAAAGATTGGGCTGAGCTATAAACCTCAAGAACTGCTGTCCAGCAACCCAGTTCCTTCAGCCATACGTCATCTTCTAAGGTGAGTCTATGGGGGATATGTTCTACCCAAACTACTTAGTCATGTATAAGTGAATTCTGTCCCCCCCCCTTTTCAGTTCAGAGAGTAATGTTGGTAGGCAATACCAGCTATCCCCAAGTTTATCTCATAGTACATACAACTTGTTCTAACTGTAGGCACCAGATTTTTATTTTGCGCATTTGGAGAAATTACCCCACTATCTTTAAACACACTACCTATAGGCACTCCCCAACACTTCCGCAAGCATTTCCCTGCTTGGGATAGTCTCAAGTCTATAGTTTTGAGGAGTGCTGAATAAACATTTTTATCCCACGTATCCAGATGCTGAAGCCAGTGGGCAATTGAGAGCCATTAACAATCTGTGCTGCAAGGTACAAGAGGCTAAAGCACTAAACTTAGATCAAGGCCAAGGGTATGAAAACCATAGCAATGTATAAAATGTGGACTTGTAGCTTCATGTTGCCATAGTAACTAGAAAATAATCTAAGTCCAACTGTGAAGGGGAAGGAAACTACCTTTGCCAGACCCCTCTGGCTGTTAAGTCCTAAATTCAGGATGGAACTTGCCCGTGGTATTAAACACAGCGTGGTTATTCCAGCTCTAAGCTCCTGTGTACCCCGGAAAAGTTCAGAATTATACAGAGACTTGGAAATGACAAGGAAGGCTGTGAATAAGAACCAGGCCCTTTGGGGGCGGGGTGTGTACTTAAAGGCATTTTTGATGGCCTTAAGGCAGACCAGTCTTTCGATGACTATTTTACATGTGACTGAGTTGTGCTTAATTTGTACCTAGCATTTCACTGAGGAAATTTAAGTAAGATATTCCCAGTGTTGCCATATTTTGTTAATTCAGAGAAACTGATGGCCCTTACATTTGTATGTCTCCCTATTCTATAGCATTAGCCTTTCCATTCTTTGGCCTATCCTGTCAGTTAAAACATGGGGAGAGGACATTTAAGCAATTTGCTATGTGAACTCTGCTGGAAGTGAGCATTTAACAGGAGACCTCTTAAGGGGAATAGTTAAGATTTCATCTATGTTGACATGGATTTGTGAGTTGAATTAAAAGACCAAAAGAAAGCTGGATTTGGAAAATTCAGGGACTGGAAAGATGAATGCCTTGGGAGATAAGAGCACTTGCTGCTCTTGCCAAGGAACAGGGTTCAGCTCCCCCCACATACACAGTGCCTCAACCATTTCTGACACCCTTTTCTGGCCATAAATACATAGCAAACAAAACCACTCAAAACCAAGAGTTTCACTATATAACAATCAAATATTTTATATATGCAGATTCTGCATATATAGATTGTGTGTGTGTATGTGTGTGTGTTGTACAGTGTGCATATGTCTACTTGAGTATTTACGTAGAGATCAGAAGTTAGAAGTCAACCTTGAGTGTCATTTCTCAGGCTTTGTCCTCATTGTTTGCGGCAGGGTCTCTCACTGGCTTGGATCTTGTCATGAGGGCCAGATTGGCTGACCAGCAAGAGTTCTGTTTCCACCTCCCTGGGACTTGAATTGTACATGTACACCATCACACTGGGTCTTTTATGTGAGCTCTGGGAATCACACTCGGGTCTTTGTGCTTGCAGCAACATCACCAACTGAGCCATCTCCCTAGCCAAAGTGTATGGTTTAAATGCATACTGACACATCAAACAATCACCTTTATCTTTGTTCACTCATGTACAAAACAAGAAGGTTCCTGGCTTCTTTTCGTTTTTTTTTTTTTTTTTTTTGGTTTTTTTTTTTTCTGTCTTTCATAGGGAGAGCTGTTATTTCCTTTTTTGTTTAATATTGAATTTTATGTGAAATGTTGTGTTGACTCTTTTAGGAAATGACACTCCTGTTGCAAGTTGTCTGGGGAGTTTGTAGTCAAGAGACCTTCCTTTCCTTGGCAATGGTCCTGTAAGGCCATTTACCACCTTTCTAGATTCCTGGCCTTCAAGCATCCCAACTTCAGCATAATAGCCTATACCTCCCACCCAGAAGCCAAACTTTGTATGTTTAGATCAAGCATACTTTTTAGCTGTGTGACCTTGGACTTGCTCCATCCTGGAGTCCGTTTTTCCATCTATGTAATCAGGAAAATGACTGCACCTTCCTACAGTAAGACATCAATACGTGACTATATGGCTACTCTTTGGACAATGGCTAGCTCAGACAAGTCTATGCTACGTAAATGAAGTGCCAGGATTTATTCTTCAACATCAGCTTTCTCTGTAGACAAATGTCTAGTTGCTGAGTTGCTCTGCACTAAACTCTCTCCTCCATCCTCTTTTAAACCTGCTCTTGGCAAACAGAGCATTCTAAAGATGCAGGTTGTGCACAAGTTGGTATCCAAAGTAGGAGCAGGGCCCAGGCCCAATATTTAGACTCACCATGCCTTCTGCAACAACTGAAGAGCCCTTCAGTGTCAGTGGGTAAGGATGGAGACTGGTGAGCATCCACTGAAATTCCCAGCACTGTGATTCCTGGGACAATGGTTTAGACATGGATGTGTGGATAGCTGTGGAAGCAGAGACAACTTATTAAGAAAGACTGCTTCTGTGGGCTGGGGAAATAAATCAGGAGGTAAAATGCTAGCCTTGTGGGTGCAGAAACCTGAATTCAGTGGCTAGGACCCATGTAAATATGCTAGGAATGTTGATGAGACCTTATGGGTGTAGCTTTTGACATTACTTGGGGAAAACAGTCTCATAGTAAACTCCCCAATCCCATAGCTCCTAAAAAAAATCTTTCTGCCCCCTCTTCTGCAATGTTCACTGAGACTCAGTGGTGGGAGTTATTTTGTAGATGTATCCACTGGGACTATATTCCATGATTGTGCATTTTTAATTAATTATTTATTCACTTTACCCCCTAGTCATATCCCTCTCCTTCCCTACCCACCCACCCAGCTCATCAAGTCGATTGTGCACTTTGATTGGTTGTGGTTTTCCTATAATGGTCCCCATCTGTTGCAAAGAGAAGTTTCCTTGGTGAGAGAATTCTCCATGTCTGTGGGTATAAGGACAAATATTTAGAGTGTAGTCAGGGTTTAGGCTGGCCTAGTAAAATGGAGGCTGTAGGTTCTCCTCCAAGATTCATGATGTCACTAGCCCTAGATGAATGCCCAAACATGAATGGGACAAGTACTACTACAACAACAACAGATATGCCAGTGTGGACAGGAGAAAGCTCATGATACCTCAGCCTTACACAGAGGACTACAGCAACTACAGAATGTTGAGAGTGGGAGAAATAATTTTCAGGGAAAAGCACACCAATCAGTTACCCAGCATCAAATGGCCAGCCCTGAAAACATATACAAACTAGTAACATCATACAGGCTATGTGGGGGCATTAGAAATTATATATATATATGTATGTATATTCATATGCCAATATAGTAAAACAATAAAAATAGGCCATAATTTGAAAAAGAACAATTATATAGATAGCAATTTGAAAGACAGGTGTATATATAGGAGGGCTTAGAGGAAGGAAAGGGAAAGAGGATGTAAATCAATTATATTATATCAAAAAATCAAAGAAAAAAATCCAAGCATGGTGGCCACATACTTACTTGTAATCCCAGGGCCAGGGACATATGAGACAGAGGGTCCTCTGGGGATCATTGGATACTTAGGCTAGTCTAATCAGCAAGCATTAGAGCCTATCCTAAAACTAAGGTAGATGGTACATACCTATGGCATAACAGAGACAGACAGAGACAGAGAGACAGAAAGGGAGAGACAGACAGACAGACACACACACATACACACACACACACAGGGAGAGAGAGACACAGAGAGAGAGAGAGAGAGACAGACAGACAGACAGACAGAGAGAGACAGAGAGAGAGAGAGAGGGGGGAGAGAGAGAGAGGGGGGGGAGAGAGAGAGAGAGAGAGAGAGAGAGAGAGAGAGAGAGAGAGAGAGAGAGAGAGAGAGAGAGAGAAGAAAAAGATAGAAAGAGATCACTTATCAATACGGAAGTATGTGACATTTCCTGGGGGAAGTGTCAGTGGCTCAAAGGCAATGGCTGTACAAAAGGCTGAGACTTCTGCTTCCCAGGACTGGGGACACTGAGATTGTTCCCTTGAGCATGCTGAACTTCAACACAGTTCAGCCTAGGGAAGAAGCATTTCCAGTTTTCTTATGCTAATTCTGACCTCATTCTCTGCCTTACTGCCCTATTCTTTGTCAGGACAAAGATCAGGGCCTCCAGGCAATGCACTCAAAACTCCTGGCTGACATGACTTTAGAGACCCTGGCTTAATGCACTCTGTGGCTCTGATTGCTTTGCCTAAGAATGTCTGGGCCACAGGATCACTTGGACTTCAGATTGGGAGCATAGGAGATGGACATCCATATGGCTCTTGTGAAGACAGAAAATAAACTCTTGAATTTAACGGATGGTTAGCAAGTCTCAATATCAGAAAAAGTAGAGGATAAAGAGAAAGAAAAGAAGAAGCAGAGGAAAGAAAAAGAGGAGGAAAAGGAGGGAGAAGAGGAAGAGGAAGGATAGGAAGAGGAACACAAGAAAAGCACTCATGTCTCTGTAGCCATTCATGGAACTATCTATTGTGACTTCCTTATACCTCTCCTGTCTGTGGAGTATAGGGACTATCCCTCAGCACGAGGTCACCAGATTCTTGCGTTCTGCACTTGTTCCTTCCCTCAGTTGCCCACTCATCCTTCTTCCTTGAGGTGATTGGAATGAGATAGGTCCCCCATAATCTTGGGAATTTGAACACTTGGTCCCTACTTGACGTGGAGTTTAGGTGGTGTACCCTTGCTGGAGGCAGGCTTCGAGAGTAAAACACCGCACTTCTCTGGTTTACTCTCTCAGCATTGTCTTAGGTTTGGAGATGTGAGCCCTGAGTGACCTGTGTCTGCCACCATGCCTGCTGTCTACTGCCATGACTGTACCACCATATGGACTCTTACCCCCTGAGAACCATAAGCCAAAATAAACTCTTCCTTAAGTCACCTTTAGTCATGATATTTTATCACAGCAACAGACAGTGACTAATACAGTCCATCTCACCATGCAGCAGAAATGACCTCAGTGCACACTTCTGCTCCATGCTCTGCCCACTGCTAAGCCTCTGTGCACTTTCTTCCCTCTGCATTTCATGCCATGTTTAACTTCTGCAGCTTCAGCTGCATTCTTCCCTGAAGAAAGCCCCTGACTCCCCAGCACATTATCAAATCACATAGCCTGCTGCTGATCAGATGGATCTCCTCCTTGACCACAGAGCCCCTTCCTTCATGTCATTTTGTGTTCGCTGTCGGTCTGGTTCCTCACAGAATCCATGCCTCTCAATAGTTCCCAAGCTTTCCTTTGCCTGGCCACAGTGCCTTTCTAAGGGAGATTTTCTTCGTGTGTCTGGCTGGTAGAGCCTTTCCCACTGGTTTGAGTGGTGGGCTGAGGTACTGGTTTAGTATCTACATCTCTTCTATGTGAGGAAGGGATGTCCCCAGTACCAACATGAGTGAATTAAAGAGATTCTAAACAGCATGATTTAGACATGATGACAATTCTTACATATGTGCACTTATAGATTCCTGAATATAACCCTGCTGGGACCTTAAGTGCAAAGGGGATTAATTGCAAATAGTCAGTGAGACTGTCACACTTGTCTTTCATGACCCTAAGGGGATGCCTGTGCCACCCAGCTGCAGAAGCATGGCCCTTGAAATCTGTAGGTACCAGCACTCAGGGTCAGGAGGAAATGATTTGGGGTAGGCATCAACTAGTAGTGTCTAGTACCGTAATAAGTGAGTTAGATAATGTCAGCATCATGCAGTGTCAAAAGAATCCATAGCACATTCCATTAGCTTGGAAAGAGGGAAATGCTAGGACATTAACAGAAACTAGAAACCTGACTTGAGGCAGGAAGAGAATGCAGCAGGTGCCAGGCTCTTCAACTTTTGTTACCCATGACCTCTTGTCCTCTTCCCTGCCCCCCACAATCTACAAAGGAGCACACAGGCACCCATGTTCTCCATTGCCAATCTTCTGTGAAGATAGAAAAATTTGTTGTCTTGTGAGCTCACTTCTTTAATAAAACATGAGGTGTTCTACCATCACAAAATGACAGCTTCTTACAAAAGAACAAGACTTTAAGAAGCATTCATTCAGCCAGGATCACTGGGAAAAGCTGTAATGGCCACATGTGCTGGCCACTTGCCATTTGCCAGACTTGACATTCTCTGTGGCACGAAGAGGGGCAGACACATTCACCCTCATGGGAGTTCCCTACAGGGTCTTGGTTGAATCCTTGCTCCTACTCTGTATTGAAGCATGTGCTCCTCCCTCTGTCTCCAGCTACCCCAGGCCCATGGACACTTGTTACCTATTTGCTATGATCCATCAAGTGCTCCTTTGACTACCAAAACACTAACTTGAAAAAGGACAACCAGCCTATGTAGTAGTTTGAATGTTTATGTCTGCCATGACCTCATACGTTTGAATAATTGGTTCCCAGTTGGTAGAACTGTTTGGGAAGGGTCAGGAGGCCCTGCTGAGGTATGTGTGTCATGGCAGGTGGGCTTTTCAGTTTCAAAAGACTGGAGGAATTGCTAGTATCTTTCTGTCTCGTGGTTGTGTCTCAGGAGGTGAGCTCTCAGCTACTGCTCCAGCACTCTGCCTGACTGCCTGTCTGCTGCCATGCTTCTTGCTGTGATGCTCATGGACTCTAACCCTCTGAAATTGTAAGCCCCAAATAAACTCTTCCTTGGGTAAGTTGTCTTTTTCCAAGTTGTTCTATCACAGTAATAGAAAAGTAACTAAGGTTGCTGGCTCTGAACTGGTTCACTTGGCCTGGGCACAAGTTCAGGCAGGGCCCTGCTATGCGTTCATTCTACAGTTTACTTTGTGACCACAAAAAGTTAATCACCTGACTTCTCCTTCTTTTTATCATGAGTATCATATAGAGGATTTTCCTCAGCCTCACAGGGATCTTGTGTGGAGTCCCTCTAGCACAGTTTGTGTTGGTCATGGGTCGGTACCTGGTTGAGGTCCATGAGCTGCATGGGACCAGGGACAGCCACAGATGTGGTCCAACACAAGATAAGAAAAAAACTCAGAACATCAAGTATTTTTTCCAATTTGCTCTGTAACTTGATTGTGCAGGTCTAGAGTGTGACCTTTGTAAGTGACAATGTCATGTCACAGTCTCAAAAGGCTGACATTGGTCCTGAGATGCATAACGCTGTTAGGCAGCTTGTTCAAATCTTTCATTACATTGCAGGCTAAGTCCTGAGTGGAAATAATCTGTTCCCATGGAGTCCTATGTTGACTTATTTGTTTAAAAAATATCTAGATGATGCTTATCAGTACCCTTTCAGGTTATTTACAAATACTAGCAGCTTTTCTTGTGTGTGTAACTGGAAATTGTACCAAGGGACTTCAGACCTGCTAGGCAAGCTCTCTCCCACTGAACTGCTTCCTGGGCCTCACCCTATTTGTCATGTTACTTTGAATTAGAGTCTTAGTAAGCTGCTCAGGCTAGCTTTGAACTCTTGTGACCCACTTGTCTCAGCTGTCCCAGTGGTTTGGATGCAAGCTTATACCACCAGGTTCAGCAATATTAGCATATGTAGAAACTCAGGGATGTTAATCTATCACTAGCCCCACTTTATAGAAGGGGTCAGAAAGTGAACCAACTTGTATCATTCTAACTGTGTAGCTATAGGAATAAAGAGACAGACTTGATCAACTGGCTCTGGATTTTGTCTAGAGCCACCACCTCAGTCTTGTCCTCTCACTTTCCCTTGACAGCAACTGGAGATCCAGTGCCCACCGCCTCTGTTTATCTTTTCCTCCATACCTTCTCCACTCTCTTCTTCCTTTCCCTCTTGAGCCATCACAATGAAAGAAGAGTGGGGATGGGTTTCCATGGGGATCTGCCGTATCTTTCCAAGTTTCTTTTACAAAGGCCTACTTCCCTATGGAGGATAGAAATGGAGGATTTGCTTGGGGGGGGGATGCAGGAGAGGAGAAGTGAGAACAGATTAGAGCTCATGACCCTGGGTTGATTGTTAGTCATACCATTTCTTGGTATTCTCTCCCAGGATCCCATTGGGGAGATGATGGCAGGGAGTTCCAACTGGGAGTAGACCCCCATGGACTCAAAGTTGTCCTTGGACTATCAGTATGGACCAATCTATGTGGCCACAGACAGGCTTCCAGTGGCTCACCAAACAGGAACAGGACAAGTGTTTGAGACTGTCATGATGGAAGGGGCCTGAGCTATCGAGAGCTGGGTGGAAAAAAGGCTAAGGGGTAGAGACCAGGTAGACTGTGAAGAACCAAGCGTTCCAGCATAACAGGAAGCATCATACATCTGCTTCTTGGAGACTTGGGGGTTTCTCAACACCCAGGTCTGGGCAAGAGTCCCCAGAGTTTAGGATTTCTTTTGGGGGGGGGGACACATCCATTAATTTTTGTCTTTCTTTCACTTATTAAATGAGATCAAATAAGTTAACAGGAAAGAGCTCTTCCAAGGTGATGCAGTGAGGTAGTGGTGAACTGAGGACGCGTCTGGCTTTTCTAGGGGCATTTGGATGCTGCCCTAACAGCACTGTGGAGAAGGAAAGTTCAGAGCGTCTCCAAGCCAGGCATAGGAAGCAAGAGCAGTTCATGCACCCTGTGCTGCAACCCTTCCCACCTCTGCTGTGCAGCTGGAAGCCCAGCACCCAGTAGGCCAGCAAAGCAAGGTCTCCTGGTGCTGGGGTGTGAATCATCAGAAAAGGCTTTGGGCTCAGTTTATCAGTGGATGTTCCCGTCTTCAAAATGGCACTTTAAACGGCAGCAATGTCCCTTCTTTCCCTAATTGTAAAATAGGTTAACTGAGTACCCAAGACATTTGGAAATGATTGCTAAGATGTGCAGTTCTGAGAGTGACAATTGCCATGAGTCTCAAGGCCAGCAGAGGCTGTTGGAGGAACCAAGTATCTGCAGTAGCTTTATGATCCTCTTAGATTCCAGGCACAGTTCAATAGGGGATGTCGGACACCTTGAGGAGATGCACCAGTTCTTCTCTGCAGACTTGGGACAGAGGGATTTGCATGAAAAATCTCTATTTTGTAGACAAAATATGTGACTCAGAGGGGCTTGGGGCTTTTCCTTGTGTCTTGCAGATGACAGACAGTGACTACAGGCCAGATTCCTGATGGTGGAAGTCACCTTTGCACTTTAAGAAGTGCCCTGACTATTGGACTGCTAGTTTGTAAGTTAGCCTGAGGGCTAAATGCAAACCTTTTGCAGGAGGCTTTAGGGCCAGGCTCTAGATGGTCCATTACCCTATGGCTCTGCCTGTGCCAGGAACTTCACGCCTTAAAACTGGGCCTAGCTATGTTCTGGTTCAATGATCTTGAGCCACCCATTACTGAGGGTTCATGCCAGGTGCCTCTATGTTTTATCGGCTAAAGGAGGAAAGTTTTCCCATACAAGGTCAGGAGCACAGGCATGCGGCTTTGAGATAACCTCCAACTCCAACCCAGGAAGCCTCGGAACTCAGCCAATGTCCGTATCCTCCCCTTTCCCTGGTGAACTTCTGAACTTCCTCTGAGATTATCCTGCCACTGCTCTGTCCCCTTTCATATGCCTCAGCTACCACCCTTTCCTGCCCCTTGCACAGTTGCTCTCTTCTGGAGTTTCTACATAGTAGAGCTATGAATTTACCACTTAGAACCATCCCAGGGCATAGCTCACCTCCTGACATGTGCCAGTCTCATTGCTAAATGCCAGCAGAATAAGACAGGAACACATTCCTAAAGGCACTTGGTAATTACTCAGGATTTGGATTCAACTTCAACGGGAAGTCCGGTGTATGTGCACGCCTGTCTCTGTGAGGACAAGGAGAGAGGGCTGGGTTTTGTCAGTTTAGTGAGAATTTCATTAACCTCTCTGTGGAGTCTAAAGTGATTAGGGCAGGGGCTGATCTAATGAACAGAGCGCAGCCCTGCCCTAATTTCTGGACTCATCACAATAGCTCTTGCAAAGCTCCAAGCAAACAAATTAGCCACTTGAGGAACAGTTTTTAATGAATACACCCTTGTCTTCATCTCTTTTCAGGCTGACAGCTCATCAGGAAAGCCAAGTAGGATATGGATGTTTGCATTCTCTATTTCCTCACCACACACACACACACACACACACACACACACACGCACACACATTCATGTATGCATGCCCACACATGCCCATGCATACACATATGCATGCATACACATGTGCACGCACATATGCACGCATGCACAGGAGCACACTACCGAGTACAAGGAAGAGAGTATGCGACCACCTGTTGCTCTAACAGCATGCCCAAGGGCGTGGGCACAGGAGCATCTCCTCAGTGTGATGGGCAGATGCACCAGGGAGAGGAGGAAGACAACAGAGGCTGATGTGCTCCCTGCCCCCGACCCACTGCTCCATTTGAGCAAAGTCTGATAAACAGTCTGTGTGTAACCTTCAGGTAAATCAGTGTTGGATCGGCAGGCTGAGCTTGTAGCAGCATGTGGCAAGCCTACAATCACTTAGCAGTCAAGCTATGGGCCATTTTACCAAGGAGTGCCATTTAAGCAAGTCCAACAAGACCTGGTGGAATCAGATGACGCATGAAAAGGACCTGAAGTAGGAAGGCACCTACAGGGGAGTTCCCTTGTTTTGTTATGTGCTATGGTGTTCATGGCATGGAATACATTTTACCTGAGATGCATCTATGTACAAATACCACCTGGACCTCATTAGACAGAACCTTGCCCATTTGTGGGGAGTCCATTTTTTTTCACAAAAAATTTTACATGTATGTATGTATATATGAATATATGAATAAAAGGAAGAAAGGAAGAGTGTATGGGCCATGGTGTATGTGTGGAGATTCATTTTTTCCCTCCACTATGTAGGTTCCAAGGACTGAACTCAGGTTATCAGGCTTGGCAGCAAGTACCCTACCCACTGAGCTGTCTCATCAGTCCCCATTCTAAGAATCCCTTTTTAAAAAAGTATTATTTGTTTTTTTTGTTTTATGTGTTTTGCCTGCATGTAGGTATGCATGTATGTACCATATGTGCAGTGCCCATGGAGACTAGAAGAGGGTGTTGCACTCCATGGAACTGTAGTTCCAGATGGTTGATAGCTGCCAAGTGGGTGTTAGGAATCAAACCCAGGTCCTTTGGAACAGCTACCAGTGCTCTTGACCACTGAGCCATCTCCTGTCCCCATTGTAGAAATTCTTAAGGGACTCTCTCTTCCTTTCCCCCTCTTATCTCAACAGACAACCATCCTTCCCTTCCAATTTCTCTTCCTTCAGCTATACTTACTGTCTTTCTGGGCGTGTGGAAGGTATAAAACACCTTGACACAAGCATCACCCTGTGAAACAGGAGGGAAATAGAAATCTACCTCAATTCGCTGCTAGGGAAGAGTTAGAAAGCATCCATTTCAGCCACGCCATCCTTTGGGCTGAGAAATGAGATCTGGGCAAGAATGTGTCAGAACATTTGCAACAAGCAGACTTAGAATCTGGGCCTTGCGATTCTTTGCATTGGCTGAGGGATGAGATGAGAGCCTGCTTGGTTCTGGCTCCATCCCACTCCATCCTGGCTTCGTGACCTAAAAGGAGTTGCTGAACATCAGTGAGCCTAGGCTTCCCTTTTTTCCTTTTCTTTTTTATATTATTTATTACTTTTTATTTTTAATTTTTTCACTTTACATCCCAATTGTAGCCCCTCCCTCATCGCCTCCCGGTGCCCCCTCCTTCCTCTATCCCTTCCTCTTCCCTCCCCTAGTCCTCAGAAAGAGGAATCCCTCCTCCCCTATCATCTAACCTCAGCCAATCAATTCTCATCTGAACTGCCTGTATCCTTTCCCCTTGTGGCCTGGCAAGACCATCCCCCCTCCCCCCCCCCCAGCCCACCACAGGGGAAAGTGATCAATGAGTGGGCACCAGAGTCCATGTCAAAGGTAGCCCTTACTCCCCGTATCATGGAACCCACAAGGAGGCTGTCCTGCCTATCTACTACATCTGAGCAAAGGGGCTAGGTCTTCACCATGCATGGTCCTTGCTCGGTGCAGGACCCTCCCTCCTCTGCACCCACCTGCCTAGATTTGTTCCTCCATTAGCCTCCTTGTGGATGTCCTGTCCCATGCAGTTCCTTTTTATGTCCTAGTTCTTCCATAAGACTCCCTGCACTCCGCCTTGAAGTTTGGCTGTGAGTCTCGGCATCTGCTTGGATGTCCTGCCGGGTGGAGTCTTTCAGAGGACACCTCTACGGTGGGCTCCCATCTCACTTATAAGTGGACATTAGCCACATAATACAGGACAACCACACTAAAACACACAGACCTAAAGAAGCTAAGTAACAAGGAGGACCCCAGGAAGGATGTTTAGTTCTCGTTCAGAAGGGCAAATAGAATAGACACGGGAAGCGATTGAAGAGTTGGCTTCCCTTCCTAGTGAATGAAAAAGAGCACTGCCAAATTAATACATGAGGGTACATCTTCAGCCTGGTGATCCAATCCCAAGCCCCATTCCCCACAGAGACACATCACAGACTCACAAGTAAGTGTAGCATGCCTCTACCACCCCAAGCATATCAGATTGGCATCGCCTTCACATACTAATCACATCTTTTTAATGCCATGACTGTAACAATTTCTGGAGTCACTCTGACCCTGGTGCTGTGTCATCTTGGAGAAGAACCTCTCTGACTGTGACCTGCTGTCTGTTCGCATGAATGAGCAGTACGCAGATGCAGCCTGTCCAGTTAGCCTGAGTCTGGAGAGCCTGCAGGGCCTATTGCACTGGATACTAGGATCTGCAGTGACAGGACTCAGCAGAGGAGTCTGCTGTCTGTCGAGGCAGCTTGTAGAAATGCATGGGCTTTCCACCGACATGTGAGGGGGAGGGGACTGTGACACAACATTTTTACAACCTGGGGGATAAAATCTAAGCCTTCAGTTATGCTAGGCAAGTGCTCTATGACAGTGTCAATGCTGCCCCAGCTCTAACAGCACTTGTCTCATTGGCTTGCCTTCTACTTTTTGTATTTTGTTTCCATGTACAGTTTACATTCCACAGAGCATAATAATAATACTCTTATGCAGCCAGCATTCACATCTATCCATCCTTTACTTTGTGTTTTCATTCAGACATTGCCATGTGCCTTTTAGGTTTCTTTTCCAATTGTTTAAAGAACGTTATTTTATGTTTGTGCTCTGTTCGTCCTAAAATCAATTCTTTGCCTGATTTTTAAAATTATTAGTGTTTGTGTAAAATTCTAGGTGGCAGGTATTTCCTTTCTGTATTTTGAGGATGTCATTCCATTGTCTCCTGGCTCACACTTTCTCCTGAAAAATCAGCTGCCTTAGGTGCAAATGCAGCTTAATAATCTTTCACAAACTAAATATACCATGAAATCAGCAACCAGATGAAGATGCACATTAGCGCCCTTCCCCCCCCCACACAACACACACAGAAGCTTGCATTGGTTCCTGCTGTTCAGAATGTCTGCAAGGACTGTCTGTGAACCTGATCTTGCAGCTATAGAGGCTACATTCTCAGTGCTGTGTGTTGTCCCATGATAGAAGGCTCTATGCATTCCCTTATTTATCCTCCCACTGGAATAGGCCACTGGGGCTAAGAGTGTTCTAGTGCACTGCATGGCTAAACAAAGCATGCAGCTGCATGGCCCATGAGGATGCACATGTTTAGCCTTTGTCGCTGCTGCAGCCAGTTAGTTGCAGCCAGTGCCTGTGATTTCCAGCTGTACTGGTGAGAGTGATCTGACTGTTTCATATCACACTGACTAGAGACACTGTTTTTTTTTGTCTCTGTAACCCTGGAAGATGCTTGTTGCTGGATCCTCAGGCTCACAGGATGCATAGACCTGAGAGCAGAGGTGTAAGGCAAGAAGGTTGCAGAACTCAAGTGCAGACAAAGTCGTTTTATCTCTGTCTCACATGATGAAGTGAGAACCTCTATGAACCTCCAGGGACTTGTCTGTGGCCACACAGTGGTCAGGAGACAGGGCCTAGTCCAGGTTAGTTTGCTCTGCCCCTGAGCCTTGCTCAGATCATCCCATTGTTTTCCTAACTTCTGGTGCAGTATGCTGCTTGCTACTCTTGGAATCGTGTGCCTGACTTTAGGTATTACCTCTGGCTCTTCTGCCTATGCATACACACACACACACACAGACACACACACACACACACACACACACACACATCAAAGGATGGAAAGAAGAACATATACAACTCAGTTTTCAATGTTCCTATACTGATTTGCAGATGAGACTGAAGATCAGAGAAGTGACCTAATTTTCCCGAGTTCATAAAACTACCTGGAAACTGGGCAGACTCCTGATCTGACAAGCCACAGCCTCCCTGACTGCCTGGCCACTTCTCTGGCTTCTTGAGGAAAGGAAAAGACAGACTTGTGTTTCATGTCTTTGTGGTATGAATGGATGTTTGCTTTGAAACATAAGGTAAGAGTTAATTCTAATCTCTCTCTCTCTCTCTCTCTCTCTCTCTCTCTCTCTCTCTCTCTCTCTCTCTCTCTCTCTGTGTGTGTGTGTATGCTGCAGTGGCCCTAGCATGTCAAACATTACTACAGTTTATGTAAATACCAAAATATTCACTTGAGCAAATCTTGTCCACAGATACTCTTTTATATCTTTCAAATAAACTGGTGCTTTTGATTATTTGTGTATGAAGCAGATACAGATGCATTCATACACACGTGGGGGAGTGCTTTACTGATGTCCTTGTCTTGAGCAGAATAGTGACAGAATTAAAGAATAATAGTATTCATTGCTCAGGGTGCTTTGCTCTGAGAGATTTCTGGAATGTGAGGAGGCATACTTTTAAAAAATTATGACGTATATAGTGTTCTGCCTGCAAGGGAACCAGATCTAATTCTAGATGGTTATAAGCCACCACGTGGTTACTGGAATTCAACTCAGGACCTTTGGAAGAGCACCTAGTGCTCTTAACCTCTGAGCCATCTCTCCAGCCCCAAAGAGGAATACTTTTGGTTTGGTCCTAGGGGTCTAGCATGTGATTAGAAATGAGCTCAGAAAAGATCCTGGTTTATGTTCTGCATATATCTGTCTGCTCACTGGCCCATCTATCCATCCATCCATTCACATTCACTGAGTTTCCAACTTTCCCTACCTATGACTTGGGCTGGGGAATCAGGCTTGTTATTCATAGGACTTTGGAGTGACCTACAATATTTACCACCTTGTATGGGCAGTGCCCTATGCACATAAATACAGGATTAGGAACTCTGTGAAAACAGGGCCTTTCCTTCTTCTTGTCACTTCAGTACCTCAAATGAAGTATAGGCGTTCCCTCTGCTTCATGGGGCGCATAATTGTGGGCATGACTTTACCAAAACTGAGAGCAGGAAGAGAAAGTTAGCTAGTTCAGACATGTATCGGATGCTAAGCTTAGCTAACAAGAATTTGGTACCATGCTTTCTGTTCACTCCATTTGCTCACTGATCCATCCATTCATCCTTCATCCCCCTAGGGAAGTGGTGCTGCTCTGTGCTGACCATTGTATGGATTAGAAGGAAGGTAGAAAAAGATCACTTCCCTTCTTCATTAATTCTTTGGTTCAGGTGAGAGAGAGAGAGAGAGAGAGAGAGAGAGAGAGAGAGAGAGAGAGAGAGAGAGAGAGAGAGACCTTGTCTCAAAATACAAGGTAGTTGGCACTTTGAAATGTGGTAAATTGAATGAGAATAGTTCCCATATGCTCCTATATTTAAATACTTGGTCCTCAGATGGTGGAACTGTTAGAGGAGGATTAAGTGTTTCTTTGCTAGAAGTATGCAACTAGGGCAAATCCTTGAGGTTTCAAAGCTCAAGCCATTCCCAGTCTCTGCTTGTCTCCAAGCCCTGTCCATCTCTCTGTTTCATGGCTGTATCTCAAGATGTAAGCTCTCAGCTACTGCTCCATCACCATGCCTGTTTGCCTGCTGCCATACGTTTTGTCATGATGATCTTAGACTCTAGCCTTCTGAAGCTAATAAACTCTTTCTTCTATAAGTTGCCTTGGTTATGGTGTCTTATCACAGCAATAGAAAAGTAGCTAAGACACAAGGAAAGACACTGAAGATGATCCTCTGGCACTCACTGAGCATGTGCACCTACACATACATGAACACACACACAGGATACTTTCAAATGGAATATAACAAGCCCACCAAAGAGTCTTGCTTTGGTAGGATGTAGGGGAAGCGTCTTACTATCATGTTTCTCCAGTCTCTAAGATGTTTCAGGACTTACAAGGAGCATAGCTGAGAACTTAACCTTGACAGTAAGAAGCAAGATGGACACACACACACACACACACACACACACACACACACACACAGACACAGAGAGAGAGAGAGAGAGAGAGAGACAGAGAGAGAGAGAGACAGAGAGAGAGAGACAGAGAGAGAGACAGAGAGAGAGAGACAGAGAGAGAGACAGAGAGACAGAGATGCTCAGTGCCATAGCACAGCATATCCAGGCCTCTTAACTTCCAGAGGAAGGATTTTTTCATGAAGCTTTCAGAAATCCAGCCATGGTGGTAATGGACTCACTCTCTGGAACTGTAAGGGAGTCCCCAGCTAAATGCTTTCATTGTAAATTGCCTTTAGACATGGGTCCCTTTGCATCAACAGAAAAGTAACCAAGACAGTTGTGTTGGGGAGAGATGTTGGGCGATTGATAAGAAGACGGTATGTCAGGGGAGAAAGAATACCAGGGAGTGGGGGTGTGAGAGAGAGGAAAGGCCAGAGAGGGAGTGTGTCAGATGGAAGATATATACAAAAGACCTTTGACAGGAAGAGTTTGTAAGAGTCTGGACACAGGAGCCCATTGGACTTGGCTAAAGTGTCTACTGACTGTGTTCTGTCATGGTGGGCTTGCTATTTAACACCACCCACCCATCTTGATCTTAAAGATAGGCAGGCTCACCCCATCTGTAGGATTGTCATCAGGTGGGAGGCGGATGAGATGGTGTCTGTTCTGTATTTTAATAACATGGCCAGCTCCTCTGTGCTCAGACAATATTTGCTCTAATTAATGCTGTGCTGGATATTACATTGGTGACCCAAGCCTTCACCCTGCTGAGGCACCCAGAGGCACAGTGAGCAGCTCTTGGCAGTGAGTTGCTCACAGTGTAAAGAAGAAGGCTTTTTGTCCCTTGTCCTGGCTTCCACCCCCTCAAGTCAGGCTTCTTAGTCCCCCTCAACAGCACACTTCTTAGGTTAAGGTCTGAAGAGCTTGGAAGAAGCCCCTCTCCCCTCCCCTCACATTGGGGGAACCTTACCCAGCTGGCCCGTGGGGCTTTGTATTCGTTTGTGGTATTTGGTGGATGTAAACAAAGCCAACAAGACAGGCTTAGCCGGAGTCTAACTGGGTAGTTCCCAGTTTGGAGTCACAAGGCCTTTCTACAAACACAGTCAGTCAACCGAAATTAAATAAATAGACAAATGAATGTTCCAACGTCTGTTTTAACTACACAGTGTTCATCACAGCCTCTGTGCGCTTTTGCAATTACTTCCGGTGGAGCTGCTGTGAGAGGAGATTGTATAGGGACATCCCCACATCCATACTAACACTGGGGGAGGAGAACCGTTTTGAGGGGAAGCAAACTTGCTGAGTAGGGCAAGCAGGTAGCCTACCTACTATGTGCAGGTAGGTTTTTCAGCGTGCTCATTGTCCACTCCATTACCCTGAAGTCCCAACTAAGCCAACTGACCCTTCAATGCTTGCTCAACAGTTTCCATCATCTTCACAGCAGCCTCTTCTCAGCCTCTTATTGGCACTTGTGCAGGCGGTTGACAGTGGTCGTACTGTGTCTGTGGGTATGGCCACTCCAGTGAACTGGCTGATCCCAGGAATCTTTTAACATCTAGGAGGCTGGGGACTAGAGGGTGACCATGTGAATCCTGATCCTTTGGAACTACCAAAAATGTGCTGCTCTGGTTTCTCTCACACACCTAGATCAGAAAAAAAGAAGTCTTAGTGTAGCATGGTGAGACCCTTCTGTGGGGCACAAAGGGTATGTGCATTCCAATAGAACTGAGTCAAGGTCTCCAGTTCCCCCATTTCTAAGTCCAAATGTGAGGCCTCCTCACAGCCTCCAAGATCTGTGGTGAACACTGACAATAGCACCTGCACAAAAAATAGTGTTTTCAGTCAGCTCCAGACCTTCAGACTCGAGACAAGGAGACAGGAGCAACAGTCATGGTACTAGAGAGGGAAGAGGAGAGAGTAGATGCCTAGGTCATGAAGTCTGGTGTACAGTGTGGGTGGTAGCCTTGAAACACCTTTGCTCTCCTTCCCTACACCATTGTTTATGATGTCCTGCTAAGAATGAAGACATCTGAAGAGCCACATGCAGCCGTCCCTTTGGCTGTTACAGTATTCAAACAGTGATTCCCCAAGGACTTGAATTCCTCCAGGATCTCATGCTGGGAGGAAGACAAGACAGTCAGAGGAGTAACTTGTTTCTTGAAAAGAGATTTCACACATTTTTGACATCTTGTCATACTACGCCAGAGGAAACTCTGGAACGGAGACAAAAATGGGTCAGTGACCAAGGTGGGACCACACCTGACCAGGACTGCTAAGCTATGCCAACCTTTTGCCACCTATTTAACTTAAATTTCATGTCAAGCTCCACAGTGAGGGTCACTAGATCTCTTTGTAGTTTTTCCCAAAGTAGACACATTGAATACATTTCTTCTTCTTCTTTTTTTTTTTTAACCTTTTCACTATTGCATTTTCATATGCCTTATTGGGGATGGGTGTCTGAGCCCGGCTTCTTAGGACATCCAGGACCCGAGTTCTGACCCGAACAACTGTGGTGACAATAGAGACTGGGGTGATGACACCCATTTCGCAGATTATCCTGAGACCTACATCTATGCCAAACACAGCTCTTAGCTGCAGAGTTGAATGTAGAAATCAGGTGGAAGGAGATGTTGGGGGTTGGTTGACATTTTCAGACAAGGACAGAATCCAATTTTCTGTAATGCACTCCACGTGCTGGAGCTCCATTCTGCTATGTGGGATCAGGACCCATGTACAGGAAGCCATCCACCAGTAGTAAAATTCTCCAGCAGCATAAAGACAAGGCCAGGGTCAGGGCTGTCATCACTCACAGTTGACCTAACTAGTCTTTGGGGCTGAGTTCATATCTTCTAGCTTCTGAGATTGTCTTGACATGTGTCAGAGGCCGTCATCTCAGCTCTTGGCCCAGGACAGTGATCCTACCCCTGAAGTATTGTTTGGGCTGCATCCATCATTGGGCATTGCTGGGTGTCCTAACCCTGGCTCCCTCTCCTGCTGCTGCTGTGTACCTGCTTATATGGACAGTGCTTTGATGATGTCATGGATACCATCATCCACTCACTAGATCCACCCTTTCTGGTGAAGGTAAGACCAAGACTGGCTGTTTGTAGTATTCATGCAGCTTTTGAAACTTGCAGTCTGCCATTTTAGAAAGAAAATGGCCACTTCTTCCCCCTCTAAACTTCTGCTTTTACACAGTATCCTTCAATTACACTGAGATCAAATTATATTGACTGGGGAGGCCATTGTAATATTTGTCATATCGTTGGTTGGAAGGAACAATTGATTCTGTGAGAGCCCGTGGGCCTGTAGAGATGCCTGCGGACATCAATGCAGACTGGTGGTCACCCACTAACACCTTTCCTCTGACTCCTTACACTGGCTTAACTTAGACATAGGCCTTGCTGCAGTAGTCTAGCTTAGCAGCCTCTGGATCCTAGGGCCTTCTCTACTGTTTTTAACCTCTACTCAGTGCATGCTTGTGAATATACACCACTTGGAAAAGCTGACACAGCCCTCTCCCTGTCAACTGACCACAGCAATGAGCATGGGGCCTAACCTTACCCTGGGGGTATCCTTTATCCCTTCCCCAGCAGCAGGGATGGTGAAGCCACCCTTTTTCCTGGTGTCCTGGGAAAGAAGCTGTTTTCTCTCTTGATTTGCTGAGCAGACAGGATGTGGCTTCTCAGCTGTGGGAGGTCTTACACATCTTTAGAAAACAGTGCCTAAAAGCTGAGACTTGCTGAGAGCCTCAGGACCTTTGTGTGGCTCTTTCTCTCCACACACAAACCTCTACTTCTGAACTTCTGCCTGTGTAGGCCAAGTTGAGTTACAGTAACTCCTGCTATCTCCCGTGAACACTCCTCCACAGAAGATTTACTAATGACACTTTGACCACGTGAACAAGTCATGTCCCCATGCCCAGTTTTTCTTCCATCCCACTTTGAAAAATCAAATCAAATCCGGAATAGCGAAGGCATTTCATAAAACAGCCCAGGCTTAGATTCTATATGTTTGATGTGCCAGATAGCTCCCGGTAACAGAAAAACACATTCCCCTCACAGAAGGGCTCCTCACCTCCTGGCAGGCCAGGTCTGTCTGCTCTCTTCCTCCTCTGCGTATGGCATGTCTCACCAAGATGCCTGTCAGTATTGTGTTGAGATATCCACTTGGCCAGTGAGCCTCCTTATCTGTCTAGGCATTCCATGAGGGCTCGTCATTTCTAGACAGCTCTTGCGAAAGCAGTCATACCTGAAGGGGACGGTCAGCATTTTGTTGAGTCAACAGCCAAATGACTGACATGAGCTCATTCCGTTCCTGTGGGCAGGTTCATGGAGCGACTCATCTATTTTCTGACATTTTCGACCCAAACACCTGGGTGCTGAGCCTCTTCTCGCTCTCTGAAGTCTCCTTAAGGGTGTGAAGCCTCCCCAGGAGCAGGAAGCAGTGGATAGGCCATTTGTTTATCTAGCAGACAGTAGTCCATGCCTTTTTAAAAAGCGGCATTTCAAATGGGTAAAGTTCAATAAGCCACTCCCTGTAGCCAATTGAAAGTACCTCTTGATTAAAAAAATATTTGCTACTCTACAAAAGCGAGTCCAGGATGATCAAGGCTATGCAGAGAAACCCTGTCTTGAAAAAACCTGCTACTTCAAACACACAGAATCTAAGCAGGAGTTGTTTTATTAAACTGTTTCATTATTCTGGTTTTTAATTTGATGTTTTTCACAGTGGGACGGAAGATATGTCCCCTAGGGATAGGGATATGATTTGCTCTTGTTGTCCACATGGTCAAAGTGTCATTAGTAAATCCTCTTTGGAGAGGTGCACATGGGAGTGACAGTGTGTGATGATTAAGGGCACTGTCTTGTCTCATGACTCAATTACAGGCCTGTGAGCAAGCAGGGCAAGGGAGTTGATGGCTGATTTTGAACCTTGGAACAATTGGCAGCTCCTGGCTTGAACACTGCTTGAGCTAAGTGAGTATGGTTCTGTCTGTTTGCAGTCTTGTGCTTCTAACATCCAGCCCAACAAAGCAAGGACAGGGAGTGTTCCATCAGTCTCCAGGGGAACTGAAAGTGAATTCATGTGACCAGTATTTCTCAGGGTCTCCTGGTAGCAGGAAGCCATGGTCATCCCTGACTCACATTGAGTTATTTCTAAGTACACACATGTTTGTGCGTATGTGTGCACGTGAAATAAGTGCACATGTGTTTGTGTGTATGTGCACTGTGTGTGTGTGTGTGTGTGTGTGTGTGTGTGTGTGTGTGTGTGTGTATTGGCAAACATCATCCCCTATCCATTCAGGGTAATTTTCATTCTCATGGGATAGGAATGTCTCTAGGCAAATCACATTCATCTTCACCTACAATGTCCACGGCACAGATGGCTGGCAGAGGGTCCCTGACTGGGGATTCTGGAGACTGGCTGCTAATCTGTGTTTCTGACCTGTGTTTTCTCAGGAAAGCCAGGAGCCACCTTGCTGTCAAGGACTGAACTGGGGTATAACCTTTAAGAGCCCTCTTGTGGCTGATGCTATCACTTGCCCCACGCCATTTTGCTTTCATAATTAGGGCTTATATATTAGCTACAGAAAGAGATAGCTGACCCTGCCTAGATATCCTTGCGGCAAAAAGAGTTGGTTTGCAGCCGGGCGTGGTGGCGCACGCCTTTAATCCCAGCACTTGGGAGGCAGAGGCGGGCGGATCGCTGTGAGTTCGAGGCCTTCCTGGTCTACAAAGTGAGTCCAGGACAGCCAAGGCTACACAGAGAGACCCTGTCTCGAAAAACCAAAAAAAAAAAAAAAAAAAAAGAGTTGGTTTGCCCTTCCTGTCTCAAGAAACACACACACACACACACACACACACACACACACACACACAGATATATATATATATATATATATATATATATATATTTTTTTTTTTTTTTTTTTTTTTTTTTTTACCGAGAAGAGCCTGACTGGTACCCATTAGCTACTGTTCATGCCTAGCTCATAATATATGCATTCTCCAGAGTCTACCAGTTCCCTGCTTTACTCAAACACCTTTTCTTGGGGCTATGAGTGTTTCACCTTTTCTTTATTCAATAAACTCTTGTCATCCTGAAATAACAACTCCATCCTTCTTTTTTTAAGGAATGTCTTTCTGAAGTATGCTCAAATATATATATATATATATGTGTGTGTGTGTGTGTGTGTGTGTGTGTGTGCCACACACACACACACACACACACACACACCCTCTATAACACAGGGCACATTCTGTAGTGCGGTGTGATGAGGGTCTCAGCAGAGGAAAGCAGCGTCCTGAGTGAGTCCAGGTGCAGATGTCCTCTTCGCTGGACCACAGGCTGCTGGCCAGAGCCTGGAGGAAGTTTTTCGGCATTGAAAGGTTGTCTGTTTGCTGAGAATATGTCAGCTCTGAGTCTTTCAAGGTGAAGTCACTTAAGGTCTTCAGATCTGCCTAGGGAGTCAACAGCAGTATTTTCTTCATAGCGCAGCTTTCCTAATTCAGCTATGTTTGATGGCCATTTTTTTTTTATTGCTTTAATCTTACTTAAATTCAGAAATAATTTTAGGTTGACCAGAGAGTTCCAGTGTGTGTCTGTGAGATCTTGGCCTGCTTCCATCATGTTGACATTGTACGTGTCCAGAGTGTCTTTGCCAAAATGCAGGAGGCATCACTGGGACAGAAGTAACTGAGTCACGGACAGGAGTCTGGCTTCCTGGGTTTCTCAATGGCCTTTCTGTTCATGGAGCCCACCCGGGGTCCCACACTACGTTCAGTCATCATGCTGCACTAACCTCCGGTCAGTGTTGTATCTCAACTGTCCTCGCTTAATTAGCCTCATTCTTAAGATGTGCTTCAGAAATTATGCCCTGGAAGCACCCCCCCCCACCACACTTTAGCATCATTTGTAATCTCCGACTAAATGCACACGCAGGAATGATGCATGTATACGTTGAATGTTTCTATAATTTATTTCTACTAACTAGACATTCAGAATATTTGCAACTCCTGGAAATGCATAAATTATTTGTTCCCTTAAATTATGGATGGCATGTTTATAACAAGCACATATAAATTGTGAGTGTACATTATAAATATATAATCCTGTTTGCCAACACTTATCATCCTTGTGCTGGGGGCTGCAGTCCATGCTGAGCACTTTGCAATCATCTTTTCATGTACGCATCATTGTTAGCCCAAAGAGAAAGCACAGTGTCTTAGGTTTCAACTTTTCTCAAACAGAAACTTAAAATATTTCACATAAACTTCAGTATACAGAAGACAAAGGCTTCTAGGAGAGATGAGGCTCATTCTTCGGAGGCATCCTAACTGGGAGATGGTGGCACCCTCTAGACTATGAGCTTGAGGCTCTTCCCAGGCCCGTTGTTCAATACAGACAGAGTAGACCTCAGTGAGCTCCTGGCAATGAAGCCAACAGATGTACAGATGTTGAGTGTCAAATACCCCAAGCCCAGCATACCTGCAATGTTAGAGCTCCTCTGGAAGGCACGGGAAGAGCCCTGACAGTGACAGCCAACACCAAACAGGGGATAACACGCTACAGACTGCAGAATGGCTAAGAAGCAGGGCTTCCTCATCACTGGGGCCTTGGCTAGACTCCATCAAGTACCAAGGTTAACCAGGTCTATTCTTCCTCCAGGCTCGACCTTCAGTGAACATCTAGAAACTTCATGTCTTTAGAGACTTCTTAGAAACTGGGGAGAAGATCCAGTGTCCCTGAGCATCAGATTCCCTCAGCCCAGGAAATCATCCCCAGGGCACTGGGACATATCTGTCCCGTTGGCTATCGATGGGGAACAGAGCAGTCCTAGTTTTGAAAATGGGTACACCCAGAAGGCAGGAACCAAACATTCTAGAACTATGCACTCACAAGGAACGCCTTCCTGTGGTCCCACTTGGAGCTCTGCCCTTAGATATCACTCAGCCTTCTATTTACCCAGCCAGCGGAGGACGGTTACTGTTTTTGACTCCTGCTTCCTGGTGGAGACCACAAGAGCATTTGCCCTCCTCAAGGTCGAAGACGGTGTTTCAAAGAGTGTTCTAGCCTTGATTCTTCAGATTTCCCCTTACTACCCCCCTTCATTTGACCTAAGCTACGGAGATCCCAGACATGACTTTTGCTTCTAATTAGAGAGAGAGAGACAGCAGGGACTGTCACCCATCTGGACAGTGTACTCTGAGTGCTCCAAATGCTGCCCCAGGAACTTGTCCAGATGCCTGAGCCCAGAAGCAAAGGAGACTTCAAGGAGGGACAGCCTTTTCTGTTCCATTCTATCATAGTGGAAGTATGGATGCTCCAATTAACACTCAAGATACACATGAAGGAGTGACCCTCAAACACTGGCACATAAATGTGTCTTATAAACCCAGGCACTATGACTACTCAGCCCTGAAGGGTCTGAGGGTTTAGTCTGTCATGAACTCTGACTTTCTTCTGCCTCAGAGACCAATGACACAAGCCACAACATCTTCATTATCAGTGCCTTGCAGCTGCTGAAGGGTGTAGAGTTGTCTCTGTCTCCACATGACCTGGCAGGTCAAGTCGAGGCCCTGAAAACTGACTCTACCTGGTTTGCATCATGTCTCAAAGGAACTAACGTCACAGGCAAAACTGCCCCAATTCAGGAGGAACTTTTGACCTTAAGTCCTACCACATTGTCTGGGGATACGGTCGTGCATTCAAGGGCATCGTGCACTGGGAAGCCAGGGTGCATCATTATTTCTGTTTCTCAGTTTCTCTAGTTGTAGAATGAAACTCCAGCTTGACAAAACCCTGTTCCTATACGAAGGTGATGAGAATTAAGATGAGTTAAGGCACCTGTAACATGGAAGTTGGTGCCTAGCTTGGCACAGAGCAGATGCTGGTACACAATTTGGTGCTTACTACTGTGCCACTTCTGCCTCTGCCTCTGAGATTTCTTCACCATGGTCTTCCTGCAAGCACTGTAGCCCATATCTGTGAACCAGGCAGGCTGAGAGGCCAGACCATAGGGGTCACCTTCTCAGTGGCGTCTCATGTCATCTCTTGCCTTCTTTCCCTTGTTGTGCTGTTTTTAGAATAAAAACTGAATAATGTCACCCCAGGCTCCTCCCTCCCCATGAGGCTGGCCTGGCTCAGTTTCTCACTATCCCCACTGAATCCATGCAGATCCAGTGAAGGTACTTCAGACTTTTCTTAGAAAGCACAAACCTGCAGCTGCCTCAGGGCCTTTGCCACACATCCCTTTCCTTCTGCCATCTTCTCCCTTCGGTTGCCATGATGTTGGTGGCCCTGCATTCTCCTCTCTCAGCTACCTTACTAGAGAGAGTGACTGAAATGCATTCAAAAGGCAGGGAAGGGTGACCAGGAGTTTCAAAGTCACACATTAAGAGGTAATTAGGAGCAAGGGATAAGGATGGGGCTCACTAAGCTTCCAGAGGCTGAGGAAGGAGCATACAAGCTTTGTAAGGCACTGGGATGAACCAGGACAGAGACTCGAACCAGTCATGGAGGCAGCCCTGTCTCTCAGCTTTGCCTGAAGGAGAACCAGCAGGGATGAATGGGTTGTGCTAAGCTGAGGGGACATTAGGCAAAGGACTCAGGCACAGCGCTGGAGTTGTATAGATGGTTAGATAGATAAAATTACACTCCAGAGTCCCCCGTTGTTCTGTCTCTGGGCCTATGGCAGTCCCTGGGTAAGAGAACCAGTGACCTGCATGGGATCACACCTTTCAGGACCTGGTCACACCCTGAAGCTCCTATGGCCCTGGGTTTGGTGAGTGTGCTACTTTGCCTTTGGCTCCCCAATACCCATCACCTCCCTGCATTCCATAAACTGCAGTGCATATATCTGGCTTCCTTGATTTCTGAACAGTGCATAAGACAGAATTCCTTTGATCCAGGCCTCCATATGGAATAGCCTCTGAAGGCTGCAGGCTTCCCTAGCATTTTGCCCACAGATCTGTCCCATCTACTGGCACCGTGTATTATGAGGTGTTTCTCACTCCTCCATAATTAGTATACCATAGAGCTCAGAGCTAGAGACTGTCCATCTAATCTTTCACTGCCAGACAATGACAGAAGTTTGTGTGTCAGGGTCTATATTTTACTTGACTGTGGCTCCTGGATGGCAGGAGAGCATTGTATTCATCTTACAACGTTCACGCCCATGACTGGGCTGGCCATAGAAGAGATACCAACAGCACTGAAGAGCTTGCTTCTCACGGGTTCTGCCCTTCCCTTGACCCTGATCACAGACCCTGGTCATGGTTAGTGGGTCTTGGGTTTTTTCCCTTTAGGAGGAGCCTCTTAGTGATGAGGAAGAATGACTCAGAGGGCTGGAGATTTGGGGCCTCTGGGAGGATGTTACAAAATTGCTTAAGTTTTCTACAGATTGAATAATATCTTGATGACTCACAGTGTCAAGGGCACCTGGAGCTGGTCTTGGCTCTTGATCCTAAGGAAGAGAAACCCACACATTCATATTTTGTAATGCCCAGGGGCCCTATAGAAGCAAGGCCAGGTTTAACAGCTCTCCAGTAAGTAGACTTTTGGCACCTGCTGTACTGATTCATAGGAGAGACAGATTTTGTCCTTTAGTAAGCATAGAAGGTCACTGGGGATATGGCAAGTCATGCTGAAACCAATATTATCTTTACTTTGTTTACTAAGCTCAGGGACCACAGTGTTACGCTAGGCTGTACAGCCGTTTATGTACATTTCTAATCTTAGTGGGTTATCTTTTAACTCCTTACCTGACTTGAAGTCAACCATGGTGAGGACAAGAGAGGGAAAAGTGGCTTGACATATGGCTCTGTGTTGGGTCATGGACTCAGCCACCAGTCTCAGAGTCCTCTTCATCATCAGCTAGAACTTCAGGATGTGTGCCAGGACACACTCGTGCTCTTGCTTCATCCACCCAGGGCTTGCCAGCTCCCCTATCCATCTGGGGAGATTAAGTCAGTTCCTAGGCCAGATCTCCTCAGCAAAGCTTTTTACCTTAGATCAAGCAGAATCGGTAGTTCTCTCCCTTGTGGCTCACACCGTCTTGTGGGTCCACAAGAGAATTTCCCTGGAACGTCAGGCCCCGGAGCTGACTGACTGACTGACTAGGACTAGTACCTGACTGACTAGGGTTTTGGTGTTTTTATGTACATTACAGCCACCCTGGGTTCCTACTGCACATTGAATGCTATTCCTACATCAATAGATGAGATGCTTATTTTTTTCCCCCTCAACTTGACACAAGCAAGGTAGCACCATCTGGGAAGAAAGAACCTCATTTGAAAAAAAATGCCCTCATTGGTTTGCCTGTAGGCAGGTTTGTGAGATGTTTTTCTTGATTAGTGATTTATGTGGGAGGGTCTTTCTCACTATGGGCAGTACCTCTACTACAAAGGTGGTCTTGGGTGGGACGGGAAGCCATGGGGAGCAAGTCTGGAAATGGTGTTTCTCTGTGTATTTTCAATTCCTGCTTCCTGCCTTGAATTCCTGTCCTGACCTTCCTCCATAATAGACTATAAGCTATAAGCAGAAATAAACCCCTTTTCCCCCAGGTTAGCTCTAGTCATGGTTTTTATCATAGCAGTAGAAACCAAGCAAAGACATAAATATGTACAAATGAAAGACAGTAATATGAAAGAGTATGATAACCATAAAGCATGTCTCTTAAGTGACGAACACTATCTACAGCTGATAGAGGGTATGACCTATGCCATCTATAGGAACCAATGGCTTTGGACCTCTGTAAGTCAGCAAAGGATGGCATCATTAAGAAGGATTCACTTCCCTCATTGGTTGTTCAATGTAGAGTCGTTAGCCTTGAAATAATACACACATCACCAAAAACACAACCACCTTAGAAGGTTGTATTTATATACAATTTTGCATACACAGGCATTCATACACATATATGTATATAACAATAATAATCAAATAAAAGGGAGATATTAATTTATGAATGGAGGAGGACATAGCAGTGGTTCCAGGGAGGGTAGCTGGGAGGAGGTAGGGGGGAGGAAAAGGAGAGGAAAGGTGATATAATTTTATTTCAATAACCAAAAGAGTCAGTCATCAAGAAAATGTTATGTCTGCCTTGTCCCTCTCTCCATATCATCAACCTGTGATTCACAACACAACATATTCCTGCTGTCTCAGAAGACAGATGAAGTGTCAATAGTAAGAACTAGGGGAGGGTTGCTATCTAGTGTGAGAATGGAAGATCTGCCCACAGGAAGGCCCATTCCATGTGAGAGAAGACTAGGGGCTTCTGTAGTAGGTGAGATGAATAAGAGGAATGGGGACTAGAGACAAACACTGAGCTCCAGAAAAATGTTCATGGAATGTGTAGGGGCAAGCTTGGAGGGGAATCATAGAGAAATTCATCATCCCACGGAGGCAGAAGAACACCCATGATCCTGGTGCCTCACAAGCATGAGACACCTACAGTGGTTAGAAGGCAGAAGCTCTGTGAAGCTTCAGCAGGAGATGGAAGATGGTAGGCTTCCTTGGCAAGGGTTGCTAGCAGGTTCTGTAAGTGTCCACTCAAGACAGCTTCCCATTGGGTGTATGGAGACTTGAAGACTGGCAAGTGGGCTATCTGGGCCATCTAAGGACAGGATGACAATAGGTCATCAAACATTAGGTAGGACATAGCTTGGTTTCCAGGAAACTGTTTCAAGGTCTACCAATCAGATGCCTGGTAAGCAGAACCCAAGCCAACTACAGAGAAAAGACACTTGCTTCTGTCTTCCTCTCTCCTTTTCCTGCTGCTGACCCTAGAGAGCCCATAGCAGCAGAAGGATTGGTGTCATGGTTTTGGAAGGTTGATCCTCCTCGTTCCTGTCTTCTTGTTGCTGGTTCCCAAGTGCAAGGATATTATGACTGATTGGGTCTCTATATATGAAAGCTTAATCTTACTCTGGGCTCTTGACTATTTATATTTCTGAAGTTAGACTTGACTCTCTGATGTCTATCAGAGGTGTCATTCAGGGGTGGGGAAGGGAGAGATGGCAGACGGCATCTGAGCTGCCTGGCTTGTAATTATATCTGACAAATTTAGCTGTCTGATAAAGGCAGTGATTACCAGCAGGCCTGAGGAGCATCAAGGCATCTGCCCAGAGCATGGGCACTCTTTGGATGTTCCTCACAGCTTTAGACTAAGGACTATTAGGCTTCTGTTTTATTGTTACATTCTCCATTTTGCAAGTCATACTGATGCCTGCTCAAGTCATGGCTTCATGTGACTACACTGTGCTGTGTGCAACACACCATGATCTCAGGATACAGAGGTGGTAAGAAAGATATCTGTCCATATAGTCTGGAACCAGTGCAGCCCACCCAGGCCATCAGGAAACAGGGCTTCTAAGTATTCTGTGCTTTAAGTCAGAGATGATATATCCTTGGTTATATCTTATGTAGCCAGGGAAGGCTTCTGAAAAGAGGGGATTTCTAGGGTGACTCATCTCCAACTAGTACTAATTCTCTAGAAAGAGAGGATAGCACATGTAGAGACTTAGAGATAAGGAAGCTATAGAAACTCGAGGGTATCAGTACTATGGGAAGGCGGGAATGTGAAATGTAAGGGGAGCAGGTGGGAAAAGTGAGCTATGGGTAGACACCATGCCCACCCACAGTCTTTGTTCAACATTCTCTTTGTGCATCTGTTGTGGATGAGATATGAAGGTGCTGTCTGCGGCCAGATTCCATTGCTAAGAATGCCCTGTAGCTGGGGAGGAGAGAGGAGTGAGGTTAGTCCTACTCATTGGGCAAAGCAAGCTGCAGTGGCAACGTCCAGGAGGGAGGCTGTGTGAAGCAGATGGAGGCTGGGGAGCAAGCATTGCTTATGTGTTTCCTGTGGGCAGACGGGGTTCGCACTGGGAATTTCACAGTGATGGAAACAGTACATGAGATCTTCCTAGTGTGGATGTAGAGAAGAGACTGAAAAGGAAAGACGCAGGGTTTGTGGGTGGAGGCAGACGGCAGGGATTCCAGGCATGTGGAATTGGTCTCTGCTTTGGAGAATCTCACGGGGACCCAACTTCCCCGAAAGGATTCGATGATGATAACTCATGTTGCCAGATTTCTAGTCTAACAAAGAAGAGCAGTGTTTTCCATGCATGGGCTTTCGTGGAACCATGTTTCCCTTGGTATGTAGAGGATCTCTCTTCCGGAAGGGCCTTCAAATGATTCTGAATTGTGCAATCTCGGACCTGACCTCCCCTCCCCCTTTTTTTTTCTGTAGAGAGCTATACTTTTGAGACAGGATTCAGAAGCAGCAAGCTGGGTGTCAGAAGTGAATGTCACTCCACACCACTACTCAGTCCCGTTTACTGGCTTGACTCTCTAATTAGCTTCATAAATTGTCTCTGGAGAGAGAGAGAAGGGGGGGATATTAAACATTTAACTGCTATTGTGGTCCTGGATAAAAATAAGGAGCTTGGGGAAAAATTCACTTAGTTAAAAAAAAAATCAATAACATGCTTTTCCATAAATTACAAAACCCAGTAGAGATAATATTGAACACACAGCTTCAGGGCCAGAGCTGCCTTTCCAATTGTCAGACAGACTCTTAAGCTAAGTACTACTTACCACTGTTATCTTAAGCACGTATGGATCAAGGCTCAGGCGAGCGACATTCTCAGGGTAAAGAAGACGTGTGGACTGTTCTCTCTGTGGAACTGTATGAGTCACTGTCAGGGCAAGTTGTTGGCTTGTGGGTTCCACACCAGCAGAGAAATTTGCTGATCATTCAGTGTTGGAGAGGGCGGGGAACGTACAGGTAGCCTGTACTTGTAATTTCAGCCATTCCTCTAGGTATTTGCCAGAGTCAGTTCTCTGAATAAAGGTTTGCAGCATCATGCTGTGACACAAGGCATCCCTCCCTCAATTATGGCAGTTAAGAATGTGCTCTACAGGGCTGGTAAGTTGCCTCAACAGGCCAAGATGCTTGTTGCCAAGTCTGATGATCTGAGTTCGGTTCCTAGGATGCACAGGATAGAAGACTGAACCGACCTCCGCATACACTCACCGTGGTACACGTGCCTCCACCACAGAATAAATAAATGCACATAACTAAGGGTTCTCAAAAAGAACATCCTAGGCACATCCAGACGTTATAATAATCAATAGTATGCTAGGCACAGCCATACTGCATGCTTTCATAGATGATGTCTCTACTCTGAGAGACAGTCTGAGTAGATATCAAGGTTTCCCTATATAAAGTGCCTGAATCTAAGCCTCTCCCAAGATGGCATTATTCAAATGAAACTCTCCTGTGTTGAGAGTTTATATCCTTTGGACTCTTGGGAGGGACTTAATGTGGACTTTTCTCGTACAATGGCCAGGGTATGGGTTAGTGACTCCATCCTTGGTCCATCAATCCCTTGTTCTCTAAATGGAGTTCAATGATAGTTTCTAAATAGTAAAATTGCATTTCGAAGACTAGACTCAAACCTACTTACAAAGGCAGAAGTTGGTCCAAGGAAGAAACTTCTGCTGACCTCTGCACCCAGCAATGACTCTCGAAGCTATGTCTTGGTGGCATGTCTTCTTCTGCAGGTTAGAAGTAAATCTATGTTCCTCAGTGCTGGCACAAAGTTGGCATAGAAGAAGGATTCTTCCTTTGAGTCATGGATACACAGACCTACTGTTGTACAGGACTACTCTGAGTCAAACAACTGTCATCTTTGGAAGTCCAGTTGCTCCCACTTGCAAATGACCACCACAGCTGAGCTTGTGGACTGTTGACGTCCCCTCATAGAAGGAGGTGGAGCAGTGTCATGAGACCCTCGTCTGAGCATCTGATCATTCCCTAGCATCTACTGTATACAACTGTACCTTAATTGTATGTAGTCTCAGGGGAGCAAGAGTATATAGGCCAAGGAAGACCTGGAGGGAGAACCATCTATGACTGTGAGAAAGCCATCACCTACTAGGTGATGCTTTCCAGTGAGGCCTTTCTCAAGGGAGCACCCATACCCTTGTAAGTAACATCTCTCCTGTGATCTGTAAATAAACCCAACCCAGATGCATTGATTACTCAGAATGAACTTTGCTAGAATCATACCTCAGTTTGTTGGTGGGATATTAGGAGGAGGGAGGGGAGAAACAAGAGGAGGAGGGAGGGGAGGAAGAAGGGAGAGGTAAGCAATGTTTATGTGTCTGTCAGGGAAAAGAATTTTAGCAACAACTACTGAGTTTTAGATGATCCAGGCTGCTGTTCTCTCCCACACCTTCTGCTTGGTCCCAGCTTCCTGTTTCTCCTTGGTCATCTGCCTCTTGGCTCTCCTTACAGCAACTCCCCCTCTACTTTGCTCCCATCTTTTAAATTTTTTAATTGAGTATTTTAAATTTTCATATTCAATAAATACTAGATGATACCAAGCAATAAATCATCCTAGAGAAAAAGCAAAACTAAATTTGGACTTAATTTGTTTCCAACTCTTATGCTGTGATTGTCTTCATGATTGTTAGCATTAAAAAGCTGTTGCTACTAATGGGGCAAGACATTGTGGCCCAAAGAGTCATCCTTTCCCCTCACTATCACCTAGGAGGAAAAGAGACCTGTGCTTTACAGTCACATACTGCATTCTATGGGTGTGCAGAGAGTCCCTAAAAATCAAGTCGAGGCCCTCCTAGGAGAAAAATAATTATATTTTTCAAAATAGTTTCTGAGTCCATCCATGCAAAAAGAGTCCCTCTGATAGAAGGTTCAGCAAAGTAAGGTCTCTCTCTCTCTCTCTCTCTCTCTCTCTCTCTCTCTCTCTCTCTCTCTCTCTTTCTCTCTCTTCTCTCTCTTTCTCTCTCTCTCTTCCTCCTCTCACTCTCTCTCTCTTTCTCCCTCTCTCTGTCTCTCTCTCTGTCTCTCTGTCTCTCTCTCTGTGTATGTATGTATGTATGTATGTATGTATGTATGTATGTATGTATGTATGTTTACAAGGGTATTGAAACACACACACACACACACATGCACACATCCATGGGTCTGACAATGTGCCTGATGTTAGTGATAGAGCATTCTTAGATGTTTTAGGAAGAAGAGAGTTCATTATCTCACACATCCACTTCCTAGTAATACTAGTAGCAGGGGCACAGTGGTCGACTGATCTGTTCAGGTTTTGTGCTAGGCATTAGGAACTTATTAAAAAATAACTGAGATTACTATCTTCAGGAAATACACAATCAGCCAAGAGCAAGGGTTCCCAGCTGTTCTGGTTAATTCTTTTTTTTTGTTTTTTTTGTTTTTTGTTTTTTGTTAACTCGATACAAGCTAGAGTTATCTGGAAAAAGGAACCACATTGAGAAAATGCAACCATCAGATTGACCTGTAGATAAATCTGTAGAGCATTTTCTTGATTAATGGATGACATGGGAGGGCCCAGCCACTATGAGTGGTGTCACCTCTAAAAAGGTGGTCCTGGCAAGTATAAGAAAGATGGCTGAATATGAGCTGGAGGAGCAAGGTAGTAAGCAGCACTCCTCTGTGGTTACTGCTTCAGTTTGCCCCATAAGTTCTTGCCTTAGCTTCTCTCAATGATGGACTATAAGCTGTAAGATGAAATAAACCCTTTCGTCCACAACTTGGTTTTGGCCAGCGTTTTATCACAATGATAGAAAGAAAACCAAGGCACTGACCTTAGTGCTATTGATATTTTGCGTCAGTTAATTCTTTGTTGGCAGAGAGGGGCTATTTGAGGCATTACATACAGGCTGTTCAACATTGTCCCTACTCTTTACCTGTGATCAAAAATGTTCCTTGGAAAATGCCAAACGCCAAGAGGAAGAAATGATCACCAGCTGAAATGCTCTTTTATCACAAGTATTGAAGCAGGTAATTTGGTAATATGGAGGAATGTGGTCAGCCTCATTCTATGCAGCGTTCTGTGCCCATGGAGTCAATCTATCTTGGGTTGAAAATATTTGGAAAAAAATTTGTCTGGTATTTCAGTTGAAGTGGATTTGATTGAGGCCTTGAGAATGTCTGGAAGTGTTCTCTGTCTGTCTGTGTTTTCCCTCTGCCATGTGTCAGTTTTGTCCTGCACAGGTGGTGCTCCTTGCTCCTGGAATGAAGAGATGTGTCTTCCTTGTGATTTTCAGTGGATGCTTCCTTCCACCCTTATCTATGACTCCTCTTCCCAGGATGTCAGTTACCATTCCCAACCATACTTTGAAAGAAGTAAATGGAAAATTTCAGAAATAAGAAATTCTTAGGTCTTAATTACATTTTTATTACAGCACATCGTAAGTATTTTATCATTGATGATAACTGTTACCCTCAAAGTGGGCTTAATTTAAAGATCTGATTTCCTTATAGGTTAGTATGAATATGAAAAACAGTATGCATAGGTATCATCTGTGGTTTTGGGCATCAAGTAGGAGCCTTGGAACTTATCTGACTTGGGTGAGAGTAGGGAATATCACTGAAATGAGAAATACATCTTGGCTGCTGTCGTCCTCCAAGGTTGCTGTGGCCCTCTGTTCCTGCAGCACAAATGTATGCTGACTGATGCGCACTTGTGTGGCTATAACCATACAAGATACTGCTGTGGAAAAAATACTGGGGGCAGGAGCACCATACCAATGTAGCTGTAATTCACTGCCCAAGGGGGCATTGTGTCTCTGAGGAGAACATGCTGAGAGCCTGGTTTTGTAGACATGATCATTAGCTTAAGAAGCCTAGGAGACTAGATTCTTTTCTGCAATGTGAGGCATCACGTATATGGTGTTTTTTTGTGTGCCAGAAGGCCTTCCAAGTGAGATCACAGTCATCATGGACTTGGATCTTCCCTCAGGTTCTAGGAGGCAGATGCCTATTATTAGCAAACATTTTAAAGACCAGGATATGGAGGCTTAGAGCAATTAGTTACTTACTTGTACAGTTCACCTGAGGCAGAGCGGTAAGTCCTGTTCACCAGATCTCTTTGATGCCAACATCTTCCCACTCAAGTGCAGAGTGGATTCCTGGCTGGGCTACCTGTAAGCCTGTTGATGAAAAGATAGCTTCTGCTGGTGACTGGCAGTGGGTGAGAGTCAACTGAGCAAATCGCTCTCCACGTAGGCGCTGGAAGCTCTGATTCTCCCCAGTTCTTTCTGAGGGAGACCCCTATGAGGGAGGCTGGCAGGCTGGCCACAGTTGAAGAAGCAGTGCTCTGAAATTAGAGGTGAGAGAGACAAACATGTAAATCTCACCATTCACAAATTGAATTAATTAGAGTTGGCTGGGACACAGGTGGAAGGAATCCAACTGGAGCTTGTTTAAAAGCAAGAGAGAAAATGATGATGAAGGAGTGGAGGCAGCGTCTGGAGCCCGGGATAGGAATGTGGCAGAGTTCAGGATGGCTGGAGCCAGAGCCTGACTTCCCTATGGCTTATTCTTGGTGTGGTCCTCAGGGGAGGCACTTTCTATTTTCACTGCTCCAACCTTATGCAGCTGCCATCAGTTCTCAGGTTTCTAGAGTTGTGCTTCAGCCACCATGGATAGGCAATGGCTTATTTTCATTCCTAAAACCCAGAGGGGAAGATGAATTCAGCTGGCTGGAAACGCAGTGCAGTGAATAGAGTGTTGGTCTGGCATGCAGGAAGCCCTCTGTTTGACCCCAGCATCACAAAAATAGAGCATGGTCATGCACGTCTATAATCCTAGTATTTAGGAGGATCAGGAGTTCAAGGTTACCCTTAGCCACGTAATAAATTGAAGGCTGTGTGAAATCCTGCCTGAATAAGGAAATAGTAATTTTGATGCATTTGATTCAACTGCTGCCCAGGTGTGATGATGCCACACTTGAGGAAATTCTTAAGATGCAGGCTGATGAGGTGGAGAGGTTCTCAGCAGAGTCCTCAGAGGCAGGCAGCCAACTCCTTTCAGGCCCAGAACACACGCCCTGCAGAATGGCTAGATCTGAGGAAAAGCAATGGGAAAGAAAGTAGAGGGTACGAAGATCCTTTTTTTTCTAAGAGGGACCAGTCAGAATTGCCTGGTGTATGGTTATATTAGATATTTTCAATGCAGTGTTCTATGTGGTTGAAGGTGTACCACATACACTAAGGTAGAATACTATTTACAGATATCCATTCTGATTGCTGATAGTTTGAAAACTGCATATATGTATATGTGTGTGTGTTTTAACTGACACATAACAAATGTTTACATCTGCGAGTGCAGAGTAAAAATTTAGCATAGGCATATAATATGCATACAGTCAGGGTTATCACATGATAAACACTTCAGGCAATAAATATGTTAATAGCTCCTCTCTGGGAGCTATTTTGAATCGCATTATTAAATGTTGTTTACCACTGTCACTCTAGCCTATAGAACATTTTAGAAACTCAGTTGCAGCAGCAGGTTCTGTTGTTTGAAGCTGCCACGACTGACTTAGCGAAACAGCTCTGATGCACCTGAACTTGGAGGTTTCTCCACTGTCTCATTCAGCTGATCTCAAGGAAATCCAAACTTCATGACCCAGCAGAGGTGACCGGAGGTCAACCAGCCTCTGCCTTCTGCCCACGGAAGTCTGGACCCTTAGACAGATTTATCTGATTGGAGTATGGTCACTGCAGACACTTGGGTGCATCTCTATAGGGAGCCAAATGCACAATCTGAAACTGTCTTGCAGGCAGTGAACAAGATAAAGGGAATGCCAGGTGCTTTCAGGCATGCCAAACTTCTAAAGCCTTGTCGGTTGATTCAGGGCAGAAGTGAACAAGGCCAGTTGGAACTTGATTTGGCTCCTGAACTGAGGAGGTGCTCTCTTTAAGCTCCCTAAAAAAACCCAGGGAATTGACACAGAGAACTTCAGTACCATCTCACCTTTTAGTACTGTCTTCATTTTGCTGCCCAGTTCTAGAGGGTTCTTTGCTACCCAGTGGAGGAAATATTACTGAAGAAGGAGATCGCATCTTTGGACCCAGGCCCCTCGCCCCTAACCACCACTGTCCTTTTGAACAAGCTTGTCTCAGCTGGTTCTGCCAGCCGGAGGGTGTCTTACCCTGCTGTATCTTCCCTTCTAGCCCCATTCACTCCATTACAACACTCACTGCCTCCACTGGATTTAATGAGTCAGACCTGCCTGCCACACGTCTGGGCCATTATGCAGTTGTCACAATTGGCATTTTGCTGTTCCTGTTATCCAGTTGCCTCCTGTGTGTGTAATTGCAAAAGGTTCAATTTCCATTTCAGCCCGCCACTTATTTAATAATGGAACCACAGAGGAAAAAGCATCTAGTCAGTGAAATTACAGAGAGAGCACTTAACGCCTCCACCTAGGTGTCGGTATTGAGGTCATTTTGCCTGGAGTGGGGCAAAGTGATACCTGATGCTCTGAGAAGCCAGGGGCTGCCTAGCAGAAGTCGGGCAGGCATCTGGATTTCAGAATCCAGCAGAAACATGTGAGTATGCTTGCATGTATGTTCATGCCTGCCTTTGTGTGTGTGTGCATGCCTCTGTAGTCTGTGCATGTGTGCAGGTGCGTTTATGTGCACATTCTGATGGTGTGCCTGCTGTGAGTGGCAGAGCGTGCACAGAGATTTCAGGAAAGTGAGAATTCATTCTCTCATGCTTTTTGTTTACCAGCCACAGGAACACAGTGGAAGACGGCTCTGCTCGGGATTTGGACTGAGTCCTGGGGACCGACTGGACAGTTGAGATTTCTATCCTCAAGGAACACACACAGTGAAGAGCAAGGGTTCTTGACCTTATCACTACTGATATTTTTGGGTGAGTCCATCCTTTTTGGAGGACAGAGGCTGTTTGGTGCACTGCAGTGTGTTCATGTATTCAACAGTGCTCTTGCTCCTAACACATAATCACAAGCTTCTTCCGGAAGTGTCATTGCCACAGCTTCTGCTCTGGGGTCAACCAACTATGGACTAAAACCTTCAGAAAGCATGATACAGCTGTACTAAGCATGTGCACACTTTTGTCTTGTCAACATTTACTAGCAGTATAGTAGAGTAACCCGCTTAGCATTTGCATTATATTGGTTATTACAGGGAGTTTAGAGAGGACTTGATAGAGGGAGAAGTGTGCATTGGTTATATGCAAATGCTGTGGTACTTTATAGAAGGGACTTGGCCAACTAGATTTTAGTATCTAGAAGAAGTGGTAGGGGGTCTTGGGGACAGCCCATGTGTTTCAATCAAGTACTTACTGCCAGCACCCTGGGAGCACAGAGTTGAGGGAGGGATGGAGGGATGGAGGGAGAGGAGCTTTGAAAGGAAGATCTTATTGTAGGTGACTATCATCCGTTCATAAGCCTAGCTACAAGCAGGTGAGGAGGTAACCTAGGATGGTGAAAGATGAGGATGAGGCCTGAGTAAAAAGGGCATAAAGCGGACAGAATCTTGTGGGGACACATATCTGCTGCTCCTCTCCAGTGTAGAGCCAAAGGTAGGGTGGCACTTCAGGGCACAGGGAGTAAAGGGGGACTGATTATACTGATGTTCCTGAGATCATGGGAGAGAGAGAGAGGAAAGAGGACCAGAGTGATAAGGGAATCCCTATCTTTCTGAAGTGGGCTCTTAAGATCTTCTTGAGAAGTATATATGTTGAACCATAATCCTAGTACCTGAATGCTTACAGTGTGGATGAATAGGCCCTCACAGTGCTTGATGGGTGGCCCGTAAACCAAAGCAGGGACAGAACCAACTGCAGGTCTCCCATCTAGATATCAGTAGGAGTTTTCCAGTTCCCTCTAGAATCTGTGATACGAGATTTACAAAATTACCCAATGACCAAGGACTGAAATTAGCCATCTTCGTTCTTTGTGTGCTCTGTTTTTCTGTGCTCACAAAGCTTCTATTTTCCTCTTCCATCTGCCTAGCATCCTGTTTCCACCACCAAGCCTGTAAGCCTCCACTTGTTGCTTCAAGGAAACATCCTATTTCCAAAATGCTCTGGTGATGACATCATCCCAATGGGATTTTGCTCCCAGGACTATGAAGGACCGTTCTGTACAATTGAGGAGAAGTGGTGGGTGTCACCAGTTAGACAGTGAGGAAAGGGACACGTTTTTAATAGAGAGTGGTTTTGGCTGGTATTGTGTCTCAACTTGACACCAGTTAGATTCATCAGAGAGGATGGAGCCTCAGTTGAGGAAATGCCTCCATGAGATCCAGCTGTAAGGCATTTTCTCAATTAGTGATCAATGGTGGAGGGCTTATCCCATTGTGGGTGGTGCCATCCCTGCCCTGGTAGTCTTTGGTTCTATAAGAAAGCAAGCAGAGCAAACCAGTAAGCAGCACCCTTCCATGGCCTCTGTATCAGCTCCTGCCTCCAGGTTCCTGCCCTGCTTGAATTCCTGTCCTGACTTCCTCCAATGCTGTATTGTTACTTGGAAGTGTAAGCCAAATAAGCCCTTTCCTCCCCAGCTTGCTTCTTGGTTATGGCGTTTTGTCACAGTAATCACCCGGACTAAGACAGGAGCTAGAAAAGAGAGGGGACTGGCTTTTTATATGTTTTAAATTTGCTTATTTTTCCATAGTAAGATGCCTGGGTTTGTCAAAAGAGGGTAATACAGGGATCACTGGCCATGATGCAGGGATGGGAATGCCCCCTGGTATTTGAAGCAATAGGTTTGATATGCGGTAGACAGATAGGGGTGGATGTATCTAGACTCTTCCAGGAGACCCTTTACTGTTAACAAACTGTGGAGAGAGCTCCAGTTCCTGGACCACAGTGTATATGGGGCAAGGCATCTCCATGAGAGCTTCAACCTTTGGGGAAACTGCTCCCTGGCAGCTGATGGGAGCTAATGCCTCAATTAATCAGAGCAATGACACTGAAGCCACAGGCCTAGTGAATGCCAAGTCTATATGGGACTCAGAACTTCATGAATCTCTAGGACCAAGATTTATGGGACCAAGAAATGTATGTCCACATACTACAGACCTGGACAGGATATATAAACCTGAGAACAAAAAGCTACGAAAGCTGCCTCTCCAATGTTCCATCACGATTATTCCAAATGCTAATTTAGATGCTGAAAGTGCACATTTTCCCCAGGTGTTACTTAGTTCTAATAGTTACCTGTGTTGTACAAACATATATTATATGCTTGGGGCCCGGTAAAGCTATTTTTATCTTTGGCAGAAAAACATAACTTGTAAACATTTAAATTTTTCCTCAATTGGCCTTTGTGCCAAGAAAAGTTGTTGAGAATTTACTAGAGTGCTGCTCTTTGGACATGGTGTGTGGAAGGGGAGAAAATAGGTCAGAAGGAGAGCAGAACACTGAGTTTTGTAAACAGACCATTCATTGTTCATTAACTTCTCTTGGTTATTAGCTGAAAGCTTCTTGAAATCTCCAGCAATGTTGAGGGCAACAAGACTGACGCCTGAGATGATCCCTGAAGCTGTCCAACTGGTGGCCAAGGTCAGGGTCTTTTTCTTGCTTCTGTGGCACATTGCCACAAGTATAGCAATTTAATGGGGCACAAATTCACACTTAGGAGCTCTGGGGGTAAGTATAAAATGAAGATGTCTGTAGGGCTGTGTTCCTTCTAGCAGAATGTTTCTATTCTAGCTTCCAGCTTCGAGATAGCTGATTGCTTGACTCATGATCATGCCCTCTGACCTCTACTTCTGGTGTCAAACCATCAGCCCCCAAAACATCATTAATCTCGTAACGTGTTTCTTCCAGATATTTGTTTCACAGAGACTGAGAGCTAACTACTTTGGGTGGCCTTGCTTGCTATGTCAAGTCACCACGCTTCAGATGTGGGTCTCTTGTGCTGTACATTTAAGCAGAGGTCATCCACTGGCCACAAGGTGAACCCTTGAGGGCTGCAGTTTGGAATTCTGGCACTGAGTCTGTAGCATTCTCCTAATCACTCATTATTTTATTTTAATTATTTATTTTGATTGCATTGACAGCTTGCCTGTATGTCTGTATTCATGTGTGAGGGTGTCGGATCCCCTGGAACTTGAGTTACAGACAGTTGTATGTAGCCATGTGAGTGCTGGGAATTGAACCCCTGTCCTCTGGAAGAGCAGCCAGTGCTTTTAACCACCGAGCCATCTCTACAGCCCTCCATTCATTAATTTTTGATGGATAGCCTTGATGGCTCACTCCAGTTTACCCACAGTGCTCACTTAACCAGGCTCTTTCTGTGTATGATTCCTGGCCAAGCCCTTCAAGGTCATCACGATTTGTGACCTCCCCATAGTCTTCTCAGATCCCTAACTTTCCTCTACACCCTTTGACTCTGTCATGTACCTCTTCTCCTAGACCCATTGTCCTTCAGTCACACTCAGACTCTCCACTGCCACATGGAAATAGAGCTTCAGGATAGATCTCAGCATTTCGCTGACTTCTAGTGGCAGCTTTCTCTCAGCCACTCTTGGTTTGGGGAGGTTTTAGGGCCTTGTACATAGGCTGTGTGAATGATGGTGAAAAGACACTGATGTGACTGCCTATAGAGGTAGGCAATGTCTAATAGAGTGCATTCTCTGTCACTGACTATGTCACAGAAGATCACGGACAAGTCCCTTCAATTCTATAATCTGGGAAAGGGGGCTAATGATCTCCTTTAAAAAATAAACTCTGGGGAACCTCTCCAGTGAAGGCTTCAGGGCTCTGGGCTTTGGCTGCTACTCTGGGCTTTGGCTGACATTCTGGGTTCTATTTATTCCAGGTTGCAGCAGAAGAAATCTTGCTGATGGTGCCAGGAGAGTCGTTCCTGGGAACTGATACCCAGAAGGTTTCATTTTTATGTTCTTTAATCTTCTTTTCCTCAGGTTTATGCTAGTCGGGTTAAAAGGGAGGTATGTTCATTTGATAAGTTCATAATAAAATATAATTGATAAGAAAAAAAATAAACTCTGGGTCCTTCTCCCCACTCTTCCATAAGACTCCCGAAGCTCTGCCCAGTGTTTGGCTGTGAGTCTCAGCACCTGTTTCCATCCACTGCTGGGTAGAGCCTCTTAGAAGACAGCTATGCTAGGCTTCCATCTGAGTAGGGGAAGGCTTTCTCCTGTGAGTCTCAGGTTGTGCCAGGCATTGGTTGGACATTCCTTCAATCCCTGCTTCATTTTTTATCCATGCATATCTTGTAGGCAGGGTAAATTTTGGGTCAAAGATTTTGGTGGGTGGGTTGGTGTCCCCTCTTTCCACTAGCAGTCCTGTCTAGTTAGATGGTGGCCTCTTCAGTCTCCATGACCATGCTACTAAGAGTCTCAGCTAGAGTCACCCCCACATCCTCCCAGGAGCCTACCCCATCCTAGGTATCCAGCTTGTCACAGAGATGCCCCTGCCTGCAATTTCTCTTCTCTCTGCAAGCCCTCTGTCCTACCGCCCCTACTCTCTACTCTCCCCACAACTGATCTGCACCCTCATTTCCCTCCCTACTCCCTCTCCTACCCTGTTCCCTTGACTCAACATCTTCCACGGTCTATTCTATTTCCCCTTCTGAGTGAGATTTAAGCAGCCTTCCTCAGTCCCCATTACTTACCTTTTGGGGGGTGTTGTCTGTGAATTGCAGTATGGTTATCCTGTACTACATGGCTAAAATCCACTTATAAGTGAGTACGTACCATATGTGTCTTTCTGGGTCTGGGTTACCTCCCTCAGGATGCTATTTTCTTGAGCCTCACAAGAAGACCAACAGAGTCAAATACCCAAGGCCCACGAGTGCTTGTGGAGACTGAAGCACCAGCCAAGGACCATGCATGGACTGGACCTAGGGACCCTACAGAGATGTAGCCAGTGGGCAACTTAGTCTTCAAGTGGGTCTCCTAGAAAGAGGAACAGAGGCTTTCTCTGTCCTAGACCCTGTTGCCTGCTATTTTTTTTTAAATCACTTTCCTCTGGCAGGGCTGCTTCACTAGGCAACAGGGGAAGAGGATGTGCTCAGTCCTGATGTGACTTGATGTGCTGGTGTGGGTTGGTAATGGGGGGGCTTCCCTTTTCTGAGGAGTAAAAATGGGGAGTAAGGGGAAGAGGGAGGGAGGGTGGGACTTGGAGGAGAGGAGGGAAGTGGCTATGATCAAGATGTAAATTGAATAAACAAATAAACTAACTAACAAACTCACTCACTCACTCACTCACTCACTCACTCACTCACTCACTCACTCAGGGCACATGGGATACAATCATTTTCCTGTTATTAGACCTATAGGCTCCTTTGCCTCCTCTATGTGACGGAAAGTGCATAGCGACTGTGGTGGTTTGAATGAGAATGACCCCCACAGGTTTGTATGTTTGAATGCCTGGTTCCCAGTTAGTGGAACTTTTGAGGAAGGATTAGGAGGTATGACCTTGTTGGAAGAGATGGCTGGGATGTGTTTCAAGGTTTCAAAAGACTAGTCTCTCTCTCTCTCTCTCTCTCTCTCTCTCTCTCTCTCTCTCTCTCTCTCTCTCTCTCTCTCCTTGCAACTTATAGATCAGACATGAGATCTTAGTTACTGCTAAGAACCGTGCCTGCCTGCCCCCATGCTTCCTGCCATGGTGATCATGGACCAACTATCTGAAACTGTAAACAAGCCCCGAGCTAAACACTTTATTCTATAAGTTGCCTTGGTCATGGTGTCTCTTTTAAAATAACAGAGCAGTAACTAAGACAGGTTTCTCATATCTGTGACAAAATACCCCAACAGAAGCAGTTTAGGGAAGGAAGGGTTTATTCTAACTTACAGTTCAAGAGTATAATTTCTTCATGGTGGAGAAAGACACAGGACAGAAAAGCAGGTAGGGAAAGCATGGCTGCAGGAGTGGGAAGCTCCTGGTTGGATTACTTCTACGTTCAAAAAGCAGGAAGTGAACAGGAAATGGCTTGGGCTGTTAAAACTTCAAAGCCCAGCCTCAATGAACCCCCTTCCTTCAGCGAGGCCGCACCTTCTGAAGGTTCCAGAATGTCCACCAAGCTTTCAAACACATGAGCCTATGTGGGGCATTTAACATTTGAGCCACAGTGGAAACACAAGGGTCCTTGGGGGTATATAGCACTAATGTATATGCCAAGCACTTGAAGGTACTTGGCTATCATGAATCACGATTGAAGAATTATGTCTGTGGTCTCCCCCAGTACTCTCCTTTTGACATTTCTCTGAGTCTCCCTATATAATGTATCCAACAGCCACAGGAGCTAGATTATGGTCATGTCTAAAGCAGCCAGAAAAATCTCCATGGTCCAAGCTTGGACCACTTGTTTGCATGCTCTGTTTGTCTTATTTCTCTTCTATAACCACTGAGTGAGGAGATGGATTTCTTTGCTGGGCAGCGTGTAAATCATCACATGGTGCCAGTATTAGCCCACTCTGTGTCTGTAGCATATATCCATTCTATAGACCCATTTTGATTTTAACAGAGCAAGCTATCATAGGTGCCCTGCAGACCCCAGTCTCTCAGTGGACTTGTTTGCCATGTGGGCCTCTCAGTCACAACCATCCATGAGTCACTAAGCAGTGTCACTATCTGACAGACTGGAAAGGAAATTCTATCCAGAATGCCAGCTCTTCTAGGGGGGGCTTTCTGTCAAAGAGAGATCTGGCCCAAGGGCAGCCAGCAATCAGCAAGGAGCTGGATGATCTGCAGCCCTCAGTCAAGATGCTGGGAGATACAGAAGCCCAGACCCAGTGCTTCGGGAGAACACTTCCTTGGTGAGAGTGACTCTGAGTTCTTTATTTCTACAACCGAATAAAATGCATTTGCTTCTTCACCCCGGTGATCACAGTTTTCATTTCCTCTTTGAAAATGCTTCTGGAACAATAGTCATTTGAGAAGATTTACTGCTGAAATGAAAACCCCAGGAAGGTGGAATTAGAATCTAGCTGCTGGGGCAGAGTGGAGTTTCACAGTAGTAGAGCAGGCCTTCAGCTGTGGGCATGAGGGGTTTGGTGGATGCAGTTGAGCAGGGGCCGTGGTGGAGACCTTGCTTCAGCCACACCTGGGTTTATTGCACTGCCCTGGGCCTCAGATCTCACTTTTCTCCCACCACACATGTGTATTAAGAAGGTGACACATTTTGTGCCCTCTGTCCTTAGGCTTTTGTTTGGGAAGAATAATAAAAGTATATTCTGCTGAAATCATAGCTGCCTCATTAAAGAGATATCTCAAAGAGAAACCATGGTTGGCTTTAAGGAAAAGGAAGAGGCATAGTCAGAAGGAAGCTTCTAGAAAGTGAGTATAGAACCTCCTCCTCCCCCTGCTCCTCATCTGTCCCCCATTCCCCCCTCCCACCTACCTCACTTCTTTTCCCTTTTTATACTCACCAAGCCCTGCATCCCCTGAGTGACTGAGTGGTTGGTGAAAGGCTGCAGCCTGGTTCTGTGGCCATTCATATGGACTTTAGTCCCACCCCTCACTAAATGGGTGGCCACAGGAAAAGGCACTGAACTTGGTGTGCCTCAGTGGACTCCTCCATAAAATGAGCACATCCCACTTAGTGATGAGTCTTTGGCTTGATGTGTTGTAACAATGCTTGGGATAGAGTAAGAAAAAAAAAACCCTGAAATGGTGAAAAAACAAGAGATATTGATAAAGACAGCCTAAATTGAGAACACAAGGCTACAGAGGTTGGCTGTAAAAGCACAGTCGCAGAGAACTAGCTGAAGTATCTACCACATGTGTTGACTCCTGTAAGTCATAGGAAGGAGACCAAAGTTGTCTGGCACTTGCCTTCAAGGACTTCTCCTCTATTGGGAGATGAGTTGAGTGGTTTCCATATGCCAAGGATAATTTATTATGCCTTTTCAAAGTCCCTACAGTGATGTGAATACGGCCTGCATCTTGGAATCTATGAAAGGACGTCAGTTACAGAGAGGTGAAGGGCATTTTTGTAGCTTTTATTCACCTTCTATTTCGTTTTGGACTTTGTGATTGAGAACAAACTCTTTCATTCTTGTTTTTATTTAATTAATTTATTCAGATTACACAAATTGTTTTCCCCTCACTTGTATCCTCCCATTCCTCCCTTCCCCCCCCTTTTTTTTTACCATATTCCCCTCCACTAGGTCTGTGACATAAGGGGACATCCTCCCCCATCACATGGTCATAGCCTATCAAGTCTCATCTTGGCAGCCTGAGTGCCACCAGGCCTCCTCACCAAGGGAAAGTGGTCAAATATGGGGCAACAGAATTCATGTCAGAGTCAGTCCCTGCTCTCCACACAACTGTGGAGAATGTCTAGTCTATTGGCTAGATCTGAGTAAGGGTTCAATGTTTACTGCATGTATTGTTCTTGATTGGTGCAGTAGTTTGAGCAGACCCCCCCTGAGTCCAGCAGATCAGCCAGTCATGATGTTCTTCTTGTAGGTTGCTAGGACCATCTGTATCATTCTATTTCCCCATTCTCCTATACTTCTCTCACTTACACTCCCAGTAGGAAGTCTGTGCATCTAACCCAATCTCCTGGTAGGTGAAGATTTTCATGGGACATCACTTTTGGGCTAGTGTTCAATTATAAGTGAGTATATACCATGTGAGTCTTTCTGGGTCTGGGCTAACTCACTCAGTATGATCATTTATAGTTCCATCCATTTGTCCACAAATTTTGGAATTTCCTTGTTTTTAGTAGCTGTAAATTGACCATAGTTTCTTTTTCCATTCTTCAACTGAGGAACATCTAGGTTGTTTCTAGGTCATGGCTATTAAGAATAAGGCTGTTATGAACATGGTTGAGCATATGTCCTTGTTGTGTGATAGAGCATCTTCTGGATATATTCCAAGGAGTGGAATAGCTTGGTCTTGTGGAAGCCCTATTCCCAGTTTTCTGAGAAAGTGCCAGATTGATTTCCAAAGTCGTTGTACAAATTTGCACTCCCACCAGACATGAAGAAGTGTTCCCCTTTCTCCACATCCTCACCAGCATGTGTTGTCACTTGAGTTTTTGATCTTAGCCATTCTGATGGGTTTAAGATGGAATCTCAGAGTCATTTTGATTTGCATTTCTCTGATGACTAAGGACATTGATCATTTCTTTAAGTGTTTCTCAGCCATTTGATATTCCTCTGTTGAGAATTCTCTGTTTAATTCTGAGCTCCATTTCTTAATTGGGTTATTTGGTTTGGTGGTATTATTTTCTTGAGCTCTCTACATATTTTGGATATTAGACCTTTGTCCGATGTAGGGTTGGTGAAGATCTTTTCCCAGTCTGTTGGCTGTTGCTTTGTTCTGTTGACAGTGTCTTCTGCCTTGCAGAAGCTTCTCAGCTTCATGAGGTCTCATTTATTAATTGTTGACCTTAAGGCCTGGGCTATTGGAGTTTGGTTCAGGAAGTTGTCTCCTATGCCAATGTGTTCCAGGCTATTCCCTACTTTTTCTTCTAACATATTTAGTGTCTCTGGTTTTATGTTGAGATCTTTAATCCACTTGAATTTGAGTTTTGTGCATGGTGATAAACATGGGTCTACTTGCATTTCTCTACATGTAGACATCCAGTTAGACCAGTACAATTTGTTGAAGATGCTGTCCTTTTTCCATTGAGTAGAGTTGGCTTCTTTGTCAAAAATCAGACGACCATATATGTGTGGATTTATTTCTGGGCCTTTGATTCAAGTCCATTGATCAACCAGCCTATTGCTATGCCAGTGCCATGCTGTTTTAATTACTGTTGCTCTATAGTACAGCTTGAAATCAGGTATGGAGATTCCTTCAGAGGATCTTTTATTATACAGGATTTGTTTTAGCTATTCTGGGTTTTTTGTTTTTCCATATGAAGTTGAGAATTGATCTTTCCATGCCTTTAAAAAATTGTGTAGGTATTTTGATAAGGATTGCATTGAATCTGTAAATTTCTTATGCTAAGATGGCCATTTTTGCTATGTTAATTCTCCTGATCTACGAACAAGGGAGATTGCTCCATCATCTGATGTCATCTTCAATCTCCTTCTTCAAAGATTTGAAGTTTTTTTCAAACAAGTCTTTCACTTGCTTGGTTAGAATTACTCCTAGATATTTTATATTGCCTGTGGCTATCATGAAGGGTGTAGTTTTCCCTATTTCTTCCTATGCATGATTGTCATTTATATATAGGGAGGCTACTGACTTTTTTGAATTAATTTTGTATCCAGCCATTTTGCTGAAGGTGTTTATCAGCTGTAGGAGTTCTCTCATGGAATATTGGTGGTCACTTATGTACACTATCATATCATCTGCAAATAGGGATAATTTGACTTCTTCCTTTCCCATTTGGATCTCCTTGATCTCCTTTTGCTGTCTTATTGCTCTGGCTAGAACTTCAAGAACTATATTGAAGAGATATGGAGAAAGTGGGCAGCCTTGCCTTGTTCCTGGTTTTAGAGGAATTTCCTTGAGTATCTCTCCATTTAATTTGATGTTGGCTAGTTGCTTACTGTACATAGCCTTTATTATATTTAGGTATGTGTTTTGTACACATACTTGTACAAACACTTTCAAAGTCACATGGTCTCTGGGTGGCCAATGCCAGGACTAGGTTCTAAGTATCTATCTCTCCTCCTGGAGCTCAAAGGATTTAGAAAACAGGTGACCTTATTTTTCTTTCCTCGTTCTGAATCTTGGGGAAATTCACAAGCTAGATCCTAGAAATGAACCCAGTTTTCTGAATGTTCTTGCCCCTCAGTTATTACCAAGATATATCCAGATACCAAATAAGGGGGAAAACAGATTTTCTTTCCCTGCATGAAGGTTCCTCTTGCTTCAACTCTGGTCTGAGTGTGGAAGTCCCAGAGGATGAGATCTGTGAGCAGATGCTTTGCTGATGATTTGGAAGGAGGAAGAAATCAGGAAACCTTGGCAGCTGCTTTTGGCAGGAGGCATCTTGGAGCAGACATCCTCCAGATGCACAAGGAAGACCTGTTATTCCCCTTGGCTCTCCATAGTGTCTCTGTGCCATAGCTGCCCATAATGTCTGTGACTGTCTCTACTTGTACAGTCTGACTTGCATCCTAGACATCATTTCCTCCTTGAGGCACAAGGAGCTTGGGACTCACAAGTAGTGGAAAAGGCTTCAGTTTCCAAGGAGTTCCAAGAGAACTTGCTATGGTTTGAAGGGGCAATATTGCCCTTTATTTTCCACTTAAGAGGTTTAATAGTGAGATATAGGGACCATCTACACACACACACACACACACACACACACACACACACAGAGAGAGAGAGAGAGAGAGAGAGAGAGAGAGAGAGAGAGAGAGAGAAAGAGAGAGAGAGACAGAGAGAGAGAGAGAGAACGAGAGAGAGAGAGAGAGAGAGAGAGAGAGAGAGAGAGAGAGAGAGAGAGAGAAGTAGTGAAAGGTAGAGAGGAGCTAGAGAGAGAGGAGAGAGGTAGAGGGGTAGAGAGGTAGAGAGAGCGCACCATGTGGAGTGTCCTATTTTTTATATGGCCCACCCCCGTGGCAGGTAAGCAGTGACATCACAGGTAGGTGGACTGAAGCAGAATCCTAACATTCCTACCTTTTCCTATATTTAAAATTAGGAAGATTGGATTGTTTTTAAACCATGAGTAGGAATAAAGTCTGCTCTTGAGTTGCCTCTTTTAGATGATTTCTCTGTGGTAAGAAAAGTCTTGAATGGAATGGTCAACTGCAGTGGTGCTTGGGGATGCCCTGATCTTCCAACCACCCCACAATGCACAGAGATGTAGGTGGACCACAACTGTTCTTAACTCCTTTCCCTCTCAGTTTTGGCTCTGACCTTCTCAGTAATTTACTTTTTATTTTCTTCTTTCTTGCTCAGACTCTTTGCCCTTTAGATGTGTTTTTCACAAGTCTGGATAGTGGATTTGATTTATGTGATGGGTAATACAGTGCCTCTCCCTAGATGACAAAGGGGCCATTAAGTTACTTAAAAGAGACAAATACATAATTCTGAGATATAGACTTTATACAGAAAATGAGTGAGTGAGGTTGAAGTTTTTGAGTAAAACGTTGGATGTCTCGATATAAAATATATTGATCAAATAAAAATAAAATTAAAAATACTTATTTCATAAAAATATTACTATGCATTTAAAATACATATGCATGTATTAATAAAACATTGCTGCTGTAATAAAAACAGACCAGAGATAACCGAAATATGAATGATTTTTTTCATACCTAATGTAGCAAAATAATCAATTGTGCAGTTAATGTCCAGCTAGTTAGTGTCCATGGTGTCCAGTTCAAGAACTTCTTCTTTGGAGTCCTAGAGGTCCTCCAAAGTTTATTAACACCTTCTCACCCACCTGCATTGATCTGGTTGCAGTGGTATAGAAAGTTTCTGTCACCAGTTCAAAAGATATTGAGTCAACTTTGACCCAGAATAAGATGGCACAGATAGTTGCAGAGATAGGGCCCCAGCTACGGTCTACTGAAGGCAGAGTTAGAAAAGGCTACTATACTCTGAAGGCCTACTTGGCATGGGACTTAAGGAGTAGAAGTGAGCAAATGGGAAGAAGCAAAGTCAATGTGAGGCTGTGTCAGGAGGATGCTACTGTGTACACTCAGACCACATCCAGCAAGGACCACATGAGATGTACATCGGACTCTGCCTGGGATTCTCATCAGGAATGGCTAAAAGCTCTCAGTTCCCATCTCTCCCTTTCACTTGATGGAATCCTGATGTGCTGTCCCTACTATGTGCCCCTTATGTTTGCACATGACAGGAGAATATAGGAAGTGTGCTTTTCCAGGCCTAGGAAGATACTGCTATGCTATGTAGTTTCTAGGTAGAACTCTGAGAATGTAAAGTATGCCAAGGTAAATGTCTATGGCCCAGGTAACTGAGATCAAAGGGGAGGTTATAAATGTGAGGCACAGTGAATCATGTCCACTTCGATACTATGATGTTGTGGCTTGGGACAACAAAGATGGATGTCTAGTATTTCTGTCTACCATGGCTCCAGGGAAGGCCAGCTGATTGCCAGCCTTCTTTTGATTCATTAAAGCATGGGAGAGCATAGTCTCAGGGTAGTAGAAATTTTACAATGGCCTACTTCATGTGGGAAGCCAAGAGGTCCTGACTGTTTTCCACAAGTGGAGAAATAGAGGTGGTATGCCAATAGCCATGACACAGCATGGAGTGCCTCCTCAAGCCCATGTGCTTGCTAAAGTCTTCATCTCAGAGTCTTTTTACTGAGAAGTGATAAGGTCTTTAGGAGGTGGGTCTGGTGTGAGATCCTTAGGTCACTGGAAGGTTCTGGAAGGGATTGTTAAGATCTTAGCCCCTTTCTCTTTCTTTCTTTTTTTTTTTTTCATAACTTATTTTTGAGATTATAATAAACTTACATTTCTCCTTTCCCTTTCCTTCAGTCAACTGTCTAATATACCCCTTCCTGCTCTCTTTCAAATTAATGGCCTTTCCCTCCACTAATTATTATTGTGCGCTCTCTCTCTCTCTCTCTCTCTCTCTCTCTCTCTCTCTCTCTCTCTCTCTCTCTCTCTCTCTCTCTCTCTCACACACACACACACACTTTTTCCTAAACATAATATGTTGAGTCAATATGATGTTACTTGAATGTGTGTTTTTAAGGTTGACTGTTTGGCACTGGACAACCAGTTGGTGTACTCTTCTTCCCTTGGGATGGCCATCTTACATCTTCCAGCTTTACTCAGTTGCCTATAGTTCTTATGTAGTGTTGAGGTCTTGTGGACTTTTCCCAATGCACTTTGGCATGTCCACTGGTGTCATCTTCTTTCAGCTCAGTGTTTGGGCAATCATGTTAATGAGACTGTATGGGTGTAGAGACAGAGTCTCATAACAAGCTTCCTGACCCTCTATCTCTTACAATCTTTCTACCCCTTCTTCCACAACATTTTTTGAGCCTTCAGTGCAGGAGTGTTTTGGAGATGGATCTGGGCTCCACAACTCTGCATGTTGGTTGTATTTTTCGGTAATGATCTCCAGCTGTTGCAAACCAAAGTTTCCTTGATGAGGGGCTGAGACTACATTTACCTGTAAGTATAAGGACAAATATGTGTAGGTTGTGGTTAGCTATTTTGCTTCTTGGTGATACATTCCTACCATGAAGCAGTTCCTCACCACAGGTCCAAGAGTAATGGGGTCATATGATCAGGGGAACATTTCCAGCTGTGAATAAAAAAGTGAACCAACCTTGTTATCTTTTTTTTTAAATTTTTTTTATTTTTTCCCTCCTTTATTAATTTATTTTTGTTACATCTCAATGGTTATCCCATCCCTTGTATCCTCCCATTCTTCCCTCCCTCCCATTTTCCCCTTATTCCCCTCCCCTATGACTGTTCCTGAGGGGGATTTCCTCCCCCTGTATATGCTCATAGGGTATCAAGTCTCTTCTTGGTAACCTGCTGTCCTTCCAACCTTGTTATCTTATGTGTTGGGCTGAGCACTTCTTCTCCTTCGCTCATCAGTCTCTACTTCAAGGATGGTGACAGAAATCCCACCCCCAACTTGTGCCTTTTCTTGCTTTTCTTCTCAGATTAATCTGCACCATACATCTGTCTCCACAGAACCAGTCCTGGGACTTTTTCATCCACAATCTTCTGTACCTTTCTGTGACAATCTCCTCCTTACTTCCTCATGCCAACATGGTTCTTCTGTGTCTGGACACCAGAAAAACAAGAAGACCTTGTTGTCTTTACTCAAGAGACAGAAGAGGAAATTATGCTCCTCTTGTATCCAAACTTCTCAGTGTCCTCCATGAGTCAGTCCCTCCCCAGGCTTCAGCATCCCTCCTAGTGCCACTTACCTTGTCTGGAGTACTCTGGCTTTGGTCCCTGTCTCATGGTTTCTAAAGGCTGCCATAATCTGTTTTTTTTTTTTTTTTTGTCATCTCTCACAGAAATAAAGCCTCCTTTGGCCCTATTCTTAGCTACCACAGTCCTTCATGTCATACTGTGTTTTCTGGGGACTTCTTTATAGGCCTCCATGTCTGACCCAGGCAATGCAGGTGGTCCATTGTATTGTCCAATTCTTTGCTCACCCTGGGGACCATCTGCTTCTCTAGACAAAGTGTATCTGTGTGTCCTCCACCAAGCTGCCCACAGCATTTGCGAGTCCAAAAATTGAGAAGAGCTGAAGACTGGCCCTTCCTGGTCACTAGGAGTAAGACCACTTTCATATCCGTGAACATAGAGAAAGTGAGTTGGGCTTTAGGGGCCAGAAAAGACAGCATTATAGAAAAGAACACGGATCCAGATGCTGGACCTGGGGGGAGGAACAGGTAAGATGCAGATGGTCTATGCCCTCCCACCCTGGAATCTTCTATATGTCAGTTCTTCTTCACATCAGCTCTATTTTTTTTTTTTTGCCTCATTGTACTCCTTGCCCTCTTTCATCTTCTTTCTCATTCCCGCCCTTTCCTTTTCTTTCTACTCCCCTCTTTCCTCTCCCTAGTCTTCCACTCTTTTTCCCATCCTCTCTTTTCTCTTCTCTGATTTCCCACTGCCCATTCATATCTCTTTCCCTTTTTCTTCTCTCCTCTTATTCATCCTGTATTCCCTCCTATCTCATATCCCTTCCCTCTTCTGTTTTTACTCCTCCAGGCAGGAAGCACTGAGACCCCACATGGGATACCTTGGGGAATATGTCTGGTTTTCCATCTAGTTTTTCTGAGGTTCTATAGAGCATAAAGTTCTTTTTTGGAATGAGGTATAAACAAGAATTGATTTTTTGAAAATTGGATGTAAGTGGTACATGTTTTTAATGCCAGTATTTGGAAATCAGAGGCAGGCAGATCTTTGTGTGTTCAAAGCCAGACTTGCCTATATAGCAAGTTCTAACCCAGCCAAAACTACAAAGTGAGACCTTGTCTCAAAACTAAACACAAACAAACCCACCAACTAACCAACCAAACATGCATGCTCCTGTGGCAATGAGCAAAGAGACACCTTGTTGTGGGTTTTGTTCTTATTCTTTCTTTCTATCTATCTATCTATCTATCTATCTATCTATCTATCTATCTATCTATCATCTATCTACCTACCTACCATCTATCATCTGTTTATCTGTTTGTGTGTGTGTGTGTTTGTGTGTGTGTGCACTGCACTCAGAAGCATGCCATGGAACACATGTAGAGCTTTCCTCTACCATGTAGATTCTGGGCACTGAACTCAGGTCATCATGATTATCAGCAAGCACCGTTAGCCCCGATAAACGGATGAGTCGCCCAAACCCATTTGTGAGGTTCCCTTGTGATATAGAACAGGTTTGGAGAGGAGGGCCGTTGCAGCAAGAGCTTGCGAGACACTTCCCAGCTCTGCAGCGGGGTCCTAGGAGGTGTATGATACTATGTCCAGCAGGTGGGTCAGAGAATTAAAGACATTGTCAAGTGCTGAGCCCCGTCTGGCATGTGCTTCATTTCCCATTAACGTCAACATCGCTTTAATGACCATCAGTTGCCAGTTTTCATTGAGCTATCTCCTGTCGGCTGACTCCAGTGAATCAAAGGCATGCACCACGTGAATGCAGCCTTGATCGTGTTGTATTATCTCCTCCCTAGCACACACCTTGCTGAGCGCAAACCCTCCCTGGCCATGAGGAAGAAAGCACGCTCTGCTCCTACCCTGTACATTGCCTGCCATCAGGCAGACACACAAAATTAGCAATTAGCGTTGGACACCTCCGAGTAATGCTGAGGATGCCTTTCAATTAGCAGGCAGCTGCTGAGCTCCCCTTAGTTAGTGTCACTGTTCCTGCATCTACTCTGCATGATAATTGCAGTATGCACCAATGTGTATTTTTAACTGCTCCTTTTCTTTCTGTTTCAAATGGAAAGAGTATCATCTCTTTCACAGAGGCTCAGCTGCAGCATTGTTGCCCCTATATAATAAACAAATAAATAAATTAAAAAAGACCTAAAAGCTACCTGGGGCCATTGTCCTTAAACAATTGGCCACATGAAACCCCAGGCCGTTCATTGGAACGGGCACAATGTTGTGTGTTTGCAGCCAGTTTTGAGAAGCTTGTAGTGTTCATAGACCACGGTGTTCACAAAGGCTCAGGCTCTAAGGATAATCACCACAAGCTGTTTAGAAAGAAAGCAGTTCCCAAATACCCCTTTGTAGCCCTCATTTTTTAACAGAGTTACAAACCAATGAAATGCCCATCAGACAGCTTGAGCTTAGAGAGAAAACTTGGTAATACTTTTATATTGTTTGAAGTGCTTTTGGGGGAGCATTTTTATGTTTGCAGACTTGGAAAGATTCTATGGTGAGCCCTCATGTGTCCATGCCCCCCCCACTCCTAAGTTTAACAGCTTACATAATAACCACATGGCAAGTGCCAGCACCAAGAAGTTCTGAAACATTAACGGGCAGAGAGCTGGACAGCACTGGGATGGAATGTTACCTGTTTCCTTGGTAGTGTTCCCTTCCTCTCAGGAACCACTGTTGTCATGACTTTAGTTCTTACTGAGCTGAGCCTCTTTTATTTCTAAGTACTGAGGGTTGAATTGAAGTACCCTTGTATGCCAGCCGTGTGCTCTGCCGCTCTGTTGTGTCTCTAGTTCGTTTGTTGCTTTTAGCTTACATTTTATCGTTTATTCATTTATGAGTGTGTGCACATCTGTGCTATGGTGTGGAGGTCAGGGGTGAAATTGTGGGAGTCTTTTCTCTCTTTCTACCATGTGGGTCCTGGAATAAAACATAGATCGTCAGGCTAGGCAGCAAGCACCCTTATCCACAGGGCCATTTTTACCAGCCTTGCTTTTAGTTTTCAGACAGGGTCTCACTAAGTTGACCATGTTAACTTTGAACTCACTGTGTGGCGAAGGCAGGCCTTAAATTTCCTCTCTTCTGCTTCTCCTTGCCACCACACTCAGATGAGACTTTCTTGGCTTTTCTTTCTCTTTCATATTCTAGATAGTTTTGAAGACCTTAGACACTCTATGGAAGGGTCTGTTGTTTGGACTTCTCTCATCAGATTGAGGCAATAGATTTTGAGATGAATGTCCCAGGCAACGGACTCCTTGGTTATGTGGTATTAGGGCTATTTGAAGCAGTATTACTCACACACTTGGCCAAGGTGCCTTCTGACTGATTTTTCCTTCTCCTATGTTTCTCACTATTGCAATGATAAAATACCCCGACAAAAAGTAGTTCAGGGGGTAAAGGGTTTGTTTTTGCTTACAAACCCCAGTTGTAGTCTTGTATTATGGAGAACTCAAGGCAGCCAGTTGTATCACCACCATAGTCAAGAAAAGAGAAAAATGAATGTGTGCATGCCTCCTTATGCTCATACCCATCTACATTTATGCACTCCAGGACCGAAGCTCAGGGAATGATGCTGCCCACAATAGACTGGGTCTTCCCACAACATATATCAAAATGGAGAGAGTCTCTTAGAGATATGCTCACAGACACCTCTCTCTAAACAGCTTCCCATTGAGACTCTCCTCCTACCTGACTCTAGGTTGTGTCCAATTGACAGTTCTGACCATCTCACTCCTGTATGGAGCGACTCTTTTCTGTTTTCATACATATTCTTTGGAAACAGATTTGATGACCAGTCCCTCAATGAAGAGAAGAGGAATTAAGTCTCCTTCCCCTGCTAAAAGGTTGCATGCAATATGTCATCTAAATCTTCTGGGGAGCCTAGATTTCATGGTCCACCCATCACTATATGAGTGGGATCTGGTAACTCGACTGCTTTAAGCCTTCCACTTCTTTCTTTTGCAAAAGGAGAAATTATATTTAAAAAAAAATACATTCTTCTGGTTTTCCCAGCTCAAATGACCAGTGATCAGCTTATAGTTAGGCTAATGGAATCTGCAATTAGAAAAACAAGGGTTTAGCTTCTAAGTCTGCCACTTGCCACCAATCCTAGATTGTTTTGTCCATAAAATAGGATGGTGGCATTACAGAGAGAACCTGGCAGGCATTTTGTGCAAAGAAACACACCACACACTTCAACTACTATTTTGACCAAATGGAAATTCAGCAATGTTTTGGTCAAAGTTAATATTTGATAGTATAAAAAGAATAAGTTTTCTTGCCTATGTCATTACAAACAAGCGTTTTAGGCTCTTTTCTAGCCCTATTTAAACTTAGTATGAGAAACAGTTGCCCGAGGGCCCTCCCCCAACCCCTGCCCCCAGCTTTAGCATAGCCGACAGGTTCTGCAGGATTGCATCTTCAGTAAAATTCTGAGACCCCACTTCAGGGTGGACATCCACCTTCTGGGCCCAAAGCTATCCCAGGCTTCAGAAACTGCTTACTACAAAAGAGTTCATGGACGACAGCAAAAGCACAAATGCCATGCGTATCCTGCTGGCCTCCAGATATCCAGAGCTGGGAACTAGGATCCTAACAGGGGTTTAATGTCAAAGAATGTCGTCTCTGTCCTTAGTGGATACAGCAGGTTTTGAAGCTGGTCATCTTTCCCTGTGCAAATGCTTCAAGTGTATAAAAGTGAAGAAAACCTAATTGTGCAGCTGCATAGTTACTGTCTGATACTGGCAAAGCTCAAACTGCCTCGAATACTTCTATACAGATGTGTGGTTGATGGGTCAATCTGTCTAAGAGAAAATCCACAAACTAAAGTAGATGGCACATCAGGGGGCTGTTGTATCAGTGAACGAGTCCATGAAATTCCATTATAGACTAATACCTTGACAGAAGAAATAGTAGCAGGCATGGAGAGATTTACTGCCATCTTAGACTAATCACAACCAAAAGGGCGATCATCTAATAAAAATGATCAAGAACCTCTACTGCTTAAAGTCAGGCAGACACTATGCTTCCTACAAGGAGGCAGGCAAATGGAAAGCACTTAAGACAAAATCACTTTATGAAAGCAAACAAAGACATCCACAGCCTGCTTGGAACTGCAAAAATCCTCACACGTAAGGATGGGCTCAGGGAGGCAATGAGCAGAAAGCAAAAATGTGCTGTTTAGGGAAAAAGAAAGCAGTTAGGTAAAAGTTAAAAGCCTTCTTTGATTTCAAGTGTCCAAACACGCCTTCCAAGCGAAGCAAAACAGACACAGCTGCCAGTCAAACTTCCATCTGTTTGGGGATGAATCCGTCAGTGGTCTTTCAGAATACCTTCTGGTCTCCCTCTTCCCTCGCTCAGCCCTCAAGACTCCAGGATAAAATTAATCTGGCTAACAGAGTCGCTTTTACAGGACGGGTAGAGAGAAAAAGCAGGCCTCTGTATGAGGAGGAAAGAAAGAGCTCTTGGTGTGCTATTCTTAGCACCTCGGTAGAGAGGGAAGCCCCAGGGTGATAAGGGTGGGGGTGAGTCCTTCACCATCCCACAATCTTTTAATGAGTGCATTGATCAGAGGAGAGACGCAGAAAGCACCTTCCAGGTGCACCCGAACAAATATAAATTTAGCCCACTTGAAGATCCTCCACAGTTGGCCCATTCCATATTAACAGCGATCGAGAGAGGAGAGAAAGCAATTGCGGTTTCAGTGTTGACTCCATTCATACTGTTGGCAGTTTTTAGGAAAATGAATGACAGTTTTGTTTCTAAATGCAAGAGATATTTGTGAAAAACCCTATTCCAGCAATTAACAGTTCAAGATGAGACTCCTCCTGGTGTGTGTGTGTGTGTGTGTGTGTGTGTGTATTTGTGTGTGTATTTGTGTGTGAACATGTATGGGCATGCATGCAAGTATGTTCGAGTGTGGAAGTAAGGGCTGGATTATGAATGTCCTCCCCCATTGCTCTCCCTTTAGTGTTTGAGACAAAGTTTCCCACTGATCCCAGAGCTCACAGGCTTGGACAGCTGGTCAGTGAGCTCTGAGGGTCTACCTGTTTCTGCCCCACAAGTGGTGCAGGGACTCCTAACTGGAGTGTTCACATGCTAGCATGGCCATCTGCCCAGCCCCCTGGTGTTTAATCCGAATTCAACCCATTCAGGCTGCATGAGGAATACTTGACAGCCTTTGCAAATTATACAGGCTGCCCCGGCAGAGGTTGGCTGCTGGCCAGATGTTCCAGAGAGTTATGGGCATGACAAGACAGCTGGAGAGGTGGAGGATGTGCTACTGGGTCACGTTTAAAGTGACTCCAGTGTGAGCTCTTTGTCACACTAGAAAAGTGGCCAGCTTAGTGGGATGGTGCTCCGGCTTTTGGATCCAGACAGTGGAGTTTTTTAGTGTCTTTCTACTGGACAGCTTACTTTCACTGTCTGTCTGTCCCTCAGCCTCTTCTGTCCCAGGACTAAAATCCTGCATTATATAGTCAGTTCGATCTAGATGGTGTCACACACGTGGTGCAGGGATGGAAGGTGCTCATCTCAGTGCCTCGAGACTCACCTGCTCTTCATCACAAACGCCAGCAGGATTCTGACCACGCAGGTCGCGTGCCTTCAGCTCCATTTCTTGAATACTGTGCCCTTCTTGAGGGCTGGAGTCTTTCCTGATCTTTTTTTAAATCAGATGAATGCTTTAGCACCTTGGAAAGGAGGAGTAGGTGCCTCTACCCTTCCTCTCCAGAAGAAAATCCTGAAGTTCAGAGAGGCCCAGGTTGTTTCCGCAGTGCCGCTGTGCTTGCCCGGTGCTATCTGGTGTCTAATAGGCCATCTACCAACCGGTAGAAGAGTGAGAATGGGGGCTGACTGAGGACTTCAACTTGGGTCTCTTTCCAAGACTCAGCCTCCTTCACCCCTGCCCTTCCCTTCTCTGTAATACTAAGCTTACACTCCCTGGCAGCCCTAAGGAAGCACAGGCCCTGCCTCTTCTGACTTTCTCTTCAAAGTGGGTCCCATCAGCAACTCTGATTTCTATAGCCTTTTCAAAATGTATTTTTGGCATGAGCAGTAGTGCCCCCATGTGCTTTTCTAAGAAGAGTTGGCACAATCGGAAAAGATCCAGAAGGCTGTTTTTGATTGTTGCCTTTAAGTGGTTCACTCCATGAACTTGGAGTTGACAGAACTCCCTGTGACATGAAATCTAATACTATTTTTATGCCCTTTAATCTATATTTTAACAGACTCTTTCTGTGAGGCTGCGGGACCTGGACTTACAGAAGCATGTCAGTGCGTGTGGTGAGGACAGACTTGACCTGTCTTACTCCAAGGCCCAGAGTCTCCCATTCAGGGTCATTGTCAACCCTCTGGTTTCTTAACTGCTGCCTTTTCTGTTGGTCACAGCAGAGCTCTCTGGATCTACAACACATCCTTCTTATCCCTTCTCTTTTCTTAGTCCTTCCTGCTCATTTCCTGTCCTCTCCATCCATTCCTCCCCAGAAAAGGGGAGGCTTACCATGGATATCAACCTGCCCTTGATATCGAGTTGCAGTAGGACTAAGTGCATCTTCTTCTACCAAGGCTAGAAAATGCAGACCAGTTAGGGGAAAGGGATAAAAGAGAAGCAATGTAGTCAGAGATAGCCCCTGTTCCCACTGTAGGAGTCCCACATGAAGACCAAGCTGCACAGCTGTTACATGTGTGCAGAGAGCCTAGGTTCATTGCATGCATGAGTGCTGGTTGGCACATCAGTCTCTATGAGCCGCAATGGGTCCAGGTTAATTGATTCTGTAGGTTTTCTTCTGATGTCCTTGATCCCTCTGCCTCCTTCAATCCTTCTTTCATTTCTTCCACAGCGTTCCCCAAGCTCCACTTAATGTTTGGCTCCGGGTCTCTGCATCATTTTCTATCAGTTGCTGGGTGAAGCCTCTCTGATAACAGTTATGCTAGGCTCCTGTCTGAAAGCACAGCAGAAAATCATTAATAGAATTAGGAGTGGGCTCCCTCACATGGCATGGTTCTCAAACTAGACCAATCACTGGTTGGCTCTTCCCTCAAATTCGGTCTGTCTTTTACCTCTGCACATCTTGTAGGCAGGCCAAACTCTGGGTCTAAGGTTTTATGGGTGGGTTGGTGTCTCAATGCCTCCATTGGAAATCTTAACTAGTTACAAGAGATGGCTGATTCAGGCTCTACATTCTCCATTGCTAGGAGTCTTAGGCCACTCTCATAGATTCCTGGGAGTTTCCATTGCCCTAGGTTTCTAGCTCTTAGCAGAGATGCCTCCCCTCAATCCAGTTGTCTCTTCCAGCACTTTCTCACTCCATTTTTCCCCCTTCACTTCCACCTCATCCTTCCCATCCCCATCCAGTCTCCTCCCTCCATCCACCCCTGATGAATAGGGCTCTACTTTCTTAATGAGCTTTCCCCTCCATGCAGGGTTATTGTTAATAGATTTGCCATGTTGCTAAGTCTCAGAGTCAATATGTCTCTCTTCTCTGCACAGCTCTGAATTGCATACATCCAAGCCAAGAGATGTAGCCTGGAATGTCACCTTCCAGTGGTCGGAGCACAAGATGGGCTTCATGTACGGGGTTCACTTTGAGGAGGAATGCTAGGCCTGTAGCACAAGGTTTGGGGAGAGACATATCAACCCATGCCCTCCCACCTCAGCAGCTGGAGGAGCTGAGATACAGGGGAAGGAGCTATGCATTGTCTCCTGACCTGTTGTCATAGTTAATATCAATTTCCAACTTTGAGGCCTAGAGTCAACTGGAAGATGGGCCTCTGTCCGGGAGTGATCATGATTAGATTGAGATGAGAAGACCTGCCCAATGTGGGTGGCACCATTCCCTGGGATTGGGTTACAGACTTTATTTGTTGAAAATGTGAGCAGTGCACAGGCATTTGCTACTTTCTGGTTCTTGGCTGTGGCTGCAATGTGAGCAGTGGCCTCAAGCTTCTGATGCAGTGTTTTAGTCTCCAGGATTAGCTATACCCTTGAATGATAAGGACAGCTAAAACCCTTCAATCCTTTTGTTGATTTTGTTGGAATTTTATCATAGTCACAGCAAAAGAAGCCAAGCATCTGCCTAGAAACTCAAGATCTTGGAGGGCTAGGCCCCAAATCTTATGGCCTGAAAAACCAAGTTCTCTTTTTCATAGGTGGTTGAAGCCAAAACAATGCTATGCATAGCTATTTCCACCCCAGAGTCTCTGTTAAGTACCCAGTATGCTCCTGAGTCCAGTTTCTTCCCAGTATGCATAGGGTCTCTCTTTCTAGGTGTACAGGCTGACTTTGAAAGTGGAGACATCTGACTCGATGATTCCTAAAAGAAGGGCAGAAGGTCAGGCTTGTCATCAGAGAGGGAAGAGCAAGTCATGCACAGACATAGCACACAGATGTGAGTGTCAGTAGATTTCAAGCTCTGAATCCTGTTGTGTCTCTTGCATCCACTGTGGAGTGTGAGTAAAAGCATTCATGGGGTAAGTCTAGAAGGATCATCTAAGACCAGACTGGTCAGGTTCTTAATAATGTCACTACAAGGTGTTTCCTTCCTTCCTTCCTTTCTTCCTTCCTTCCTTCCTTCCTTCTTTCCTTTCTTCCTTCCTTCCTTCCTTCCTTCCTTTCTTCCATACTACCCATCTTGTTTTGAAAGGAAGCTATAAACTATTAAAATAAAGAAGAGAGTCTGCATTCATTGGCAATGAAATAAAAGAGGGTTAGCTGTGTCTATGACATCACTGGAAACATCTGAAATAACAGCTTTCATGTATTGGAAAATAAGAAATGAAGGGCAGCCACCAGGTCAAAGGAGAACAAACAGGAATGATATTCGCTGCTCCTCTTTGTTGCCTAGGAAGTGTTTCCAGGAAACACACAATGAGGCCAGTGGCATTCCTGGACACCTCATTTAGCATCTGGAGAAGCCGCAGTGGCCTGGATTCTGGGAGCTGTGTTCAAGAAAGGGGACAGTATTGGTGTTGGGATGTCTGAGAGCTTTAAAGACCCCAAACATAAGCTCTGCTTCACGGGGCTCGTAGAAGAGGCCTCTGCGGTCTTAAGCTGGCTGAGGGATGCTTGATACTTGTACTAGAGAAGACCACCCGAGGCCAAGAAAAATATCCTTTAGTGGATGCTAAAACTCTTGAAGTTGCATAGTCCTGGAAACAAATCACATCCCTAGCAGCCATTACAGGGGCTCTCGATACACAGAGTACCGGGATGGGTGCTCAAAAGGGCATTATCTCATTGAAGAGACACAGTGAAGCTGGTCCTGTCTGACAGTGCGTACAGGCAAACCTTGAGAAAAATCAGTGTTTTCTCACGTACCTTAGCCCAAGAGCAACTTTCAAGGCCATTAATAGAAATACAGAGAAAAAGCAGCATCTGGTAATTTAAAGTCATCCATGTCTACACTTGCAGAACAAAAGCATGAGCCACAGTGAGTATTTTCAAAGGGTCAGGTACAGGATCATACATTTTATTCTTAACATATAGAAATTGGAAGCAGAATGATCAGAAGCTGTAAGTCAGCCTGGGAGATATAGACACAGTCTCAAAAAGCCAACTAACCAACCAGCCAAACAAACAAGCATAAACACAGACATCAACACACACCAACACACACACACACACACACACACACACACACACACACACACACACACACACCACTCAATTAAAAGATTTGCATGAAATGACAGAATTAGACAAGAAAGAAATTAAAGCAGTTATTTTATAAGTATCTTCCCACATTCAAGAAGTTACACACCAATGTTAGTTAAAAGCATAAACTATATGTAAAATCCAAGTTCCAAGAGATGAAAAGTATCTGAGATACAGAATATACCGAATGGCATTTAATTGTATAATTGAAGCGATGATGATAGAAATTATCCAAAATACACTGAATGGTGGTTCATTCTAATAGTGTGAGCTCCTAGGGAGCTGAGGCAGGAGGATTGCATTAATTTGAGAATAGCCTGGGCCACATAATGAGTTTCATACTAGGCTGGCTTTCAATGATACTTTCCCTTAAAAACTAAAAAAGTGGAGGAAGGAGAAGGAGGAGAAGGAGGAGGAGGAGGAGGAGGAGGCAGGAATCTAAAATGAAACAGGAAAAAAAGATAAAAAAATAAATAAACAGAACATCAACAGGCTGTGGGATGATATCTCAGGGCCTATTAGAAGTACAACTGGAATCACAGCAGAGAAGGGAAAGAAAAATGTGTCCAAAGATATAATTCCTAAAATTTCCCAAGTGTGATTAAAACTACACAACCTTAGATACAAGAATTTCAAGTGTTTTCACTTTGAAAACAATAAGAATGGCATACAGCCTGACTGATTTTCCTAAGACCAGCGACTAAGAGAGTGTTATAAAATGTCCAGGAATGCAGGCAACAGGCACAAGAAGCAAGGAGGAGAAGCGTGGGAGCCAGTGTGGAGAAACATCTGTAAAATATATTTTAAAAGGGTGGGGGGAGGGGAGTCAACCTGAAACTGCACAGTCAGGAAAACACCTTTCTAAATGAGAGTGAATGCTACAGCTCAAAAGAGAGATTTGTTTAAATGCGCAGTTTAGAGAGGTCGCTGGAGTGGTAGTGATGAGAGCTCGGCAGTATAGCTGGGATATTACGGTCCAGAGGCTGGATGGTGAGCGCCTGAATTAGGGCGGCTGTTGCAGGACCAAGGAAAGGAATGAGGTAGAGAGGCATGCAGCTTGGTCTGCTGGGGGCTCTCTGCTGAGCCATTAAGCCTATTTTCCACAGCACAAATGACGTGTTATGTCTCTCTGATTCCCAAAGATGTAAGGCAAGCCTACTGGCAGCTCTTTACAAATGTAGTTTCAGGGGATGGCGAGATGGCGTAGTCAGTAAAAACACATTGCCAAGCCTGACATCCTGATTTTAATCTCTGAGATGCACATGGCGGAAAGAGAGAACTGACCACCCCCCCCCATGCCTGCGCTATTGTATATACATACTCATACATAAACATGTCACTTGCATGTACACACACATGCACATGCACCCACCCATTCCCACCGCCCCATTTTTTAATTTAATAAAATGCAGTTTCAATTTTTTCACCTTTAATTGGTGCTTTTGTTCATATGTCTCAGTTATACTAGGTACGGGCTTCCCTTTGAAATCACACTGTCAGGGGCTCTACAAATCACTATTAATACAACTGACATGATTAATTTTGACAGGCAGCAGTTTGTTTTGAAGCTTCATCCACGTAGTAAAGAAAAATAAATAAATGAGCTAATCTTTTCAAGCCTCCGTGTTTCTCTCCTCGACAACCTGAATTCATTTTTAAAAAGCGAATGGAGTTGAACACTAGCATAAGATTAAAATAAGCAAAATTTGTAAATATAAATTAACTTCCACTTTGTAGAAAATGCCTCTATATGATATAAGCCTCTACCCTTTAAATAATTTAAACTCCTAAAATTTAGGTGACAAATGTAGGAGTGCTGAATGAAAATAATTAAAGTCATTATGGCAACAATTAGATTAATACTTCCCAGACTAAGGTGGCTATTAACCCATGCAATGATTCATTTGTTCAGCAAAGAGGGACACTTGGGAGCAACAGCAACAGTTTATTCAACCTTTAAGATCTGGATAAAAACCCACCATAGCTTTCCATGACTCTTCCAGGTAGAACTCACCATCTGCTTCTCTTGATTCTGTTACACCGTGTAAACATCTTGAGGATGCTCCTCAGTCTCGGACTGAATTCTTCCACTCTGATTTTTAGTGGAGAATTCTCATGGCTGGCAAATGTCCCGTCTTTGCCATCTGACAGACCCCAATCCTTCTTATTGCTTCGGCCTTACTTTGCTTTGTAATCCCTGTGGGTCCTCACACTGTAAAACCATGAGAAAGAGTTTTCCTCTGTCATAGTCACGTGTATTATCAGTGCCTCTTAGAATACCTAACATAGTCGGGATCAATTTGGAACGACCATATGAGTCCAAGCCCTTTTAGATCCTTACATGCACAGTACCAGGTGTGCAGTAATTGTTCAGCAAATAGGTGTGTGCTATTCTAGATCGAAGCAAGGTTCTTATGTGTGTCTTCTCCAAGCTATGGATATGCAAATGGCTCATCACACAGCTTAGAGATGAGTCAAACACTAACAGAATGATTAGTTTTAATTGCAAGCACAGTAGAAGACTAGGGTTTTAAACACATGGCCATAATGGTTAAAGAGGGAGCTCGGGGGACACCAGCTATGCTAGCAGGGCAGTGCATCTGGCAGAAGAGTGTGCTGAAAGGGCTGGGGAGCAGCTCTGTGCCATTGCAACATGGGATGTGTAGTGTCTGAGGACGGGGCCAGATGAGAGCTGTGGGCTCTGAGGCTGGACTAGAAAACTGAGTGGATTAGATGCTGCTTTGTCACTTTCCCCTGCTGATTATTGTCTGAGTAGAGTGGGAAGACCACCACACTGGGAACGAATATATATTTAGTGCCATTACCTGCATTACAACCCTGTATATCTATTGTTTAATTTGATACAGCAAAGCCATTAGAGAGTGTAAATGTTATGGTTTAGATGGCTTGTGTGTACGAACGCTTGGGTCCTCAGCTGGTAGGAATCCTCTGGGAGGCTGTGGGAACTCTAAGAGATGCGGCCTGGCTGGAATAAGTAGGCACTGGAGGGGCTGGTTCTTACTGCCAGGTATCTTCTTTCTAGTTGCTTTCTGTTTTGACATAAGGAGAGTCTCAGTTGTACATGCCTACAAGGCTATTTGTTACCATGTGCCTTTCTCATCCTCATAGGATGTATCCCTTTCTCCCTTAAGTTGTTTTTTTGTTAGATATTTGACGACAGAGGCGAAAACATGATAAATAAAATATATGTTTCATAGAACAGGAAACTGAGGCTCTTGAAGGCAAAATAAATTTCTCAGGTTGGCCCAATTAGTCAGGATCTGGGCCTGTCTCAATGAGAGACCCACCACACCATCACACAATAGCACAGAACAAATTAGCTGCCCCTCTAGCCTACCTCTCTTAATGATATTTGTATATAGTTCTTGTTTAATCTGATATATAATATTTACAAAATTATAATTATGTAAGCACTCGTCATTGCTAGGCCAAACAGCACACATATACAGCCTTTCTCCTAACAATTTCTGTATGTGTGGGCATTGAAAATTGCCTTAATTTTTATAGTTTCTATTCTGAAGGCCAAATATCAGTATTCACACCTTTTCGTATATGCCTATTGGCTCTTTTAGATCACCGAGACCCTGTCTTCCTGCGTTATCACTGTCTTTTCCATGGGGACAGCGCACTTCCTTAGCCTGACACAGGATGGCAACCCCAGGGTCTCCCCTCATTAAAACAACTCTCCGGAGCAGGATCCTCTGCCTCTCAGATCCTGGGTCCCTTCCTGTAGGCCTACATTTCATTACGTGCTTCACCAACACTTTCCTATAAGAGGAAATGAAAAAGCTAATTTTAATTTATTTTTATAATCCTCTTTTTGTTTTGGTTTGTTTTTTGGCAAGTCTGAAGCTGTTTTCATTTTCTTTTGGAGTTGATGGAGACTATGTTTCTAGGTGGGAAACATGCTGGGGACTGGTCCACCCAACGGCCATTTAATCCTCCCTTTTCTAAGGTTTCTTGTAATTTAAAGTCTAGGAAATTAAAAATGCATTCCTCGGGCTTCCAGCCACAGTGCAGTGCTATGTTCTCTCCCCCATTTCTCTTGCTGTAAAGAAATATGAAGCCAGGAAAAAAATCACACAGGGCTACTACTGTGTTCGGGCAGTGGGGAACAGGTAATGTGTTTCTGCAGTGCTCAGAGAAGGAAGCCTCCTGAAGTGAATCTCATGATCAGCGACTTTATTCCAGCAGCAACGTCCTGACTGTGATTCTGAGTTAGACTCCAAGCAGAACACATAGCCGAAGTGAGCCTAAGAGATAGCAGAGGTGAAAACACCAGGCAGATAGCAGCCCGGGGCTGGGAACAGGAGAGGAGGAACCTGTGTAGAAAGGATGTTCTGTAAGTTTGCAGAGAACCACAGAGATGCTGAGGCTGCACGGGGTAGGTCACTCACATCTGTGCCACAGTGTCCTGTGTAGTGTCGAAAGCAACCTAGCTATTACAGGTCAGGCAGTGATCAGGCATGTCGGGGCTCAGAACATTGAAGTTCTCTGCCAAAGTGGACACCTTGCCTCAGTGCTCTGGCATCTAGCTGAGATGCTAGAAAGCCCACTATGCGAGGGGAACACCATGGCCTCAGCCCACAAGGGGAATGAATCAGAAGTTTGTGCTCTATGAAATGAATGGGGCTGGAAACATACCTTCAGTTGTCCACAGACTTGGCAGAGCAATGTATTTTAAAATAAAATTTATTGGCACATTTTCATTATGTACAACGATGGGTTTCATAAGGACATTTAATTGTATCATATACGGTGACTGTGTTTATCTCCTCATTCTCCTGCTAGGTTCCCTTTTTATCCTAGGCAATCTCTCTCTTTCATTCTCCGATCTCTTAATCTTATTTCTGCTTTCATTTGCTCTCTCTCTCTCTCTCTCTCTCTCTCTCTCTCTCTCTCTCTCTCTCTCTCTCTCTCTCACACACACACACACACACACATACACACACCTGTGTAAAATCTAGACTGTATAAAGGGGAAATGATGTTAATTTTAAAATCAATTATTCATTCACTTTACATCCCAGTCGTAGGCCCCTCCCTCCTCTCTTCCCAGTCCCCTTCCTTCCCCCATCCCCCACTTCCATATTCCTCAGAAAATAGGAGCCCCCCTCCCTGTACCCATCTACCCCACCTCATCAAGTCACAGCAGGACTGAGTTTGTCCTCTTCCCTTGTGGCCTGGCAAGTCAGTCACATTTTGGGGAAGTGATCAAAAAGCAGGCAACAGAGTCCATGTCAGAGACAGAGTGATGTTCATTTTTATATTTGGTTTATTTCCCATAATATCATGATCTCTCCTTGCATTTATTTTCCAGCAAATGGCATACTTTATTCTTCCTTATTCTGAAGAAGATACTAAACCGAAGTTTTTAAAATGATATTGATATGAAAGTTTATATGATGTCTTTTCTACAATGTTCAGCATTAAACAAAAATATGACTAGCCATTGGGCTAAAATATGGTTAGACTAGAGGATAAGAGCTCTTACTGCTCTTGTAGAGGACCTGAGTTCACTTCCCAGTCCCCAGGTTGGATGGCTCACAACTGTCTATAATGCTAACTCTAGGGGCATGTAATACCTCTGGCCTAACCAAGTACCTGCACTCACATTCACATGTTCATACACAGTGACACATTCCTACACATAAGTTAAGAAAGACAAAAACAAAATTTAAAACTATGAATAAACACAAAGAATTAAGAAGACAAGATGCACAGAATAAACAGAAAACAGTGACTAGGAAACAAAGTCAAGAGCATGCATAAGTTTCACTTAGCAATAGTCACATGAAAGTAAATTTGATTTTAATAAACGAATAGATAGAAAACTTCAAAGAGAAAATGCATCCTATGAAACTGAATGGAAATTCTAGAGCTTAAGAGAAATGTCACCAAATTTAACTGCAGATTGGAGATGGTAGAAAAAATAATAGATTAACTTGATGATTGATCAGTGTAAAAGAAAAAAATAAAGAACTGGAGAAAACTTAAAAGAGCTACAGGAATGTGTTTAGATATCCTCAATTCTCCAGTACTCTAAGCTCTAGAATAGATGCTCGTGAAAAAGAAGCAAAATAAATAGTTTTGAAAATCATGGCTACCAAGTCCCAACATTTAATGATTCCTAAATCCTCCAAATCAGGCAGTCATCAAGATAGAATAATAGAAGCAGAATCCTATCCAGTGGCATTATAACTGAGTAGATGAAAACCAGAGAGAAGGAAGCCAGAGGAAACAAGGCGGCATCCCACACAGGGGAATAAACATAAGGCCTCTGCTAAATTTTTATTAGAAACAATAGAGACCAGCGGGTGACAAAGTGACACCTTTGAAGTGGTAAGTGAGAAAAGCAGTAACTAAACTGTGACTCTGCATCCAACAAAAAGTCTGTTCAAATGAGGTGAAATAAAGGCATTTCAGTGAAATGGCATTTTGGTGACACTCCACGGTCACTATCCAAAATGCGACAGCACATTCTTCAAGGTGAAGGGAAACGACATCACAGGAATTTAGATGTGCAAATGAAATCAAAATTAGCAGAGGTCATAAGAACAAGATCATTTCTCACTTCTTACAACTTTCATGAAAGGTAAGTTGCTAAAATGCAGGTATATAATACACTTAAAAGTAAATACATAGCAATAAATTTTAAAATGTCCCCAACTTAATAATACAGTACCAACGAGAAGAATCCTGATGCTCATCCCAGAAGACAAATAACATTAAATCCTCACAAATTTCTTTTTTTTTTATCCTCACAAATTTCAACATCTTAGAAATAAGAAAGGAAGCAGATACTGTGTTAGATTATAGAACACTGAAAGAGAGGGCAACCAAATGTAAGACATGGTCCTCAAACACAAACACATACACTCATTCACATGCACACGGCTTGATGGAATGATTTACAGTGCTTGCTTTGAACATGGACAATGCATCAGGCAATCTTATTGCTTCAAAAATAATTCTCAAGCACAGCCATTGTGTTGTGGTATGTAGGGAAATAGCTTAGTTTTTTTTGGTGATAAATATTGCCATCATTAGTGGTCACAGACATGATTATAACTTGCCTTCAAATGTTTTATTAAAAGGGGCAAGGCTGTGGTTCAGTGACAGAGTATCTGCTCAGCAGGTGCAAACCCCAGCTCCAGATGATCATTTGTTCCTGTGCAACAGAACTGTGACTCTAACTGAAGACTATATAGGTATTGTGATGGTTGGCTTTGTCAACCTGACACACCTTGAATCACCTGGGAAGACAGTATCACTGAGGGGCTGTCTACATTGAGTTAGCCTGTAGCCATGTCTGAGGAGGATTGCCTTTATTGATGTGTGAAGATTCACAGCCCTCAGGATGATGGACACTAATCTAGAATTGTGCGCTGAGATAAACCTGTGCTGGTTAGCTTCTTTGTCAACTTGGCACAGGCCAAAGTCATCTGGGAAGACAGAAACTCAACTGAGAAAACGTCTCTCTCAGATGTCTAGTAGGCAAGGCCTTGGGGCATTTTCCTGATTAACGATAGACGCAGGAGGGCCCAGTTAGCTGTAAAGCACTGCCATTTCTGAGAAGGTTGTTCTAGGCTGTATAAGAAAGCAGGCAGAGTCAATAAGCAACATTCCCCCATGGTCTCCGTTTCAGTTCCTGACTCAAGGTTCCTGCTGGAGTTCTTGTCCTAACTTTCCCTCATGATGGACCTTAAGCTAAGACGAATTAAACTCTTTCCACCCCAAGATGCATTTGGTTATGGGATGTATCACAGCAACAGAAAGCAAACTAAGGCAAAGTCCTTTCCCCTTCAAGTTTTTTTTTTTTTTAGTGGGGTGGGGGTTTTAGGATATTTTTTTATCACAGCAACAAAAGACAAAATAGGAAAATCATCCATTTTCTTACTTAACCGTAGGTTGGAGAGTTCTGACATGTAAAAGATCCGAAGTCAACAAACAACAACAAACAGTTTTTGTTACTGCCAGAGCCCCCTGGTAACTCAGCCTTCACTAATGAGAAATACTCGTGTGTGAACTTAACTGAGCAGAGTCATGGAGTGAGGCACCCTCGGGCTGGAGGGTGGAAGAGGTAGAGAGGCTATTTTGGCTAGACAGTCCCAATCTGTCAATCTCCTGCAATGACAGAAGCAGCTTCTCCATCTTATAAGGAACATGACAGTTATCCTGCAGGCCCAGCCTAGAGCTCACTTACCAGATGCTCCACCATTTGAAAATTATTTCACATTTGATTAACATTTTAAACTGCACATTTAATATAGCTCAGTGTAATATTTCAGTCCTTGCATACGGTGTGTACTGATGGAATGCAACCTCCTGTTTATCACCCACTGACTTACGCCCTCTATAGTAATCACCATCCTATGCTCAGGTAGTCCCTTTTGAGATCCCACATATAGTGTTTGTTTTTCTGAGGCTGCCTCATTTCACTTACCCGAATATCCTTCACTTTCATTCATTTTGCTGCAAATGACTGGGTCCCACTCTTATTTATGGCGGTGTACTACCGTACTCCGTATATATGCCACAATTGCTTTCTCCACACACCTGTTGGAGGGGAGTCAGGCTGATCCCATGGCCTGGATGTTATGGATGCTACTGCCATAATGTGAACCTCTAGGTGTCTCTTTGGCTTGCTGACTCTTACATCATTTAAATATATACTGAGAAGTCAGAGAGCTGGATCATGTGGCTCCTTTGTTTTTCATGTTCTGGGGCAGGTACACACCACTCTTCATATCCGACCTAATTTACATTCCTGCTGACTGTGTATGAGAGTTCCTTTTTTTGTGTGCCCTGACTGGCAGTTTTAATTCTTTATTTTATTTGTAATAGTCACCATTCATTCTACCTGGAATGAGATGATACTACATGTCCAAGATTAGGACTTCCCTAATAGCTATCAATATTTGAAAAATCTGCCCCATGCCTTAGCAATAAATACTTCTTAGACAGTTTGTGTGGTTCTGTCAATTTCAACAGAACATTGGCAACCTGCAGGTAGAAATGAAGATTGTCCCCGATTCACAGAGGGTTGGATTATGAGTGCTTGTTTTAGGACAACGCAAACATGATACACACTGAGTACAGAAACTTGACCTTTACCCTGGATATGCAGTGTGATGCTCTCACAATGGTGGCTTGAGGCTGCGATTCCTGTCTCCCTGTCAGCTATGCCATCCAGAAGGGAGTAGCTGCCATGGTGGGTTTGGTGCAATTAACACAGTTTTAGCTTGTGGCAGTTTTAATTCACAATGAGCTTATTGGGTCATAACCCCATCATAAATTGAGGAGAGTCTATATGTTTTATTCATGTATGCATCTTAAAAATATCTGCCTTATTTTGTCAGTGCTAATGCTGCTATTAAAAAAGGAAAGGAGTGGGGGAAGGGTGGGGAGAGGCAGAGAGAGAGAGAGAGAGAGAGAGAGAGAGAGAGAGAGAGAGAGAGATTATGACCTCCTTCCTAAGAAAGTACCCCTTCCTTCATTGCTCTGAGCACGTACTGTCCTTTCATTTCTTCCCTTTATTACACTACTTCCTGAAAGTGTGCATCTGTCAGGCTCAGGAAATCTACATTTTATATTCTACATTTTTCTTCATCTAATTCTTTTTAACCACACAAACTAAGAAGTATGTGTTAGGAGATGAGGAAGGACTGGATGTGGGCAGTCTCACTGGAGTAATGAAAAAGGAAATAAAGCTAGCTGTTTTAACTCTACCGTGAGCTTTTCATTTTTTGATGGTGGATAAGCATGCAAAAATATATGTGACAGTGAAAGTGTACAATCCAGTGTGCAGCTCCACAGCTTCAGAATGGCTGATCTGACCGTATAGAGGTTCATTGAGATGTATACATAGACTTTGGATTAGGTTAATTTTAGTGCAATGACATTTTTATTTATTTTTATTTTTTCTTTTTTGTTAATTTATTCAGATTACAACCCAATTGTTATCCCATCCTGCCGTTCCTCCTACCCTCCCATGCCCACTCTATTACCCCCCTTAGGTCCATGTCCAAGAGGGCTCTCCTTCCCCACTTTATGGTCGCAGGCTAACAAGTAAGTAGTCTGCCTATTCTTTCTTGGAGTGCCACCAGGCCTCCCCACCAAGGGAGGTCGTCAAATATGGGGCACCAGAGCTCATGTCAGAGTTAGTCCCTGCTCTCCATATAACTGTGGAGATTGTCCTGTCCATTGGCTAGGTCAGAGTAGGGGTTCGGTGTTTACTACTTGTATTGTCCTTGGTTAGTGCAATAATTTGAGCAGACACCCCTGGGCCCTGATCCACCTGTTATGACGTTCTTCTTGTAGGTTTCTAAGATCCTCTGGATCCTTCTATTTCCCTATCTCCTATATTTCTCTTACCTAGACTCCCGGTAGGATGTCCTCACGTCTATCCCAATCTCCTGGTAAGTGAAGACATTCATGGGACATGCCTTTTGGGCTAGTGCCCAATTATAAGTGAGTATATACCATGTGAGTATTTCTGTTTCTGGGTTAACTCATTCAGTATGATCTCTTCTAATTTCCTCCATTTGACCACAGATTTCTGCATTTCCTTGGTTTTTTTTTAAATAGCTGAGTAGTATTCCATAGTGTAAATGTACCACAATTTCATTATCTATTCTTCAACTGATAGACATTTAGGCTGTTTCCAGATTCTGGCTATTATGAATAAGGCTGCTATGAACATGGTTGAGCATATTTCTCTGTTGTATGATGGAACATTTTCTGGGTATATTCCAAGGAGTGGAATAGCTGGGTCTTGAGGAAGCCCTATTCCCGTTATTCTGAGAAAGTGTCTGATAGATTTCCAAAGTGGTTGTACCAGCTGCAATGACATTTTTAACTTGCAAGTTCTTTATAATAAAGTTTTAATTTTTATAAGACCTAGATTTTAAAAATATAATATATTCTGATTTTTGCCTCTTTCAGCTAATAAAGTTTTAATTTTTATAAAAACTTCATTTTGGAAAACCATATATTAAATGTCTTTGCTAAGTTTTATATTTTTGGTTGTGAGCCTATACTTTAATGGCTGAGCCATCTCTCCAGCCTGTCTTTGATAAATTTTAAACACATTTAAAGTGTTTTTTCTTTTTCTGAGTGTTATTTGTTCAGACTTCTGTTTTGCATTTAAATTTCAATGTTCATTTCTTGTTTTTTAATTTCTGAAAACTTATTTTTTTTCTATTTTCTCATTGCTAGCTATGCTGTTTGGCATATTGTCTCATTTTTTTGGAGATAAAGCGATTTTTAGCAAGGTTTTCTGTCCCTGATTTTACTGTTTCCTCTATGACATTATCCTTCCACTGTGTGATTATCTGTCTCTTTCAGTTCAGAGGTTTTCTTTGGTGATTTTGTGATATCTGGTTACCACATCCTAACTAAGAAGTAAGTGTGCAAGTCACTAGGATGAGGATAGACAGCTGTGTCTCCAGACAGGATTTATGGAGCCTAGGCTTTGTCCAGGACTGTGTGTGGGTTGAGTTTCCCCTGAGGGAAGCTGAGGTAAAGTGTCAACCATGAGCAACTTCTTAGTACCAGGGCAAGGTAGCAGAGTTGTTATCACTCTTGTGCCTCAAGGAAAAACAGGAGTAGTAACTAACAGTACCCACCTTTTTGATTCAGGCAGAATGAATGAATGAGTGTGAAATACTCAGAAGAGGGCAAGGCACACAATGCTCAGGAAATTTCATCACTGCCTCGTTGTCAACCATTGGTATGACCAAAGTGGAAAAACTCTTTTTATGCCTCTGAGTGGCCTAGCTCCTGGGGTCCTGAATGCAAGAGGTAGGGGTGGATCGAGGTGGTCTCATTGGCTCTTCCTACTCCCATTTTGACCACTGTGTCCCCTGTGCCCAGTGTCACTGTTATCTAACAACCCTTGAGACCCATTTTTCTGGACTAGAATGCTACAGTCTTGCAAGGGTGTGCAGACACCTGTGTGGCTGCTTGCTGGTCTGGCCAAGGTCAGTAAGGCACTGAGTGGCTGCTGCTCTTCTCTGAATGCACCTAGACTCGTAGCCCACTCCCTGCCTTGGCTTCATCTTATGGCTGCCTTCCTACATAAAATCTGGCACTGCATACTAGGTGGCTTTTTTGGAGCAGTTTGACAGATCCCTTAGGATCCTGAAAACACCGAGGTAGCATCTGCAAGCATCCTAGCCTAATGCTGGGGTGCAGAACACCGATGATAAAGGGGTGTGGTTCCTTTTATTCCCTCCTGCTCATCTTCATCCCCTTTTCCTCCTTCTTGCTGTACCTCCTCCCCAGCTTTTTGCAAGCATGTATTTCAACCTTCTCAGGCTGCTTTGGAGACTGCCTTTTGTAATTACAGCAGCATGTGTGTAATGTCTGTGGCAAATTTATTTCCTCTCATATTTCTTGTAAGTGTTGCTGATGCAGAATGAATACCTCATATGGCTCAGCAGCAAGTAAGTGAAATGTAAAACTTGCCTTATAATAAGCCTGTACAGGAGGCACACATGGTTCTCTCCTTTGTCCTAAACTATGTAGCCAATTAGAAGCTAGTCCCGGAATAAGACAGTCCACCCTTTTCCCAGATGCATCAGTTTCCTCCTAAGCAGAAATAGCCCTGAGTTGAAAGGAGTAATGCATGACGCAGTGCCCTGAGCTCTGTCCATGGCCTCCTTCCAACCAGGATGCTGCAAGTAGCAGGGAGCTTAGAGCAGATGCAGTCACCCCTGATGCAGGAGAAAGTTGGGGTTCAGAAACTAGAGTTTACCTTTTCATTGTGAAACAGGTAAGAGGCAAGTGCTTGGGCCCCACTAAACCCACATTTCTTTCAGTTATATTATAGAGCCAAGACCTACCTGTTAAGATTTTGAAAATGAGATGGCATGCAACAGATATGATATGGAGAGATTTATTTGAGGGAAGGGAAAGGGAGAGGAATTAGGACCTGAGTGGGTCATAAACATAGAGAAGGAGAGAGAGAGAGAGAGAGAGAGAGAGAGAGAGAGAGAGAGAGAGAGAGAGAGACAGACAGACAGACAGACAGACAGACAGACAGACAGACAGACAGAGACAGACACAGACACAGAGAGACAGAGAGTGACACAGAGAGAGACAGACAGGGAGAGAAAGAGAGAGGGAGAAAGGGGGCATCCTTAGGGGAAGTGCAAGAGAGAAGTACAAGAGTAAGAGCAAAGTCAGGGAGAGACAAGGTGGCAGGTTGCCCTTTTTATAAAATGGCATACACCTGGTGGCAGGTGATGATGTCAGAGGTTGCTAAGCAACCTAGAAGCAGGCCACTTAGTATCCTGTCCATTCCTTATGACTCCTCCTGCCTGTACTTGCACTTAGTACCCAGCGGTTGCTTTGATATTACTTGTTTTTAATAAATTTATTCAGAAAATACTTACAGTGCTGGAATGAGTCTGGGCAACAGTGGTCCTGATGAATATGACTCTGTCTTTCTTTTCATCTCTCACCAGCAGTGGGGGGAGTGACTTTGATCAGATTTTCCCCATTCTAGGTTGGGAGCAGGATACAGGGCAATCTGAAAGCACCAGGGAAGAATGGAGCCTCTGTTTTCTGGAAGCTTCCAGTGTGTGGCTGGAACTGAGTCTTGGGAAGAAAAGGAAATAGGGATGGCCTATTCCGGGTAGGGGAGGTACCCATGTGTGATGGTGGAATTGGGATTCAAACTCAAGTGGCTCTCAAGGCCAAGCATTTTCCTCTTGGCCACATTGCCTCCTAGGCTAGAATTCAGGTTGGGGCACTGATGATTTTCTTTTATAGAGAAAAACAGAGCCAGGATGAGACATTTCAAACCCAAAGCCCCTCACCTACATTCCCCAAATCATTGCTGTTTCATCCTCCCAATGGCACCATGGGATTGTCCTTAATGTAGATCATCCAGGCTCAAAGTTCCAGCATAATATCTTTGCTTGCTTGTTTGTTTTTCAGGTGGCAATGCTAGGCTATTGACCAGGGATGTGGAATTTCAGGTACAAGGCTCTGTTGGGAGTATGCCTACAGATTTGGTAGAGGGCCTTTCCCATAACTACAATGTCCTCCTAGCAATTCTACATGGGGAAGCCACAACTTATTGCTCAAGTCTTGTTGGATGAATATAAAATGTGCTCCCCCACCCCTTCCCATCCCCACCCATAGCCTCATGTGGGTGAATACTTGGTTCCAGTTGATGGCACTGCTTGGGAAGGTAATAAGGATTTTAGGAAGTGGAACTTTGCCAGAGGAAAGATTTCCCTGTGGGTGGGCTTTGAGATTTTAGTCTTGGACTCACTTCCTGTTCTATTTCCATGCTTCCTGTGTGTGCATGAAATGTGGCAATACTGCCTGCCAATCATGCTACTTGCAATGCCTGTATTCCCTCTGGAACTCCAAGCCAAACAAAATTTCTTCTCAAAATTGTCTTTTGTCAGGGTATTCTATCACAGCAACAGAAAAGCAATTAATATACACTCAACCTAGGTGAGGTAACACAGGGTTCTTATCCATGCTCTCTAATGAATTCACACCGCACCAGCACCTATCTATAAGCCAAAGCTCAGAAAACGTTAGAGACCTTCCCAAGGGCATATGCTAGCAAAGTGGAATCAAGATGCAATTGTAAGTTCAGTCAGCCCCACAGCTTTCTGTATGTTGGGAATGAGGCATCTTGTATAGCCTCAAAAGAAAGAAAGAAAGCTCTATGAAGAAAGATGTCCCTGAGATTTCAAAGGGCTCAGCGTAATAACCAAGATTCAGTTTCCAAATCCCACTGGATTAAAACACATGGGAATGAACTGGCTCAGAGGCAGATCATATGTCCAATGTTTAAGGCTTTATTTGACCACATGACACTGTGACCCACATCTTCAAAGCCAAGCTGGGAACAGTTGGTAGGAGGACAGCCATCAAGGAACATACTCTGCACTGTTCTACTCTGTGCACAGTTCACACCTGTGGATGGTGCAGCTGTTGGATGTCTAGTGATGAAACAGGCTGTCTAGGAGTATCAAGGCCCTTGCCCCTAGAAGATGAAAGAATAGAGGCTGAGTTAGACCATCTTCTGCTGCTGATACCTAAACCTGGGTATAATGGAAACAATTTATTTATTTGTTTATTTATTTTATTTATTTATTTATTTATTTCAGAGCTTTGAATTTTAAGAGCATCATACCAACATCTGCTTGGCTTTTGTGGAGGTTCCATGTCACATGCTGCATGACATCATGGCCAGAGTACATGTGACAGAGTAGGTTATTCATGTGGAGGAACAGAAAATGAGAGAGAAAGGGAGAGAGAGAGAGAGAGAGAGAGAGAGAGAGAGAGAGAGAGAGGAATAGGGATAGAGAGAATGTCCAGATTTGCTTTTCCGTAAGAACCTCCTTGCTAGGCCTAGCCAGAATCCCATGAGAACAACACTAATTCCTTGCAAAAGCAGCATGCTTTCCAATGACCTAAAAACCTACCAGTAGGTGCTGCCACTTTGCAATCCAACCATGCCAAAATCTGCTCTTTCAACACACAACCTCTTGGAGAGCAAACCTTGCTCAGACCCTCGCACATGCTTACCAGAGAAACTGCAGAGGAACTCCTGTGGCAGTTTAAAATAAAATCACTGGTCAGATTAAGTTAAAGCCAACAAGAGAAGAGGACCTTCCATAGCACCCACAGCATGTGGATGGCAGGAATGTAGCTCTCCCCTGTAGAGCAGTCAAAGACAAATTGCATGTAGAAGTAGAAGGAAGAAGGCTTGTGGGACTCTTATAGTCAGATAAGTACAGAATAGCCTCTGTTTGAATAGAGGGTCTATGTTTCCTGGTACAGACCAAGGCCTTAGACTGAGAAAGTATGGTAATGGACTCTGTTGGACACTGGTAATAAGAACACGGTTATGCGTGTGGGACCCTGTGACTGTTCTATGTGTGGGACCCTGTGAGTCACAGGTATTTATCTGCAGTATTTCAGTTACTTTTATGGCTGTGACAAAGCACCTGACAGAAGCAATTTAAGAAAGAAATGGCTTTCTGGGGCTCATGGTTTGGAAAATTCATGAAGGCAGCTGATAACAGTCAGGGAGCAGAGAGAGAGATATGAACGCTGGCACTCATCTTCTCTCTCCAAGATTTTTCTTTATTCTGTGTAGGATCCCAGTCCATGGCTGGTGGTGCTGCCCACAGTCAGGGTGAGTCTTCTAATTTCCAATAACCCAATATAGAAATCCTCCCATTGAAGTGCTCACGGGTTTATCTCCTGGGTGAATATATAGATCACATCAAGTTGACAATCAATGCCAACCTTGGACCTGTATGAACAAAATGCTGAGTTCAAAAGCAGACAGAGACATCATTGTCATGGGAGCATAACATCCCATAAGGGTGGGGAAGTGAAGAGCAACTGAACTAGTTCCAGGGGAGGGCAATTCATATGGAGCAGGGACTCTGACTAAGTTTATCCCACAAAATAAGTTCTTTGACTGACACTTTATTTAGCTGATAGCAAATATTCATTGGGGAAACCTTGCTCATCTGAGGGACTGTACATTGAGGTGCATATATTCCACTGGCAGAGGGGAGCTCAGGCTTGACACTACCCCCTGCTGGTTTATCTCTTAAGTAGGGTGAAGTATCTTGATAGAGTGAGGAAAAAGCAAGAAGACTTTTTAACAACAGTCATTTAAGAAGCAGCCGTTAAACTGCTACGAACCTCTAAGGGCTGCAAGAAACAAAGTGATTCTTGACCTGTCATGAAAAAGTAAGTTTTTTTTTCTCATATAACTACCGAAAGGTCCAGGAATAAATGTTGGTCTAGGTTGGAATTTTTCCTCCTGCTGTTGCTTAATTGAGCCCATGTGATGCTCGTTCAGTCAATTATGCAGTATTGGCCTCATGGTGGCTAGATGGTTGCAGCAGCTCCTGCCTGCGTTTTTCTAGCATCATACCTGGTAGAAAAGTGACAGTGGTGAATGTTGGGTGAGGGTGTCAGGGATCTGTTCCCTTCATTAGCTCAAGAAAGTGGCAAGAAGTGGCCAAAGCATCTACAAAAGTGCACTGTGCTTTCCAACATATTACTCTATTTGTATGTATGACTGTGGAGTACATATGTATGTATGTTCTTGTGTTACTGTGTATGTGAATATGTTAGTGTGGGTATGCATGGAGCCCAGATATAGATATCAAGTGTCTTCCTCAATATTCACTTGGGGGGGGGGCACAGAGTTTCTTATTGAACCCAGAGCTTCCCAGTTCAAATAAACTAGCTGGATAGAAGGAACGCCTTAAGGAACTCCCTGTCTCTTACCGTGAGTGCTGCGATTATAGGTGCTTGTTGCTGTGGCCAGAGTCTTATGAAGATATAGGGATCTATACTCAGGTCTTTGTGCATATGACTAGTACTCTGCAGACTAAGCCATCTCCCCAGACCGTCCTTTACCTTCTAACTTGGCCATAAGTAGCTACATTTCCCATTATATTTCACTCCCAATCCTAATGTGTTCATTTCCAGGTCAGACAGCCAAGATGAGTTCCAAGTGCCTGAAACTCGAAGAAACTTGAACAAAAAATGGAACTAAGGCTTGGGCAGTTTGAATGTGGTTTTCCTCCTGCACCAACAAAGTTTCCGAGGATTGCTGTCTGGTTCAAGCTTCTTTCTAGATTCTGCAGTCCCTTGGGCTATCTGGGAAGAGACACTGCTGGCAGGTTCGTCATCAGCAACAGTGCTGGATGGAATTCTCCAGCAACAGCAGGCTTATATTCCCATAGTCTGCAGCCAGGAAAAGAACAGATTTGCACAGGAGGCCTTGCCTACCCAGAAGTCTCTGATGGAGAGATTCTGATCCTTGAATTCTAGAAGAACTGTGGAAGGATTGTCGACACTATCCCAGGTGAAGGCAGTCTAGGCGGGTCTTGCCTCAGGCTCCACTGCTTGGAAACACCACAGGTACCCCCACTGAGATGGACACTATTGAAGATGGGGAGGAACCATCCTGGGTCTGGAATTCAGAAAATGGACTGGAGACTCCAACCAGGCGATTGTGTTTTTTATTAATATTTTATTAATTTATTCATATTACATCTCACTTTTTTATCCCATCCCTTGTATCCTCCTATTCCTCCCTCCCTCCCACTTTCCCCCTACTCCCCTCCCCTATGTCTGTGACTGAGGGGGACCTCCCCCCCCTGTATATGCTCATAGGATATCAAGTCTCTTCTTGGTAGGGTGCTATCCTTCCTCTGAGTGCCACCAGGCCTCCTCATCAAGGGGACATGGTCAAAAATGGGGCAACAGAGTTCGTGTGAAAGTCAGTCCCCACTCCTCATTCAATAGTGGAGAATGTCCTGTCCCTCTGCTAGATCTGGGTAGGGATCGAAATTTACTGCACATATTGTCTTTGGCTGGTGTCATTGTTTGAGCAGGGCCCCTGGGCCCAAATATGCCCTTCATAATGTTCTTCTTGTAGGTTTCTAGGACCCTCTGGGTCCTTCAATTTCCCCCATTCTCCCATGCTTCTCTCACCTAAAGTCCCAATAGGATATCCACCCCTCTGACCCACTTTTCTGGTAAGTGAAGACTTTCATGGGACATGCCCCTTGGGCTAGTGTCTAGATATAAGTGAGTATAATGAGTGAGTTCACCCAGAAGCAGAAAGAGTCAAATGGTATATACTCACTTATATCTAGGCGATTGTGTTTCTAATCAAACATCAGGGATCCTGGAAGGAGACTGGTCCTTGCTCCAGATAGACAGCCATAGGTGGAGAAGAAGGGAGGAGGCTGCAGGTTCAGACTGAGCAGGAGCACACGTGAATCAGGGAAAGGACCAGTGTACAGGCTGGACCACCGTGCAGGCCAGAGACACCTAGGGACCCGTCCCATAGAGCAGACACCAAAAGGTTTATTCTTGTTTCCCTTTAACCTTTTTTCCCTCTTGTGTAGGATAGCTGGGTTGTATAATAAAGTCTAATCATTAACAAACAGAGCCAACAAAGAACTGTGTTTGGATCGTAGCTTCTGGATAGACAAGTTGGGAGGCCATAGATAGGTTCCTGTGCCTTCCAAGCCTAGCTTTTTGTAAAATAGAGGAACCAGAGTCCTCACCTTACAGACTTAAGATGACTATTTAATGAGATCATGTGCTTGGCCCCTTGCATTACTCATGAAAATATCGGGATCCCTGTCATGTATGTTGCTGCCATCGTTAGTGTCTCTCCTGGCTGCTGAAACAAGTGACTATCAAGCTAGAGCTTTAACAAGACCATTATTATATCACACTTCTGAGGTTCAGATATTTAATTTGGTTTCAATGGACCATGACCCAAGTGTTAGTAGATGTCTGAACACTGTAGGGAAGAACTCATAGGCTTGCCTTTACCTGCTTTTAGATGCCACCTATGTCCCATGACTAAGGTTGTCGGCCTTCACCTCAGAGCCAGCACTGTTGCACCTCTCTGCCTTTATTCACTTATTATCCTTCTTCGTGTGTGTGTGTGTGTGTGTGTGTGTGTGTGTGTGTGTGTGTGTGTATGCGTTGAAAACTTTGTGAGGGTCATAGTGCCTCTATGAATAATCTAGTAGGACCTTTTCATCTCACGGGCACATTAGCAAAGTCCTTCTTGTTGGTTCTGTAACATATTTGGCAAGTGTGAGTGACTAAAGCGTGGGCGTCCTTGGTGCCCACTGTTCTAACATAACCATCACTTCCAACCTCCGTCCTCTTTGTCATCACAGCCACAAACTAAAAGTAACATCCCCTGAGCTGCGCCTGGTTTGGTGGCTTTGAAGGACATAGAACGTTGAGTCTATCAGAAGTGATTTCAGTGGGAAGGGGGCCTCGCGGGAAGGATGATTGGTTGGCAGGACTGAAGGGCCAGTGTCAGGGGCACAAACCACATGCTTCAAACAAAGAGAAAGATGTACAAAGTCTGCCGAACACATAATGGCTTAAAGGGACAACGGGTGATCTTGCTGGGAAAATTGAGGGATCTGTAGTTGTAAGAGTGGATTTGGGGTGACTCCACGAAGGATTAACTTGTGAGCTGCTACACGGAAAAGATAATTTAACAAATGAAAAGGTAGATGCTGTTCAAAGGCGAGGCCTCAGGAGAAAGGCTGCAGTCGCATTGCCCCATAGCGTCGTGGAGAAAGACTGGGATTTCTTCTTATGCTCAAATGAGCTCACTGCTTCACTGTTCCATGGCTTGGCAGTCCATCCTTTTATCCCCTCTCTGCCAGTGCCCTCCCCATCTGACTCTCACTCACACTAGACCCAGTCCCCGTGTTCCTGGGATTCCTGCTTCGGTCGGTCTCAAGGCAACGTGAATTTACTGACATCAGACACAGCTGTCGGTTCTTTGGGTGGAAAAGGTCTTGTATTGGTTACTTTTCCTCCAACCCTGAAGGAATACTGGAAAAAGTCATCTTAATAAAGGAAGAATTTACTTCAGTTCCCAGTTAGGATCTGCCCTCTACTGTGGTAGGAAAGGTGTGGTTGGGGTGAGCAGCTCAAGCTGAAGCAGCAGGAACACAGCGCTGCTTGCTCACATCTAGGTAAAACAGGAAGTAGTACATCTGAGGTTTGCCTCTCAGCAACCCATTTCCTTCAACTAACACCCCCTCCCATGGCTTCCCCTAAACATTTCTACCAACTGTGGACCAAGCACTCTAAAGACATGAACCTGTGGTGGGGGAGGACATTACATGCCTAAATTATGACAGCGTCTGAGGTCCATTTCTTTAGGAACTGTGGACAGAGTGTAGGAGTGTCATAGGCATGGTTAATATCCGGGAACTTGGTTCTGGGGTAGGTGAAGTTCTAGAATCTTTTCTGGGTGGTATGTGGCTCTAGGCTCCTTGCAATGGCTACTGGGACCTTTCCAGGGACTTGGGGAGGACTTCCAGCACAGCAAACCTCCTCCCCGAATAGAGCTTCCTCATCAATTAGTATCAAGTAAAGCAAGTGAAGGCCAGCATCCTCTCTCTTACTAGGTAGGGAGTACCAAGTACGCTATGATCACCTGTGGCTTAGAATGGGAAGTAAACAATGTGGCAAGAGCCCTATGCGCAGGGTTTGCGTTTTGGGTCTTTCCTTGCCTGGTCCTGCTTTGACACGGTTGAGATTCTCTTGGAAGGCCTATCAGTCATCCATGCTGAGCGCATACGCTGCGTACACCTCAGTCGATGTTTCTCAAATATTTGCCAGGTAAGAGTGGAACTTTGAAGGGGCCTCAGAAAATTTCTTTTCTTCCAGGAAGGAAAGGTGACAGGTGAAGATACTGTGATCACAATGTTGTTGTGGGCAAAGTGGAAGGCAGGGCCCCTAGGCTGGAGATGGCACTATGGGGACAGTTCATGATGATTCTGGGATCTCAGAAATTCAGAGTGTAGGGGACACTAGGACACAGGATGGGGGTAGTGATGGGGTAAGAGCAGTGAACCCAAGACAAAGGGCCTGTGGCCACATGGTAGCAATCTTCCAGGACACAGAGGGGACCCTTGATGGATGGTAAGCAAGCCACTTCCTTCTCAGATGAGTCTAGATGCATAGAGGGTGAACTGGTAGACCTCAGGAGAAGTGAGATTCCAGGAGCGTGTGAGGCTGTCACCCTTTTGGGCACAGGGATGAGAAACTTGTCGTTTCTACCTTGCTTGCCACCAAAAAGTTGGAGCCTAGCCCACCTAAACTCCCAGGGCTCTGGGCATTGTCCCCAGGTGAATTCATCCTCTTTTCTCCTGGAGGAAGCCACCACTGTCCTTGTCTCTGGAGCTCCTGACTCATGCAGTGATGACTGTGACATGATGTCTGGAGCAGATAGAAGCTCTCTATGTGTTTGCACTAAGAACTAAAAAAGCAAAGGCAGATGCTGACCAACCTGCTGAGCATTAGATGCCAAAAACTTCTGGTGCCAGTGCCTGCAGGATGCCCCATGATGGCAGCATGCCAAGGCATCTCAAGGGCTCTGGCTCTTGATTTTCCATGGATCTAAGTAGAATCTCCAGATAGGATTTTAAATGATGGAATAAATGGATAATGTATGAGAAGAACACAAAACAGAAGAGGGACGAATCTCTCTGTTAGCCTCCTTGCCTCCCATTTCTAATCTTTCTCCATGGCTCTTATCACCTTCATTGGTTCTCATCCTGGTAGGCTATGTATGGTTTTCAGGCTGTACATGGCACAAGGTCCATCAGTAACTGATATGAGACTAAAAACACTCATAGAGATGTAGGTCTCACCACGGGGTCCAAGTACATTAAGGGGGAAGGCTTTTGGTACAGAGCCAGGGACATACTCTAACCACAAGTACACCCTGGGCATCCTTTGAGGTCCCCGTTCTTGCTCCTTGCTGGTCTTGTAAGCAAATTATTGCTCCTGTTTATCACTAATGGGGATAGAAGGGCCTTGGTGGGTGCAGAGCTTCCTGTCAGGTGCAGGGTTCTCTGATGGGCAGGAAAGAGCTCTGAGGTCACAGGAGCTGTGTGGGAGGCAAGAACCTGAAAGCCCCAGCTTTTGACAGCCAGAACCCCAAGCAAGGTTGCACAACCAGGCAGGAAAGACAGCAAGCAAGCCTGCAGAGCTCACTGTAACAACTGAACCTGGAGGTAAATGTTTGGACAGCTTTTCCCCAGTTGGCTTCATCTTTAACCTTATTTGCATGCTTCCTTTCAGTCCCTCAGAGTCCAGTTGACACCCCATACATTTGGACAGTCACTGGCTGAAGAACAGAAGACTAAGAGAGCTCCTTGAAGGAGGGAGAAAAAGATTGATGGAAAAAGGACTGTCCACGTTTTTTCCCTGCTCAGGGAGCTCACTCCACCCAGCAGCAAGAAGAAGACCTCATTACTGCGGGCTTTGCGGTCTTACAAGTTTAAGCCTAGCCAGTGTGTTATTGTCTTTTCCTGGTGCCTGTACATCAAGATGTGGAACTCTCAGCTCCTTCTCCAGCACCACGTCTGCCTGCGTGTCACCATGCTTCCTACCAATATGATAATGGACTAAAGCTCTGAGCTATAAGCCAGCCCCAATGAAGTTTTCCTTTATAAGAGTTGCCATAGTCATGGTGTGTCTTCACAGCAATAAAACTCCAAGTAGGACAGCCAGATAGCATTTTATAGATAAGAAAACCAAGTAGGGGTACTGCACCACATACCTAGAACCACTCAGTGAACATGCAGGAGAAACAGATTCTAAAAGTTGTTCTGGTTCCTGGTTGTTGAGTTGGGAAAAACTTGGCCCAAGCTGTAAATCAGGGCCCTGAGCACACCTGCCTCCTGTCTGTATGATATTAGAGTGGCCCATGTCTTGTCTGCTGTAGATCACCATAAGAGTCTGGGAGAGGACGCCATAGCCAGAGACTTAAGATTCATTTATATATAACCCTAACTTTGTCTTCAGAACAGTCCCTGAAGCCCAGGTCATCATCACCATGGAGTGGATGTTGTCAGGGGACATAGCTGAGAAACAGGTTAACTCTGGACCCCTGGGAGGGGTGATGGTGACTGCAAAGCCATCACCTCTGCTACCACCTCACTGAAATCCTGACAAAGCATTGGACATGATGTCTAAGACAATACTACCATAAAAAGTTAGAAAACGTTCCTGGGCTAGGATGGGGAAATGAGCTTGAATAATCCCTCTCTCATATTCTGGGCTATAATTTATATCTGTGTGATTACATTATGTGGTTACATATATTGCACCATGCTCTGAGTGGTCCTGGCTCACTCTGAGTGGCCATTAGGATCCTAAAGCCACCACTGGGCTATTCTGGGGAAACTGAGCCCTGAAATGCAGGAAGACATTTTTCTTTGCCGATACTGCATCTTGTCTGGCATCCTGAGCTCTAGAGGATACCAGCTGGTAAGGGAAGAAGAATCTGCCAGGTTATCAGTCTTTAGTGACTTCTGCAATGAGGTCCTACGTCCTTTGAGGCTGCTAAGGAGGTGACAAATGACTCAGAAGGGGCTGCAGGATTCAACAGACAAGGAGGCCAAGTGCAGGGGGGATGCTGGTAGTACAGTGTGAGGTAGAATTTGCATATTCATATTTACATACATTTGAACATTTGTGTGTGTGCACACATGTCTTTATATAGTATATGTGCTTTTCCAGCACTACTGGGGTACAGATGAGCCCCACTGGCATGATATTATGATTATTTCTAGTTAAAACCTGGTGTGACCGTTTGAATAGGAATGTCCTCCATATACTCATGTGTTGGAATGCCTGGACATAGGAAGTGGTACTATTAGGTGTGGTCTTGTTGGAGTAGATATGGCCTTAGAGGAAATGTATCACTATGGAGGCTGGCTTTGTGGTCTCCCATGTTCAAGCTGTGTCCTGTGTGGCACACAGTCTCTCCTTGATGCCTGTGGATCAAGATGTAGAACTCTCAGCTTTTTCTCCAGCACTGTTCAGGCCTGCAGGCTGCCATGCTTCCTGCCATGGTGATAATGGACTAAACCACTGAAGCTGTAAGGTAGCCCCTATTAAATGCTGTCCTTTATATGAGTTGCCGCAGTCATAGTGTTTCTTCACATCAATAAAGCCCTAACTAAGACACCTGTGGAAATGGCTCAGTGAGTCAAATGCTTGCCAAACAATCATGAAGACCTGAGAGTTTTATTTCCCCACCCACGTGGGAAAAAAGACAAGGTATGATGATTCCCACATGTAACCTTAACTTCTGGTTGGAGAGCACAGAGGCACAAGAATCTCAGGGATACACTGCCAGCCAGTCACAATGAATTAATGACCTCTATGTTCTATGAGAGACGCTGTCTCAAATATCAAAGTGGAAAGAAATAGAAGGCACCAGACATTGACCTCTGTCTTTCATATGTACACACACACACACACACACACACACGCACACGCACACGCACACGCACACGCACACGCACACGCACACGCACACACACACACACACACACACACACACACCAGGGGCTCACAAAACCTTCACAGTGGAACACTGTGAAAGGAATACTGACCCAGAAAGTAGGACCCTGAAATCTGATGGTGGCTCCAGTTCAGTGGGTGACATCATGAACTCAGTGCCCTATCTAAGCCTCCTTTCCAAACAGATGAAGCTACAAAGCCCAAACCCTTCACAGAGGCCAGTGAGGCTCAGAGAGAGTACTGTGGTTCACAATCCACCACCCTTCTTCAGTGTTGAGTTGCTGTTCCTTTAGCTAGTGGCATGTAAGCTCAGGAGCTGCAGCCATGCAGGAATGAAGGGACCCTCCTCTTCCAAGGTCACAACACCCACTCTTTGATAATCAGCTAGTAGATGACACATCAATACAGGTCAGGATCAGTTGGCAAGGCCTAGCCTGCCCAGCTAGAAGCTCCAGGGTGGTAAACAGAGGACATCCTTAGGTCTACACTGCATTCTATTTTCATCCTACAAGCCCTGTTTACCATTATCAGTCATCTGTCCTGGACACTGACTCCTGTCTCAGCACTTCCCCTCTGAGAACTCCAAGTAAGACCACAGTAACCCACTCTGTAACTCAGGCATCTGTGATCTGAGAAGTGAGCATCTGAACACTTCCCAGTCGGGCCTGGAAGGTACCCTTGTCTTCTGTGTGCTTCCTCTGTCATCTGCACCTGTGATGGGGGTATCTCTCTATCCGCTGGAGAGTTCAGTCAAGCCCTATGCAATCTTGGTCACGGTTACTATCTTACCTGCAAAACATATTAGGTGAGTCTCAAGATCTATGTCCATCTACTTGAGATTGTGCTCAGCCTGAAGTGTGACCTCAGATTGGCATCCACGCTCCTGGAGATGCATTGGAATCTAGCCTGGAAGGATTTGTGTTACCTTTGGGCCTGCCTAGCCGAAGCCACATCAGGACAGAACCTGCATCCTTAAACTTGGAGTAAGCTATTAAACCTCACAGATCTTCTGTTCATGTATTGTTAGAAACAAGCCTGCAAGTTCCCAGAGAGGAAACCGAGATGAGTCACTCTCTTCAGATATGTGTTATTAGGAGAGCAAGAACATCATCCAGGAGGTAATTAATGATGGAGCTGTAGATGAAGAGACAGGCCCTTCAGTTCTGAAACACTTCAGTGGGAGAGAGAGCCACCACAGACAGCATGATGTAAAAAAAAAAAAAAAAGAGCCCTAAGTTCTAAAGAACAAAGGGAATTCCTTGTTCTGAAAGGTTGTGAAGTTCAGGGGTGGGGGTAGTTTCCACACTGTGTGAGTAGCTCATATTTTCTGCCTTGTGATTCCTTGTATACACTTATATATTTACCTATATATATATATATTTTAGATAATATGTGATATAAAACAATTATATATTAAATATGTTTTAATATAAAATGTGAACATAATACATTTAATACATATTTTATATAATAAATATCTAATTATATATTAAATATTTAATCATATATTATATATAAATACTTAAATATAATAAATATATAAATGTAATATATACATGCACACATACATATATATGTGGAAATAAGTATACCTCATATTTTAAAGCAATCTGGGTTTGATATAGAAGTGGTATTGTGGTACAGCCTAGGTGAGTAGCTATAAGTAGGCTTAATTATCAGTGTTGCTAACTGTGTGTAGTGCTAACTGTAGAAGTGTGTGGCCTGATTTCTGTGAGGGGCCAGTTAGAAGAGCCATATGATAACTTTTACATGGAAGTGGGGGCAAACATTCCCTAAGCCTTCCTTTCATACAGAGTCCTGAGAGGCTGGAATGAGACAGGGAATGTGAATTCCCACAACAGTGTGAGGTTATAAAGAAACATTTTTTTTAAATTTATGATTCACAGACTTGGAAATTCTAATTGTATGGTCAGATGGCTCTATGGTTAGCTTTCCATTAATGATGGTGCATGATGACACAGCATGGAGCGGTCATGTACAGAAACAAACAGCCCCATCTTAGACTGAGAGAGACTAGGGTTCACTGTGGGGCATTCCCCAATGACAGGCCTCCTCTAAAATCACCATAGCAACTTTCATGATGGAAACTCTGAGAACCAAGTCTTTATGTATGTCCCTTTAGGGACCACTGGACATCCAAATTATAGCTCCTTACTTCAAAAGTGACCCTCTTCCCATTACATATCTCATGGTGATTTTCTTTTTTACTCACTGGATATGGAGTTTTGTAGAGCCATGTAACATAGTCCAGTGAATGAGATACTGGACACATCTGTTTAGATGCTTCTAGAAAAATGCTCGTGGCTTTACCCAAAATATCCATTGCCTCAGATCATCCATGAAAAACAAACCCCACTTTGGACAGCATCTCTATACCATGAGGGTGGAGAGCCAGCACGATGAAAGCAGCCAAGGTCAAGGATGGAGAGTCTTGGGGCTTGTAATATGACTACTGAGCTAAAGCAATAGCACTGGGATTAAGCATCTGCCTCCCATCCTCTGTGAACTTGAATTCTTTCTGCTTGTGCAGTCTTAAATAGAATATCTTTTTACCTGCAGCCCACACATTCAAACTAGTGTTAGAATTCAGTTAGAATCATAGCAATCCATGGCATCACACTACGGGAATCTAGAGGGAAAGCTTGATGGGTGGTTCTGAGGCAGATATTGCACGTCTAAGTTTCTATACGTTTCTGCCTTCTCAGCATTGATCTGGGTGCTGAGCCTGTAGAAGTTCATGTCCATCCAGAGGCATGGAGCTTCCTTTGCCAGACTGGGTTGAGAATCCTGCCTGAAGGAGGCACCTTGACCTAGCTCACATTGACCTTCAAGATCACTGGGGTAGCCAAGGGTAGATATTTCTACATTTCCATTAAGCTTCAGTTTCTATATTATATTTTCATCTCTCATGCTGAAATAACAACAACAACAACAATAGTTCTTACTAAGTAACCCTGGCTGGACTGGAACTTGATAGGTAGACCAGACTGGTTTTGAACTGACAGAGATGTACCTGTCTCTGTCTCCTGACTGTGGTGACACTATGCCTGGCCCTGAAATCATTACTAATAAATGCAATTTTAATTATAATTATTATGTGCTGCCGTTAATTGACTTTGGTCTATACAATATCTCCTGTGTGCCAGGTCTGTTGCTAATCATTTGCTATGTCATCTCACTGATCCAGCCATGTAGAAAGGCTATTCACACATGATATGGGAACTGACCCTAAGGTACAGAGATTGAATGGATGGATTCCACTGATATTCTGAGTGGAAATCAGCAGAGCCTGGCCCTAATGCCATTCTTCTTTGTTAACTGCCTTGAGAGAGTCCTCAGACAAACTGAAGCATCTGCTTTGGATTTGCACCAGCTGATGAATTATCCTAGTGGTAAAAAAAAGAAATAACAGTGACCTTGGGATATCAAGGATCTATGATTACATCTTCCTACCACAGTTGTTGTCATTGTTTTGAATTATTTTCCTTTTCTCTCTGAGATTTATTTAAAATCGAACTTAATACTCAACCTCAGGCAATTAATTCCCATCAGAAATAACAAATGCAAAATTGCCCAGGAACAATAGGTATCAATAATCTATTTTAAGTTCACACATCCGTCCATCCATCTGTCCATCCATCCATCCATCCATTCATCCATCCATCCATCCATCCATTCATCCACCCATCTATCCATCAATCTGTCCTTCCATCTATTCACTATTCTTCATTCACTCTGATTTTAATTCTGGGTCTGTACAGTATCTGTGCAACATACAGGATACTTGGTTCTGGTACTGGAATGAAGACTTCACCACTTACCAGCTGGGAAGTTCTGGGCATGTGGTTAACCTCTGTCAACCTCATCTTCCACTCAAGAGAGTCACAAGCACACATTAATCGTTTTATTCATATCAACTCATTAAACCTCCTAATGGGTTGAGCAACCTGAAATATCACTTTCAAAGTATTGGAAGTAAACCTTGTGTTATAGTTGAGTTGTATGGGTATAATACTTCATATTAGAGTAGAAATTATATATATGTATAGTGTGTGAATAATCTTAAATTTGAATTCTATACCAATGTATCAAAATTAGACTTATTTTTCATTGACAAAATTCTACACCAGTGATAACCTTGTGAGCAACAATTAAGTCATTAAAGTGAGGAGTAGATTCAATAATATACTTTTTGTCCTATCATCCCTATATTTTTTTATGTTCCCCCTTCTTTCTTTTCAATCCCTGTCTTGTAACCCAAGAAAGAAAGATAAGGGAAAAGAGAGACATCCTTGAGTCCAATCTTGTTTTCTCTCTGAATAAGACCACTAGGAACATATAACCAACTCCCAATGAAAATAAACATCTATAGCCCAAGAAGGCAACCAAAAACCTACCTAACCCCCTTAAAGGGAAATGGGGCATCATTCTCTTAAGGTTTCTCCTCTAGAAGAGCAGCAAGTACTCTAAATGGATAAGCATATCTCCAGACTCCACTGAAAGTTTTTGGGGGCCTCCTTCAGTTAATATTAGAACAAACAACAGAAATGGGACTGAGCATATTTTAAATTCACCGCAAGCTTTGACTTGTTCTTTTAAAAAGGACTTCCCCCTGCCCCATGAAGGTGATGAGCACACACACTGCAGATCTCTGATGGAAGTGATGCCTTAGTTACCATGGTCTCCCCACAGCATCATATCTGGCATAGGGTGAGGCTGTGGTATTCACAAAAATATAGGCTGATATAAATATTGGGATATTCGGCAAGCCTCTCTGGGATGCTATTGAGCTTGTTAGAAGTTCCTAGGTCTCAACACATTCCTTCCTGAACAATCCGCCCCCACCACCACAGGCTCTGCCATTACACAGGGAGGGATTTACCAGCTGGAAAGAAAAGGGAAGGGTGACATTGAAGCCTGGGATTTCCTGCCCTTTAATAAGTATTTTAGAACTGACACTGAGGGCACTTGTAATTCATCTCTACATCCAGTCAATCATCCACAGTTGGGAGCATCCATTTCTGTTTATTTCCTCCGGAGAGGCAAAGCTGCACATTTAATTACTTCTTCCTTTCTTCTTCTCTCTGGAAGCATAGACCTTTCAGTCGTGTGGGCATGGGGCCCAGTATGTCCTCTGCCATGGAAGAAGCTGGGCAGCACACACTAAAACTTGCACCTTTTATTCCCATCCTCAGCTGCCACTTTCCCCTCCTCCCCCGAGCACTGTCTAGAGACCCCTTCCCTTGTGCACTCCACACCCTTGCCTTCTGACCACAAATTAGCTTTCATTCCTGCCTACCCTCACTGCTGTCATCCATCCCTGCAATTCCCCCTCCACCCAGATGCCAGAGCAATCTTTTTTTTAAAGAGATTCATCTCACATTTCTGCTTCGGTTGCACTAGAAAGAAATCATGAGGCAAACTGGTGTAGTACTTGAGTGCTCATGTCTTATTGTATGCAGCTGTGAGCATTTTGACTGTTTAGACAGGGAAAGCTCACTAGTCTATCTGGAACACATCATGGGCTACCTTGAAAGGTAGAAGGTGAACTGAGTATGGACAATGAGGAGGTTCTATGGGGTACATTTGGGAGGGTACTGTATTGAACCCATCACCAGCAGTATTTGTGGGCCCATCCCAAACGAGCAAAGACACCTAGAGCATCAGGCTTTCACATGCCAACTGCTGTCCAGGGGGCTTCTCGAACCATGGCGAGGTCAGAAGAGAACCAGGAGTCCTGAGCCAGCCCTGTTAGGCATTCTGATATATAGTTGTTGAGGAGGCAAGGCAGGGTTGGCCTCAATAGGGAACCCAATCTGAAGCTGCATCCAGAAGGCTCCCTCAAGCCTTGTGTCTAGAAGCTTCTGAAGTCTCTGAAGTCGAGGCCACTCAGGAGAAATCCAAAAAGCTTAGGCTGCTGTCTCCCAAACTGCCATCTCCCTTCAAACTCTGACCTGCCTCTTGGGAAAAGCATAAAAACCATAAGTGACAGGTGCCCGTTGTCTCGTTTAAGTTACAAGCATGACAACAGCTACTGTACGCTTAATCTCAGATGTGATGATCACATTCATCCTCTGAAGTATGACTCTCAGTTGTCTCCACCCATACAGCTTGTCCTGGAAACCCTAGGGATCTCAAGGGAATGAAGACAGGACAAACATATGTATAGAAAACCCGGGATTTGGTGGGATGTGTCCTCTCGGATAGTCATACCTACTAGCCCAGCAACCCAGGTACAGCACAGCGGTAGGGGTGGGCTGGTCTTGGTAGGATGACTCTGTAGGGGAACAGTTATGGGCTGTAAACATCTGGTAAGAGGAAGCTGCCATTGTTATTTTTTTTTGTATGCATTGGTTAATTGTTTGCACAGGTATCCAAGAGGCAGGCTGTGTCGCTCTTCAAAGCCTAATAAGGCTTTTGCCACTGCCATGGGGCTGGGACACTGGGATCATTCACATTGCTATACCCATGTCAACATGACTCACTCACTCAGGCCTTCCTCCACTCCCTCCACTCGATGGGGTGATCTTTGACCCCACGAGACAGTTTTTAATATCTGACATTTGTTTGATAAAATTCATTTGATAGTCTCAATAGGCATAGAAAACTCAAATGACAAAATCTGTAACCATTATTTTAGAAAGAGTCTCATATTATAGCCCAGGCTAGCCTTGAAATTGCCAAGTATCTAAGGATGACATCTATCTGTTTTCTCTGCTTCTACCTCCCAAGCACTTACAGGTCAGTATCACCACACTCAGTACCTTTAACCTAGTCTTAATTTTATTAAAAAATTAATAAACTCCAAACAGAAAATTATCATCCTGATAATGGTTCTCTGTGAAATGCATAGCTAATACCCCAGTTAATAATAAGAAATTTAAAATTCATCCTAGCAAGACAGCATGGCACAATCTAGTTTGCTATTATGTTATTTATTCAATAATATCTTGTAATTTCCAGCTAAGGCAAAAAGGAAGAAAATGGGAAAAGAAGAAATAATAGGAAGGAAGGAAGGTAGGTAGGAAGAAAGAAAAGAAGGAAGGTAGCTGGTTGTATGTACTTTATCACAAAGAAGGATGTAAGAACATCTCCATGGAGCTGTCATGAAAGCATAGTGGTTAAGAGCATTTGCTACCATTGACAGAAGACCCAGATTTGGTTCCCAGAAGCCACATCAGACAGCTCACAACCATCTATAATTCTAGCTCCAGGGGATGGGATGCTCTCTTCCGGCTTCTCCAGGCTCCTGTGTACACATATGCAGACAGACACACATATGTATAAATAAAAATAAAATACCCTTTAAATATGTTTTAGTTGTATATGCCGTGACAATTTGTATAAAATTCTAAGTTCTCTACTAACAAACAAAAAACTATGAGAACAAGTAAATGTATTCTTCATGGTTGTGCAGTGCAAGATCACAATTGAAAAAAACCATATATTTCTACAGACAAGCAATGAATATAGCCTGAGTGAAAAATAAAACATTTCACTTACAGTACAACATAAGAAGAAGAAATTATCTAGGAACAAATTTAACAAAAGTAGCTCAAAACAAAACAAAACAAAACAACAAAAAACCAAAAAACAAAGCGACCTTGTGCAAACCACAAAACACTGTGAAACAAATTCTAAGTGGAGAGGCCTCTCATGCTCCTGGATTGGAGACTTAAAATTTCAAGCACAGAGATGGTCTTTTAAGTGGGCTTCATATTAACCATGAGCCTAGCTGACATTACTATTACTAATTTCTGAGAAACTTGACTCCATTCTTAAAATGATATAGAAGCCAAAGGACCCACCACATCTGAAACAATCCTGAAAAGAGCAAAAGAACAGAGTTGGGGAATGTATGCTTCTGAATTTCAAAATTTGCAGACCTCAGGCTGGTGACAAGTCATGGAGACAGCACAGTCATCAACAGTGTATGTGGATCAGTGGAAGACAATGAAAGCCCAGAGCTAAGCCCCTGACTGTCTGGGCAGTTGATCTGTAGAGCAGTTCAGTGGGAGCAGGTGGGGGATGGGTAAGGAATGTTCAGTTCAACAATGTTGATGGACAACTGTGTCTCTACAGGCAACACCATGAAGTTAAAGCACTTCCTCACCATACACAAACATTTCAAAATGATTAACAGACTGTTGAGAAAGAGCCAGAAAAAGAAAATATAGTAGTATCCCTTCATGACCTACGGATTAGGCAAATCCTCCTTAGATGTGATACCAAGAGTTCACACTGAAAAGTAGACAGACTTGGCTCCTTTAAAAACCAAACATTTGTGCTTCTAGAATACCATTAAAAATGGCTAATGGTAACACAGGGGATAAAAGTTGTTATAAGGAACTTATGAGCATATCAGAGAAAGAGAAAGAACTCTACAAAGCAATAAAGACAGCTAAAAAGCACCTCAGAAGAGCCTCTGTACCATGCAACGTTGGGCCAATGCCAGAGATAATACACAGCGAGGCACTTGGCTTCACATCCACGAAGGCTGCAATATATACAGAACATAACAAATATTAATGAGAGTGGGAGATACTGGGACCCTCACATATTGCCTCTGGGAGTGTAAAATGGTCTGGAAGTCCTCAGATATAAGGTTACCACATGACTCATCAGTTCCAACCTTCAGTACACAGCCAGGAAAAAAAGAAATTGATGTTCACATAAAATCTTGCTTACAGATGCTTATTGTAGCCTTATTTGTAAAAGTCAAAGGTAGAAAAGTGCAGTGAAGTGTCCTAAAGATAGAAGATGACTCCTGTACAAAACTGACTTTGCATCCAGGCTTAGCTCCTGAGCCATGAGCCCCTGGGGAGCCCCTTGGCGTCTGTAGGGCTGGATCGCTTTGTAGATTCAGAAGGTAAACCCATATGAGGGAACAAGTTCACTGTTTGTTTGCCTGTTTCTTCCCTTTTTCATAATGGTGAAGATTCTAGTGTGCATCTGGAGGAGATTAAACAATGAGGTAAGATAATTAATTGCTTATTATTTCATAATTATGAGAGTGATGACAAAGACGTGGTCCTGTGGAGAGGAATTCTCTGTTTTCAGGGTTTGCATCTCTCCCCTTTCCTGTGCTTCTCAAGTTCTTTACAGGAGCCTGGGAAGGGGAGACCCTGGCAGATAGGGGACTAGGAAGGAGTTTTGGACAGCTGTGCATAGCTGGAGCCAAACTCTACCCCGCCTGGCTTCTCATCCTCATTCGGATTTACCACGGGGTCCAGACTGCTTCTTCGTCATTGTTGGCAGATCTCTTTGGCTCAGAACACAGCATTCTGATAAGTCCAATCAGTGCTCAGAGTCCTCGGGAGGTCAAAGAGCCTGGGACCCAAGTGTCGTCTATGCAATGACAGCAGCCAGATGCTGTCAGCAGCCAGAGCCAAGGGGGAAATAAAATGCTAACTGAAAGGGCCAGAAGCACAGGGTCTTCTTCTGTTCCTGCCCAAGAAGACTGAGCAAATGCCAGAAGTCCCACTGTCCCACACTGCATGTGAGGGACACATTTGGAGGGACACCCTCAGCCTGCATTCCATATGTATTCTGGGAGGGTCTAGAGAGAGGCAGCCCGAGGACCAGCTGTTAAGAAGGGAGGGGAGTGGGATATATCACATGCTGGCATCCCAGCTTGCAGGCAGATATGGAGCTTATCCATCCACACTAGTCTGATGGAATGCATGGAACGGAGAATGGATATGAAATCATTAGAGTTTCGAGCGAACCTGTAATGTTTCTCCCACAGAGCCAGCAGAAAGCTAGCTGACTTGGGCGTTCAGTGGAGGCTCTACAAACATGAAAATTTTACTTAATTATTCATTCAAGGTGATTTTACGTTTTTCTTATTTTTGCAAATAAGGAAACCACACTCACTGGCCACCATGGGCTCAGTGGTGGAGCTGGAGTTTGAAGCTCCCGTTCATGCTGCATACTGTGCTAGGCAGGAGGAGGTTCATCGCGAGGGATAGGACTGTAATGCTAGCCAGGCTGGCTGTGGATGCACCCAGGAAGGTTAGCCAGGGGGAAAGCAGAAGGAGGAAGGCTGGAAGGAGATGGGGTGGGCAGCCCCAAGAGTGTAAAGCCCAAGGGTGTGTGGGACCCAGAGCAGAGGGAGGTGTGAGCACACATCTCTGCTACTGGAGTGTTAACAAGTCCTTTCAGCTCATTGTGCTCTGGGCTCATGCTTACTCTGGGGACTGTCATTGACAAGCTTCCTCGGGGCTGAGGAAGTGCATGAGCTGACTGAGCACTCAATCTGGCTGATAGCTAACCTTTGTCCTTGGAGACTTACTTGTTTTCTGAGTTCAAAACAAGTTCAAGTGTATCTAATTCATCAACGGACTCCTCAAGGACTCACCATGAAGTATTAGAGCAGGATGGAACCTTCGCCCCTTGTCCTGTTGTTTTATCCAAAGCCCATGTTAGTAGACCAGAAGGTACATCAGTTCACATCTGGGATGAGATGAAGAACAGGAAACAGCGGTGGCGGAGATGTTTTGAGAAAAGGGGAAAAGCCTTCGGCAAAGACTGACGTTGGAATCGCTGCCGGCCGTTTTCATGTTTTTCCAGGTGGATGCTGTCTAGCTAAGTCTCCAAATTGAAACTCTCCCTCCTGGTGGAAGCAGGAAGGAGGAAGGAGGAAGGAGGAAGGAGGGAGATGGGAGGAGAGAGATGGGAGGAAGGAGAAGGGATGGGGGAGAAAGAGGGAGGTGGGAGGAGGAAAAAAGAGGAGGGAGGAAGAAGGCTTCATTAGATTCAGGAAGGGAATGAGCTCTTAGGGCTGGTAAACTGGTGAAAGTTAGAACCCACAAGGCCTCTTCCTAGAGTTACATAAGCAGTAACAGTGGTTGAGGAGAGGTGACTCCAGCTAGGAAGCCACTTGAAGGTGGTGCATAGCGCAGCTTAAGGCTGCGGCTTCTATGAGTCATCGCTTGGGCTAGGGGAGCCTCTGAGGCACACATGCTCCTGTAAGTAACTCTAATAAACCCACTGGTCAGAGAGCTAGAGCCATGCACAGTTATTCCCTTGTTCTGCCATTAGTCTCCTACGTGGGGTGAGCAGACTTTTTGTTTAGGTCTTCTTGGAGAAGGCACGTATCACTGGATATGCCCTGGACATCTGCAATGTGGAGAGGTTAGCTTTGTGGGAATGAATGCCAGAGACACACCCCAGGGATGCTTATGAAGGAATGGCTTTCTGTCACGAAGTCACTAAAATCAGCAAGTTGCCTCCCATCTTCTGTGTGTGTGTGTTGCCTTTGAGGAATGTGTGCTCCACATCTGTCTCTTTCTCTCACCCACTAATCTCCACACCTAATTCCTGTGCGAGCTCATCTGTTTGCCAGGCCTTAAATCGCATGCTTATACTAGAGCAGTGAGAGAGATAGGAAGAGCAGACACTGCTTATCTTTTTAAATTCTTCCTTAGGAGGCATATTAACTTGGAGCAACAGGGGTTGGCAGGTGGGAGGGTTACCTGGTCATGTCCTATAAGCCCTCTCTCCAGGACATAAGGGCTTTGTTGATCTGGAGGAAGGTGAGGAAGGAAAGCTTCCCCAGATCCCTGGTGTGGGCAGCATGATCTCTGTGTTGTCTTTGGAGGTGGCAGACACCTGAGGAGTGACTCAGGTGGCTCTGGGATCCTTCTGTTTGCCTTGCCACTTAGAAAACTGGAGCTTAGAGCCATTAGGGATGGGCCCTGTAGACAATGGCTCTGACACATTCACTCCTTTGATGTCAGAGATACGTGGTCTCTACCTTTCTCCAGACCTCACTTTATGTTTTTTAAAATAATTTATTCAGATTACAACCCGCTTGTTATCTGCTCACTTGTTTTTTCCTGCTCCCACCCACCCTCCCTCCCTCTTTTGCCCTATTCCCCTCCACTAGACCTCTGACCGAAGAGGACCTCGTTCCCCACCATATGACCCCAGCCTGTCAGGTATCATCTGGATAGCCTTCTTCCCCTTCCTCTGAGTGCTACCAGGCCTCCGCACCAAGGTGAAGTCCTCGAATTGGGAGCAACAGAGTTCATGTCAGAGGCAGCCCCTGCTTTCCCCACAACTGTGGAGAAAAATCTGTCCATTGGCTAGATCTGAAGAGGGACAGACACCATTTTAAAGTCCAAATGGTTAAAGTATAGTTCCTATTCATTTCCCAGAGTGGCGTTCTTTGTACTGTAAGATGTTAATCACTTTGTGTCACTATGACAAAATGCTTGATGTAATTTCTTATAAAGATAAAAAGATATGTTGGCTTTGACTTACAATTTTGAAGGTTCCAGTCCACAGCTGATAGACTTCATTGCTTTGGGTTACTGGTGGGGATGTTAGGCAACAATGGCAGGGAGTATTTCATAAACTGCTTATATCATAAGCATAAAGCAAAAGAGATAGCATTACTTGAGGTCTTACAACCCCTTCAAGGATCTGAAGACCTCAGTACAAGCTACTTCCTAAAGGTCCCATTACCCCCCATCAGCCTTGCGGTTCAAGCCATCAACACACAGAGCGTTGGAAGACAGTTGTCCCAATGACAGCAGGGAGTAAGGAGCAGATCAAAGCAAACCTGCAGAGTGCTGTCGAGGTGAAAGGTTGAGGTGTGTGAGGATGTCTTCCTGGAAGAGGAGACCATTGGGAGCTGAACATAAATGTAGGAGCTTACTTAACAAGCAGATAAGAATGCAAATCATTGGAACTGTTCATGTGAATGCCATCGGCTGTCTGTTATGGCAGGAGAGGATTGTATTCCCAAGTTCCCCAGAAAACTTCGGCCAATGAAATCTGAGCTGGGTGGAAAGCTGAGGAGATAGTATGCTTTCCACACTAACTTTCCTTTGTTATGTTGCTCATGGAAGTTAATGCTAGAGTGCAGCCTCTACTAACTTGAATCATAAAACTTCTATAATAAGCAGTTATTCCCGCCTACCCTGCTTCCTAGTAACAACATTGGTCATGTGGACGAGATTTATGGGACATTTGTTTCTGCAGCTGTACTTTGTCACCCTGACTAATTCATACAGGCATCATAAAAGACAGAGAAAATAGTACCAAAAATACCTGGAGGTGAGAAATAGATTCTGGCCGATCAATAGCTCAGGGTGGCTATTGAGTAAATCATGCCACTGGAAAATGGACAGCAGAGGATGAGAAGTGGCTCACCCCTGCTTTGTAGGTTGCATCTGTGTCTTATGAGCATCAAGGATCCATTGGAGTTGTATTTCAGAAAAATCACCCCAGCTGCAGTGTGGAGAATGGGAGCCCCAGAGGACGCTGTTTTACAAGGTGAAAGAAAAAAGAAAAAAGAAAAAGATGTTTGAACAGGCGAAAATAAAAAGAATGGCTCAAATCACAGAATGGAGAAAAAGAAGACACGTGCAGAGAGGTTAACAAGGGAGAATCGATCGGAGCTGGTGAGCAACTATGTGAAGATGGAGAAGAGAGAGGGGTCCCACTGCAGAGCTCATGGTCTTTCCATCTCTATTTCTCTCATTCACCCAGCTTACTTGCATTTGGTAAATGCTTTTGCATTTCCATCTCTGACTTAGACTGAGCAAATATCTTCTTCATAAAGGCAGAAACTGAACCCTATAGAGTGACAGGAAGACATTCTTCAAAGTCACAGTGCTCAGGGTAAAGTCTCCTACCTCTAAGCTGATCTTTCTCTAAACCATCCTGACCTGGCTCACTTATAAGCTTTAGGGGAGAAAGTCAGATTTTCAGTGGAGGGATGTTAGAACAAGGCAAAAGGGGGTTGTGGGAGGTGGAGTTGATGTTTTTTGGGCAGAGTTTTCCAAATGATTTATTTAAGAGTTTAAGCATGTGCTGTATACATAAAATACAATATGCTCAAAAGAAACCCCATGTACCAAAGTCTGGATTTATAAGACACAAATGAGTAATTTTCATTCCATTGTAAAGGCCCTTTCCCCTTCTTATTCTAAGTATTTTTCATGGGGTTCTTGAAAGGAGCAATCTTGGTCTCCCATGATGCCTTTAAAATGCAATTTATTGCACATGTTTTATTAGTGTTCTTGTGCTTAGTAAAGCAGGTGCTGGTGGCACTAGGCCAGTGTGAGATGTCATGAGTTTGGTATTTCCAGTTGCCTTGATGGTGGATTTGAACTGAGACACAGGAAACAGAGTCAACTGTGTGTTTTAAAATGTTCCAATGTCTCCCAGTCAAACTCAGGGGAAAAACCATCAGACTTTGAGGGCTTGCAAAGAAGGAAGGTGGGATCTGGCCAGTTTCTCTTTCCTCTGCTTCACTTTGCTCTTCTAAGTGGGGAAGATGGATAAGTCACTGGTTTGACAAAGGCACAGATAGCACCTAAGCTATGATTGGGCTATATCCTAATGAACCTATTGTAGGCAGCATTGCATCTAAGACACTTGACTTACCAACATCATAAACATGCACTTATGTCAGTCTACAATTGGTTGACATCACCTGCTTTGTGACAAAATGCTGTATGTCACATGAAATTTATTGAGCACGGAATTGAGGTGAAGAATAGACTACCTCTGTTTTTTTTTTCACATCAAAAAAGTAAAACCACCAAAATAATCCATCAATATTTGAGGTCTTGCACATTTATTTCTTGGAGTATTTTCATGTGCTTAATTTTATCTTTATGTATTTATTTTTCTTTTTTCACAATTTTATTAAATATTTATATATATACATTTATATTATTACACATGTATAGAATGAGCTACCTACAGCAAGAAGAACCACAAAACAATCAGGAATTATGTATATTTTACATTCATAGTGTTTTTTACTATAAGTATTTGGCTGCCTTAAAGAAAACATCTTTTCTATCTTAGTGATTCTAAAATTCTGAATGAGAACCAATATCTATCATATCTCATCTCTGTCAACTTAGAATATCTATCTAGACCTAAACAAGTAAGCTTAATTGTAAAACTAAACTATTTGGTCTTCAACCCCATCAGAGACTTGAGAAGGAATAAAATTAATTACCTGAGTAGACAGGGAGTAAAGTTTAGCAGCTTCCCAAATGAGAAGATGACAGAGACAGCTTGCTGCCTGAACAGTCACTCAAAATTCTCTATAATGTTGGAACATTATCTTCAGCCTTCTGACCCAGTATATATGACAGACATATTTGTGAGGCAGGAACTATTAAGGACTTGCTTACCCTGTCTTGGCAGAGTTTGGCCATCGGCTCTGCCTGCATCCAAGCTTGCCTACTTTTAGGCATAATTCTGTCTGTGGCAGAAATGAGGACATTTTGCCCATTGACTGGTTTGCCACATTTGAAGCCATCTCCATAAGGAGGTTCTTTGATGCTCATCACCTTCTTTGTGATAGGCTGGGTGTTGCCAGGAGTTAACCTGTCTTATTGTCAAAGAATCTTTAAAATAACAAAAACATCTTTATTTTTTATTTTTTGGTTTTTTGAGACAGGGTTTCTCTGTGTAGCCTTGGCTGTCCTGGACCTACTTTGTAGGCCAGGCTGGCCTTGAACTCACAGTGATCCGCCTGCCTCTGCCTCCCGAGTGCTGGGATTAAAGGCGTGCGCCACCATGCCCGGCCTACAAAAACATCTTTAAATGCCATATTATTCATGTCTCTGAGGTTTTAAAAAAGGCATTATCTATTTTACCTTATCTATCTATAGAATCATATCTATCTATTATACTTAAGATGTATATTCTTGTGAAAAAAATAGACTAGTAATTGATATGACCATGATTTGATCAACTAACAATCAACTTGTATAACTTACTTATCCCAAACAGTCTGCAATAGCACTTTCAAAGTGTTGCAAGTAAACCTTGTATTATAATCAAGTTGTATGGATACAATACCACATATTAGAGTATATATATATGGTGTGTGTGTGTGTGTGTGTGTGTGTGTGTGTGTGAGAGAGAGAGAGAGAGAGAAAGAGAGAGAGAGAGAGAGAGAGAGAGAGAGAGAGAGAGAGAGAGAGAAGAATAATCTAAAATTTGAATTCTATACCCCTGTATCTAAAATTAAGCTTATTTTACATCAATATACAAAATTCTATACCAGTAAATTAGAAATAACTTTGTGTGTAACAATTAAGGCATTAAGTTGAGGAGTAGACTGACCAATCTGTTTTTTATACTATCATCCCTATATATCTCTATATCCCCCTTCTTTCTTTTCAGCTCATATTTCCAAACTAAGAACAAAACATAAAGGAAAGGAGAAACATCACTGAGTTCACACTTGTTTTCTCTCTAATTAAGACCAATAAAGTATATAACCAACTCCCAATGAAAATAAGCATCTATCACCCAAGAAAGCAACCAAAAACCTATCCAATACCCCTTAATGGAAATGGGCATCATTCTCTTAAGGTTTCTTCTGGCTGATTTGGGGTTAATAATACCTTTGTAGGGGCCCAAATAAAACTAGGCATAATTGGTTAAACAAGCTAAAAATAGTATTTGGGGTCCAGTTTCTAAATGTTGAGAAATTCCAGGCTTAATTAAAGTCCTATGTAGGGCAGTCTGAAATGCTGGACCAATTGGGATTGGAAGCTTTTGTCGAAGCTGTCCTGTTCTGATGAGGCACAGCAACTGAAGCACTTGCTGTCGGAACATGTAGGATGCAGAATGTCAGTGTCCAGTTCTTTTGTTTTGAAAACAAATGACTTCTCACAAGCATTATATAGTCCTAAAATTATAAACATATAAGGTGTGCGCGATGCCCAGAACAGTTAAGGCTGGCTCTCTGTTCTTTTTATGAGCAGAAAAAAGACATCTGTAAATCTTCATTCAGGCCTTACAAAGAATGACATCTAGTAATAATTCACAGGGATTCTGTAGCCAACAAGAAGCACTGTCTATGCATAGATGTTCATGTCTCAATCAGTCTCAGAGTTATTCTCATGTAGTGGGATTAGCAATATAAATTACCTGCTTGTTCTGCAGTTTGAATTCTTGACATCCTGATGGTATTCTCCTCCCTCCTCCCTTCCCAGTTCCCTGTCTCTCCCTCATTCCCTCTCCCACCTCCCCTAACATCTGACCTCTACCTACCAATTCTCATCTGTACTACCTCTGTACTACCTGTATCCTTTGCCTCTGTGGCCTGGAAAGGTTACCCTGCCAGGGGCAAGTAATCAAAGTTGGGGATCTAGAGTCCATGTCAGAAGTAGCCTCTACTTCCCATATGGGACCCACATCATATATGGTCCTTGGTTGGTGCTCAGTCCCTGTGTTGTAGTTATCCTGTATTATATGGCTAATATGCACTTATGAGTGAGTATATACCATGCATATCTTTCTGGGTCTGGGTTACTTCACTCCAGATGATCTTTTCTAGTTCCAACCATTTACCTGCCAATTTCACAATTTCCTTGTTTTTAATAGCTGAGTGGTATTCCATTGTGTAAATGGACCACAGCTTTTTTATCCATTCTTCAGTTGAGGGACATATAGGTTATTTCCAGATTCTAGCTCTTACAAATAAAGCTGCTATGAACACAGTTGAGCAAATGTCCTTGTTTTATGGTGAAGCATCTTTCAGGTATATTCCCAGGAGTAGTATGGCTGGGTCTTGAGGTAGAATTATTCCCAATTTCCTGAGAAAGCACCAGATTGATCTCCAAAGTGGTTGTACAAGTTTTCACTCCCCGCCCCAGCAATAGAGGAGTGTTCCCCTTTCTCCTTGCCAGCATGTATCATCACTTGAATTCTTGATCTTAGCTATTAGGATAGGTGTAAGATGGAATTGCAGAGTCGTTTTGAGTTGCTTTCCCCTGATAACTAGGGATGTTGACCATTTCTTTGAGTGTTTTCAGCCATTAGATATTCCTTTGTTCAAAATTCTCTGTTTAGTTCTGTACCCCATTTTTAACTGGATTATTTGTTTTGGTGATGTTTAATTTCTTGAGTTCTTTATATATTTTAGATATTAGCCCTTTGTTGGATGTAGGGTTGGTAAAGATCTTTTCCCAGTTTGTAGGCTATCATTTTGTTCTGTTGACAATGTCATTTGCCTTACACAGCTTTTCAGTTTCATAATGTTCCATTTATTAATTATTGATCTTAGAGTCTGAGCTGTTGTTATTCTGTTCAGAAAGTTGTCTCATGTGTCAATGACCTCAAGGCTTTTTCCCACTTTTTCTTCTAACAGGTTTAGTGTGTCTGGTTTTATGTTGAGGTCTTTAAACCATTTGGACTCAGTTTTGTGCAGGGTGATAAATATGGCTCTATTTGCATTTGTCTACATGTAGCTATCCAGTTAGACCTGCACCAGTTATTGAAGATGCTACTTTTTTTTCTATTGTATGGATTTGGCTTCTTTGTCAAAAATCAAATGGTCATAGGTGTGTGTTTATTTCTGGGTCTTCAATTCAATTCTGTTGATCAATCAGCCTATTTCTATGCCAGTACCATGTTGATTTTATTACTGTTGCTATATAGTGCAGCTTGATACCCAGGATGGAGTTTCCTTCATTTTACAGGATTGTTTCAGCTATTCTGGGTTTTTGTTTTTCCATATGAAGTTGAAAATTTATTTTTCAAGTCAGTAGAGAATTGTATAGGTATTTTGATAGGGATTGTATTGAATCTGTATATTGCTTTTGGCAAAATCACCATTACTATATTGATTATCCCTATCCATAAACATGGGAGATATTTTCATCCTCTGAAATTTTCTTCAAATTTTTTCTTGAGAGATTTAAAGTTTTGTCATACAACTCTTTTACTTTCTTGGTTAGAGTTGCACCAAGATACATTATATTATTTGTGGCTCTTGTGAAGGGTATAGTTTCTTTAACTTCTTTCTCTACCTGTTTGTTGTTTGTATATAGGAGAGCTAGTGCTTTGTTTTGTTTTTGTTTTTGTTTTTGAGTTGATTTTGTATCCAGCCACTTTGTTGAAGGCATTTATCAGCTGTAGGAGTTCCTTGATAGATAATTTGGGCTTACTTATGTATAGTATCATATCATCTGTGAACATTGAAAGTTTGACTTCTTCCTTTCCAATTTGTATCCCCTTGATCTCCATTAGTTGCCTTATTGCTCTAGAAAGGACTTTAAGTATTACATTGAAGAGATACAGAGAGAGTAGACAGCCTTGTCTTGTCCCTTATTTCAGTGGAATTGATTTAAGTTTCTCTCTGTTTAGTTTGATGTTGGCTATAGGCTTGTTGTATATTGCCTTTATAATGTTTAGGTATGTACCTTGTATCCCTGCTCTCTCCAGGACTTTTAACATGAATTGGTGATGGATTTTTTTCAAATGCTTTTTTGGCATCTAAGGAGATGATCATGTGTTTTTTTCCTTTCAGTTTGTTTATTTTTGATGAGATCTTGAATTTGGTTTGTGAGTATTTTATTAAGTACTTCTGCATGAAAGTTCATAAGAGAAATTGGTCTGAAATTCTTTCTTTGTTGAGTCTTTCTGTGGTTTAGGTATCAAGGTGACTGTAGCCTCATAGAATGAGTTTGGTAATGTTCCTTCTGATTATATTTTGCAGAAGAGTTTGAATAGAATTGACATTAGCTTTTCTTTAAAGGTCTGGTAGAATTCTGTGCTGAATCCATCTGGTCCTTGTGTGTGTGTGTGTTTCAGTATTTTGGATTTGTGGATGTGAAGTTATTTATTTCCTGTGTTTTCCTGGGTGTAGTTAGCCTCCTTGAGTTGGAGTTTTCCTTCTACTACCTTCTGTAGGGCTGGATTTGTGGTTAGGTGCTGGTTAAACTTGTTTTTTTCGTGGAATATCTTGTTTTCTCCATCTATGGTGATTGAAAGTTTCGCTGGATATAGTAGTCTGGGTTGGCATTTGCGGTCTCTTAATATTTGCATGACATCTGTTCAGGGCCTTCTAGCTTACATAGTCTCTGTTGAGAAGTCCAGTGTATTTCTGATGAGTTTGCCTTTATATGTGACTTGACTTTTTTCTTGCAGCTTTTAATATTTGTTTTTTTTTCTGTACATGTAATGTTTTGATTATTATGTGGTCGTAGGATTTTCTTTTATGGTCAAATCTATTTGGAGTTCTATAGGTTTCTTGTATGTTAATGGGCATTTCTTTCTTTAGATTGGGGAAGTTTTCTTCTACGATTTTGTTGAAAATATTTTTGATCCTTAGAGCTTGGAGTCTTATCCTTCTTCTGTTTCTATTATACTTAGATTTGGTATTTTTATAGTGTCCCAGATTTCTTGGGTGTTCTGTGTCATGAACTTCTTACTTTTATCATTTTGTTTGATTGATGTATCAATAATTTTGATCATGTCTTTAACACTTGCAATTCTCTCTTCCATCTCTTGTATTTGTTCGGCATTTCTTGTGTCCATGGTTCCAGTTCTCTTCCCTATGTTTTCCAACTCTCAGCGTGCCCCAGCATGTGTTTTCTTTGTTGCTTTTAATTCCCTTTTTAGGTCTTGAATAGTTTTATTCATTTTTTCCTCCTATTTGATTCAATTTTCTTGTAATGCTTTATAGGATTTATTTAATTCCTTCATCTGTTTGAATGTATTTTCCTGAATTTCTTCGAGTGATTTATTTTTCTATTTCAAGGCTTCATCATCTCAGATTTAAAGTCTTCTTCTTGTGCTTCATGGGTGTTCATATCTCCAGGGCTTGCTGCAGTAGCATCACTGGTGTTCAGTGGTCTTATATGGCTCTGAGTTCTGTTGACAGTCTTCTTGCACTGGCCTCTAGGCGTCTGGTTGTCTCTGGTGTTAACAGGCCTAGGGGTCCCTCCAATGGGGTTGCTGTCTTCATCTCATGTGGACCAGGCAGGTTGGGAGGAAGCAATGAGAGCTCCAAGCTGAAGATTGTGCTAGAGCTCCTCAGAGGCCTCCTCAAGATGGTGGGTAGGGGTTATTGGAGCCTGCAGACAGTTTAGCTCATCTGGGTTCCCTGTCTATATTCTAGTTGGGTCAGGCAAGAGAGGAGTAGGCTAATAGAGTTCCAAGCCCAAAGCTTCTCAGGTGCCCTACAGTCCTTTTTGAAATGGCAGGGCTCTGCCTATCTGCTCTGTGTTCCAGATGGGCTAGGCCAGTAAACGGTTGGGGGTCTGTGAGAGATCTGAGCCCAAAGTGCTCAGGTGTCCCACAGCAAATGTGAGTTGTGGTCCATGCCAGACTCAGCTCTGCCTATCTGCTCTGTGTCCCAGATGGACCGGGCTGGTAGGCAGTTGGGGGGCTGAGGGGAATCTGATCCACAGGCCTTCTTGAGATGGGAGGGCTCTGTTTGTCTTCTCTGTGTCGCAGATGGGCTAGACCAGTAAGCAGCTGGTAGGTGAGAAGAGATCTGAACCTAAAGCTGCTCAAGGAATGGCAACTAATGTGGAGTGTGGCGCACATAGGTCTGATCAGCCTGTCTGTTCTGTGGCCTAGAAGGGCCATATCAATAAGCTGCATGGGGGTAGAGAGTGACCTAAGCCCAAAGCTGCTCATGGGATGGCAGTTAATGTGGAATGTAACCATGCAAGTCTGCTTAGCCTGTCTGCTCTGTGTCCTTGATGTGTCAGGCTAGTAGGCTTTAGGCAGGTGGAGAAAGATCTGAGCCCAAAGCTGCTCACAGGAGGGCAGCTAATGTGGACTGTGGCCAGCACCTGGACTTACCTCTGCTTTTATGCTCTGTGTCACAGATGGACCAGGCTGCTAAGTGGCTGGAGGGCTGAGAGAAATTGGAGCCCAAAGCTGCTTGGTGCTCCACAGGCCTTTTTTGAGATGGCAAGGGTCTGTTACCCAGATGCGCTAGGCTAGTAAGCAGCTGGTGGGCCGAGAGATCAGAGCCTGAAGCTGCTCACAGAATGGCAGATAATGTGGATTGTGGCCAGTGCTGGGACTCAGCTCTGCCTATCTGCTCTATGTCCCAGATCTAGTAAGTAGCAGATGGGTAGAGAGAGCCCAAAGCTGCACGAGTGTCTCACAGTCTTTCTCAAGATGATGGCTAATGTGGGTTGTCCTTCCAGACAGGGAGCTGGACCCACCCATGCTCTACACAATGTGGATCCCTCTCACTGGGGAATAAGCAGCACTAGTGCTTTGTAGCTTTCATTTTGGTCTTTAGGTCGCTGTGCAGTCCTGATTGTCCTGTTGATCAGAAGATGTGTGTGATCAGTGCCACCATCTTGGATCTCCTCAGGTTAATTTTATTTTTAAGCAGCTGAATTCTTTTATAAATCATAATATTGCATAGAAATTTCATGTACAATCAAATAAAAACAAGAAAGCAAGTGTGTATGTGGCTACCCTCCTGTCTATTTCTTTTCTCGTTTGGAAGTCTCTAGGAAACTAGGCTGCAGAGAAATCAGGAATTCATAGGGTTAAATAAATGGTCACCCTGGAGCTTTTTGACACACTCATGAAGGTATTAATCACTAACTTATATTAGCCACTTAGCTCTAAGAGTTAGTGATGGCCACATAACTACTTCATGTTTCTGCTTTCTATCTATAAAAGGGGGGCTTTCATATTGCATTTGGTGGGCTTTGATAATGAAAAACTACCTATCACATCATTTAGAATACTTACATATTTATTGTAAATGTTACACACACACACACACACACACACACACACACACACACACACAATCACTCAGTATTAAATACATGCTGGAACTAATTGCAGAAGTACTTTATATGTCACTCGTTTAATTGTTGCAACATCCTAGATCGTGTCCTCCTCTACGTTCGCAGTGAAAACAATCTGCTACAGATTGAGTAACCCCCTGAAGGTCAAGAGGCTAGGAAGTGATGAATGTGTACCCAGAAGTTTTACTCATATTGTTTACAACCCTAGTCTGAAAATTGATTAAGATCCCAAGGAGGCAGAATTGAGGGACAGAACTAAGAGTCACCAAACCATGCCTAAACTATTAGCTACTCGTGTTAACACATTTCATATAAGGCTTAAGGCAATTTGAAAATGGGCTTCCATCAGTAGCCACAGAGAGACCATTAACATGAACCTCCTACGAGGAGCAGACACTTGAGGCAACCTTTATTGTCAAGAAGAGAAACTATGAGCATAGGTATTTTTAACTTTTACCTGGGGCATAGCATAGGGGCTACATTGTCACTTGTCAGATGTGTCACAGATGACCAACAAAACTCCTGGCGATGGCTGTATGGATGCTAACATGAGCAAGCAATCATGACTCTTAAGCCTCAGATAACTGTGTGAGAAAAGACAGGCAGCCTTGGCTGGCTACTTGCTGCATATTTGTATCCATGTTCAGCCCTTTATATCCAAGATCTCATTGAATTGCTCCTCACCCCCATCTTAGATATGAACAACAGTGGTCATCTTAAGGATTTAGATTCTACAGTTTTCTTCAGCTGAAGCACTTACAGCCACTGAGATCCACATGTCATTAGGGGCCACCTGGAAAGAATGATCATCCTTTAAGGACAGTCCACAGGGGTAGTACTAAGGAAATGGTTGTGCCTTCATAGATGGTGTACTGTGTTGGGTAGATTCAGGCCTTTGACCCAGGAGGTTTTCTAGGTCAGCTGGCTGGAGATCTGAGGCTTGGTTCCAGAGATCACAATGGAAGGGCTCTCTCCTGTACTACATAGCCTGGCTGATGTTGTCTACAAATCTGCCTGTAAATTCTGCCCTTGCTTTTGTGTAGTATGTGCTTAGAGTCAGAGTCAAGACTCAAGCTTCACTGTGGTCTTTGGCATATCTTTTTGAGTCTCTAGCTCACTTTACAAACAGCCTGTCAATATTCCTCTCTGAGCCACTTTATTGGTCCTCAATTTGTTTTTATCATGATTTTATTTCTCATTTGACTGTGATAAATAGATAATTTTTCTGTGAATATCCATCTGAGCTGGCATCTCTGGTCTTTTAGAAATGATAGAACATTCGTTCAATCCTTCTGGCTTGCACAGTCTCCATGGAAAAGTCAGGTGTCATTCTAGTAGGTTTGCCTTTGTACGTGATTTGCTCCTTTTCCTTGCAGATTTTAATATCCTTTCTCAGTTCTGTATATTTGGCATTTTGATTAATATGTGTATGAGGGAATTTGTTTTCTGGTTCTATCTATTTGGTATTCTATATGCCTCTTATACATTAACAGGCATCTCTTTCTTTAGATTTGAGAACTTTCATTCTAACATTTTGTTACAAAATATTTACTCTGCCTTTGACCTGGGTTTTTTTTTTTCTTTCTCTAAGCCTCTTATTTGTAGACTTTGGTCTTTTCACAGTGTTTCAAGCTTCCTGGGTGTTCTGTGCCTGAATTTATTTCAGGCTTACTGTTATCTTTGACTAGCTACCCATTTCTTCTACCTTGTCATCAAGATATGAAATTCCTTCATCTACTCTATTCAATACCAATAGGTAATGCTTAACTGAACTTTTTGTTTGCTTTCCAGAAGCTTTCATTTTTAATTTAAGTTTGGTTTTTCTTTAGTGATTCTATTTACTTGATAAATTCTATTTTCATATCTTGAACTACTGTTTTAATTATTTCATTCAATTGTGTTTTGTTGTGAGGTATTCACTAGAGAAGACTGCTCAAACATAGGCTTTAAGCCAATAGAAAGCCCTTATTAATCAGTTGGCAATTAATTACACTGGGTAATCAGGATCTCTGTGTAGCCCTGAGTATTTCTCAGGGCGAGCGTTTAAACACAAAATGCACATTTTTGGTTGGCATGCTTTAGTTAACAGCAACAGTTAGCCAGAAGTGGAACTACAGTGCCAACACAAAACAAACAAGTAAACACAGAAACAAGGAAACCAAGGTTAGTCCATTTAGAAACTTTCTCATAACCGTAGACTTTGCTCATAATCATAGACTTTGATGGATCACGTCTTTGCTTTAGTTTTGGCAGGTGGCGATGCCTACGTGCTGAGTTTTATGGCTTGTATGACACTTCCATCATGGAGTCATCATGTTATAATTCTTTCAAATAATACTACTCCCTATGAGCCTATGGGGTCCTACAAAGGTCTGTGGCTTTGTTACATTTGTATAGTCTGCATTACAGCATTTATTAATATCTTATTTAAGAACCTTGAAGAGAGTCATAATTGATATTTTGAAGTCCTTATCATGTGTTTTATCTAAACTGCTTTCCTCTGGGTCAATTACAATTGAGATGCTTGCTTCTGGAGGAGGCATATTGTCTGGGTTGTTCATGTCTGTGTTTTTGTGATGAGATCTTTCTGAGGTTATAACATTTGTAGCATTTCCTGATGTAGATAGCTGTTTTCACCTTTGTTAAGCGGGTGTTTTTTCTTTGGTTATTGTTATCCCAATGTGACAGGTTTTACAGCAGCGGAGTGATGTTTAGTTTTCAGTCTTGGGGCCACTCTGGGCTTTGGGATGAATACTCCCACTGGTTTAAGTTCTGAGAACTCAGGAACTGTGAGTTCAGACTCTAAGCAGTCCTAGATTGCCCAGTGGGGGTGGTGCTGCATGATAAGCTATCAGGTGGGGAAGGGGAATGGCTCTGGAGGCTTTGTGAGTAGGACTAGGGGAACAGATTCATGAAAGGCAATAGAGGCAGAACTGGGGTGCCCTGGGTATGACCATTTATGGTAGTGTGTCCCAGGGGAATGGAGATGGGCTGGGAGGAAGGATTGAGGCATGGAGCTGTTGCGATACTAGGGCACACTAGAGCAATAAGAGTGATGGAGAGGAAGGGAGCATAGGGAGTCTTACCTGGGTCCCTGTCATGTGCTGTGACTGTGGAGCTCCTGGTAGAGAGAGGCTCTGTGTTCAGTGGGGAGTCACACAGGAATGGAGAGAGGCTGGTAGGATTGGGTGAGGATGGTTGTAGGGAATAAGTAGGTAGGAGTCCATGGGTCTCCACCATGAGGGTGAGTCCCAAGGCGTGTGTTAAGCATTTTTAAGAATTAGGTAGAATTCAGTATCAGCTCTTGATAATACGTTTTCGTTTAGAAGGAAGTTAGTTTTTCTTACTGCTTTTGTATCATTGCTTGTTGTGGATCTATTTAAATTGGTTTTGTCTTCTTGATTTAATTTCAGAAGGTCATATTTGCTTAAGAATTTGCCAATTTCCACTAGCCCAAAAGGCATGTCCCATGAAAGTCTTCACTTACCAGGAGATTAGGATAGATATGAGGACATCCTACTGAGACTCTAGGTAAGAGAAACATAGGAGATGGGGAAATAGAAGGACCCAGAGGGTCCTAGAAACCTATAAGAAGAACATCATGATGGGTGGATCGGGGCCCAGGAGGCTCTGCTCAAACTATTGCACTAACCAAGGACAATACAATAGTAAACATCGAACCCCTACTCTGATCTACCCAATGGACAGGACATTCTCCACAGTTATGTGGAAAGCAGGGACTGACTTTGACATGAACTCTGGTGCTCCATATTTGACCACTTCCCCTTGGTGGGGAGGCCTGGGGGCACTGAAAGAAAGAATAAACAGGCTACCAAGATGAGACTTGATAGCCTAGGACCGTATAGTGGGGGAGGGGAATAAGGTGAAAGCGGGAGGGAGGGAGGAATGGGAGGATACAAGTGATGGGATAACAATTGAGGTGTAATCTGAATAGATTTTTAAAAAATTTAAAAAAGGACTTGCCCATTTCTTCTAGATTTTCTAGTTCTTAGAAATATAAAATTTCAAATTATTATTCCCCTGTGGTTCACTGGTTTTTATTGTTGTCTGTTGTAGTACACACCCTGTTACATTTCTAATTTTTTCTTTTTTTCCTCATTTTCATTATTTTTCTTTTTTTAAGTTTTTAAAAAAATTTTTTAATTTATTATGTTTCTTTTTTAAACATATACATTTATATTATTACATACGAATAAAATAGACTACACACAGCAGGAAAAACCATGAGACAATCAGGAGTTATGTAAATGTTACATTCATAGTGATTTGGCTATTTGTGTTAGTCAAACTTACATATCTAATTTTATTAACCTTTGCCTTCTCTCTCCTTTGATTAATTTGGCCAGGAGCTTACTATTAATATTTTTCAAAGGACCAGCTTTTGTGTGACAGACTATGTATATATTGTGCATGCATATATATGTGTGCACATGTGTGTGCATGTGAGCATGGAAGGCAGGGACAACCCTCAGTGTCATTTCTCAAGCACTTCAGTATTGCAATTTGAGAATGAGCTGTTCACTGGCTTCCATCTCACTGATTGAGCTGGGCTGGCTAGCCAGCAAATCCCTGCAATCCACTTATCGCTACCTTCCGTGTACCAGGACTGCAAGCTTGTACCACCCCACACAGGTATTTTACATAGATTCTAAGAATTGAACTCAGATGCTCCAGCTTGCATGGCAAACAGTTGTTTACTGTCTAAGCTATATCCTGTGTTGTCATTTAATTTTCATTTTATTATTTTCTGCTCCAAACTTTATTGTTACTTGCTGCCTGCTACACTGGGGTTGATTTATTCCTGTTTCTTCTTATATCTTAAGCACGTCATTAGGTTATTTGAGATTGCTCTGGTCTTGTAATATAAGCACTTCTATGTGTAACTGTTCCTCTTAGACCTGGCTTACATGTATCTCAAATGTTCTGGGAAGTTGTATTTTTGTGTTTATTTAAGTATACAAACTTTTTAATTGCCTTCTTAATTTTTTTCCCATTAGTAATTTGAGGGTGTATTGTTCAGTATCCAAGTATTTGTGTAAGTTTTAGAGGGTTCTCTTCCTATTGATTTCTAGTTTTATTCCAGTAGGGTCTAATAAGGTAAGAGAAACCAGAAGTACTTGTTTTGCTTGTTAAAATGAGTTTTGTGACCCAGAATTTCATCTTTTAGAGATGATTCCATGGACTGTTGAGGATAAACTGTATTCTATTTCTACTGTATGTACTATTCTGTTGATATTGCTTAGGTTCATTTGATCTATGGTTTAATTTAACTCTGAGGTTTTGGTTTGGATGGCCTTCTGAAGATGAGGATGGTGAGGAGAAGCACTCAGAATTATTGCATCAGGACCTGTCGGTCCATTTACGTCCAATTTCTTTTGGTAAAACTAGGAGCTTTAACAATTGGTGGATTCATATTTAAATTGTTATATGCCCTTCATGGTTTTTTCCCTTTGCAAATGTACAAAGGATTATTTATATCTTTTTTTAATGTTTTCAAGTTTATTTTATTAATTTATTCTTATTACATCTCAATGGTTATCCCATCCCTTGTATCCTCCTATTCCTCCCTCCCTCCCATTTTCCCCTTACTCCCCTCCCTTATGACTGTGCTTGAGGGGGATTACCTCCCCGTTTATATGCTCATAGGGTATCAAGTCTCTTCTTGGTAACTGCTATTCTTCTTCTGAGTGCTACCAGGTCTCCCCATCCAAGGGATGTGGTCAAATATGAGGCACCAGAGTATGTGTGAAAGTCAGACCCCACTCTCCACTCAACTGTGGAGAATGTCCTGTCCATTCACTAGATCAGGGTAGGGATTTGAAGTTTACAAAAATGATCATAATGAGTGAGTTAACCCAGAAGCAGAAAGAGTCAAATGGTATATACTCACTTATATCTGCATATTAGCCCAAGGGGCAAGTCCCACGAAAGCCTTCACTTACCAGGAAAGTGGGCTAGAGGGGAGGGCATCCTATTGGGATTCTAGACGACAGAAGCATGGGAGAATAGCAAAGTAGAAGGATCCAAAGGGTCCTAGAAACCTACAAGAAGAACAGTATGCTAGGCAGATTTGGGCCCAGGGATCCCGCTCAAACTATGGCTCCAGCCAATGACTATTTATATCTTATGACTAATTTCCATTTGAATTATTTGTTTTTTTCAGATTCCAAACTAGCTATGCTAATGTGTTTGGGTCTTCCACTCACTTGACTGATTGACTTTGAACCTTTGACTCAAGTTGTGGTTATCTTTACAGACTTGTAAGCCAAGAGATTTAAATCTTGTTTTTAAATTCAATATAATTGTTGATGGGTCAAGGCCATTTACATTTACAGTAATTACTGAGAGATGTTTACTAATTCCTTTGATTTATATTTCTAAGTTACATAATCTTTCTTTCTCCCCTATCAGCACTAGGATTTTGCTGGTTTACTGTACTGTATATGGTGAATTCCTTCCTAGCTGTCCTGTAATAATCTGTTCTCTGTCATGTGTGTTTATTCCTACTCTCCTGTGACTGAGACTGCTTTTCTTCTGCTGCTATATATATTATTCATTTAAGTATCCTCTGCAATGATGATTTGTTAATGAATTGCTTTAGTCTGTGCTTGTCTTGAAATATACTTAATTTATCACCAACTGAAAAAGATAGCTTTTTTGAACATAGAAGCTTTGATTGGCAATTATTTAGTTTCCGATCTTTAAATATATTATTCTATGCTTTCCTGGCTTTTAGAGCTGCTGTTGTAGGATCTGATGTGATTCTGATGTGCTCGCCTTTGTGGTTAAATAAAAATGCTTTCCATTACAACTCTTCCATATAACAGTGTGTGTGTGTGTGTGTGTGTGTGTGTGTGTGTGTGTGTGTGTGTGTAGGTTGTGTAGGTGTGTAGGTGTGTGTAGGTTTGTATAAATGCCAGAGAATAGCTTCAGTTGCTTCTCAGGAACTGTGCACCTTGCTTTTTGATACAGGATTTCAAATTGGCTTGGAGCTTCCTGATTAGATCAGGTTGGCTGGTCAGTGAGCCCATGAGACAGACCAGTTTCTGTCTCCCTGGGGCTGAGGGATGACACAATTTGAGCTATATTTGTCTTGGCTTTTTTTCTTGTGTATCACCCACCTACCCCAACTCTTTCAGAACCTGTAAGCATGAAGTTTCGAAACACTTATTCTCTTTAGAATTGATCCTATATATTCTTATTTTGACTTCACCCTTTCCAGGTCACCTGGAGGTCGATTTTCTGACCTGAATATCTCTCCTCTCTCTCTCTCTCTCTCTCTCTCTCTCTCTCTCTCTCTCTCTCTCTCTCTCCTCCCTTCCCTCTGTCTTGAAATAGCTAATGCAGATGTATATAAGGAAGACATTATGAAACATTCTCATTGGGTAAACAGTCTATGTGCATATGACAGTGTTAGACACTGGAGGTGTGATGTTAGTTGAACACAGGTGGTACCTAGCCTCTTAGAGCCTTATTTGCTGAGGAGTAGAGATTTTATTTGGGATGTAGGTATGATTAAAGTTACGGCAGCTTGTGGTTACCAGAAGGGCCTCTGGATGCCACTGGGGCACCGAGCTGGAAGTGCACCAGAAGACCTGAGTGTCATCAGTCTCTAGGTAGAAAAGGATAAAGCTTGGGGTCCTGAGTGAGTACAGAATGAAGTCTGTGTCACAAGATAACTGGTCCATGTGAGGGAGTGGGAAAAGGAGATTTTTCTCCACCATATATGTTACTGCTCTGTTAGCTGGGCTGCCAAGGTGGCAGTGGGTGACAAGGTGGCAGTGGGGAGCTCAAGACTTCGAGACCATGTCAGGTGACAGAGACGGCTCAGACTGACTTGGATGAATCAGGCAGTTGTGTTGGGAACAGTTGGCAGCTGGCTTTCACAAATCAGCACTGCAGTGAGCCAACAGGCAGAAAGGAACAGCAGAAACTCAGGCGGCAAGGCGAGCTCTAGTGGTGACCTCAGCATTACTACAGTGACTGCTTGGCTGGCAGTTGAGTCAGGGACCCAGCAATAAATTCTTTCCCAGATGTCCTTCAGTGAAGTAGATAGCACTCACCACTTTATTTAATGTGAAACTCGGACATATAAACCTTGGGCAGGGGGGAGGGTCTTTGAGGATAAATGTGTCTCATTGAGACTTAGGACACTGGTAATGCTATTTGCTTGGGGAAAGATAACAGGTGACACGCTCATGTGACTGACCACCTGGAAGTTGTAGCACATGCTCTTGAGATAGGCACGGAAAGAAGGAGAGAGCTCTGTTCCACATGTTCCATTCTCAGGATTGGGTTTTAAATCTCAAATCTGAGATTTCTGTGGTTTGAACATGCTCCATCTCACTAGTCCCATGCCAGTTCTCTTGGAGGCATGGTACACAAGCCCCACAGCAGGTATTAAGAGGACTGACACTGGCTCTGCAAACTAGGCACTGGATCTGGTTAGTCAGAGTCCTCTAAACTTTAGGGTCCATGGCATCAGTTTTCAGTGGAGTGATTTCTTGTTTCCAGGAGCCATTTTGAGTCTGTAGCTCCACTAACTTTCTGTTTACTGTAAAACTTAAGATTCTGTTTCTTGGAATTTGACCTGACCATATCCTTGAATCTTCCAGGAATTTGACTTGGTTTGGACCCGGACTGTACATTGATTTACACTCTCCCAAAGCCATAAGATATTTTACCAAGTGATCTCAAAACTCTATCTGTTTTTGTATTTTGCTTGCCAAGTTCCTTGTTGGAAAGCCCCTAAGTTTGTTGTTGTTTTTGTTTTGGGTTTTATTTGGTGTTCTGCTATAAAAACCTCACAGATCTCCTGTGTTTAGAGCTGGTTTTCTGAACCCTGCCTTATGGGGTGATGGCTGGCCACCAGCTCTCTAGTGTATGCACAATATAGGCTGCTTTGATATGGCAATTAGAGTCAGTGGTCTTTCTCCTTGACTCTGTGGGGTTAGCAGGTTGTACTATGTGGAATCCATGGTTGCCCACTGTCTTTCCATTTGATGACTAAGAATTCCCAAGCTTTACATGTCACATGGTGCTGAGGTTGAAGAATTCTGTTTCCAGGCCTAAATACTAGGTTGTGAATTAAAAGCAGTGGTGACAAAGAAGGTATAGAGTCTTCCAGGAAGAGGAGATACAGTGGGAGAAGCTGAATCAAGGAGCTTATGTAAGACTAGAGCAATATAGGTATCAAAGAATGGAACCTGGCACTGAATCAGAAGGGAATAGCTCTCACTGAGGTTCCTGCTGATACAGCTCTGGGTTTGACTGATTGTTCTAGAATTTCTTTGAGTATATTAAGAAAATTGATAGTCGTGATGCCACGTGATTCACATTTCTTTTAAGATTTATTTATTATATATATAGTGTACTGCCTGTATGTATGTCTGAGCACCAGAATGAGGTACCATATCTCATTATAGATGGTTATGATCCACCATGTGGTTACTGGGAGTTGAACACAGGACCTTTGGAAGAGCAGCCAGTGCTCTTAACCTCTGAGAAATATTTCCAGCCCCTGTGACTTAGATTTCTAAAAGACTTCTCTGGCTGCATTAAGAAGAGTCAGGCGCAATGGAGGCAAAAGACTATGTCAAGTACTGTGTGGAACTCTCAGCAATAGATTGTGCTTTTTTGGATTATTTAACCTAAATAGGCAGCCAGATCAGTGAAGATTCAGAATACAGAAATGGTGTAGGCTAAAGAGGTGTCATATATGCTATGATATGATACAAGGACTCTGGTTGAGGTGGACAAAGATACTACTAACTGAGATGGGAAAAGTAAGATGTATCCATAAATAACATTAGTTAAGAGGTGTCCATTTGGGTTAAGAGACTGTCATCAAAAGGTATATCCACAAGTGTTCTGGTCCTGCTCCTTTGATGATAGAGGCTAGTAACTTTCTCCTTCACTGGTCTGGGTTTAGTTTCTAGTGAATAGGATATGAGAAGAGTGATTGGGTAGGACACATAAGGTTAGGCTAAAGAGTGTCTGTGGCTTTCATCATCAATGCAATCTCCATCTGTCTTGATTCAATAAATCAGCTAAAGTGTCAACAGATAGGGGCACTAGCTGACAATGTGTCAGGATGTTCAAGGAGCCTACCAAGTTCTAGGTGGTAAAGAGCCAATGCCCAACAGCAGGCACATGGGCGTGAGTTTTCAGCCAAGGCTTGATATGACTGCTGACTCTACATCACATTTTGAGGACAATCTTAAAAGATATCTTGACCCAGAACCACCAGCTAAGCCACTTCTGGACTCCTAACTAACGGAAACGATGAGATTGGACACATTACATGTTTAAAGACTGGGTAAACTGTTATACAACACCATAGCCAAATGCAGATGTTTTAGAAATTGAGCTGGTAAAGATTATCTCGGTATCATCCAGACAGTCACATCTCTCCTGAAGATTTGATCAAAACAGGGCAGACGTAAGAGTGCACAGAACAATGATGCTGTGGACAGATTACACTTTAAGTAGATGGTATAGTAATGCTAAAGAGAAATGCTGCTTAGTTCTTAACCCCACAGTTCCAGAGTCAGCTTTACTCTTGCAGGAACCAATACACCATTTCTCATTGCTGTAGCCACTCAGCAGGAAGCACACTTAGCCCCTGCAGTGTTCCTGATGGTGGGCCTATAAGCTCACCCTGGTCAGGGTCCTCCAAGGCCTTCCTGTCACATAGCTTAGTCAGATGATGCCATTGTAACCACAAAATAGTTATAAGTAAAAACTCTGTAAATTCACCTAGACTCCTGTCTCATCTTTCTTTAGATTAAAGGGCTGGGCCAATAAGAAGACACTGAGCTGCTTGAAGAAAGTAACGGGTAGATTCCAGAATATCCTCAACCAAAGCTGGAGCGGTACTGAGGTCAAGCACTGGGGCCACTTTTAAGGAGGTTGTCACATGGTTGTGTCTTTGCATGACCCTGAGAGCCAGTGTCACTTCCTGTACCCCTTGGTCATAAAGACTTGAACCTAACCTATGCCTCCACTAATTTCTAGCCCTACCTTGGTCCTGACTCTGGCTGTACTCCAGTCCCCTGACCTCAATATTCCTACACTACCTTATACTTCCTTCATGAGCTTTGCTGCATGTTTGTTATTTTCGAATGTTTTTATTTTCTCCAATCAATCTTATGAGAATTTTTCCAAGATAAGCTATAAAACACCCATGAGGCTCAAAAATCAGCTGACAACCACACCAAAGTCTCTGGCCTAGGACTATGTTTTCTTCAAGGGTCTTTAGCTTAGACTGGTTCTTTAATAGTGTATTTTAGCAAACTTTAGCTTCCAACCTATTTATGGAGATGTTAGAAAATGAAGAAGCTGTCCCCGAATGAATGCATGCAAAGATGTGCTTGATGTATGCCTTCAGCCTCTTTTCAGATGGGACAAGTGCCTCACAGTGGGTGTAGGTGCCATGCCCAAGCTGATACAGATTCATAGTGTAGCCTGCATCATAACTACCTTAGTTATCTTAATGTCACTTTAAAGAATACTCCATACTTACACTATGTAAAGAAAAGGTTTATACGGATCACCATTATGACTAGGCTGTCTGAACAGCATGGTGCTTACTTGGGGCAAGGGAGTCTTGGCTGTGTTCCAACATGTCTGAAGACAGAAAGGCATGGTCCATGTTCAGAAGGGGAGTAAGTACGAACAAAGAAACTGGGGTGATGGAGAAAAGAAGGGAACAGGCTAGTATACTGTCATAGCTCATTGTCCACTTGTAGTGTTCAGCCCAGTAAAATCGTAGCCTCAAAGACTCAGTCCCCTTTCCCTAGGCTAGTGCTTGGAGCTTCAAGCATCTCAGCGTGACTACACAGGAGACAAATCTTTAAGCACATGAAACTTGGCATGACAAAACAAATCCAAACCATGGAGACATTTGCTCATGTCACTTTCAGCCACTGTGTTATAGAGAAAATACAAAACCCTTTCTGTGGGGGAGCAAGAGATTCTCCACCAAGACAGTCAGTCTCCTATAGAATGACAGTAAGTGCACAGAATGACAGTGAACTTGGCTAAGGAAGTGTCAGTGTTGAGTCCTCTGGGCACACAGCAAGAACTGTGTAGCTAGGTCATATGGGAGACCTACCTTTAGCTTTGTGAGGACTCATCACAAGGATTCCCAAATTGCTTGTTCCCGTTGGCATCCCACTAGCAGAGAAGTTTGTTTTATGTTTCATTTTGACAATCAAGGTACTTTATGAAAAAGGAAGGGTATTAAAATGAGCATAACTAGGCCCTGCTGCATACACCCCTTGTTTTCATTGCTTTCCTTCTGGTCAATATTGTGCACTGCATGTCAGCTAACAAGAGAAGCGGTGAGGAAGGTAGCACTGGACTGCTCCCTTCAGACCTTCCAAGCCTGGAGTGGTGGCCACTAGAAGGTCATGGCCTTACTTCACTAACCTCACCCTGGGGTATATGCAAACACCCCAAGATGTAAACAAAGGAAAAGAGTGCATGCGCCTTTAGTAGATTCATTTTAGAAATCAGAACAAGCTGAATACATTATTTAAATAGTTGGTCAACAGTTGAATTCTAATCTTTAAAGTAGCAAAAGTCAAAGATCATAGTTGATTGAATGACGATTGTTCTGATCTAGCTAAACATGATCACATGAGGGGAGAGAGAGAGCAATCCCCCTCTATCCTCTACAACTTCCTGATTCTTGCAGGAAACAACCATCTGGTTGCTACCACGTAGAGGGGTCGCTACATGGGCCAGGTAGGAATATGCTGGTTGAAACATAATGAAAGAAAGGCTATGTGGTAGGGTGTCAAAGAGACCTTTTTGACTCTGTCTGAAACCGAAGCTAATTTCTTTTCCTGCAGAACAGTCAGTTCCCCTGGGAACAGTAAATTTAGCCTACAAACTATTTGAGAATTAAGGAAATTGACATACATAATTACACTTGACAGAGCACATGTCCACTTTCTTCCTTCTTTATTTCTTCCATCCACTCTGCCCTTTGAACTTGATCTGAGTTTGGGTTGTCCAGTCAAATTGTCTGAGAGGAGGAGTTGGGTGCAAATAGATTTTTTTTGGAGCCAGGCCCTGGAAGAAGGAGAGAAGTAGGAGAGAGGATACATGAAGCAGTACAGGGGAGGAAGTGGCAGGAGGCTGTCAGATGGAGGAAGGCAGATGGACACCATGGCGTCTTGATGTCATCAGGCATCTGGGGCATGTGAAAGGTGCTTTTAAAGCCACCCTTCTGCCAGATAGTTTAGTTTTACAATTAAGCTTAATTGCTTAGGGGTTAAGATGTTTTTAGGTGTAGATAGATGATTTAAGCTGATAATGAGGAGATATGATAGATGTTGATTTACATTCAGAAATTCAGATACAAGATAGGAAAGATGTTTTCTTCAAGGCTGCCAAATACAAATAGCCAAAACACTAAGAATGTAACCTTTATATAATTCTTGATTGTGTCATGGTTCTTCTTGCTATAAGTAGTTTATTGTATTTATGTGTAATAATATAAATGTGCATGTAAAAATAAAAAGGTATTTAATTAAAAAAAAATAAAACCACCCTTCTGAGAGGAGAAGGTTGATATCTTGTTTACTGACTGAGAGTCACCCCAGGGTGCCATCTGCTCACTCCCCTTTTCACTAACACACATTGAGTTCTGGCCTGTGCACAGGAAATAGAAAATAAAAGTGCTAGGCTGTTCAATTGCTGCCACAACTGTTCATTAAACCTGTGGGTGAAGTTACATATGAGCTATGAAGTTCTGGCACGTGAAGCCAGAACGGTCTGCTGCGTGTGGTTTAAGACAGCCATCACAGGAGATGTCTATGTCGCTGGGGGCTGTATTTCTTCTTGTCTGGATGCCTTTGCCTCTCAGGCTCAAAGTATCATTCGTAACTTGGAAGGTTAACAGTAGGTCTGCGACACACTGAGAGTTCAAAAGATGCTGTGCCTTGCCCTCAGCAGCTGCAATGGTGACAGTGACAGAGGGGTGGCTGCCCTGATGTGCTACTACCCACAGTGTTTGCATTCAAAGCCAGACCCACACAAGAAGCAGCTTCTTTTAAGCCTTCCTTATCCATGATTATGTGGTCTGCTCAGCATCTGCACCATCTAGTAGTTTGTTTACAAGTATGGTTCCTCCAGCCGGGTCAGGGCTGCAGTTCAGTCAGACCCTTGATACACCTGTGTAGTATGTGAAGCACTGGCCTACAGCCCCAAGGGGAATCTTATCCTCGGGGCAACAGTGGGTAGCCTCCACATTTCATTTTGCTGTGCAGCATTCTGCACTTCTGCCTTCTCATACCTCTGCCCTAGGAAGACCAAGGCATGGTGTACTTTCATGGGCTTTTTGAAAGTCTATTGGAGGCAGTACACACTTCTGAAAGTCCAGTATCATCTATTCTCTTAGGTATAACTCTTCACATCTCAGAGACACCATGGACACCACCTGTGCTCCAGGAAGCCTCAATTTCTGTCGCTAGAGTCTCTGAGTAGCTCCAATGTGATGAATTTTCACAAACATTCCTGCATGTTATCTTCCTTGTTTGCCTTAATCACCAGTATGTTGGTCCTCTGGCCCCAGATGCCTGTCTTCTGTGCCATGGCATCTATAGGACTGTACAACTACAGCATGTGATGGAGGGCTTCATACTAGATCCAGAACAGGGATGTTGCGCCCCCATCCCAGCACCTTCTCCCTAGGTCCATTATCACAGGGTCTCACGAAGCTTTCTAAGTGGTGAAAAGACCACAGCATCTGGTTGTGATGTTTCCACCAGTCCTGCAACAGCCTGTAACACATAAAACATTGATAGACTGGAGTCAATTGGTGGGGGATGATGGCTCTCATTCTCAGAGGACTAGCAGAAGGGCATTGGGGGACAAGAGAGGGAGGGTGGGACTGGGAAGAGATGAGAAAGGGAGCTGGGATCAGGATGTACAGTGAATACATTAACAAAAATTGATTTAATTAAAAAAATACCATGACCCAAAAAAGGCAGGGGAGGAGGGTTGTTAGAATATTTGCATCACTTAAATTTTACTAAGATATTTGTCATACTCTCTCTGGGCCTTATTTCTCATCGCTGTCATCAGAATGCCTGACAGGAACAATTTAAGGCATGAAAGGCTGCCCTTGGTCTTTCTCCCCAGCCACTGTTACTGCTTGCATTCTGAGAAGTGCAGTATCAGCCACTCCCCCCTCTCCCCCCCCCCCCCCCGTGACCTGTTATGTCTCACTCACTCACCATAATGCAAGCAGTGACGAGAAGAATAAGCACGTGTGGAGCCTTAACCACTTACTTTGATTAGCTCATTACATCCTCATGATCATCAGATGGGGTAGGTCCTGCTATTATCCTATTTTCTAGCTGAGGAAACTCAGTCATGCTTGGTGTTGGGAAGTGCATGTTTTATGATTGTTTTCCATATTAGTTAAGAGTGGTGAGGCCACAGGTGGGAGAGTGATTGCTGTTGGAAAGAAGATTGGTTACTACTCATGGTTTCCCAGATGAGAGGCATAGCATTCTGTGGTGGAGGAACTGCAAGGAAACCATCAGGATGGGCCAGGGGCAGAGGAGGGGAAGAGCCTTTCCTGTGCTCTGGTCCCTACAGAAGGGGATGGCTATGGAGACCCAAGATTGGCTCTGTTGCATAGACACTGTCCTCAGCTCTCTGGTACCTGCCCTGTGTGACAAGAGCAAGTTATAGTTGCTTGGGTGAGAAGGTGGTGGAGTCTGGACTCTGAATGTACTTATTTGTGGTGTCACTGACTGTCTAGGAACTGGCAGGCTCTGAAATGGCATCTAGCCATGTAGTCCCGTCTCCATGGTGGTTGCCCTCCCTATGGTGGGAGTTTGTTGTAGTCCGCTGACTATGACATGAACTCTGGTGCTCCATATTTGACCATTTCCCCTTAGTGGGGAGGCCTGGTGGCACTCAGAGAAAGGATAAGCAGGCTACCAGGATGAGACTTGATAGGCTGTGACCATATGGTGAGGGAGGAGGTCCCCTTCTGTCATAGACCTAGGGGAGGGGAGTAGGGTGAAAGAGGGAGGGAGGGAGGAACAGTAGGATACAAGTGAGGGGATAACAAGTGAGATGTAATCTGAACAAATTAATTAAATAAAAATAAAAAAAAAGAAATGGGAACTGGGAGGAACACCTGGGGAAGCCTGCAGCCATTGCTGCACTGACAGGGGCTTTCATAAGGCTAGATATCTCGGTTCAAAGCAGGAAAGAACTTCCTGTCTTATTTGGGGGTGAGGCAGTCTTGAAATGAAGTGTCAATTCTGAACCTGCTGTGCAATCACCAATCAGAAGCCTCTGAGTACTGAAATACAGCCCTTATCTCCTTCTCATGTCATATTAAGCCTGTTCTGAAACAGTCTCTGGAGTCTTTGACTGAGACAGGCAGAAATTGGATGTTAGAGACAATGAAGAGGAAATGATTCTCCCTGGAGTGCATTTCCCCATTTTTCTCTGCCACATGCTGTCTAGAACATTTTTGCTGCTCTCCATATGTTGATGGGGACACAGTGTCCCTCTGCTGGAGCCCTACACTTCCTTTGTTTGGTCCGTCAGCTTGCTTGACTGATAAAATACATCAGGCGTGACTGCTTGGACTTCTATAGCTAGATTGTCAGTCAGCATAAGCTTTGCTCTTTGCCCTGTGGGCCTCTTGGTTCCTGAACAGTCTGTGTGTGTGAGCTACCATAGAAGAAGCCCACATGTGACGTGCATGCTGAAGGGCTACCCACAGAGTTCCCTTAATTGTCCCAAGAAGACCTATTCTTCCAGTTTTCCACATTAGACACATGAGCAAAGAAATTGCTGATTCTGTAGCCAGGTTGGACCGTGCCACAGATATTACAAGGCACCCCATTTGGAGTAAGAATTGCTGATCGAGCAAATCTAATTCTCATTCTACAGAATTGTGAGTGATAATATATAGTGATTTAAGATGAAAGATATTTAATGGAAATTTCCATAAAAATAATTAATACATTTTCACTTATGCACCATCCTGAGTACTGTAATATACTTTTGTGCCATTCTACTCCATTTCACCTGGGGCAAGAATGATCCTATTGTTCCACATACCCACACTGCACATGATACCCACATGTTAGTTAGTCACTGCCAGCCATCTAATTTATCCAGTCTCTGTCACAGTACCACAGTGATTATATTTAGGGTTCATGGCTATTTGTAGTTTCAGTATCCACTTGGAGTGTTAGAATGTCTCTCCCCTCTTCCCCATTATAGGGGACAGTACTGTAACAGCAAGGCCCAAGCAGCTGGCTGAAGACACTTGACAGTCTACAAATTGATTTTATGCAGGCTCCCATCCATCTGTGCAGTATTCAGCTGCCAGGCAACATTTTGATAGTGGAGATAGTCAAACAAATGATAGGGGGGGTGGGGGATATTCTGTCCTCAGGGTTCCCAGCCAAGTGAAGAAGTGGATATGTAAATCTTGCATAATCTGTTGTAGGTGACCGGTTGTAGATAAGTGTGAAGTGCTCTTCAGATAAAGGCAACAGAGGCAGCTCTGAGATGGCAGGAGGAGGAGGAAAGGGAGAGGAAGTCCTGGGAAGGTGAGTGCTGCCTAGGAATTATAGGGTGCTCAGTAGAGCCAAAGGCATGGTTAGCAAAGTGCCCCTGGGGTTGTTGCATAGGGAACACACACAGGTTAGAATGGTCAGAAAACAAGCTGGAGGAAAGGGACCTTGGCTAAGACAGCTGTGCAGCTTCATGCTGCTGGCATCTTTAGTGTGCTAGTGTTTCTTTTTTGCTTTTTACTTATGTTTTCCACATACTCTATTGTGATGGTATTATTTTCCTTCCAGGCTCTTCCCAGACTCCTCCCACCTCCTACCCACCGAACTTTAAGTTCTCTGTTTCTCTGTCTCTCTATCTCTCTGTCTGTCTGTCTGTCTGTCTGTCTGTCACTCTGTTTTTCTGTCTGTCTGTCTGTCTGTCTGTCTGTCTCTCTCTCTCTCTCTTTCTCTCTCAAAGAAACAAAAACCACCACTAAGACAAAACAAAACAAAGGAAACAATCACACCCCTCCCCCCCCAGCACCCAACATGGAGTTCAATTGTGCTGGCATGGGGGCTTGCATGGAGTGTGGCTGACATACACAGTGAACCTCTACCGGGGCTTCCTTACTCTAAGCAACTTACACTACCTGCTTGTATTTCAGTCCTAGCATTTTCTCATTTCTCAAACAGAGGCATGAGAGTTCAAGGTCACAGACCCACATGGTATCAGATAGTGGCTATACTCTAAACTGCCACATGGCTGCTAAGGTTCTGCCATCTTAAGGAAACTGTTCCAGAATGTTCCCCTGTCATCTCTGAGGAACATTTTCAGAGGGAGTGAATAATTAAGTAATTAAGTAAGATATTATTATATTAATTGAAACGGGAGGAGAGATGAGCAAAACCGGCAGTCTGAAGCGGTTTATGATGTATTGTGATGAAAACTGGGTAGTGGAGTCTGAGTAGGGACTGTGGCTGGAGAGATGAGTGCATAAAGATGAGTGACAGGCTGCTTGTCTGTAGGGCAAGCACAGTTCCTAACCAAACAGCCCTGAAAGGTGAGCTGGCTGGCCCAGCAGGCTGGTGACTCCAGAGGGATGCCTCTTTATGCTTGTGAGGTGCCCCAGTGCTGCACTCAGTGGGACTGCAACCTGTTTCCACAGAAGACTGGGCACCTGGCAGCTGAAGTGTTCTGTAAGTGCCTGCAAGGTTAAACATGGATTTGGTCATAGCTCCTCTTCCTTCTGTGTCCCTCCTTCCCACTTTCTTCTCCTCTTCCCACTTCCTTCCCCGCCTTTCTTTTTCTCCTTTCCTTCCTTCCCTTCTGTTCTTGTTCTTTCTCTTTTTTCCCCCATTCATTCTGCAGCATTCATTCACTGCAGCATTTAGTGTCCTGAGTTCCTCAGCTACCTCACAGACGCCCGCCCCAACCACCCCTACCACCCCCATCCCCCACCACACACACACACACACACACTGCCTGACTAAAGTTTGGCAACCACCTCCCAAGGATCTTTTGTGTACCTGTTTCTTCAGTGCTCCTGGCAATCTTGTGGTGAAGATACAGTTTTTACCCCAGAGATTGCCATCTGATGCCTGAGACGGATGTACAAACCTAGAATTATGTCAGGCAGAGGTAGGTGCTAGGAATAGGTTGCGCATGCACCCTCTCAGGACCAAGTCTTTCCACCTTGTGAAACTCATTTCTGCATTCGTTTCTTGTTCTGACTCCCCGGTGCACTGCATTTTCAAAATGAAAAGTTAGAACGATCTGTACTGGGTCTTTCCAGCTCGTATTCGCACTGACACAGCATTTGTGTTCCACATTGTCTGCCTTCCAGAATCCCTTATTAAATAAGGTGAGAAAGTCTTTAAAAATTTATATTTTAAGGCTTACCATCCTACAAAGTAATAACAGCCCCTGCACAAACAAATTTCATCCAAAATTACTGAGTTCTCCGTGTCAATGTAGCGGGTGATGCTTCCTAGATACACTCTGTGCCCTATAAGACTGAATAATAAATAACATTGAGAGAGGTGGTAAATATTTATATGAGGCAGTAAAGTTTGACTCACTCATAAAAGAGTTTGAGGAAGAGAAAATTAAAAAGTATTGACATATGCATAAGAGAGATAAAATAAACATTAAGGGAATCATATGAAATGTTAATAGTACTTTTATTTTCTGAGACCAGGGATTGTATGTGAAATTCACTTTCTTTTACTTATTTTTATGTGGCCTCTGAAATGTTCTGCAGTGGGCATGTATCATTCATATTTTTAGGAAACAGACCTTACTTAGAGAAACTCTTGGTGATGCGGAGGATCAGTTCTGTGGCTGCTTGGTGGGCTTTTGTTTGTCTTCAGCTTCCGTGGGGACTTGGAATTGCCTGATGTGAGGCACTTCCGATCTTTTATTTTTTAATTATAATTTATTCACACTACATCCTGGCTGTTATCATACCGTTCTTATCTTCCTGCTCCACCCTCCCTCCCTCCCTCCCTCCCTCTTCTGTCCTTTCTCCTCCCCTGGACCTCTGACAGGGGGTTCCCTCTCTACCCCATTGTCTGGCCCCAGCCTATCTGGTCTCATCAGGATAGGCTGCATCCCCTTTCTCTGTGTGCCCACAAGGCAGTATTGCCAAGGGACAGTGATCAAATCGTGGACACCAGAGTGAATGTCAGAGGTTCAGTGGTGGATCCCCCACACCCGGCCAAGTGGAGAATCAGCTGTCCATAGGCTACATCTGAAATAACTTTTGGGGGAAGACTCTACATGGGACAGTAGTGCTTTTGTCTGTGCAAAGTGGGATGAGGGTACTGCAACCCAGCTCTCTGCCCAGGAAGCTTTGACAGAACGCTTCTGAGTTACCAGCACCTCTAAGATCCAGTAATAAAATACCAAACCAGACGTGAATTCACGCTCATCACACTTTCCCAGGACTCCGCTCTGCTTTGTGCCGAATGCCTCAGATGCTAATGTATTTTTTACCGCTTATGTCTAGGTTAGCAAGCCAAGAGAAAGGATTCAGAAAAACCAGGGTGTCACCTGGGCACAAGTTTCTAATCTGCAAAAACAGTTTGCTTCTTGCTGGATGCATCCCAGGAGTGGTACAGATGGTGAAGTGGGATTATGTAAGTGAACTCAGTTCCCTCTGCACTTCACTAATTCATCCAAGACACACTGCTGCACATTTAATTTGACCCTATTTGATTTGATACAGAAGAAAACACCCAGGGCCTGAAGCAGTCTAGATTGCTCTTTGCCATGACAGGATATCCCGATCCATCTGTAGGGCCTACTCTCTGCCTACAATCCACCCTTTCCCCAAGCTGCAGCGCTGGCATTCAATGGCCATTCTGAAGTTTTCTACAAATGAGATGTAGCCACAGTGAAATTTACCAGCGACATTTGAAGGCCGTTCAGCCCAGAGATTCAAGCATACATCCAAAGTCTTCAAAATGAATCAGCCTGACCTGAATATGTACATATTTTTCTTTCATAATTATTCCCTAAACAAGATAGCATAGCTAGTTATAGCACACTTACATTGTATTAGGTATTATAAGTAATCTAGAAATGATTTAAAACATGGCAGGAGTTGTAGGTAGCTTATATGAAAGTACCATGCTGTTTTATGTAAAGAACTTGAATGTCCCCCATGTTTGGCACGACAGGACTGTCTTAGACCTAGTCTTTCCAGAACCCCCTATAGATATCAAAGAACAACTAACAATATTAGCATAGAATCAAGTTCAGCTGTAATTTCATATAGACCTTTCTGTATTTTTAGAAGTGCTCTATAGATACCTAAGTATTGCGATATCCATCTTGGGCACGGTCAGTTTCTCAGTACTGCTGAAAATGTAGGGTATGGTTTTAAGTCTTTTCCACCCCACACTGAAGAATTTCCATATGATGTTTGTCTGGTCCAAAAGAGATGTGGGACAAATGGCTAACTCTTTGAACCCCTCCCTCTTGTCTCTCTCTCCTCCTTGCTCTCTATCTCTCTTCCCTTCCTTGCTCCCCTCCACCTCTCTCTCTTCTCATGGTCCCATTCGGTCTACTGGACATGTTCTTTCTATTCCTTTCTCTCTCTGCTCTGGTTTCTTTCAGATGCCTATGGATGGGTTCACCCTTATAGCTGCAATAAAAGCATCCAATCCCTGATGAGACAATATTAAGAAATTGGGGGTTTAAAAAGTGATCAGATCATGAAGATGGAGTCCTCAGGAATAGAATTTGTACCCTTATAACAGACTCTAGAAAGATCCCCATCTTTCCTCCATGTGTGAACACATCAAGAGGGAAGTCATCAATAAACCAAGAGGGTAGACATTATGCTTGACCTAATTGCTTGATTTTTGATTACCAGTCTCTAGATCCATGAGAAACCTCTTACTGTTTTTATTTTTCTTTAAATAAAGAAAAATACCTGTCTATGGCTTGTTTTGTAGTAGCCTGAACAAAGTAAGACAGGCACTATCTTCTGAGTCAGCTAATAAGTGTGAGTATGGCCAGCTCCATTCTTAGCCTCACTTGACCTTTCTCACTTGTCTGCACTTCCCATTTTCCACCTTCACTTAGTGCTTTGTATTTGAATCACTTGTGTACCCTTCCACCTGGCCTCTCAACCCCAAATGGGGAGAAGAGATACATCTAGCTCCTCATTGTTTCTCAGGCCAGAGTCTCAGCTATGGAATCCCACCAACCTGCTTTCTGAGACACAGGGCTCAGGTCATAGATCAGAGACTGGTTCTCACATTACCCATCCCGGTTGCCTTCTCTTGCAGACGCTGGCCAGCCAAATGTCTTATTTCCCAGCCTTTCTTTCAGTCAAGACTGCTTGAGCTCCCATTGTTGGGCTTCAGTGCATCTCGACAGCCTAAAATACATCTACCTGTGAATGAAAAGCCAAGCTGTAAGAAAACCATGTGCCCCTTTGCTCTGCATCTTCACTTCATTTCTGTCTGGAATGCTGACATTCTGTGCACACTGCAATAAACAGCAGCCACCTTGTGGGCCACAGGGCACTACGTTGAACAAGAAAAGCCCATAGTGTGGATGTCTGTGCTCAGATGTGATGGAGTCTGGGGCCCTCCTGTCATCTCTGAGCATTCACTCTGGTCCTTCACTACTCACCACTGGGATGTTTGTATCAGGATATAGATAATTCTCCTTGTTTTCACCACTATGGTCAGCTTTCTGCTGTAGGTAGTGAGTCCCATGTGTAAATGGTACTCTGAAAGGATGAGGGACCTCATGATAAAGGATGTCAGGAGGGCATCTGCCTGGATTTGGGCGAAGTCAAAATCTAATATTCATAACATTTATGGATCTATAGGAACTCAGGGAAGGAGATGGCTTGCTAAAGAATTTGTAATTGAACACTGGCAAAATCGACCCACATTACTCACAGTGCCCCAGTGTTCTGTTTACAAGCACATTGAAATGTGCTGGGCATACAAAAGGTATTCATTTTCTTGTTTGGTTAAATAATAACAGCAGAAATGAAGTAAGTGCTAGTGGTGGCCATAATGGTCTAATCCATGCGAAGTTAGTTTATACAAATGTAGCATTGGTTTCCTTTCTGTCATGTATAGGGCTAGGAATTCTTGGACATCACTAGCATTATTGATTCTTAGCGTAACATAAATGCGGATGGGATGTGTCACCCTCTCAGGAAATATCATCTGAGGAAATGGATCAATACAGTTAATTATTCACATTAAAGGAATCCATGTTAATGTACTGTGATAATTGGTTATTGCAAGCAAATGAGTATAGAGAGGTTACATGGCTCTGAGTCAATTCTTCATTCTTCTATATAGAGTAGTCATACACTAACACTCTTAACAGCAAAGACATAATACTGTTGATTTAGTTTTGCTGTATAGTTACTTTTTGAACTATCTAAAAGAATTAAAAGGATGCAAAAAACCTCTGAACACTTCTAGACCACTGGTGTTGTACAAATAAATATATAACATTAAGATAATACTTACAGAAAATCTCAAACAGGATGAAAGAGGAGCTGCTCTGAAGAGCCAGTGGACTCAGTCAGGAAATTTTCATGAGCAGGGTGCTACAAGTTGAACAATTGACTTGGCAAGCTAAATGTAGGCTGTATCCATCTTTGCCCCTGGGGACACCGTCTCTTACTCCTTTGGGGTCTTGTCTACATCCTGGTATTGTCTAAGGAATGTCTTTATCCTAGGGACAAATGAAATTTCTCCCAAAAGAGGTATAGAGGGATGAGAGAATATCATGTTATCAACAGAGAACGGGCTGGTGGCAGACCCTTTGCAAAGTACTGACAGGCGAGGCTACTCTTGACAGTAGAATTGTGGTTGCCATCATCATGAAGACAGAAACCACCTCTGTAAACCTGGTGGCATCTAGAGCATAGCACACAGTCAAAAGGTGTTTATAGAGCTGTAGGTGGGAGACAACACTGATGACTGTCCTACCAACTTGAACTAGAACAGACTGGCATTCAGCTCCTTTCCACTGTCATTCTTACATTCTGTGTCCTTGGCCACGTGACCTCCCTCTCAGAGTGCTGCCACTTTGGAGTTGGCTCTGAGCCACAGAAAGAACCAAAACAGATATGACAAATCACCTCACCTCACATTCTAGGTTCAAATAGCTGCGGCCTCTTAGGATGATCTCTCCAGTAATAGCATGCATTCCTCAGAGGCATCATTCTAGGTAGTAAGAGCTGGAGTGGGAAAGAAGACCTTGTCGAACTGAGGAAAAGTCATCAGATGTTGCACACACAGGCTTTCCATCCTGTCTGCTAGCTCTCTGAAGGGGAGTCTACCAGCAGAGCCACTCTGGTAAGGGAGTACGTGTGGAGTTCTTAAAGCTGAGAGTTCTGAGCAAACTGAGGGTGGATCCCTCCCGAGGTCCAGAACTCTAAGTGGAGAGAGGAAATGGGTGGCATAGGTGGCACCTGAAAATGGCAGTTCCCAGGCAACATGTCTGGCCTAAGTAGGCCAGGAAACTTCCTCAATCTCCCATGACCATGCTGTACTATCTGGGAAGGGATGGATATGGGCATGAATAGGGGAATCTTAGACAATTATTCTCTTAGCTGTCAGTTGGGGAAAATAGATCACAGGAGATTGTAGAAGAAAGGATGAGTGTAGATTGAATTGTAGACTCTGTCACAGAGGCCATCAAAGGACCCAGAAGGTACAAAGTTAGTACATGTATAAGTTTCGCCATCACTGGGTGCTACATTTGTTAAAAACAACAGACACCACCACCACTCCCACCACAACAAAAATGTCTGTTAAATGTAGAAGCATATTCTAGTGTTCGCCAATTCTCAGGATGTCAAGATCAACTGCAGCTTGCTCACAAAATCTGACTGTTAGATTTTCAGGAATTTTGCAAACTGCAAATGACGCTGACATCCTGGCAACCATGTCAGGCCAACATCAGCCTTCAAGTAAGGTGTGACCTCAGTTGCTTCATGATGTTCGACATCAAAAGTTAAGATCATCTGTAGAGCCACTTGCCAGGTGCCATAAGCATTTAGGACAGTTGTCCACTAGTCATACTGGGTGGAATCCTCAGAAATGAATCTCACTACTCAGTCTTATAGTGGGAAACAAGGTTCAGCAAGTCAAGGGAGTGAAGTCCTCCTGGCTCTAGAGACCAGACCTGTAACTAATACCTTGGGCATTCTTAGAGAGGTGTAGGACAGCTTTTGGAAAAGCTTCCTTTGCAGCCCCGCCTTGCACAGAGGACTGGAAGTGTGTTGGATGGATAGCTTCCAGGGTCTCATGTTGTGCAGTCCGGGATATAGCCAGAACTCAGGCCCAAAGCAGGGCAGTGTGCTTGAGCAATAAGTTGGGCCTTTCTGAGTCTCCATGCTCTCCTTTGTGAAATGCAATCAAAACAGGGCTCACCTCACAGATCAGCCGGGCGTGAAACTCACTGCAGACTCAGAATAAGCCTAGCTAGCAAGGAGTCTGCGAGAAGCTAGGGCTCCTGTTTCCTCTGCAGATAAAGTCAGCTTCCTGGGACAGTGAGATAGGAAACTGGAGGACCAATTGATGCTCAAGACAGCACTTTGTCTCATAGAATATGAAAGAACTGAAACTCAGGGCAGGGGGCAGGGCAGGATTCTTTCAAGTTCACATTGAATTACATCCCCAGTCATGTTGAGAATATCTCTCACAGCGTGTCCATTGTGTCCATGCTCTCTGTTGTTACTATTAATGTCTCTTACTGTCCATACATGACTACCTCTTAGTGTCCATACATGACTCTTCAGTTCCTTCTCAAATTTTCCATAAGGGTACACCAGTCTTCCAAGAACCTGTCTTTTCTACATATCTTTCTCCCTCTACCATCTGAGGACATGTCCCACAGCATCATAGACCACACCTCTTGATGCTAGCTGCATTCTTGCATTCATTATGGTACATTCATTATCTATCTATCTATCTATCTATCTATCTATCTATCTACTTACCATCTATCTGTCTTCTATCTAATCCATCTGTCTGTCTGTCTGTCTGTCTGTCTGTCTGTCTGTCTGTCTCTCTCTCTCTCTCTCTCTCTCTCTGTGTGTGTGTGTGTGTGTGTGTGTGTGTGTGTGTGTGTGTGTGCATGTGCCATAGCATGAGTATGAAAGTCAGAGGATAACTTGGGGGAGTCAGTTCTCTTCTTCCATCATATGGGGTTCTGCAGATCAAATTCAGGTCATCAGGTTTGCCATCAGACACCTTTACCTGCTGAGCCAGCTTGCCATAACAATGCACATGGAGCCATGCACACACACAAGTAAACAGAATTTGTAGAGTATGTCACAGGCTTCCAGGCAAGGCAAGATTAGGATGAGGAGAGAATCGGGAAGTAAGAATGAGTGGAATGAAGACTACAGAAGGATGGGGAAGCTGTGAGGCCATGGATGGTGCTGAAGACAACAGGATTGTCCGTGGAATGATGAGTCTGAGCAGATGGTCCCATGCTTTCTGAGTCTTCGCTGCTGTGCTAAGAATCTCTTTCACATTAGCATAGCTTGGTGAGTGATCACTATGGAAAGGAGCCCAAGACATGGTAAAGGACACGAAGCAGAAAAAGACACCTTGGGGTAAGATAATCAGTCAGACAGGAAACCCTGAACCATGGTGCAGAAGGTAAGGGGAAACTCTCGGATAAAGGGCCTCCTGCGCTAATTTTAGTGCATGCTGAAATACTGTTCTTTAGAAGTGACTTAGACTCAGGCTTGTCCAGTGTCCAGAACTAGGTGACTCAAGGCTCATGCATAAGTTGTTTCTTTGCATCTGTCAGTCATATTGAAACCCTGCCCCAAGCCACATCATGATGCTAGTGCTTAGAGAGCATCCAAGGCTTAGAGGCTCAGGTTTTTGAGGTGGGTCAATTCTAATCTATGTCATCTCTGACTGTGAAGCTGCATGGTGCTTATTAATCTGAAATTTGACTCTTATATACTAATTGGAAAAAATAAAAGTCCATCTGCATTTTTCATGAGGAATAATCTAACCCATTACAGTATGTATGATTGCTACTACTGCTGTTATTATTTGAGTTTTATGTTTTTGATAGAGGGTCTCACTGTGTAACTCTGTCTATCCGTAAACTGTGCCTCCCAAGAATTTAGGTCACTTATGATTTTTATCCTTCCTATGTTCATGTTTCAAACAGGTAGTAGAAGCCCATCTTGCAGATATTGTCTGTACCTGATATTTTTGCTTCTCTATTTGTATAGCACAGACAGACCCTTGCTCCTTCTCTGTGAGGCCTTGGCAAAGCTGTCAGTGTTGTTCTCCTGGCCACCTCCATGCCTGAGCAGTACCATCTCTCAGAAAGAATGAATAGGGATTTTTTTTTAAAGGAAACTCTAAGGCCCATTTCCATGATTCTAATAGAAGCTTTTGGTGACTGATGGTGTGCTGATTACTTGTATGTCAACCTGACATAAGCTCTTTGCCATCTTGGAAGAGTGGACCCCAGTTGAGAAAATGTCCCTGGCAAATTGACCCGTGGGCAAGACTGCAATGCATTTTCTTAGTTAATAGTTGATATGGAGGGCCAAGCCTATTGTGGATGGTGCCACCCATGAACAGATGGCTGTGGGATAAACGAGAAAATAAGCTAAGCAAGCCACAGGTAGCAGTGCAGTAAGCAGCACTCCTTCATACCGTCTACATCAGGATCCTGCCTCTAGGTTCCTGCCCTGCTTGGGTCCCAAGCCCGACTTCTCCCAGTGCTGTATTGTTACCTAGAAATGTAAGATGATTGACATATCACAGCAATAGAAACTGCAACTAAGACAATAGGAAAGGACTTATCCTATCTGAGTAAGATACTTGAGGCCAAACCAAGTATGACACCATGGTACAGAGATTTTCTGACGGGCACTTGCTCTCCTTAGCTCTTGGAATATCTATTGTCTAGGACAGGAGGAAGAGACCTAGAGTTGTGAAGGAGGCTGGAGGGGCATTTCCAACTCAGGAGCAAGTGAAGACAGAGAACTGGCTATGTGAGGTGGGCACTAAATGCCAGCAGCCTCCAGTCTCTTCTCATACATCCTTTTGGGAACAAAGGTATTGTCACCTTAGTGCGAGCCTGGCATTTTCATTCTCTGGGGCTTCTATTTTCATCTGTGAAACATAGTTTTTTCCCAAGGTTGATGTGATGTACATGCTTCCAAATGATGCCTGGGGATGCTGTTATATAACTCTAAACTCATATGTGCTGGAGTAGTGAAGGCAAATTGTTACTGTTTGAGTCTTGCTTCCCTTCCAAAATTCATGTTGAGACTGAACTCAAAATACGTCAGTATTGGAAAGTGTGGCTTTGGGGATATGACTGAGTTTTGAAGGCCAGGACATTGTGAATGGAATCAGGTGGCCTTAGGAAACAAAGACTTGACAGAGGGAGGTCAAGCCCCTTCTCCCTTGTGTGAAGATGTAGCCCTCCTCCACTCTGAAGGTCACAGGATTACAGGAGCCATATTAGAAACAGAGCAGAAACCATGCTGTGCCTTTCACTGCCCACCATTTAGAATTGTGGAAAATAAATTCACATTTTTATGAATCACCCATATTGTTGTATTTGGTTATAGCAGCACAGGCAGAATAAGACACCATTGAAGTTCCTTTTGTCATTCCACAATTACTTGATATCATCTTGTGAAAAATAACTCCTAGGCAGCAGTTATCCTTGTCACAGTTCATCCATTTAGACATGCTGCAATAAGCTCTACTTACAGAGATACTACTGGGTTTAAGTTGGAGAGAGTGTAGAAGTATTGCAAAGCACTCTGGGGTTGACCAGTTATCTGAACTCCAGCTTCTATTTATCAAGTGTTGAGTTGGATGATAAAGTTCGAAGAACAAAGAAAGGCTTTCTGAGCTCATGATGTTGGCCCAGTCTACAGCACCTCCAACAGTAGGCTTGAACAAGATTCCTGTGGCTCTGACTTAAAATAAGTGTTGAGATGATGTGAACACCCCCAGTGTACTTTCCAGAACCTCAGTCTCATGTACTTAGTACCAACCTGAATCATCCTCATCAAGGTACCACAAGTTAGGATGTTAGTCATCTTGTTTCATGAGGAGAGATGAAGTGTGTGGCCCACCATTCATATATGACAGAGTCAAGACACTCTTTTTAGACCCTGGATCTGTGTACATTGTTCCAAGTTGCCAACAACAATGGGCCGGCAGTGATATTCTTCAGTCCTCTGGGGCTGATGTTTTGACTGAAGGGCCCCAAGACTGGCATAGTCCATTAGGTTGTAAGGTCTGTGCCTTCTCTCATGGCTCCCCAGTGGTACTGCAGAAAAAGGGAGCTTGAAGGAATCACTGTTCGTCTTCTCAGCATCCACTGGTGTTCTGTAAAAAGTGACCCATGGGAAAGGTGTCAGGGCCCTATCAGCATTCTTTTCCTACCATGCCTTTCTGGTACCTTGCTTGCCATCTACCTCTTTTTAACCTGGATCTAGCTCCTGGGGCATGAAAAAAGAAGACTCTGAGGGGCCTAAGCACAAGAGCTTCCTTCTAACACTGAAGATGGTATTTTGTTTCTCCTAGGCATCAAATGCCTCCAAAATGTGGTATCTCTTCTACTTCTTTCTTTCCACTTTCATCTATCTATCTTCTATCATCTATCTATCTATCTATCATCTATCTATCTATCTATCTATCTATCTATCTATCTTCTATCATCTATCTATCTATCTATCTATCTATCTATCTATCTATCTATCTATCTAATCTATTTATCATATATCTATTGTCATGTATCATCTATTTATCATCTATCTATCATCTATTATGTTTTTTTTCAAGGTAGAGTTTCTCTGTGTAGCCTTAGCTGTTCTGGACTCATTTGGAGACCAGGCTGGCCTCAAACTCACAAAGATTTATCTGCCTCTACCTCCCAAGTGCTGGGATTCTAGGCTTGCACCAGCACACCTGGCTATCATCTATCTTTCTATCACTTATTCCAGTTTCTTTTTAACCACCTCAGTCCATCCATCCATTCATCCAACCATTCATGTCCCTTAAATTTTGACTTCAAGAATCAAACTGTGCAATAAAGCATGTGAATCAACACATACACTTAAAGTTTAAAGCAAAGTTGCCTGTTATGATGGCTCATGCCTTTAACCCCAGCACTTGGAAGGCAAAGGCAGGTGGATCCCAGGGTTGGAGGCCAGCCTGATGTACAGATTGAGTTCCAGCACTGCAGTATTACACTAAGAAACCCTATCTCAAAAACCAAAACAACAACAACAATAACAACACCCACTCATCCCCAATTAAAAAAAAAGTCAGTATTTCCAGTGAACAAGTAAATTGGATTTGGTGGATGAGTTTGACAGCAAGGAAGAGCCAATAAAATTTCCATAAAACAGACATATTAAATTTCAACTCCAGCATTTTGAGAGAGAAGAATTGACATAGTCACTCAGTTCTGCAGAACCACAGCCTAATGGATAGCCCTGCACTCACATGGCACGTGACAATGATTAGTCCAACCCGAGGTGTGCTTTAGCTATAAAATACAAGGACAATATTTTAAAAGTGAGTTATTTCAGCAAAGTGTTCACATGGACTAAATGTTGAAATGTTCTATGTTTGCTGAATTGAGTGACATGAAATATGCTTCTTAAAAATAATTTCACCCTTTCTTCCTGTACTCCTAACATTGTTGCTTCTAGAAACTTTAAAACAGCACACAAGAGTCTCATTGTATTCCTATTGGACATGTATTCTTCAGAAAAACCATGCTCTGGAATAATATAAGTGGATGACAACATTTTTAGATGCCTCTCTATAATGTCACAGTGATGGAAGGTTTTAAATTTTCTTTCCAAATTTATCATAGCAGGGTCCCTAATTCTACAAGTGGAGAAACTTTGGATAAGAGACAGAGCCTAATGCCTATATTTGTGCCCTTTTTGAATTCTATAATGGTTCCAGAAAGTTCCAATATGACTCACTGAGTCTTGAAAAATGAAGGCTATTAACCTCTTTCTAATTTCCACAAAGATCAAACAAAGACTTTCCTTGAAGGTTGCAAGCGTTTGTGCTCCAAGACTGTCTAACATTTGACAACTATGGAGAAGCCCCCTCCTTTCATGCATCAGAAAGAGTGTGTAAGGTCAGTGAAGAGGACTGGCTAAGAGGCAACAGAGTGGGGCCAGGGTCCCATTCTAAGGGCTAACTTTTTGAGTGGTTGTATAAATTCTCCTCCCCAATTAAGGGTCTATAAGAAGATAACACCAAGTTCCTCTAACTACAGGGTCCCTTATGGTGTTATTGTTTGTATTCCCCTCCAATTCAGATATTGCTGTGATATACTCTAAGGTGGTAGTATTTATGAGTGATTATGTCATGAAGTTAGAGGCCTCATAAATAGGTTAGCACTATTACAAAAGAGGATGCCAAAAGATGCCTCATTTCTTCAACCACATGATGTGGCAGTAAAGAGCCACTTATAAGCCAGAACGGGCCACCAGACACTAAATCTGGTGATATCTGGCTTATGGACTTCTCACTCCCTGGAACTCCGAGATATAAATTTCTGTGTTTTTTTTTTATAAGTCACCCAGTGTACTGTATTTTGTTACAGCATTCCAAACAGACTAAGATAATCTTTAAGTCACATTTTTTTTTCTGATGGAGACATTCTATAATTTATTACCTCTTGTCTCCTCGGGCTGTTTGGAAGGTTGACTTTAATTAGCACACCACTTTTATGTCACAGAGTGTGGCACATGATGCAAATGGGAACTGGCGTCAAAAACTGTCCCTTCCACAGATGACAGTGATGACACTGAGAGTGCAAGTTCATGGGATGAGTGTGTCAGGTTAATGCACAAGTTGTCCAGGTTCACCTTCAGGATGCCACTGAAAAACACTTTCTTTTAATGTGGTAAAACACACACAACATAAAATGTGTTATGTTAGCCATATCATGTGTACACTTCCCTAGTGTTAGGTACATTTACCTCATGAAACCATCTCCAGAACATTTGATAATCTCCAAAGGAAACTCTGTGATCACAAATACTGCTGCTCTGTCCTTCCCTCACCACATCTCCGTTGAGTCTCCGTTCCGTTTTCTGTTTCTATAAATGGTGCACATTTTAAGTAGAATTAGTTGTACAGCAGTATATTAATTCCTTCCTTTGTTGCTGAGACAGGATACATGACAAAGTCAACTTGAGAAAAGAAGGGCTATTTTTTTGACTCACAGAGTCCGTCATTATAGGAAAGATGTGGGGGAAAGGAGTGGTTCTGCTGTGGTGGCAGGAATGTGAGGAGGATAGTTATTGCTCTCATAGGATGATGCAGAGAGGTGGATGTGGCTCAATCACAGACTCTCTGTTTTACAGTCAATCTGGGGCCCCAGCCCAATCAGTGAGCTACCCACATTCAAAGAAGGTCTTTTCCCCCTCAGGCAAACATCTCTGGAAACATCCTCACAAACATGCCTATATGTCCTACTGCTGTGTGATAGTATTCTTAGAGAGACATGAAAAATTAAAGGGAACTGACAACTGAAGAAAGGAAAAGTACAGACAGTACCAAAATCAAACTTGGTAAATCAGTGAGTTTTAATGAGGTTACTTGCAGAAGTATGGATGAGGAGTTACTTATAGAAGCAGAAATGACTCAAAGTCAGCCACAGCAGCAAATCCCACTCCAGCATGAGTGACAGCTCAAAACACTAGAATCACAAGCCGGTTTCTGCTTCTTCCAGGTTGCTGAGTACGTCTCTGGAGTTTCTTTGCAACGTACCTTGTCTGAGAGGGAGTCTTAGCAGCTTTTATTGTTTACTTACTCTTGGTGAGGGAGGGGTCTAATGAATCTGATCAGTTTCATGGACTTGGGGAAGCTATTTTGAGTTGCTTCCTTGTTGTTTTAATGGAGCTTCTCTGTAGGATGAAGGGTTTCACCTCTCCTAGTACATTCTGTTGTTTCACTTCCCTGTAAACAGGATAGCCTAACATATCCCAGCATTTCACTTCCCTTTGCATCCTTTATCTTCAGAAGTTAACCTCCAAGATGCCAGGAGGGTATTGTACTGCAGCACCTGGATGCTGCTGAATCCTATCCCCATCAACACCTATTATTTCAGGAATGTCCTCAGGGTACACTGATGTTATAACATGTCTCAGAACTTCCTTCCTTTCAAAGCTGGATGAGACCACATCCTATTGATATGTTGTCATTTTGTTTATCCATCCCAATGTTGATAGACACTTGGGCTGGATCCACCTTTTGGCTAATGTGATTAATGCTGCCGTAGACACAGGTTAACAAGCATATGCTTTAGCCATCACATTCTATTTATTTGTATTATACCAGAAGCATGATGGATGGATCATGTAGAAACTTGTGCTAACTTTTTCAAGAACTACCACACTGCTTTCCATAGCAACCATGCCATCCTAGATTACCACTGCCAGTGTCCTGAGTCTTCAGTTTCAGCACATCCTAGACAATACTTGTTCATGGTTCCTGTTTGAACATGGGGTGAAGGAGAAACTCTATTAATAGACTCTTTAGCAAGTGATATTTTCTTCATGATGACTACCTAAGTAGGCACCACAGAGGTCATCCGGGCCACTTGGAATGACCAATGCCCAGAGCCACATGCAAGAAAAAAAGACAGGCTGAAGTCTGGAGTCTCCACAAGTTTTCTAAGGACAGGTAAGTACCTGTTTCTGTTGCTTCACACAGTTTCAAGGCAACTGGGAAACAGACGATCTTTCCCTCAAAGGCGGCTCTTTCTGCAGTCTTCCATTTGAGAAAATGGCAACCTCAGTTGTTCAGTAGAGACTTGCATATTTGCCTAAAAACACAACCATAATCCGTTAACGACCCTTGTCAGCTCTGCCTTGAGCATCTATCTAGAAAATGATGCTTTCTCATGTCTTCTTTCATGCCTGCCAGGTCTTACTCTCCATTGATTGGTTTGCCCTAGGGGGACAGAGCGAGCCTCTGAAAAGCAAAGGCCTCTTGCTTTCTCAGATTTTCAGATTCTCTACAGCTGCCCATCTACTCAAGGTGAATCTATGTACACAGAGAGAGTCCTCACCATTCCAAGTTTCTCCTCCCAGGCCTGGTGACAATGTAGTTTCTCTTATTTCTTCTAGTGCTATCAATCACACTGCTTCATGGCCTGCATAGTGTCTGATTCCCTCCAGGGATGTTCCTTTCCTTGTATGGCTTTCTCCCCGGCATCTCTATCCTAGTGTGCCCCACTAGGGTGGGTCATTCCCACCTCACTCTATTAGACAGCACCACTCTTTACCTTGTTGAGCTGGCTTGTTCATTTGCATTAGTTTCCCCAAGGCTGTGGTAACAGCTACCACAAACTTAGTAACTTAAAGCAATAGAATATGTCCCTTTAAATTTGTTATGGAGGCCTGAAGTTGGCATCAAGATGGTAGCAGAGTTGTGCACCCTCTTGTGCAAGATCTTGGAAAAAATATTTGTGGTTTTGGTTGCCCCTGACACCCCTGAATTCATGAGTGCATCACTGGAGACCTGCCTGGGTCTTTATGGGGACTTTTCATGTCACTGGATCTTTTTGAATTGTAATTTCATTAAGGTTCACCAAAATCCACAATGACCTCATCTTGAGATTACCTTAATTATACCACAAACACCTTATGCTACAATCTCTCTCTCTCTCTCTCTCTCTCTCTCTCTCTCTCTCTCTCTCTCTCTTTCTCAAATTAAGTTTGTTTTATATAATCTCTTAAATTTCTAACTCCCACCACAAGGATGTGGGCTCCAGCAGCCAAGAACTTTGAGTCAACATGTCACTACTGTGGTTCTCTGTGGAATCTGAGAGATAACAGGGGCTCCACTCCCACACATGGGCTGAAAGACAATGCCGGTTGACTGTCAGCCTGTTTCCTGGATTTCCGCAGGGAACATTGTGTCAGCAGCTCCTCTCTGGGCTGATAACTCCTTAGGAACTAAATGCCCTACTCTAGGGCACCATCCCTGGAGAACCCATGGAAGCCCCTGGATCTGTTACAATATTTAAGTTGGCCAGTGGACAGAGCCTGGACAGCTCCTACTGTAGACTATTCAACAAACAAATCGTTTGCTCCTCTGACTGGCCTGAGACTCACTGCGTGGTCATGGAAGTGATGACAAATCACTTCTTGGCTTTTTTTTTTTTCACTGTGTAGCAGGATTGGTTATTTATTGATTTATTGTTTAAGAATTTAAAATGCTAGATAAATATGGAAACATAATGCATTTTCACTGGAAAAACAACAACAACAAGAATTTAAATGATAAAATATAAAAAAAGAAAAACTGTCTTTGTAACTGCATGAGTTACGGGTACTCATTTTTGGCTTAGTCTCTTCAGTTTTCTATGCCATGTGAACCTTGAGATTACCATCCATAGTCAATGTCAAATAATGCTCTTTTCCCCCTTAGTATTAGACAGTGGGAATGCTCTTCATCAGTAAAGGCTGTTAATAGGCAGAATTTATGCAGTGCTTACAATGAATGTATAGGTGCAGAGCCAAGCCCTCCACTCAATTTACCTTTTTAATTTTCATGACAGCTTCCTGTGGTTTGAAGGGAGGAATCTGAAGCAAGATAACCCAGTATTCCTCAGGGCTCCATCCTCCTGATCTGTGTGGGTTTGGGCAACATGGATGTATTGGTGTTTTGTGGATTCTGTGTATAACAAATGACCATGAACTTGGTGGCTTGAAAGAATGATTCTCTCACAGTTCTGGGACCAGAAGCTAGAAGTTAAATGCTTGATGAGCCAGGATCCAAGAGGAGAGAGGTCCTTCAAACTTATGGGTGTTGATGTCAGTTCTTCGTCTTTCTCAGCTCATGTATGCCTCTCCTCAGTTCCTGGCACCATCTATCCAGAGGCTTCATTAATGACATCAGCTACTAGGTCTGTGGACTGCCATACTCTGTCATGCCTAGCACGACACGGCTATAACCACTTGTATCTGCAAATACCTTATTTGAAAATAACACCTCTGTCTAAGACTCTAGCTGAGCACGGCATTTGGGGGAAGACACGGGAGTCTTTGTGGTTCACCTCCTGTTTGTCAAGTCAGGCACCAGAGCTTGTCTCATTCAGAGTGCTGGGCAAGGAAAGGAAGAGGGTATATGTTGTGCCTATAGCAGGAACAGGCCTAGCACATTGCAGTCCTCAGGGTGTGTGTGTGGGGGGTGCTAGAACAACAACGCAGTTTATAATGATCTCTATAAGCTCAGAGAGCTATGTGTCAGAATACCTCATCCTAGGGTGATTGAGTCAGCACAGATGGCAGGTCCTGGCGGAATTCTCCAGGTCTAGATCCTTATTGGATAAATCCTAAGAGGTTGTCAAGAGGAGTTACTTGCATGACAGTTGGGGCTGAGAACGTCCCCTAGCCTTAGTCTGCAGCGATGTGGCTTTGAGTGACTGCGGTGGTCAATGTGGATTGTCAGCAATCTAGAAGCACCCAGGAGAGAAGCTGCTGCACACACACCTGGGAGGGCCTATCAGGGTTAGGTTATGAGATGGGAGAATCCACCTTAAAAGTGGGTAATGCCATTCCCTGAGTTGGGCTCCTAGACCCAGTCAAAGAGAGAAAGCAAACAAAACACCAGAATCCATGCATGCATGCATCCATCTATCCATCCATCCATCCATGCATCCTTCTCTGCTTCCTGGCTGTGGATGCAATGTGACCAACTGCCACCAGAATGTCCTCACCTTGATGGGCTGTGCCCTCCATTTGTGTACCAGAATAAACCCTTCATCCCTGAAATTGCTCTTGTCAGGATTCTTATAGCAAGGAGGAACATAACTAATACAGTGACTTACTTAAGGTCCTGAGGCCTCTGTGCTCAGCTCTCACACCACATAACCACCCCCATCTCCTGGTGATACTGTGATGCTGTCTGCAATCTGTCTGTTGCCCTTAGAACAACAGGTAGGATACAACACTCAGAAATGGTAGCTGAATTGACTTTTTGGTTTATATCCATTCTTCAGATTCAATGGGTCTACTTGCTTGTTTGCGGGAATAACTGTCATTTATCATATTATAGAAGTCATGTGTGCGTATGAGCACAGCTGGGATAGATAAGGGAAAGAGACAATATTAATCGCCCATGTGAACTCACAGGCATAAACTCCATTAACTACCCTTCCTGTGTTGCATGTGTTCAGATATGCTGCATAAGCATGCATAAAGTTTTATGTGAATGAGGTGTTGAGATACGTCTCCACTTAGCTGTGAGCTATATATACTTTGTATGGTTTTGTGGAAATACTATTTGTCATAGTCGTGGGACATTTTAGCAAGTGGCTGCACAATGGGCTAGTGAGTCAGCTCTTTATGTTCCAGAGGCTTTGCCATATCATCTTTGTGGTTTTTTTTTTTTGACAATGCATGTATTTCTATACTTGTGAAGTGTGTCTATGTCACCATGACAGGGCCACTTCAGCATCTAGCTCAGTGACAACAGAAGAGAGTGGTTACATCACAAAGAGAATCCTCAGAAAGGTCCCAGGACAGAGCACTCCTCTATTGGGGATCAAATTCTGAACACATGTTTTGTGAGTACATTCAAATCGTTATGCCAGGACTCCCATCATTAGTGGGGCTTGGATATTGAGGAATACATAGTGAAAGTTTAAAAAAAAACTTCTCCTCCGTGCTCTCATTGGAGAGACATCTGTCACAACCATGCTTTCATGGCTGGCTTCTTTTGTTAATCTCTGAGCCTTTTCAGGGAGGTATTTGTTTTCTTTAGTCTAGACTCCTGTACTCAACAAGGAAAGAATGCAATAAAGAGTTATGTTGGCTGAGTTGAGCAAGTAGAGAGATTAATGATAGCACATCAAGCCACAGCTGCTTGACCTGCCACAGCCTTCCAACCGTTATGTACTAAAGATCTCATGTTTGCTGCCACTGCATGGATTACACAGTGTGCTGGCATGCATCACCAAAGAAGCTGATTTAAAGGGTGGTGATGAGAGTTCATAAGGGGAGTAAGTTCCCTTTCATGTGTTCCCACTTCCTGGATCTTACAGGTCCTGGCAGCCTTGTGCTAGCAGTATACATTTTGAGTTTTGAGTATTGGTTGTATATTAGAGATTTGGGGTGAACCTGAACATTTTTGAAAAACACTCCCTTCTTGGTTTATTTCTATCTTGTGGTCTCAATAAGCTTTTTTTTCTTATTACAGAGTGAAGAATTTTAATCAGTGATGAGTGTGGTTCTAATAGCCTTTCTTAGATTCTTTGTTGATTTTTTAAAAAAAAAAAACTAGGATTGAGGATTTATTTTGGTAAAGAGACATTTTCATCATTTATCTTGGTCTTTTCATTTGAGATTTTTCTTGTTACAGAGTCTTGATCACAGAGAAGTTCAGTAGAGTACACACTTTTATTTTTTAATTTCTCATAGTTAATGTTTTAGTCTACCTGGAGGTCATTTGATATTTTCAAAGTGAGAATCAAAGTTGAATTTTTCTCCCACATATTAAAAAAAATCAGTCTTCCAATTTCCATTTATACTTTTCACACCACACACACACACACACACACACACACACACACACACACACACATACACACACACACACAGACACTTCTGCCTTAGGTCTTAAATATGATAGGGAAATTCCTGGGTATCTTTTTACTTTTGCTGGTAGCAGATCTGGCAATTACTATCTATTTTACGGACAAGACCATAAAAAAATAAGAAAGCAAATCAATTTCTATGTATTCACCTGGCTTGTTAGAGAATAGCTAAAAGGACAGCCTGTATCTATAGATTCCTGAAGAAGTGCTGATCCATCAATCCTGTGATACTTTATCCTTTCTTTTATAAGACAATGCAGTCAGCAATATCACCATTACCATTTCTGTCTTTCATTTAGATTTCTGTTGGGACCCAGTAACCACAAGTAGCTATTGAGTGCTTGATGTTGTTAGTACAAACGGCAATATATCCCGAGCATCAAATATATGGGAATTGCAAGAATTAGGATGCAAAACATCTCATGGACAGTTTCTGAGTAATTACCTATTTAAATTAGAATGCATTGGCTATATCAAGTGAAAGTCATTATTAACTTTTATATTTCCTTTTATACGTGGCTTCTAGAAAATTAAATTTAAAAGGACCTATGTGACTTCATTTTGCTGTGGCTGTATCATTTTCTTGAGAGCTAGGTGATTAACTCTCCATGGGCACCTGCTTTATTTTTATTCTCTTTTTTCTCAACACTTTATCTTAGCAATTAGCCCATTTCCTAAGCCATAGAAGATGCTCCCTAGACATATGTTAAGGACGGACTGTAAGTAATTGCATGGACCCACAAATCACAAGACCTTCTAAAAGGTTGTGATCCTCAAGCTATGGCACCCAAGCAATTTCTTTCTCTTGGTTTTTAATGGGATTAGTTAGGACACAAGGATAGAACCCAAATGGACTGTTCATGATTTCAGCCATAGCAGTGGCCTGTTGGAGAGTGGTAATGTTCTCATTCTACCAGTGGGGAAACCTGCTTCTAATGGTGCTTGACTGAGCACAGACAGACCTTGGGTTTCCACTAGTGTCATGGCATCCTTTTCTCTTCCCCTTCCTCCTTCTTCCCTTCTTGATCCTGGTCTTAGCATTGTGGTTAGAAATTATGACTTAGCAGGTGGCCTGGGCTTGTGTCTTCTCTTCCTACTTCCAACTCTCTGCTCATGAAAAAGCCCCTTGCTTCCCTCTTCCAACTCTCTACTCCTCACCTCCCTCATCTAGAGTCTGCCTTGCCGCTGGTGTAGTGGAGATGGTTAAGAGTGTGTTCTGGGATATTCTTTATCCCCTCTGGCAGTTCCAGGGCTCCCAGCGCTCATTCCAATCGCAAACCCTGCTTACTCTTCCCTGTTTCTTCCTTCTCCTCCTGGGCTCCTCACATTGGCTATCTCTGGTTATAGTGACAGAAAGTAGCCTGGGAGGAGACCTGAGCCTATTGGCTGAAGCGAAGGCTAGAGAGATAGGTAGAATCTTGAGTAGTCATTTATTAACCCTAGGCTCTCCAGGCAGCCTTGTAGTATTATGTTTTGTAAAATGGGGCAAAAAAATTCAAGTGACTATCCTTTATCCAAGACTCCAAATTCTGAAGTGCCACCAAACTGGGAACTTTCTGAGCATCAGGTGCTACAACAAGAGATAATTCTACACCTCAGCAGGCTAGAAACAGAGAAAAAAGAAGGCACACTAAATTTACTATATACATAGTTACCCACAGCCTATGGAGATAAAGCGAACATGACACATGAAGGAGTCTTATGTTTAGACTTGGGTCTTTTCTCCAAGACACCTCTGTTTATATAGGCAGACACTTCTAAGTTCAAAATCCAAAAATTCCTCTGGACCGAAGCAATTTTCATAATGAACACTCTGATAACGCTTTACTCTTTGAAGTCACTTGAGAGTCAAGTGATAACACATGTGTCAGTCTTCTTTGTAAATTCCAAAATACTAAAATAAATGAAGAAGGAAGATAACAGACATGCACACATTTTATCCACATGTCTAATGAGACACAATTCAAATTTGGCCAGGGGAAAGTGAGGGTGGCTGTGTCTAAGCAGATGCCTTATTCATTTTTAAGGTATAGTGTAGAAGGATGGCTACCAAGGACTTGGGGCAGGGGAGTTATTGCTTAAAAGGATACTGATGAAAGGTTCTGCAGACAGCTGACAATGTTGATGCTGATGAATTGAGCATTTAAGATTGAATGAAGTAGGGGTTGGGGATGTGGCTCAGCTGGTAGAGTGCTTGCCTAGTATTCAGAAAGCCCTGGGTTCAACCCCCAGCCAGTACCACACAGATGGTGTACAGTGGCACATGTGTTCAATTCCAGCACTCAGAAGGCAGATAGGTAGAGTATCAGAAGTTCACTGTCATCCTCAGCTAGGTAGCTAGTTAGGGGACAGCCAAGGAAACTAAGACCCTGTCACAAAGCCACAAAGGAGCAATGCTAAAATGGCAAATGTTCTATTCTGTGTGCTTTGACAGATTTAAAATATAAAAGTGAAAAGATGGGAGAAAACACCCAGCACAGAACCCTCCCATTTACTTGTAGATATAGGAAGGGAATAAAGAACCTGTGACCCCTGCCAGGGCCACATTTACTTTATGGGAGGTGGGAAAAGGCAAGTGACAAGGCTTTGAGGAATAATTAAATTAAAGATACATAAACTAAGGAGAATCTACATTTTAGATTCCTGGATGCTCTGCCTGCCTGTCAGGGCAAGGTGATGGATCTGCCTCAGGCAGAGGGTGAAGCTAAAGTGGGAGGTAGGCACCGGAGGCAAGGGGCCATGGAGCCAGGTGACAGCAAGGCATGCCAGGAGTAGCAGCAGACATAGAGCATGATGACAAGGAATTGGTCCCAGGATGAGATTGGCACCGTTGGGTCGCAGGGCCCTATGAGTCATCCCTGCACCAAGGGTGCAAGGGAGCTGATGAAGGGATGGGAACCGGAGTGCCATGTTTAAGTCAGCCTCCCTGACGGCTCACTGTGACAGCTGCGTGAAGCATGGGTGAGGACCACACAAGCAAGAACACCAGCAGTGGTAAATGGGCCAAGCGGACAGACAAGGTGTCGAAGATGTCTGGGTTGCCTTGTGAACGTCTTAGTGGGTGGGGGAATTAAATGTTTTCTTCCCAGACGTGTAGGTGGGTGACGATGCTTGGGTGGCCGGTGGGTGGATGCATGGGTTGATGCATAGATATTTCTGTGAGTCTCCATGCATTTAAGTACGTTGCTCATGCCCAGATGTTCAAACTCTGTCCCTGAAAAGTGTCTCAAACCCTCTGTACTGCCTCCTTCCAGGATCCCTCTTTCAGGTTCCCATGGCATCCTGTAATTTCCTCCTTTTGAAGCACTCTATTAAAATTGTCGGATTGCGTCTCTGTCTCTGTACACTTTAATAAAGGAGGGGCCACCTCTTTCTTCCTGGTACTCTAAGTATCTGGCTTATAGTAAGTTTTAAGGCCTTGAGTGTTGATGGACTGGTTACATTAAAACAACCCCAAACCTCTACATATTCTCCTGATGATAAGGCCTGTGGGAGTGGCCTGCTGGGGTAACTACCCTGTTCCTGAGTTTTCCCACCAATACAAATTTTCTTAAAGGGCCAGATACAAAAGTGTCTGAACAGACCCTTGTCCTAAGAGACTTCTCTGGTCTGCAAGACTGCGAGTTACATCATTCTTAGTGCTTCTGCAGTATATGTTTGCAGGAGAAAACACTTCTCAGGGTTTGAGGACTTGGCTCACTCACTCACACTGTCCTTCACTGTTCATTCATTCACTCACAAATCCTTTTAACAATATCTTATATTATGCTCTGCCCACAGGCCTCCAAGTGTTGGTGTATTGATTCTAGACACTGTTCTAGACTAGTAGAGGGAGATGATGACATTCTGGGAGTTGTAGTTCTTCCCTGGAGGTCTGCTTGCAGCTCTGCAGTCTTTCTTCTTGCTTCTGAAGACCTAGGCTAGAGAGAGCTGTCATCACTGAGCTGTAGGAGAGAGCACCCCACCACAGCCAGAGGAGGCTGCTCTGGAAAGTTAGTGATTGGGAGAGTCTACAGCCATCTGCTGAGTGTATCTTAAGATAGGAGATGTGAACTTTAGACTCAATTTAACTTTCTTGTATTTTAAGGGTAAATTGCTTAAAAACATCATTTTCTTTCAGTGCATTGTTCATACATGTATATAAACCATGGAGTCATATTAATATATTCATGTATATATCAATATGTACACACACACACACACACACACACACACACACACACAAACACGACTATTTTATCAGTACCTAAGAATGAAGAGCCAACATTTTCTGAAGCAAGGCTATGACCTGGACTCTTTTTAGTCTGAATTTGAGCTAGGATGCTAATTGGCTGTGGGCCCTCAGGGTAGTTTCATAACTCTCCTAATCATCTTTTCTCCTTTTACAGGGAGAAGCCCCATAACTTCATGGCTTTCTGTGAGAATTATATGAGATTGTGAACACTCTTGGGTACCAACAGGCACTTACTTGAGTAATACCAGTTTTGGCATGTGACCATGAAACAATGGTAGAACTCAGCTTCAGGATTCCAACAAGGAAAAAAAAAAAAGAAGGAAGGAAGGAAGGACATATTTCACCTTCAGATCAGAACGGCTCTACCTCTCAAACCTTGGGATATCCCCAACCTGGTTCTCCTGACGTTTTGTTTCACGGTGTTCGTTGTTCCAGTCCTGTTTTTACTCCACTGCAGTGACTCCCAGCCCTATGCTACCTCAAAGCTGCTGAACCTGGATCACACCAAAAGCCCTAGCTAGGCCTGGATAGATGAGTGAGGCAGCAGCTGTGCCTTGAATCCCAGGGCTGCACTCTGTGCAATGCACAGATTACTTGAGTTCCCAGGGGTGCTGTTTAAGGAGTCTTGGTTCCCTGCAAGGCCTGTGCTGCCAGCTATATGGGTTACCACCACCTGTGCACACACTGTTCTCTGTGAGAATGCCATAACCGGAAGCTGTTTAACCTTCCTGTGTAGAAGACCTGGCCTACCAGCAACACTCAGGCCTGAGCCTGGCATACAACAGGGAGGCCAGATAATTGCAACTTACTGCTTAAACTGAGTCTTTAAGGAGATAGTTCTGGAAGTCTCGACTCACTTCTGATGCTGTTATTGTACACAGGCTGCTGCTGTGAGAGAGGAGAGAGAGAAGGCTGGGGGAGCATCAGGAATTCCAATTAGTTCTGGGCTTAGAGATGACTGAACTATTTGGCCCATGATGTGTTGACATGAAGCTGTTTGTGTAGTTCTCCTGTGGGAATTCCAAGTGGCTCATTTTCTGTCCCTCATTAGAGTCCTGTGCTGGGAAACTGGGGCCTCTCTAGGGCAGACGTGGTGAAATACGCCTGAGTGTGTATACCTGAGTGCATGGTGTGGGGTAGGAAGGATCTATGCATTTTAAAGCTATCTGGATTGTTTGCAATATAAACAAACTCTAGTTTGATTAGTTAAGGGAAAAGGGTGGACTTACTGGAAAGCCCACAACTAGCTCAAGCAAAACTAGAGTACTCCAAGTGCTGAAGTAACCCGGGAAACATGAACAGCAGTTGTTCAGGGGCTCAAGGTGGTAATGTGGACAAAGATACTCTTTCAAGTGCCAGATGGTAAACATTTCCCACTTAGATAGCCTTATTTAACTCAGACCTTGCTGTACCAGAGGTGCAAGATAAGACACAAGATAAGTGAATATGGTAGTGTCCAGTAAAACTTTATTTACAAAACAAATACTGGAGGGATCTGGTGTTCAGGTAATGGATGTGGCTCAAGACTGTAGAGAAGTTGCTAGAAAAGATCTAGGAGACCTTCTAAACAGTCCCCTCCTGCTCTTCCTCTGTCCCTTCTCAGGACTTTACTTCCTTACAAGGATGATTATGACTGGAGACAGATAAATAGTGCTCCATTTGCTACCCCAGGTCTATGCCAGTCAGTTCGCTGACTTGTCACTGTTCTGAGTACCACAGTGAGTTATAATGTGACCTCCATCCTTCTTTCTGATACCTTGTTCTTCCTCTAACTTTTTCATGACCAACATCAAGTAATCTCAAATTTTGATCAACTCAGGACCTGGGAATTCCTCAGGACCTGAGTGAGAGTAAACTGTCTCCAAGTCCCCAGAAAACCCATAGCCCAGGGCCAGAGGGGAAGGTAAAAATGAAACCAACTAATATAACCATGATGCCATGTGGGACAACCAACCAATGTAACCATGATGCCATGTGGTGCAACCAACCAAGATAACCACAATGCCATATGGTACAACCAACCAACATAACCGTGATGCCACGTGGTACAACATAACTATGATGCCATGTGGGACAACCAACCTATGTACCCATAATGCCATGTGGTACAACCAACCAATATAACCACAAGGCCATGTGGTGCAACCAACATAACCATGATGTCAAGTGGTACACCTCATATGGAGTAGGAGGACAAGATGTGCCTGAGGCAGAAAAGGTGGCTCAGGCCTGGAATAAGAGCTCCTGACTCTGTCTGAGGCAATCTGGAGTGAAGTGAAGTGTGATCAAGGCAGGGATAGACACCTGCAACATCACAGAGCATGGAAGCCTCTGGTGCATTCAGTAACAATTTCATTGCTTCATGTAAGATCTGGACACTTAGAGATAGGCCTAGAGTGATGCCCTTGTGGGTCTCAGCAGTTGGAATCATGAAGGTTCTGGAGCGGCTGACTTTGGTAGATCGCGGTTGTTGTAGAGGTAGAGATCTGGCCTTTTCAGGATGTTCTTCTTATGTCCTGGAGATGCCCTCGGTCATTGCCCTCGGTCATCACTGTGTATGGATTCTGTCTAAGGCCAGATTTATATAAAAGAGTTTCATGTTCCAACAGTAGATCAAGAACTTGTGTGTGTCACCTTGGGCAAGTCAGTTGACGTCCATGAATTCAGTTAACACACATGTACAAGGGACGACTCAAATCTAACTCTGAGAGTCATTATCCTGCCAGAATGCATGGGTGAGGAAAATGTGGCACACATTAGGTGTGCAACAGACATAGGCATGGGAATTGATGGTCACTTACATTGATACTCACTTGGGATATTAGGAGGACTTTGACCATTTATAGATATTGACAGGGAAATGGGGAAGAGCTAGAACTTCTCCAGCTGTGAGGTTCATACACACTTGCCATGTAGACTAAAGTTTGAATAAAATTAAAGTTTGCCCCAGATGTGGATGGGGCGCCATGAGAGAAAGAAGGAATCCTTTTGTGCAGCACCACCTTCCTGTCAGGTGTGCCTGGAGCATTTTTTAAAAAATAACGCATGCAGGGCTACTTAAACTGGTCATGTGCTCACAAGGGTGAACTCTGGAGGTGGAACAGAGTCCCCAGTTTGTTTTCCTAGCTTCTAGCTATGTGTGCCTGTACCCTGCTTTCCAGCAGCAGCAGCAGCAGCAGCAGCAGCAGCAGCAGCAGCAGCAGCAGCAGCAGCAGCAGCAAGTTTTTAAGGTAATGTCTTAGACTCTCTAATCCCTGTTGTCCTCCCCTGCAAGGTGGGGACAATAAAGGTGTAGGTGGCATTTTGAAAAGCAAGTAACTGGCTTAATTAGTTCACAAGCTTTTCACAGCCTTAGCATGGATCCTGGCACCTAGGACCTGAAATAGGCTCATTGTTATAATCATGATTTTCAGTATCATCCATGCACACATTTTATTCCTTTTGATGGATATCAACTGGCCACATAACAGGTTCTAGGGGAAAAGTCATCAAGGAGACAAACCTCTGGGTTCATCTGTGAGGGGATTTCTCAACTAGATTAACCAAGGTGAGATGACCCACTCCAAATCTGCATGGGACCATCCTACAAACTGGGGTCCTGGACTGGATAGGAAGGAGAGAGTGGGCTGAGGACTAGTAGTTTTCTTTCCCTGCTTCCTGACGTCAGATACAAGGTCAGCTGGCTCATGTTTCCACTGCTGTGCTTTCCCCACCCCGATGGACTGAACCCTTCACACTGTGAGCCAATATAAGCCTGTTTCTGTAAATTGCATTTTTAGGTATTTTGTCCTAGCAATGAGAAAAGTCATTAATCTACTCCTCAAATAGCATTTATCCTCATCTCCGTTTTGCAGATGGTAAAACCGAGGCAAATGGAAAAAGCAATCGTACTCTTCCCTAAGTCCCTTGTGAAGTATACGGAGCTGAGTTTCAACAGTGAATTCTCAGGCTTAGGGCTGGACCTCTTGTAAAACTTCACTTTTCTCTGCATAGGTCACACATTCCTTTTGGCCTATTTGTTCCTAGGAATTTGAGCATAGGTCTGATGTTGTGGATATACAGAGCTTTTGAGCCTCTCCAGTGCTCTGTCTTCCCATAATGAGGTCTCTGTCAATTGTGAACTCCTGACCCAGTCTCCTGGATGGGAGCGTGTGCGATTGTTCTGACGGGCTAGGATCTGGGCAGGACATATCAATTTGGGCAGCAGGTCAGTGGTCAATCACAATGTAAAACAAAGACAGCGGGGCGGCCTCATGCCTGGAGATTTCTGGAAGCTAGCCAGCCCTTCTTCCCAATAAGACACTCAAATTCTCAGTGTGCAGCCTCCATCACACATTGCATGTGACGGTCAGCAGGTCCTAATTACAACTGGTTCTGGTTAGTTCTCATAGGACCTATTAAGGCCTTTGTATGCTGGCTCCCTGGGGATGTTCTCTGCCTTTGGAAATAACATGGAGAAAGGCTTTTTTTCTTGACCCTTCCTGGGGCACATCCTTCCTGCCAAGACTCATTTCTCCATCAGTGGTTGCTTTAAAAGTCTTTAAAAATTTCTCTAAAAATTAGTACTTGTCATTGGAGTGCAGGGTCTGCATGGAGTGTGCTTGATTTCTCCAATAGGCATTAAGCCTGGGGCCCAGGCATCTGTTTCTCTTTGGGGAGTATTTGCTGGCAAATGGACCTTCTCTTCAGTAAGTATTCACTGGTAGAAACCCTGCCAAATTATCCTTGTGGTCTCTGAGGCTTTAATTGGAAGTTTATGGAGTTCAACACATACCGTCTCCGAGGTTAAATATGTGTTGATTTAGCATTTACCTCTTACTGGCCAAAGCTTTGCTTTAGCTGCCATCTCAATAACTGCACATGGTTTGGGGCTATCTACACGGCATGGTTCTTGACAAAACTATGATTCCATCCAGTCCTGAGAGTCAGTTTTCACTGCAGGGGTTATCAGCATCTCTTTTGGCCAGATGCAGGATCGGAGCTAAGAATGATTCAGTCATTTACTCAAGGCCACACTGTTGTGACACATGCAGAATGGGAAATGATGACTTTTGGATGCCAAAGCTCTTCTCACTGTGTGCTTTGTTTTATGCATTTAGTCCAAACCCACTTACTGGGTTTGGGAGAGAAACCACCAATAAGCAATCCTGCAGAGTGATAACTGCTCAGCAGGAGATCAGAACAGGGCAAACAAGGCTCAAAGGAGGCCAGGCATGGAAAACTTCTGGGGAGGGCATTCCAGCAGCCCCTGTCCAAACTTGACATATTCATTTTGATCCAGAAATTTGATGCCTAGATAATTTACTCCAAAATACATTAGCACATATGTAAGTCAACCGTGTGTTCAAGGCTGTTTGCTTTATCAAGGAACTAGCCAAGAAATGGAAAGAATGCAGACATCAACCAGCCAGTAGAGAACCCTGAAGAACAGTCCTCCACAGCTGTTAAACAAGGTAAAACAATTTGTAAACAAATAGGTCACAGGTCAACTAAGTGGCCAATCAACTGATAAACAGGTAGTTGGGAATTTGAAATGACATCAAAGATGTTTTATTAGCTAAGAAAGCAACTTGTAGAGCAATACACTTAGTGTGTGTTGTTTTTTAAAAAATTAAAAAGATCAAAGACCACTTACCTTCATAGGCCACCATTAGGAAGGACTACATGAGATGGACCAGTTACTTCTGGGAACATCTGGGATGGATGGTGGTCAATCAGCTGAATTCTTCCTGTAGCAGGAGTGAGAATGAAATTTGACTAAGAAAAGGGAGGGAGCCAAATGATAACAAAGGACTCTTAGCTTCCCTGAAGAGGGTGCCCCTGGTACCCAGGCCAGCAAGAAGACAAATCTAAGCATGAAAAACTGAAAGAAGACCAGTGTGGAAGAACTGGGGGAGAAGAAGCAGCGTGGATAGGCCTAGAGATGTCACTCCCAGAGTTTGGATTTTCTTTTTGCAGATTCTAAAGGGTTCGCTGGTAAATATTCTTTGGTAAGGAATGACTGATCCGCCCCCGTTCCAGGTCAATAGGATGAGAGGCATATCTAGGAATACAGGTGCTTCTGAATGTCTGCAGCTTGGTCCACTGCCATGTCTTGGTCCGGTCAGATCTGTTAGAGCAGGAATGTACCAATCTTTCAGTCTGGAACCACAGACTGACATCTCAGAGTATTTGCTGGCTCGTTTCCATGCCTCATGCCCCCATCACCTTGAATGAAGATGTAGGTGGCCTGGGAGAGAAAACACCTTGTGTAGCACACACAGGGTTGGTACAAGTTGAATGGTAGTTCAAGGATGATGAGAGGGCATTGAAATACTCTGCCAGGGAAAATAAGGATTAAGAAAGAAGAGAGGTGGAGTAGAAACTGGATTTAGAAGTCATTGCACTCATCACTTGTGTGGTGGTTTTAGTAAGGATGGCCCCCATAGGCCCATATATTTGAATCCTATAGTGGAGTGGCAGCATCTAAGAAGGATTAAGAGGTGTGGCTTTGTTGGGGTAGGTGTGGCTTTGTTGGAGGAAGTATGTCACTGGGGATGGCCTTTAAGGTCTAAAAGCCCATATCAGGCTTAGTATCTCCATCACCCTCTCTGCCTGTGGATCAGAATGTAGCACTATCCGCTACTGGTTCATTACCTTCCTACATATCACCATGCTCCCCACCATGGTGATAATGGACTAAGCCTCTGAAACTGTAAGCAAGTCCTCAATTAAATGCTTTCTTTTATGAGTTGCCTTGGTCATAGTATCTCTTCATAGCAATGGAACAATACCTAAGACAACTTGAGAGAGGAAGATGGCTCAAATGGGATACAGAGGCTAAGGTGATGGAAATACAGAGGGTTTAAATGGATTTGGAGCTAGGCACCAACCCTGCTAAAAGACCGAGCACATGAGGTCTACAAAAGGGATAATTCCATGCCTTCTACTCTTTTGACTTGAGCGATGGCATTGGATGTCACTGTGAAAAACATTGGGAAAGAAGATTGGGTTGGAGGATAAATGGACAGTTCCCTCTTACTGATGATAGCTTTGAAACTCCTATTGAAATCACAGTGGGATGGTGAACGACATTTGTTTATCATTTGAGGGAACAATGAGAAATAGGGATTAGGTTGCTGTGAATAATCAGACAATATTTATAACCATAGCACCAGGGAAGAGAGAGTTTGTTTTGTAGAAGCAAGGAGTCTCCAACTTTCCCAAGTCATAGAGAAGGGAATGTGGGAGAGCCACAGTGTCTCAGGAGTATTGTATCACTAACGTCAAGGAAAACAATGGAGACCTGTTGAGATGCAAGAACACAAGGTGTCCAATCCATGAGGACAGAAGCTGTAGGCCAGGGTATTGAAAAGATAGAAATAAAACACATATGGCTCTGCTGTGGTAACTGATGTGAACTGGTCTTAAATATTCCATAGTTTCTTGCTAACCCAGGACTGTATTCTATCTCTGACTTTCTATGTGACATTTAATAGATCTCTGATCTTCAGGCCAATGAGTTTTTTCTTTTCTTTTCTTAATTTTAATGCCTTGTCTCTGTCTTTGTTACTGTTCTATTGCTGTAAGGAGATGCCATCACTGCCAGGTCCAAAGGAAACTCCATCTCCCTAAATTAAATTGTGATGGTCAAAAGCCAGCATTCCTCAAGTACTCATGAAGCGAGTTCTCATTCTCCTCTACCAAAGGTGCCGTTTCCCTGGCAAAAGGGACAAGTGGCTGCCTGCGGTGTCTATTCTTCAGCATCACAAGGTACCTGTCAGACATTTCAGAGCCCATGCTGGTATCCTGGCTCATTTTACTCCTCACCCCCAAACTTCTCTGGCTCACATGCTTCCCTCCCCTCGGTGTCCCTATGTTCTGGTTTGCTGTTCTGTGAAGCTGTCATTCAAACCAAGCTGAGTCTGCACAGATGGAGCTCTCAGCCAGGCCCATCATAGCCTCACCAGGGTCCAGATGACTTCTCAGCAACAGCAGACTCAGAATTTATCTTGCTCTGCCCAGCTCAGGCCCACAGGTCTGCCTAGCTCACTGCAGACACATGAGCCTAGTCCATGTTCCTCATAATGTGGCTTTTTTAAATGCTACTTTCTGCTCACTGAACAGATTTGATGGGAAAAGCCCTTCCCACTAAGCGGTTCCCTACATATTAAGTAAGTCTGTTGCTGCAGCTCAGAAGATTTAGATCTGTGTTGGCTGTACTCTACAATAAAATAGGTTCAGGGACACTTACTTGCTTTAAAATATGTTTTTTTAAAAAAACTAATTAGGAATTTTAAATACACACACATACCCCCACACATAATGTATTTTGGTCACATTAATTCCCTGCTCTTTGCCCCAACTCTTCCCCCATCTGTCCCCTAACCCCTCCGGTACCCTCCCCAACCCTCCCTCCCAACTTCAAGTCCTCTTTTTCCTTTTGTGCATGACTCACCAAGTCCAATCTATGCTAGTCCTAGGTGCATGGGTGTAAGATCATCACTGAACATGTTCAACCCTCTGGAGGGCATACCCTTAAAGAAAACCGATTCCTTCTCCTCCTCAGGCAGCTATCAAGTGTCAGAAGCACCTCTGCTAGTAGAGGCTCAGGAGCTCCTTCATCCTCCATCCTACTGTTGACTGGCTTGATCTTGCCTAGGCAACCCCATTTGCTGTGAGGTCACAAGGGCAGTGGTCTTGTCAAGTCTAGAAAAGACACTGTTTCCACACATTAACCGATGAATGGATGCAGAAAATGTGGTAGCACACACACCAGTATACCAGCCACCTGGGACAAAAGAATGAAATCCTCTTATTTATGGAGTCTTGGGGGCGAGGCAGGCACAGAATGACAAGAACTATAAGATCATCCTCCTGTGGATTGAAAAACAGCTGATTTCAGAGATGCTGAGAGAAGAGTGTTAATGACCAGAGGCTGGGGAGAGTATAGGTAGGGAAGCAACAGAGAGTGGACGAGGGGATTCTAAGCTACAGCGGAACAGGAGTTAGATGCTGTGCTGCAGCTTCTAAAAAGCTACAAGAGGCAGGATAGATGATTAAAGGGGTATATAAAAGTGCTTGTCACCAAGGCAGATAACCTGAGTTCAGTTCCTGGGTCCCACATGGGAGACAGAGAGAACTGATTCCCATAACTGTTTTCTGTCTTCCACACATATACTGTGTGATGGAAACATCTGTGTTTTCAGGATTTGGGTGGATGATCGGTGGAGGAGCCTGGGGAGGGGGAATACCAAAATAGTCCAATGGCTTGTCTATCCCTCGGCTTTATGCCAGGGTAAACTGAGGCTCTGTACTCTATGGACAGCCTGAATGGATGAGTAGGGACAAGGGCACCTCTAGCACCCTGCTTTTGGTGAGTGGTAATTTGACTCAGAACCTTCCCCGCTTTGATTCCCAGCCATAAGAAAAGGTTCCTCCCAATTTCCAAATCAGAGTGTTATTCTTCTGGTTTTAAAGTAGAATGAGTTTCTTGAAGAAAAATTAAGCCTGTGAAGCACCACTGCCATTGAGATTAGGGACCAACCCGATGCTTGGGGGACCAATTTGGTTACTGAGGCAGGCCCAGGGTCCTGTACCATCTAGTCTATCAAGAGAAGGTGAGGTGTCTAGGCCAGAAGTGAGGAACCCAAACTCCCAGAAGATCTCAGGGGACAAACAAAGCCTATGGGAGTCAGAGGGCATAAGCCTCAGTGAGGGCTAAAGATAACAAAAAGGGACAGTCTGGGGTCTAGGAACAATTGTCCAGATCCTCATAGTCCTGAGAGCATGAATCTGAGATAGCCCAAGGTAGGAATTTAAGACCAGCTCCTTAGAGTCATGTTGCATTATCCCTTTTTAACTAAGCACTAACTAACTCTCAGACTTTCCTGACTCAAGGTGGAGAAAAGGTGGCTTAGTGTCGAAAAGGGCTTTTAGTTGTTGTCTGTGGTCAATAAGTGAACAGTCAGCATCATAAGGGTTGGAATGGGGAAAGGACAGAGAAACCACCTAGAGAGAATTCAGATAAAATGAGGAACAAATCTGCTTATGTAAAGTAAACAGATTGTGTTGATGTGTCTTTGGCCGGAAGCAGAAACGAGTCGCTTGGACGCAGGGTTCCTCCGTCTCTTTATCCTTCTTCCTGCTAGCACGGCTTTGCTTTCAGAAACATCCCACTGGTAAGAGAAAACATCGGACTCCATCAAACATGAAGATTTGTGTTGACTATCCTAGGAGTTCAGCTGCAGCTTGGATCATTGCTGCTTTACTCGGTGGGGCAACTCTTGGGATTATTTCTAGTTACTCCTGCAGACAGACCTGTGACACCTCAGTGGAGGTCTTCCTCACTAAGGTGGATGGACATTATCTAGTCCATGGGGGGCTAGAGTGAGAAGGTAGATGAAGGACGAACTGAGAGGCCTTTGGACATCAGAACTCCTGCTTTTCAACTTTTAAATGCAGACTGAAGCACATCATGGCCTTTCCTTACCGATGCTGCAGCTTGCAGATGGCTCCCAGTCCTGCAGCTTGCAGATGGCATGCTGTGGGACTTTGTTTTTTTTTTTTTTTTTTTTTTTTGCATCAAAGGTGTTGTGAGCCAGTGTCTACCAAGGACTCCTCTTACATATGTCTGTGTACCATTTGGTTCTTGCCTCTAAAGGCCTCTGATAAATACATCTTAAAATTTCCTTGATAACCTCTCTCTGAGACTTAAAGTCAGCACACATTATGTGGTTTCTTTGGAGACTGTTCATTCATGTTCATGTGTGTGGGCAGCATTTCTCTCCCTGGATAACACCGCTAGGTCTCTTCCCCATTGTTAGAGTGTTCTGGGACATTTTCTCTTTGCTAACTTAAGATGACTGAAGGAAGGATATATGACATTATTTTTGTTGGGAAAATAACATTCAAGATAAGAATCTATTTGAAAATGCTCTAACTCCTTCTTCCTTCCAACAATACAATTTTCAGGAAAAAAAATTTTGTTTTTAACTATTGAATCCCTATACTGTTTTATACAACACAAAAGGCTGCTGATAGCTCCTAGCCTCAGCACCCCCTCCTATATCCAAGTGTGGTAGAAGAGATATTTGCTTTCTAGAGTGAACACAGACCTTGCTGTTCATCTGACCCTGGGCCCATCCCTGATTCAATCTCTGGGGCCTAGGATGTGATATGCAGATTGTCACCCACCTTTGCTTAATTCCAGCTACTAAGGACAAGAGTGAGACCAGTCCCCCTCCCCCAAATGATGAGGTTGAGGGGACAGAAAGAGCTTTCCCAGGAGAAACTCGAGATGTTGAATAGCAAAGAAAAGACTACCATACCACACCAATCAATGAGTCGCCTGCCATTCATTGTTGCTGAAATGGTGGGATGGATGTCACATGCTATGCACCAGGCAGAAACTAGGTAACTTTGTCTGTGGATACAGTTGCTGCTGTGAAAACAATAGAAGTAAGCATTGCTTCCTATCTCTGACGATTTATTTTGTTGGAAACAAGCATGGATTTACAAGGTTGCCTATCTGAGTGTCAAAGCAGTTGGCCAGTTGATGTTCTCTCTTTGTGATGCATGTAGCCTCTCACGTGCCTTGTGAACACATTGAGGTTAGTACCTAGGGGAGCTCTGTGGTCAGTGATGCTGAAAGGGACCTGATTCCTGTCACTAGTCCACTGACCACATAGTTGATGTGAGTTCCAACTGCAGAGATGCCTTACAGTCTTACCATCTGCACCAATAGCTCCAGATCTCAAGCAAACAGTGTACAGGGCCCATCTGAAATCCATTTAGTCAGTATGTAAGGTGGGGACATCCATGACTCCTAGCTCAGAAAAGTACTGGTAGAAACAATCAATGGTAGAGACTGTTCTTGCTTCAGGCTAAGAATCTCCGCTAGACTAAAATGCACTTAATCTAGAGGCCTGACCCCAGGCTCTCCAGTGCTTGGGGAGTTGTTAATGGCTGGTACCATGTTAGAAAATGCCAATAGTAGACTCCACGGGGAGAAAAAAAAAACTCAATCAATGTACAGTGTTTGCTGGTTTCCATGGTGTAAATAACCCCACCACAGTTGACTTTAAGCTACCAGGGTTAAACAAGCAGTTGGGAAAATGATGTGCACAGTGGGTCCCCTCCCATCTGTTAAATTGTCCCTAGGATACTGTAACTGCACGGCCCCTCAGTGATTTCCAGCTTGGCCTAGTTCCTCCAGTATCATTTTTGGATGCTCTGAACCTGTTGTTCTCCAGACACACAGCATGACGTGCAGCTCCACAAGAGTGGCGCAGAGCGATGCCCCACCTCTTCCCCATCACCGTTTCCTCTTTTTTGCCTCTTTAACCTAACTTTTCCTGACCCATCTGAGGAGAAATGCTACAGTGTGAATAGAATATTGTACAAGGTAGGACAGGCTGTGTCCTGCTAACCTCTGGAGGCAGGGGTGAAGGTGCGGTGGGGAGAGGCATCAATAAAGGTTTACATTGTGCAGTGTACAACGTAAACAATCACATACATCCCTTCAGCATCCCTGGATTTCCCTTCCATACAAAGTCTCCGTTATCTTTAACCGAGGCTGGTTTCCCACTGTTCTGCATGCCTGTGGCATCCTTAATTTTCTTTAATCCTCACTCCCTTAAATTAAAAAATTCATCGTTTCTATTTCACTGAAAGAATCTCTTCAATGTCTCTCCCCATTTCTATATTGGAAGCTCTCACTATCCGCTACCCTTTAGCATTGTGGGAATATTAGCCTTGTCAGTGAGAACGAGGCTGGAGTACCCAGTTAAAGTCTTATTTCAACCCCTTCCTGCCTGCACAAGGTTGGTGAGCTATTCAGCCTTTTTGTCCCTGTAGCCTTAACTTTAACCTATCTTAGAAGTGTGCTGAAGGATAAAATTGCATCATGCACATCAAATATTTAGAGCAGTGCCCAAATTACAGGCCCAATTATTTTTTTTATCAGTTTCTTTTTTTTTTAACATGACACATGTGTTTTGTCATCTGTCTGTGTGTCTGTATGTTTTACTGGGAATCCTAAGAAGACCTTTTAAAATCTGTGTCTTACCCCTGTGCTCTGAGTCACTCTTATTTTATGATTTGAAATAATCCTTATAATTCTAATTTCACCACAATTTTAGAAAAAATAATGTAAAGAAAAATATCTGGTGAGAAAATTTCCCTAACCAACTTGGCTCTCCATTATTTTTGTTCAGAAGAAATTATTCTTAATTTGTTCTATGCTTTGTTGTGATATTATTATCTTGGCTGATGACTTGAAGAAGTATTTGCTCCCTTGAGTTTTAGCAACTTGACCTTGATGTTGCAAGTGCACATTTATCCCCTCATGAGATTCTTCCAAACATTCCTAACTTATAGGTTAAAGCCCTGTATCCATTATTTTTAAAAAACAAAACCTTTCAGTCATTATATTATCAATATTTTTGCCATGTTTTCTAACTCCCCCTCTCTGAGCCGATATTATCCATGACATTAATAAAGGTCTATGAAAAAAGTTTATATTGAAATTGGAATAAATGTCATGTATACCTCATTTTGATTTTTAAATCTAGAATATTAACCCATGCCCAACTCCAACCCTTAATTCCTTTATGATTACAACTTGTTTATTTATACTTTTATTCTTATTTTGATTTTATAATTACAGCTTTTCTCTATAGAAGAACAGATTTGAAAATGCTACTTTGCCATAGCAGGAGAGTTTTAGAGAGCGAATTTGAGTACAAAAATCCATGCTAACTCCATCCTTGATAGCTTCAGTAGTGATCCCTGTTGCATGACATTTCCCTGGAAGACTTGAACAAATCTCTATCTGTTCACAGCAAATAGGGCCCAGGTGAAGAGGCAGGTCTAACCAAGTATAGGCTGCTGTACCAGTGAGCTTATTGGGTTGGTTATGGGAGCATGAGTGATGAGTTACAGGAACAGAAGTAGCTAAAAGCCCATCCCAACATGGGTGGCAAGTCATGAAAGCTATACTGCTGGCATTCCCTGCCCAACCTGTGAACATTTGACCTAGGCATCCTTGTACCCCTGGCGACTGTTGGCCCCTTCTATCTTTGGAGAGAGACCCTGTTAATCTTTCAACTTCCTGAGTTTCCAGGTCTTGGCCAGTTTCTTTAGTTTCCTGAGCTTCCTAGCGGGAGGGAATGCTTCGTTTCAGGAAGTTGCTACACCATAACCCCAGAAGGCTCAGACTTTTAGTCCTAGGAAGGAAGGAGGCCACCCTGTTCTTCACTTCCTCTGATCTTTTCTAAAGCTTCTAGAATATTCTGCTTCTGTTCTCTACCTTCCTTCTCTCTAATAAGTCAAAGTCTTCTTTTGCCAATTTTATCAACAGTAGTGATTTGTTATTTTAAAACCACCGTCTAATGTTGGGGAGGGGGTATGCCCTATGAGAGATTCTCCAATGAAATGCTTTTAAAATTGAGACAGAGTAATCTAAATGTTGCACTCACTTCTGTTAATGGAGGAGATGGTGTTAATATGCATTATCTGAGTTAGAATTAATCCCAGATAACGGGTTTAGCCCTGATGTGCAGGTGAACAACTTCACTTAGAAAGTGTCCATCACTTTTAAATTCCCACAGTGGCCTGCATTGCCTAGAACTGTTCTGTCAAAAGTTAATGCAAGTTCTCCTTCGCTTCCGCAATCCCAGGAGCAGAAGAGGGAGAAGAAAGGATAGTGAAACATTAAGGGGAAATATTTTTTAAAAGTCAGTGGTGGTGGAGTGGCATTTAATTCATGCCAGATGACGTTCCCAGAACCTCCACATGAAACTTGAGATAGTACATCAGAGTGGAAGGGGGACTCGCAAAGACCTCAGTTCCTGTTTCCAATTAGTCAGAGGTCATAGGACGGCAACACTCTTGCATTTTCTAGGGACAGCAGATGGCACCTCGGGCAGTCTTTGGAGGAGGTAGATCTGAGGCATCTATGGAGTTGTTCTCTGGGAAAATCAGCAAGTGAGTCTTACCAGGTCACTTAGGGTGGCCTGGCATGGAAGAGTGTGTCTAGACCAATAGTTCTCAACCTGTGGGTCATGACCTCTTTGTGGAGGGGGTCAAACATCCCTTTCACAGCATTTCAGATATCCTGCATATCAGATACTTATATTCCATTCATAACTAGCAAAATTATAGTTATGAAGTAGTAGCAAAAATAATTTTATGGTTGGGGGTCATCACAACATGAAGAACTGTTTTAAAGGGCCACAGCCTTAGGAAGGTTGAGAACCACTGCTCTAGATTGTTTTACACTCAGGCAATAGAGAGCTGCTCTCCAGGGACATAGGAGCCTACAAACACAGCATAGGACACATGTGGTAAGATGCTTCCTGGCCACATCCACTGGCCAAAATGTGGGCACAGGTTGACTGCCACAGTTATCATGGTGAGATAATAAGGGGGAAGTCATTAGTCTGTGAGTGGTCCATTCTCCATGCCTTTAATGAAATTCAGAACCTCTTCCTCACACTACACAACTTTTATTGATTGCAGAGATCTTCCTGGATGTTCATCAGGAACATCAGTGAAAAAGCCGAGATTATCCAGGGAGGCACTTTAAACAAAATCCAGTACAGATGCCAACATCAAAAATGTAAATCATCGTGGGAGAATTGCCCTCATTCCTGTGAATGCATTTCTTAAGATTCCAGTGTTAATAAGGGAAAGTATTACATTTCTTTTTATACTTTTCCTTTCTCAAAGTATGCAAAGGAAATTCAGAAAGTCAGTGAGGATTGCAATAGTCAGAACCTACATGCTTAAAACACATGTGGTCTTGTGTTTAAATGAATAAGGAATATGCCCCATGCATGCATGTAATAGATGGGCTTGCTTGTACCTTAAAGTTCATTTTTGACAGAGTGGCATGTGAATTTCTCTGCATGGCCTATATGTCTGAGCCACACACATTTACATGCTTACATGAGTATTTCAGTGTACAATCCTGTGTCTAAGCAGGGGTGGAAAGAAGCCTGTTTGTATTGGTTACCTAAAGAGAGCCTGCTACGCAGCTGTTTCCAATTCTGCTTTCCCCTAGAAATATTCTTGGCCTCTCTCTTTCCTGAGTCTCTTCGAATTTCTGGGGAGAAACAGAGTGAATGTCTTTGCCAGGAGAAGTGATCTTGACCCATCTCTCAGCCTTGGCTCCTTTCTGGGAGAAATGGTGTCTTCACTATTAGCTTAATTAGGGTGTGCAGCAGAAGTGGATGCTCTATGAGGGAGCTTTCTTTGGTCCCGACTGTGTTGTACACAGACCAGGGCTGGCTGGTCCTCACTATGGCTCCTCATGTGTCTCTGCCTGAAGAGGACAGAAATGAACAAGGCTGGTTGGTCCTCACTTGTGGTCTCTGGTAGATCTCTACAGATGACTCAGGCCACTGTTGTTACTCATTCTGTATCTGCAGATGGAATTGTCCCTGTCCCTGTCTCAGTCCAGATGAGTTCAATGTCTGATTTCCAAGTTCTGTTCACTTCGGGTCTATCTTGTTCACTGTCATTTGGGTTACTCTTGTCACACCAAACCAAGTTGAGGCCAACCCTACAAAGCAGAACAAGTGTTGAGGATGTGAACTCTTGAGACTTCAAGACACAATTCGCCCCTGGAGCTTTGGTGGAGACTTTACTCTCCAGGATAACCCCTCTGGGGCAGCTAAGGCAGCAGGCTAGGGCAGACAAGAAGTTACACTGATACGAGACGGCTTGGGAAGCCTGAGACCCTGGCAAGAGCTAAAGCTGGAGAGACCTTGAGATGGCACCGCAGTGAGGAGAATATCAACCACTGTTAATCCCCAGGGCATCTTTTATATCTCATACAAATAAACTTTGGTGACCACTGTAAGGTAACACTGGTCCACTGCCCCTCCTTCTTATGCCTGGAAACCCCTCTTCTGCCTCCTGTGTCAGTGATATTGATTGTTTCAGGATTGCATCCGTGTGGAAACGCATGGTAACTGTCTTTTTTTATGACTGGATTATTTCTCTCAACATAACATCCACAGTAGTCGCCCATGCTGTGGTGCATCTGAAAACCCTCTTTCCTTTAAAATTAACAGAACCCCAGTGTGTCTATGTGTTCACCCATTAATGGATACATTTTACCTCCTTATTTTGACAATTGAGAATAACTCTGCTCTGAACACAGGTAAAAATATCCTCATAGGGTCCTGTTTCCAGTTTTTTTGTGAATTCACCTAGAAGTGGAACTGCTGCATCATATGGAAGCATAATATTCTGCACTTAGAAATGGAGGAACTTGAATCCTGTTTCCTACAGTAGCTGTGTTATTGAGGCAGTAATGGTTCCTGATAGTCAAGAGAATACAACTTCTGGTCAGAGTGGAGACCTAGCTTTCCAGTCGGGCTGACCAATCAGCTGCCCACCTAGGAAGGTGGATTTAGCTTTGCTAAAGAGACAAATTGAATAATTAGCCCTTTGATGGAGTAAAGTATAACCATGCCTCTTGGTTAAGTCTTCAAGTTTGTCTGAATTACTCATAAAAGCATAACTTTCCCATGTGGCCGCTTGCCTGCTGTGTATCTGACCTCCACTGCTGCCCTGAAGCATATGGCTTTTGGTTCCTCTTCTCCACCCTTCTCCATGCAGCTGCTTAGATCTAACAGCTTGATTGCCCTGGTGCTTTTCTTTCAAACTCTAATAAAATTGTCCACGAGCTTCTGTCAGATCCCAGCCTTAAAATCTTTTTATTAATGAGACTAAGAACTTCAGCAGGGGACTCTGATTTCCTGTATCCTACAGTGGCCACAAAAGGACTACCTGAACTTCCAATCATGTATTTGGTGGCTTGTTTAGGGATATTTCAGAAGATTCTCTGAAGGCAACAGGTGACCAGAGTTCCAGGACATTAAGTAAGCATCTTTTATCTTGGTGGAGAAGAAAGGACAAACGTCCTTAAGTAGATCCAGATTGGCCACGTATTAGGGGCTCAATGGATTAGATGACGATGAGAGCGATTTTAATGATGTTGTGGATCCCCATCTTATTTACTTTCTCTATTTTGGACGTCACTGAGATGCAGTTCATTATATGGAGGAGAATCTCAAGGAGCAAGACAGTTCCTCTTGAGTTCAACCCCCACCCCAACAGCTTCCCACGAGTTTGCTTAGTGTGAAGGGTTCTGACTTCTTGCCCACTGCTTTCTGTTGATAGGATCTTGTCTCTATGCATCTGCACCACTGGACTGGAAACAAAGAAGTGTGATTGGGCTTATAGTTTGTTTTACTGTTTTCTCTGGGAGTAGAAGAAAGGTTGTGGTATGACATGGGGTGCCTGGGAGAGTAGGAACCCATGTTGGAGCTCCCTATTTAGGTTTCTAAGCAACGAAGTTCCACACACCACTGGGTCGATAATTTGAATATCCAAAATTATGGTCACACTTTACTATTTTTGAGTCTTATATTGCTTCCCAGTACTGTAAAAAATTAAAGAGAAATTCTTATGAAGAGCATTGTCGTTGGATTTAGATCCAGTGCCATGCCTTCTTAATTCAGGATCAGATGTCATCCTCGTTACACTCCAGTGTTCTTATTCATAAAATGAGGCTCTTTTGCCCGCCTCTAACTTTTATGTACATCAGGACTATAGCTCAGTAAGAGAGTATTTACTGTGCATGCGTGAGGCCCTAGGCTCAGTTCTGTGGTGTGGTGGTGGTGGTGGTGGTGGTGTGTGTGTGTGTGTGTGTGTGTGTGTGTGTGTGTGTGTGTGTGTGTGTGTCTGTGTGTGTGTTGATGATTTAAATGAAGCATGAAATTGTGCTGTATGTAGCAATAAGAACTGAGTGTTAGTGAAATAGTGAGGGTGTGTTTACAAGGCACACGATCTCATTTGAAAGTTGTTCTCCAAGGTGGCTTTTGTGGCTCAGGAAGCTTTTTTGTTCTTGCCTTTCCAGGCTTGGACTGATTTGTAAGCTTATGGATTCAAAAGAACATTTTCTCTTGAAGGATGTTTTCATTGTTTACATTATGTTATGAACTGTGTATGTATATTCATCACATGTGTGCAGTGCCACCAGAAGTCATAAGAAGGCATTCAAACTGTATTAATCACACCAGGCCTGAGAACTATCAAACATACTAAACCGACAAAGGGCACAGTGTCCTCACCTGGACACCTCACCTGAACAGAAAGAAGACCTAACACTGTGACGGCAACAGCCACAATGACCTCTCACTTGGCCACCTGATCCATGCATCAAAAGACTCAACAGGCAGAGAAACTTCTGAGCATCCCAGGGGCTTCGGCTCAGTGTGGTCCCCACTGCTTGATGCAGCCCTTGTGGACTGCCATCAATCTATCCATCTGGGCCTCGATTGATCCTGAGTCATGGTGAGACCCTGCAGCTAGGCTTGCTTGCCTCCAGCAACTCTTCAGCTGGGCTCTTAAATAGCACCAGTGCAGTGACTGCCTCACTCTGTGTCAGTATCAGCTCTCAGCCTGTGTTTGCTGAAAGGCCTTTTGAAGTTCTGTAGTCACTTAAAACCTTTTGCAGTCATTCTACATGAAAATACATATATGTATGCTTATATTAATGTGAAAGACATAAGATGTTATCTAAGAGTTAATATTTGTACCAAAGTTTGTAATAAGCAAACCCATGATTACCAATAGCCAGCTATGAAGGAAATGCACAAGCAAGTCTGTCCACATTTCTTATCCAGAATACATATAACACTCCTTAATCTTTGAACTTGTAAATTCAATCCTTTGGGAAATGTAACAGTAAAGATCACATCATATATACAGATAGTGTTAAGATGGCTGACTATATCTTTTGACAAGACTACACCAATCCCTTAAGTGTATTCCAATTTATCTTTCTTTTTGCCTAATTTGTGTGTATGCCAGATATGAGGGTTTGTGTGCCTTGTGTATACAGACGTGCACACCCACACATCTGTAGATGACAGAACTTGATACTTGATGCCATGTGTTTTCCTCTGTTGGTTATTTTTGAGATAGGGTCTCTCACCGAGCCTGCAGTTCACTGATTGGTTAAACTGGCTGGTCAGTGTCCTTATGGCATCCTCCTTCTTTTCCTTTCGACATTGAGGGTGCAGGTCTGTGCCTCCGTACCTGCTTTTTATAGAAATGCTAAGGAACTTAGTATTACATCTGCTGAGTCATCTCTCCAGCCTCCAAACTTGTCATCTTCACAAATCTCAACTTAGATTCATATTGACTTACCCTGAATTTTTTTTCTACAGCATAAACCAAGATCCAACCACAGTTGAGTAGAAGCCCCTCGGGGAAACTCCTCAGGCTGAAGCTTGTGACATCAAGCTGTGTCTTCCACTGCCACTGATGGTTTCATGGTTTCAGGAAAACATCCAAACTCACTCAGAGTCTTACCACTTGGGGGTCACTTTCAAGGACAGATAAAGTGTTTAGGTTCAAAATGACAGCAGACTACACCGAAGAGAGATGGCATCTGCCTGTGTATTTTTTTTTTCAGTCACGAAACTCTTAACTCAAATATGTCATGGATGTCTATGTTAAAACTGCTTATGTGACCTGAGTCATTCTTGACTCGGATTTCAAGGAGCTGGTGACACTATGCACAGAGGCATGTTAGTCATAAGAGCAGGCTTGAGATGAAGACTCATCAATGGGTGTGCTTGGAGAATATTAGAACTATGTCCTAAATTTATCTTCTCCTCCTCAGGAGTTAGGCCATGGAGGTGTCTGAGAAACTGGAGAACCATGCCCACAATTAAGTAATGTTTGGAGAACAATACTGGCTTGAACCCATGATTTATGGTTCATCGTCCATGGTCCAAACATCCATGGAAGACATAATTTAGCTGGTTGGGAGGATTCTTGGACTCTAGTTTTATTCTGGATCTGGTTATTACTTCAGGCTGTTGCTGTGACCCAGGCCCAGGACCTTTGGAGGCAGGGGTGAGCTGAGGCAGAGTCAATGACACAGACTCAGGGAGTCAGGCAAGGGGCAGAAGCAAACTCCTTTGTTGCGGAAGTAGGCCATGCCTTTTTACACCTCCCACCCCAGTGTCCCATTGGCTCCCAAACTGTGAGCTGCTGCTATGGATCCTCCTCATTGGTTCCCAACGTGATGCCACCAGTCTCTAAACATGCCTGGGCATGTCCAAGCTGGTCTTGGGCTGACTCTACATGAAGGCCCCCCTTCTGTGCGTACATGATGCCAGGTGGGCCTTGTTCATGCTCAAAGCAGATCTCGTTCCTCCTACGCCAGGCCTCTCTTTGGCTACATTTTCTGATGTCAGTGGATTGAACAGTCATTTTCTAAGGCTCATTTTGTAAACCTACCTGTAGTTTGAGTGAATATTAATCAAGGTAATTAATGTTACTTATGACCAATAACTCCATATGTCAGTAGCTTAATGCACTTCCCCCACAAACATAAAGCACAATGTAATTATATGAATTATATGGCTTTTCCCTCAAGCCCAAGTGACTCAATAACCTTGATAGCTTTGGCATCTTCTAACTGGAGGGTTAGATGTCCCTAGGTCTTTGGAAATCCTTTCCTCTGGGTTCTCCATCCAGCCACTAGATGACTAAAGAAAGAAAAACTTAGAAGGTCATGTTGGTCATTGTAGAATCACCTTGAAAATGCACTTCTGGGTGTGTCCATGAGAGAGTTTCAAGAAAAGTTTAATTTAGGAGGGAAGACTTTGAGCATTAATAAGGGCTAGTCATTGTTGACTGTATCTCTGAAAAAGAAAGCCAATATAAACCCCTCCTCCATTGAGTTGCTTCTTGCTATATGTTTGGTCACAGGAATAAAAAATAAACAAACAGAAAAACCCTACAATTTATACCCAAATTCCATTGTTCAGAATTAGCCACACTGTTTATATTCAAATGTTTTGGAGAATACAGCTTGTGTGCACAGTAGGAAGGTTGTAGTAAATAGCTAGCCAGATTGTGGCAGGATGTTTGGTAAACCTAGGTGGCATTTACTTTGCTGATATTTCATTTTTCTTTGAGATTTTTGTTTAAAAAACACACATTAACTGTTCAAAATTATGTGGATTCCTTTTTAGCACAGAGAGTTCTAGATTTCTTCTTCCTTCTTTAATACCTACACCTTTTCAATGAGTTAACTTTTTCTTTGACAATTGTATGCATTTTTGTAATATATTCTAATTACTGTCACTTCCTTTCTTATCTGCCGCCTCCTTCTCCCACCCCTCCTTTTTCCCCCTACAGAGTCCTTTCTCTCATTCATGTCTTTTTTTTTTTTTTTTTTCTGTTTTGGGACCTGAATTTAACCACTGCTGTCTGTGTGGTCATGGGTTTGGAACTATTCGTTGGAGCATGGTGAGCTCACCAGTTGGCATGAAATTGAAGACAATGACTCCTCCAGGAATATGCACCGAAGGTTTCAGGTATGTCTAGGCTGACCTCATCCTCTGGGTTTTTGTCAAATCCAGTAGACAATGTGGAGAATGACAACAGGATGATGATGAAGCCATAAGTCTTGTCTGGTTTTCCTGTCCTACAGTCAGGTCCAGGCTAAACTTTTTGATCCCGTCTATCAATAGACCTTCAAGATTTTCAGCCTGTTCTGATAACCAGAGCTCTACTGTACAATGAAGAGGAAAGCAAGAGAGCTATAATTAGGGTCCAGTGGTTTATGAAGACAAGGACTCTCATTGCCTGTTGTAGGACAGGTACGCTCTACTAGCCTAAACCAGATTTTCCCATCATTTTCTTCGTACACACAGTTGTATTGTCATAGAAGAAGCTCAAGTTCCTCATTTAAAATTATTCTTTAATAGTTATTGGCTGTTGGAGTCTTAAAAATTGTTTTATAATTTGAAGCTCTTCTTTCTCTCATTTTGAAGTCAAATTTGATCTACAGAGTTGCTTTGATCTTGAATCTTCTGCAAATTTATAGAATAATAGCTAAAAATAATAAATAAATAAACAAAATAAATAAACAAGTAAATGGCATATGGATGTGGCTCAGAATTCTTGCCTCTGACCACATCAATGAACTTGTTAGAGAAACTAATGTTCAATTGATGTTCCCAGAAAGGCATGAGATCTTCTTTTTATTCTTGAGAATTTTATATATTTATACAATGAAGCACGATGATTTTACTCCACCCACTTCTCCCAAGTCCCCTCACATTTATATCAACATGTCCTCATTTCCACTTCCTGTCTTTTAAAAAAATAATCCACGAAGTCCAGTTAGGACTTCCCATATGAACATGGGTGTGGGAGCATCCACTGAAGCATAGGAATCCCACCAGTGGCCAGATCATCAAAACAAACAATTCTCCCTTGTGCAGGACTACCAGCAACAAGAGCTCAAGGGGCGGGACCTTGTACCTATTTAAGCAAGCTGTTAGGAATGAATGAAACAGTTCAGTAGTTCAAAGTGACCCATTCAAGTGTAGCTGAGTCACTGCACACTATTCTCCCTTGGCAATCCTGCACAGGAGAAAATGTTGTTCTTATCGATGAAGAAGAATTCCTTAACCCACAGGGTCACATGGGAGAGTTCTGAGGATCTTGCTGCTAGTAGATTTCTATGAAAATTCAGAGGTCCATAAAGAATTGTGAGAGGAATGAAAGAATTATGTGCAAGAATTATGCGCCTTACCAAGGAGAAGACAGCAATAGCAGAATAAGGAAGCAGCACTGATTCAGCTAGACAGTGGAATGGATGACATTGTCTTGCTCATTTCTTCTTTCTCCTGGTAGCACATTCATACTTTTCCTGGAAAAGGCTATCCTTTCTTGGGTCATATACTATAATTCTGTATGAGTTGACCCTATTCATTAGCCCTAATCTAAATTCAGTCACTACAATTGAGACAATCGATCTAAGATAGCATTTCTTGAGACTCACAGAGACTGATGAGTTCTTCTGAAAGTATTCCTAAGAGAATGCTTGAGGAAGGAGCTGTAGAGAAGAATATCAGCCAAGAAAGTAGACAAATTGAGTTATGAAGCCATATCAATTAGCTTGGTTCTCTTTATCTTTGAACTTTTTTGACCACTAAATAAATACCTAATTCCTCTCCCAGCTGGGTAGATTTAAAGGACTCATCTCTTATAACTGAAAGGAGGGTGACTAATGTATGAGCTCATGTCCATTTGGGTCATAATGATTATAATTACGCCAATAGTTACTCTTCTCTGTACTCCTTTTAGATACCTCTGAACCACTAGCTTCTTCTCTCCTAGCAAGTTGCAAGAGACCCAGTTATCACCGCTGTATTATTGAAACCAACTCAGGTTCTGTAATAGTAAATAAAATTGCTTGTAAGTAGTGGAGTAGGAATTCAAACTAAATTCTCTTATACCGAAGACTGGACTTGTCACTCCATCACATGATCTCTCCTGAAGGAAGAGGCTAAAAAACAAAACAAAACAAAACAAAAAACTATGAGGACAAAGATAGAACACAGGGAGCACATTCATGTTAATTATCAAAATAATTCAAAGGATTCTCTATTAATGATACATATTGTAGGAAGTGGCTATTGTTATAGGAAAGAAAAAATGGACTAAGAAATAATCAATTAACAAGCAAAGCATGATCCTTGAAGAGAAGAGACAACAGAGGCAGATTTTGTGTTGATTTTGTGTGTGTGTGTGTGTGTGCGTGTGTGTGTGTGTGTGTGTGTGTGTGTGTGTGTGTGTGTAAGTACTTTAATGTAAACTAACCTGTGACCAGGGGCCAGCAGTTCAAGTTTTGAAGAGGGCTTGGAAGGAACGTGGGCCACTGTTGGAAGTTGATCTGTTCTGCCCAAATGCACAGACTCATGTACCCCAAATTGTTTGTAATCTTGCCTAAGCACTTACTCCTGTTTGACCAATAAAAGGCCATCACACCTGGGCAGGGTAAATGGGATAAGCATGGCTAAAGTTCAAGGGCTTTTGGCAAGGAGACCAGAAGAGACTGAAGGAGAAGAGCAGGAAGGAGAAAGGCCGATGCCATGGGTTAGGTGGAGGAAGAGGCACATGGCCAGCATGGATGGAGATTTGGCCCAGATGATAATAATTAGCAAGTATTTGGGATTATGGATGGGTGGTAACTCAATAGAAATTATTAGAAGCAGATGGCATAGGACTTGGGTAGGGTTTGGGGTACCTGTCCCAGTATGGGAGGTAGTTTAGGGGATTAATATCTGCCCTGCCCCAGGTTAACTAAGGCTATTTTAAAATATAACAGGTGTCTGTGTTTCACTGATTGCTAGCAGGTTAAAAAATACTTCTGTAATAATAATTGTAGGGCTAATAATAAACATTAGGCCCTACCTATAAATTAACCACAGCAGGCCTCTGCCTCTTATTTTGACTTCTCTACTTGTCTGGTTTATGCTTTTATTCTGTTATGAGCAGTGACTCCCCAATGAACAACATGTGGGGAAGAGCTTCCTGGCTGCCAAATGCATAAAAACCTGAACACATCCAAAGTCTGACTTCTTTTACCTAGTTTTAGCGTTGCTCTTTTCTAAACTGCTCAGAAGATAAGTGAGTGACTTGAATGACCATGCATTTGGAATGAGCCATCTACCTGGGATCCTTAGTACAGTGAAGTGGGTAGGGGACCAGACATACCACAGAAGTCAAAGCACATTAAGGAGGAGACTGTGCCCACTGCACTGTCAGGGACTGGAAATGTGTTGCCTAAGCTGGTGTCATCTGTCTCCGCCACTGACTCAATGGCTCATCCATGCCTCTGGAGGAAGAGGGTCTTATCTCCCTAGTAAAGCATCCTAGGAGGTATCTCTCTGCTCCACAAATCTTTAGGGGCTATCTTAGGCTTGCTTGGGACACCAACCAGACCCTGTCTGGAATCACACCCTGTCTCTAGCCGTGTGTCCTACATTTTTGTCTTAGCACTTTAATTTTGAATGCATGTCTGCATTGAAATCTCCACCCAGATGTCCTTCAGGGAGAACTCAACATGAAGCAACTGGTTCTCAGGAAGGACTGAGAAGGATGAGCTTCTGGGAGGTGGAGAAACCATTGCTTTGTCTAGATGAGGGCTCCCTTCCTGGTGGCAGGTAGAGCCCAGAGGAGCAAGTCCTCAGGAACAGGACAATTAGTGATGATTTGGATACCCAATGAAGAAGCCTGTGTTAGCTGACATGATGGATCATACATTCATCAATGTGAGATACAGAGAATGGAATGGATTCACCATTGCTAAGCTCAGTTGAGCCTGAGAAAAATAGAAGTACAAAGTCCAAAATGACTGACACCTAAGTGCTAAGTGTAAAAGCCAGTTTTACCTCCCAGGTACAAAGAATCTAGTGACTTGACGGGGCGGAGAGGACCTGAGGACTTGTCAGAATACTGGATCTCCCCTTTTCAGGTCAGCTATGCCAACTTCGAGGCTTGGCTGGGAAACAAATGGTTTAAATACCACCCAATCATGAGTCTCTAGACTTCCATGACCCTCTGCATCACTCCTCTCTCTTAGAAACTGACATACTTCCTCTTGCTGAACATAATGGCCTGACTCCTACGAGGGAGCCATAGCTACCCTAGGTGTACCTTCTTCCAGAAGATTTCTACAGACAGCGGTCAGAAGAGCTTATGCTTTTTCAAAGCCAATTGGCAGTGATTGCCACCAAATTTCAGGTTAACATAAATCTGTCTGCAAAGCCATTGTCTTCACTGCCATTTGAATCTTATGTGTTTTCCTCTTAAATATAATTGTTAAGTGATCAGTCTATTGGCAAAGTGTCTTAATTTACAGAAAAACTAGGTGATAGATGTGAACTTTGGTGCACAGAAAGGAACATCACTGTGTGAGACAATGTGCTAAGTGTCTGTTTCAGTCCTTCATGCCTTGACTTACTTAACAGACTTTTATTAAGTTCTTACTCCAGCCCATCACTCGGCAAGGTGCTGAGGTTATATACAGCAAGGAACAAAGTCTCCAGATTCTCATTTCCAAAATGTATTCCTTGTAGGACAAAATGACAGGCAAAGAGTTAAGTGAAATAAATCAATTAATGGATGATAAGTGACAGTTCAGGCTCCTGCCTATAACTCGGGAGAATCACTGAACATCATTCCAAAGAGAGAGGCCCCACAATAAGGCTACATCCCCAGGTAAGTAAAGCATCAGACAGAGAAGTGGAAGGACAACTCATAAGCCTGTCTCTCCTTGTCCAGGTTCGCGCTCAGCCCCTCATCCCACAGAAAGAAATTGTAGCCAGGGCTGAGCAAGGGGTAACACATTACATGCAGACATAGCCTACCTGTAGTTTATAGTTAAAGCAGTATGTGCTGTCATTTCCATTTTGATTTTTTCATCCAAAGATGATTTCCAATGCTAACAAGGCAGAGAGAGCAGGTATTTACACTACCATATACCATATAATGTGTACTGGTACCAGTGAACAGGGAGGGAGGTACGATGTTCTACTCGAGGATGCCTCCTATTACTGGTTTCCTCATAGTTAGTCACAAGTAATGTACATGTGCCAATCTACTCAGTGTTTGCATGCCAGAGCCACTTCTTTACTTACTAAGACCATAAGTAAAGGGCAAATATGACATTTAGAGTTCATCAAAACAAGGAAGAGGATGATTTTTAATGGAGGAGGAGGGAGGGAGAGAAGTGAAAGCTGCATTGTTTTTAACTCCAAAGCCCAAGGCCATAGCCATGAGGCAGAGGAAAGGCTAGGATCTCATCCATGAATAGCAAGGTTGGTCATGGATAACAGTAGTGTCTGCGTCAAGAGGAGATGTCAGAAGAGGATATGGAGACAGGAAAGAAGCAGGTGTAAGGTGGCAGGGGCAGGAGGCCACTTTCGTGAGTTTGGCTTGAACACTTCTTGTTAATAGGATCAGCTGCCTGCCTCTTTTATTAAACAAAGCCTTTCTCGGTTGGTGTGTATTTTATTTCCCTGTCTCACCTTGTTAGAACTGGATCATCATGGCCTGCTACCCTAACTTGCAAATAAATTTACAGTCTTTTCCCTATTTGCCATGCTTTCAGCAGCCTCTAGTATTGTGTGAAATGTTCCTTTTGTCAGAGCTGTTGCCCATGTGCTCTAAGCATTGAACACTTTCCACGTCTTGCCCAAAGGTCAGCATCTACTTTCCTTCTAATTTGTTCAGGAAATTAGTTAATCCTTCTGTCCTACAGGCTCCATGGTTCCCCTCTGAAAGCCGTTCATGTGTGAAGGTGAAGTTTCAACATGGTTGAATTGGATGCCTTCAGCATAAATCCTGGCGTTAGCTAGCGCCCATTAGCCACGGGGAATTAATGATGACTAGAAGGAATTAATAAGTGAGCATTGCCTTGTGTTACCGCTCCAGCCCTTCATGGACTCATCTGATGAAGGCATTTACGGAGAGCAACAGATGAAACTAGTGGTCCTCGCCCTGAAGAAAGCAACTGGGGGAGAGGGTCAGGGATGTAATTTAGGACTCAATATACATTCAATTAAGGACCCTCTGAATGTTTGACCCTCAGTCTGTTGGTGGTATTCTACCCATTAGGAATCAGTATCTGGAGAGAAGGGTGCTTGTGGCCATATCAATTTGTACATTTAACGAACATTGTTTTTCTTTCCCTTTTTTTTTTTGGTTTTTATTTGTTTTATTTTTAAATATATTTTATTAATTTATTCATATTTAATCTAAATTGTTATCCCATCCCTTGTATCCTCCCATTCCTCCCTCCCTCCCATTCCCCCCCCCCATATGACAGTGACTGAGGGGGACCTCCTCCCCCTGTATATGCTCATAGGGTATCAAGTCTCTTCTTGGTAGCCTGCATGGGAGAATGGGGAAATGGAAGGATCCAGAGGGTCCTAGAAACCTATAAGAAGAACATTATGATGGGCAGACCTGGGCCCAGGGGTCATGGTCAAACTATGGCACCAGCCAAGGACAATATGTACAGTAAACTTCGAATCCCTACCCAGATCTAGCCAACGGACAGGACATTCTCCACAATTGAGTGGAGAGTGGGGTCTGACTTTCACATGAACTCTGGTGCCCCATATTTGACCACGTCCCTTGGATGCGGAGGCCTCATAGCACTCAGAGGAAGGATAGCAGGTGAATGTTGTTTTTCACTGATGACTTCAGCCTGAAGAAGCAGAGTACCTATGTGAGAAAGCATCCATCCCTGAATTACAAGGGCTTCTCCAGTGAGCTCAGCTTGGCAATGCCGTTCCACTGCCCCTTACTATCATGGCATTTGGAAGTACAGTTGAGCATGTCTACATTTTCCAGTTAACTAGTTAACCACACCTCTGAGACTGTTTTCAAAAATGGAAAGCTCCAGGCAAATGCTGCAACCTAGTTGATCATGGAAGTGGGTAACTCATTTCTACAAGCATGAAGATTTCACTGGTGATGCTCTAAGATCTACTCTGGAGGATTCACTTTCAAGGGCTCTGAATTTGTACAAAACAAAGAAACTGAAGTTCAGGGCAACTACACGCCCTGGCTCACCAGGTATGCTGATGATGGGAAGAACAGATTTTACCCCAGAGGATCCTCTCTCTGGTATTAGCTGTAACTTACCTACCATCCAAGTACCTGGCCAGGGCTAGGAAAAGGTCTTTTACAACAATATACTTAATGTACTCATCTTAGAAATCAGACTCTGGGAGTCTGCCTTACTGTTAACCATATAACATAACATTATATATATATAATATATATATATATAATATATATATTATATATATATTTCACTTATGGAAATTTAAGGGAAGGGAAGAGACACATAAGCAGGAACTCTCACTAGCTTTCCCCCCTTTCCCTTTTGGCCTTTGTGGTTTATTTTCGTGCAAGAAAGGAAGGGAGAAGCAATTATCACAGTTAAGCCTTTGGGCTGTGCATACTAGTGACCAGATCCCCATAGGAAGACACACCAAGCATCCATACCCCCTCTTTCTTTCAGCCTCCCCTGATTGCTGAAGTTGGAACCAAAGTGGATTCAGGGTCAACCGTGGGCATAACCAATTTGCTACCTTGCTGGGTTGCATTCCCATTTCCTTCTTCTATAAGCCAGACATGGTACACTGAAGTTTAGAGTCTCAGGGCATACATCAGGCCCTCGTGGCCTCCAGCCACTCATTTTTATAGCAACTGGGCATTCAGTTTTGCAGATGAGTGACAGGGCCTCTGTCTCTTGGCAAAGTGATGCTTTGTCTCCATTCTTATAGCTACAGGCAATTTTTAATCCAAAGGAGGAAGGGTAAAATTCAGTTATTATTTTATGTGATTTTAATACCAGCAGAACAATAGGCTGAATCCTTTTTATTGGTGTACATTAATTGTACAAAGTAATGGATTTTCATTATTATATTAGAGTACTTTGATCATGCTCACCTGCTTAATTAGCCCTTTTTATACTCCAAAGTGCCTTGTCCCCATTCCCTTCCACATCCCTGATAATGCCCCCTTTACTTTTAAATTATATTACTTTTTGTTCTAATTTTCATAATTGAGATAAGGTCTGTGATATGTGTTTTTCTGAATTTAGTTTATTCCTCTGAGCACAATCCATTCCCTGGTGAATAGAACCAGCTTGTCTTTAACTGTAAGGTTACTCAGGCAGGGAGGGAAGGGCAGGCCGACTTGGGTTGAGCTCTTCCCTCCGTAGATCCAGTAAGGAGTAAGATTGGATCCAGCTCCATTCTGGGCATACATAAGAGCTCCTAGTGTCCATACATGGTCCTAGTTACAGCCAAGAATGCATTGTCCCTACAGCTGTGTTTGCCACTAATTAATTGCCAAATAAGTAATGTCAGTGTCTGTCAGTACAGTTTAAGCTGAGATTCTTAACAGAACCATCTCCAGACAGATGCTCATGAAGCATCTGTAGCCATGATGGCCGCTGCCTTTAGATAGGAAGCACAGAGAGAGGCAAGGGGTGATGAAAGCAGAGTACAAGAGGCTGAATAGATCTTAGGTTGATGATCCAGTACTGAAACCTTGGAAACGCATATGAGTTGGGGCTGGGTACTCTGGGACGAGGGACCTTAACCAAATGAACACTTCCCGAGATTTCTGTGTTCTCTACTTTTGGAATAGTTGTTCTTTCTCTATGAGTTTGTCATAGGAGCACACTCATGAGTTGAGCAGCTATAATGGATAAGCATTAGGAGATGGACTGTGTGGGGCTAGGGATGTTGAGAGGTGGGAGAATTCTTGCTTACATTGCACAGTGTCCTGGGTTTGATCACCAGCACCACATTAAACTAAACACAGTAGCACATACACTAATCTAGCACCTAGGAAGAGACAAGAGGATTAGAGGCTCAAGGTCATCTTTAGCTACATGGTGAATTGGAGCCCATTCTGAATTATGTTAGACCCTTTATCAAGAAACACCAAAAAAAAATTTCTTTTTTGTTTTTTTCGAAACAGGGTTTCTCTGTGGAGCCTTGGCCATCCTGGACTCACTTTGTAGACCAGGCTGGCCTCGAACTCACAGCAATCCACCTGCCTCTGCCTCCCGAGTGCTGGGATTAAAGGCATGTGCCACCATGCCTGGCCAAAATTTTAAAAAGAAAGAAAAGGAAGAAAATGAAGGAAAAAAGTGGAACGTGTAAAGCACTATGATGTCCCATCTGTCCCTAAGTCCTTCGGGTAGCCATGCGAGCCTGAATTATCCTCCATGGTGTTAGAGATATGGATGCTTCCCAAGCCTACATGAGGATCACCTCTCTATGGTCTCATCTCTCCTTTGTCAAACACCAGGTGGTAGGACTTGCCATTTTGAAGCAGAGGTTCAGAAATGTGTAGTCATGCACCCTAAGCCTCATGACCAGGAAAAGGCCTTATAAAAACATAGATCCCAATCCTTCTGGCTACTGGGCCTCTCTCCCTTGACTACCATGATCTTTCAATTGGTTCTATACATGGCCTTAGTGAAGAACTTCTATTCTTCTTCCACACCACTCTTTAAGCCATGGTGTCTGTTTGTAAACAGGATAGGCCACATAAACTCGGATGTTGTGGAATTAATGGACATGACTGTTAAAAACTGCTGCCAAGTAGGTTTCTTACTTTCTAGTTGTCTGTTTTGGACACCTTCTAAGAAATGAGCTTATTCCAAGGATATGTTCTCAGGTCTTCTTAGAAGATTCCCCCAAGTTGAATGGTAAGGCAATGAGGTGGATTTCCAGGAAGAGGTGCCTTACTAACTGCCAGGATCATTATGAGTTCTAAGAGGTGTGTGTGTGTGTGTGTGTGTGTGTGTGTGTGTGTGTGTGTGTGTGTGTGTGTGTGTTCCAAGGATATAGTGTCACTTCATAAAGAGAAAGGTTGTGTTCAGTATTGCTTAGTATACTTAGATACTGAAAGAAGGTCAGAGAGAAGAAGAATCTAGAACCGGGCTCAGTGGCACACGCTTGCAATCCCAGCACTCAGGGAAGCAGAGGCAGGCAGATCTCTATGAGTTTGAAGCCAGCCTGGCTACACAGAGAAACCCTGTCTCAAACAATAAACAAACAAACAAATGAATGAATCCAGATATAGCCCCGAAAAATGATGTAGAAGAAACCTCAAGTCTAATAGTTGTTTGGATCCATTCACAAGAGAGCCTATTCCACTGTGATTCCCAACAAGCCTTTTATCACACCCATCTGTGGCTTACTCAATAAACTGATTTCCAATGTCCAGCTCGCCTTTCTCCTCACAGTGTTCCTTTTTCTAGGGGGCCTGGCATATTCTCTTTCTACTGATCAGTGCTTCCTCATCACGCAGCAGATGCTGTTGCTGTATAGCCTTCTTTCACCTTGGCTAAGCTGAGGTCCCTGCAACAGCAGTGTGCAGTTGCCACATCTTCTCACATCCGGGTCTGGTGCTTTGTTTCTCAGCCCAAGGGCTTTCTTTGGCTTTATCTTGAACATCACACCGTAGGACAGGTTCAAAATGCCAGCAATTTGGCCACCCTAAGGCAGTCTTCAGCCAGGGAGGGAAGATAGTGGATGAGCAAATACCCAAGTCCTGGTCATTGTGGGGACAATTCTAAGATGCCTTTCAGCACAGTTGCTGCCTGCCCACTGATGCTTCCTTATTGCATTTACTTCTTTCTGGTTATATTATCTTGGCTAATTATCACTTCTTGAGATAATTTCCCAAATAAATTACCTGTTCCCAAGCCCTCCTCATTGTTGGAGTCTATAATGAACACGAGTGATGGTTACTAAAACATACACTAACATCTTCCCATGCCTCAAAGACTTACCTGCTCACACCACTCAAGGTGAAATCTTAATAGTTTCCTCCTTGGAAGGGCAGGCATCTGTCATTTCTCCTTTCTCATAATAAAGCAGAAGTTACAATGGTCTATTCATCACAATGTCTCTATCACCAGGCTGTGTGTCCCTGAAGAGGAGCAGCCATGACATATTTTAAAATTATATTTTTCTTTTCCTTTCCTTTCCTCTTTCTTTCTTTCCTTCCTTCCTTCCTTCCTTCCTTCCTTCCTTCCTTCCTTCCTTCCTTCCTTCTGTTTTGATACAAGGTCTCCCTATATAGCCTTGGCTGTTCTAGAACTCATTATGGCTGAACTCAAATTCACAATGATGTCCCTGCCTCTACCTCCTGAGTGCTGAGATTAAAGGCATGTGCCACCATCTTTGGCTCCAGTCATGACATTTTATGTTTAGATTCCCAGCGGCTAGCAGAAAGGAGACTTACCAGTAATGTTTCCTCTTGATCTGCACAGCTTACTGTTTGTGTGCCTCGGTCCCCCCATTTGTAGTTTATGTTCTGTAGCCCAGACCTGATGTGAGACTCCATGATGACTAGTGATGGCTCAAGTCAGGGGCTAGCTTGGGTTCTTGCCACAGATAGGGCTCCAACAGAACTATACTGTGGGAAGAGCAGATTCTCAAAAAACAAGACTGTCAGTTTCTTCCTCTTTATCAGGATTCTGGTATGTCCTAACTTTCTAGTGATCTTTCTCACATCTGAGGCTTTTCCATTGTGTAAATGCTGCCACAGAGATAGGATTCAGAATTTATTCAGAATAATCCTGGTTGTGGCACATATGCTTTTCAGGATTGAGACCTTTACGGTGAGCCCTCATGTTCTCACTCAGAGGAAATAAGGTCAGATCATGCCCCTGCATATCTCAGAATAAGGCACACGTTGCCCTTCACATTAGCCTACACACACACACACACACACACACACACACACACACACACACACGTAGTTAGGCTGTCACTGCCAACATTTTACTACCTCCTTCTGTGAAACACAAAAACCGCCTATCACCTAGTTGAAAGGACATAGGGCAGCTTCAGCAACTAAGCCAATTCTAATATCACTGTGTTCCCAGCGTCTCTCACCTGCAGAGCCTTGGGAGCACTTGTTGGAAATTTGATTTCCATGATATTTATAGTCCCAGGCATTTTTTTTTTAAATCAAGGAGGAGCTGCAGTGCCTGCCACTCAGAGAAAGGCTTTAAGGAAACCCACAGCCAGATACAACTGTAAGGGATCCAGATCCCAAAGCCTCATCAGGTATAGTGTGTCTAAGAACTTGTACACAACCACCTCCCAAGTCCATGCAGGTGAGACCCCCCAAATCACACACAAGTTAGGGTGAGGCTTATACAGAAAGCCAACAGACTGACTCTGTCTTCTGTTTGTTCACCACCACGGTGGTCCAAATGGAAGGCAGATCGTGCTTTAATTTTTTTTAATGGGTTGTTCTGTTCAAAGTGAGGCGAATAAACGTCTTTGAAGTGCTTGAGTATAACTAGGGCTTCTATAGCATATCCTGTCCCATTCAAGTGTCAGCAAACAAGTGTGGAAGAAAGGGCCGAACAGTTGCAAAAGCCTGCAGCTGAGAAGTATTGCTTTGAAACAGTCAGTGTCTTATGGGCATAATAACATAAGGCTACTATGCTCTTGAATTCACAGTACCTGTGTGTGTGTCTGCATAAAACCATTACAAGAACAGGCCACTTCGCATGCTAGCATGAACAGGGGAGACTTCCAAGGACTCTCTTAGCTGAGAGGCTATTGATAATTAATAGCTACTGGAAGAAAGAGAGTCACTTCTCTTCAGGGCCATTGATAGGTTGCCTATGCTCCAGTGGATTCCCTTACACCCATACACATGTGGGCAAAACTAACTGGACTGAATGGATTATAAAAAGATAATTAAGTTGGGAGAAAAACATGGCAGGAGGGATTAAAGAAGAATTGGAGGGAGGAGTTGAGGATGCATTTGATCAAACTACATTGTATCCGTGTATGAAAGTTTCAGGGAATAAATAAAAACACTGCACTGAAATAATATTATTGAAGTACAGTTCATGTACTATAAAATGCATCCAATTTAAGTACAAAGTTTAATTTTTTGTAATATGTTTACAGAATTGTGGGCCTGGCCATCTCCAGAATCTAATTTGAGAACATTGCTGCCATTCCAGGAGGAAACTCTGTCCAGCCACCAGCCTCTCCACATTCCTGCTCCAACCCTGAGGCAACCAATCTCTTTTCTCTCTCTGTTTTCTGAGCTTCTTCTGTGAACAATACAATCTTTCGTGTATAGCTTCATCCAGTTAGCACTTTTAAAGGATTTTTATTCCTTTGTTGTTGTTGTTGTTGTTATGATGATTATTACTAAATTGGATTCCCAAGGCCAATTACTTAAATTTATAGCATACTCTTGTTTGTTTGTGTGTGCTTGTGCATGTTTGTCTATGTGAGTGTGCATGTGTGCATGTGTGCATGTATGTGTGTGTGTGTGTGTGTGTGTGTGTGTGTGTGTGTGTGTGTGTGTGTATACTTCTTTTATCCCTGTGGCCCAATACTTGACATGAAGGAGGTGAAGGGTTGATTTGCTCTGAGTTGTCATTTCTGAGATACACCATTGCCAAGAGGAAAGCCTGATGGCTGAAGTGGCTCATGGCTGGGCCAGCAGGAAGGAGTTTAGGTAACTGATTAGTTGCATCAGCAATCCGGAAGACAGCACAAGTAGAAAGTACAGTAGGATTATAACTGCTAAGCTGCCAGGCCTATGCCTTATGTCTGCCAGCTAAGTCCCATGTCTCAAAAAGGTTCCACAACTTCCCAAAACAGCGATACCAGTTGAAGATCAAGAGTACCTAGAGATAACTAGTGCAGCCATGCATGCCTGTGAAAGGGAGGCATTGGAGCTGGAGCCATGTGGAATGCATTGTCATAGCTTAAGCTTTCTTATATCTCAGTTCTATTAATCTTGGTACATCCTCCCAACTATTCTCACAGTTGTAGAGGCCATTTAATAGTTCCTATGTTTGGAGCAAGAGTGAATTTGTTTTCCAACCATTCCTATGAGTTTTTTTATGGATATCACCAGCACATAAACTGTGAGTTTACATTCCATTTCAAGAGGGGTCAAGCTGCCATGGATGATTTTGAATGACATGGTCTCGTTTTCTAATTGGAGTTGGAATTTTATCAACTGCCTGCTCTTTTTTTCCTGTCTCTTCACCAGATTAAATTACCAGTCATAGTTCACCTCTTAGTTTTCTTTGGTCAAACTCCTGCATGAACAGATCAAAAATTCACAGGATTCCTCACTTTCATGGCTGCTTAGAAGTTGTCTTAGAACAACATGAAGACAAAGTAGAGAGAGACAAAGTGGAGGGAGGGGGACTGAAGGGAGAGGAAACTACAGTCAAGATGTAATATATGAGAGAAGAATAAATAAGAAGAAAAGGGAAGGAAAAAAAAGAAACAGACAGGCCTACCTCTGCTTGGGTGTTGTCAAGGATGGTCTCTCTGCCTCAGACATAGGTTGTTCTTAAGCCCAAGGACTCCCGAAAACTCCTTCTTATCCTGTATGTAAGATGAAGCAGCTTAGGGGTGAGTCTGACTGTGTCTCACGTCATTAAGCTCTTTAATTCCCTATGCTTCATGCTCACCATTGCTATAACATGCATCATGGCTATAGGTGGCGTTGAGGTCAGGAAGGTGAATTAGGGTAATAGGTGAAAGGGCTGAGCCTGGAAAGGTATCTAGAAGTATAGGTATAGGTATAGGTATAGGTATAGGTATAGGTATAGGTATAGGTATAGGTATAGGAACAGGTATAGGTATAGGAAACCCTAAGTGGATGTGTATTGTTTACTAGGCACAGCCATGTAGAAGACCATAGCTTCAGACCCATGGAAAGTGGCAAGGCATTTTCCACTGGATAATGCTCAAAGGAGTGACAAAGACTTCCTATGCCTCACAGATGTTAATAGTGTGTGCAGAAAATGTCTACCATATTTTCCCCTAGATATCTATAGCCTGACTGGTCATCTATCTCTGCTACCAAGATCAGCTAAACCGCTATCTGACTGTGTACCATAAACCCTGCCTCCTTATGTACCTGTGCATAAGAACCTTTTGTTCAGCTGTATTCAATCACCCTGCCTCTCTGTTCAAGGCTCTATAACAAAGGTTCTCAACCTGTGGGGCAAGGCCCCATTGGCAAACCCCTACCTCCAACAACGTTTATATTACGGTTCATAACAGTAACATAATTACAGTTATAAAGTAGGAACAAAAATGGTTTTATAGTTTGGGGTCACCGCAACATGAGGAACTGTATAGTAAAGTGTCATAGCATTACGAAGGTTGAAAGCAAGTGTTCTTTTTTTTCTCCTTTGGTTTTTCAAGACAGAGTTTCTCTGTGTAGCCTTAGCTGTACTGTATTCACTTTGTAGACCAGGCTGGCCTCAAACTCACAGAGATCCACCTGCCTCTGCCTTCCGAGAAAGCAAGTATTCTATAATAAACATGCTGAGCCTGTGAGAGGTGCTACAGTGTTACTATCAGAAAGCCTAGCTTTCCTGACCCCATTTTTTCTGTGTGCCTATCACTGTTTGTCTTTTCTGCATTCCCCCATTACCTGAGTCAGGCCAAGTCCCTGGAGCAGTGTAAGGATGCTGCAGTTATTGTTCTGAGGAAGAGCAGTGCCCTGGGATATATGAACAATGAGCCATTGACCCTCCCATGTTGTTTCTAATTTGTCTCAGCCAGTAAACCTTTAAAACTCAATCAACACAAAGCTACAAAGTCTCCCACCACCTGCCAATTCTCGCTGGTACCTAGGTTTCTGCTGTGACAGGGCTCAGCCAGAGATGACCATCAGCAGAGAGCATGTAGAGCTAGCAGTTCCGAAGCTTGGAAGTTTGCTCTTTCTGTTAGGAGTGGTGTCTGGGTCTCCTGGGGCAGTCAGGTCCTACCAGTTAGTTTCCAAGCATCACAGGAGCTAAGAGGTATGTGTGGTGGAGCCTGGGTTAGGATTGAGCATCTGTCTACATCAAGATCCGGGGCAATCTAAATCTGACTCCTTCCTTCTTCCAGAAATGCTAGCTAAGTCTTTACTGTATTTCTTTGTTTAGATTAGCTTGAGTTGACTTTTCCTGTCTGCTTTTTAATCTAGAAGACCAATAAAATTGCCTTTCACAATTTATTTCCTTAGAACTGTTAACCAAAAATGCTGTTGGTAACAGGAAATGAAGAATTTGAGTACAATAGGCAGCAATGGGAGACTAGGCATAGCCTGTCAACCTGGAGACTGTTTTATGGAGAGAGAAACTGGAGGACAGTTTGGAGCAGTAACTTCCCACATCTTACAGCTCAATGTCAAGTGCTGAGGGTTTCTTCTAGTTCCTGAGACTGCTCAGCACCATGTTTGTCATTCCACTTATCCAAACAGGGCACCAGAGGCATGGATTCTGCACTGCCTGTTAAGGAAAAAAGACCCCAGAGTCAAACTGATGCCATATGGTGTGGTTGAGACTTCAGCTGACCTAACTCCCAAGCCATGGCTTTAACATAAATGCTGTGGCTCTCGCCACCCTGTCATATTCCTGACTAGTTGGCAAGGTAATTAGGCAGGAGGAAGAAACTATTGAACTTAAATGTGCTGTTTCTGTCTCCAGTGATAATGGAGTGCTGAGCAAGGGCAGTTTTACAAGGGTCAATTATCCAAGATTAAATAAACAACGCTATCAAAGGCAGACCCAGCCCATTCTTTAGAAGAGGAAATAGCTACTTCCATGGAACAGATAAGAGCTTCCAGGACTATGGAGAAGGGAACAAAGTTTGACTCTTCTCTTTACCCAACACACAGTATGTGTGTGTGTTTGTGTGTGTGTGTGTCTGTCTCTTCGTTTTTTATTTAATTAATTTATTCAGAATGCAGCTAAATTGCTTCCCCCTCACTTGTTTCCTCCTGTTTCTTCCTGCCTCCCTCTTTCACGTTATTCTCCTCTCCTAGGTCTGTGACAGAAGAGAACCTCCTCTCCCACCATATGGTCATAGGCTATCAAGTCTCAGCTTGGTAGCCTGCTTATCCTTTTTCTGAGTGCCACAAGGACTCCCCACCAAGGAGAAGTGTTTAAATATAGGACACCAGAGTTCATGTCAGAATCAGTCCCCACTCTCCACACAACTGTGGAGAATGTCTTGTCCATTGGCTAGATCTGAGTAGGGGTTCAATATTTACTGCATGTATTGTCCTTGGTTGGTGCAGTAGTTTAGCAGACCCCTCTGGGTCCAGATCCACCCATCATGATGTTCTTCTTGTATGTCTAGGGCCCTCTGGATCCTTCTATTCTCCCATTATCCCATACTTCTCTCACCTAGAGTCCCAGTAGGAAATCCTCACATCTAACCCAATCTCCTGGTAAGTGAAGACTTTCATGGGACATCCCTTTTGACCTAGCATCCAATTATAAGTGAGTATATATCATGCCAACACTCAGTCTTACAGACAATAGCTGCTAACTGAGAAATCTGATCCCAGGAGCTGCATTGAACCAACTCTGATAGAGCCCAGACAGGAAATTCTGGCACAGAAGCCCTAGTTAGATCTTTTTCCATCCCCCTTTCTGTAATTGCAACAGTGCAGACCATGAATTGATGAGAAATGACACAGGATACAAATCATTATTCTGTTCAGAGAACTAAAAGTGACCCCATGGTGGGCAACACAGGAGCAGGTCCATGAGACAGAGCAAGAAGAGTCTGGATTGTAAGAACTCTGTGCAAGCCGGGGGTACCCCATCACTCACCTTTTGCCTCCTGTCCAAGTCCCATGTGAAATGATACCTATGTATAGGGCCCGCCCCAATCTGGGCCACTTTGCTCTACCTGGGCTAGGAAACTCCTTAACTGAGACGCTTCTAGGGCAACTCTAGGCTGTGTCAAGATGACAGTAAAAGCTAACGTTGGTTTCTGAGTTTCAGGAGGCTCAGGAGTCAACAAGCGAACAAGTGCCTTCCCATAGAAACTGTAAAGTGATGGTGGATGTGGCAGAGATGACAAGTTAGAAGATTTTGAGGTTGCTCTTAGTCTTAATGCAGAAGAGTTCTGTGATTGATTAATGTCTCTCCGGGGTGCAGGGTGTGGAGGTGGTAATTACCTGTGCTATAGAGCAGCTACCTCAGTCAGTGTGGAACCAGCTCATGGCTGCAGAGGAAGGCATAGTTTCATTTTCATTGGTCTTAAATCTGTTCTACTAGAAGTGAACTACAGATTTTCTTTCATCCTTAAACCATACATCATGAATAGATATGAGCTTGCTTATAGCTATCAATAATCTGTGCTCAAGGAGCTTGGTAAGCCCGTACAGCAAATATGTGATGTATCCAGAGTTTACACCAATATTTATCCACTTCTAGCTTGGTTCTTACTACCACCCATTATTACATTCTGTGCTTTACAGCTTCCTCCAAGCAACTATTGAGTAAAACCTTTGTGTGTGCGTGTGTGTGCGTGTGCGTGTGTTAGTTAAGGTTACTATTGCTGTGATGAAACACCATGACCAAAAGTAACTTGGGAGGAAAAGATTTATTTTATTTGGCCTATGTATCATATATAGTGAAACAAAAAGGACTTCAAGGATTGATGCACTTGTGCGCGCGCGCGCACGCGCGCGCACACACACACACACGTAGAAATGAAACAATTAATTTGTAATTACTTTTAAAAAGGTTTCTTAACAAAAGAACAAAATCCCAATTGAATAAATTGAAGTCCTACCACTGTTATAAGGAACTCAAAAGTCCCTTTAATATTCAGCTCTGGACTTGAAAGGGAATAGCTCCTGTGAGGCATTACAAATGCTTGAAAAGGTGACTTCAGGCGTTTCCTGAGATTATCCCAAAGCAGATAAGGAAAGGGTTTTTATTAAAGCAATTAGAGCTAGCTAGGGACAAGGTCTTCCTGGGAGACATTGCCTCTAGGCTACTTTGGCTATAAGTCTGAGCCAAGACAGCCACAATACCTTAGGGTAGTGAAAAGGCAATTTCCTCTCTTCACTGCAAACCCAGGAAGACCCTAGACTGGATTCAGCAAAGATTTCTTCCTTTAATATAGTCTTTTCCACACTGTCTCTAATTCACTTTTTAATTCTTTTCTAATGTCTAATGTATCACATGCCATAGCCTATGATTAAGTGAAATGCAAGGACAGATAAGAAAGATACAAAATAGTGCCCAAGGCTTTATAGTTCAGAGATTGTTCTCTTTCATAATACAGTTCTTTAAGATACAGCATGGTACAATCCACAGACCCAAAGAAACTAAGTAACAAGGAGGGCTGACGAGGGGGTGGGCGGCAGGCAGCAGGTTGTAGGCGGGATGCTGAATCTTACTGAGAAGGGGAAATAAACTAGGTATCAAGGATGGAGGGAGGGAGGGAGCTAATTGGGGAGGGGATGACAGAGGGAGAGAGTAATAGGAGAGAGAACTGAAATTGCTGGAGGTGAGGAGATTTCTGAGACAAACTAGAAACATAGGACAATGGAAACTCCCCATACCTATGATGGCTACCCTAGCTAAGACTCCTAGCAATGAATGGGGGTAATATGGAATTTGAAACAGCCACCTCCTGTAATCACAAAAGTCTTCCGACGAAGGGATTGGGACACCAACCTACCCACAAAACCTTAGACCCCAAATTTGTCCTGCCTACAAGATGTGCAGGGATAAAGATGGAGCACAAATTGAGGAAATGGCCAATCAATGACTGGCCCAGCTTAAACCTGGGCCCATAGGGGCCCACAGAGACTGAACTACCAAACAGAGAGCATGCCTTGGAAGGAACTTGGGGTTCTCTGCAGATATGTAACAGTGGTGCAGCTGGGTCTTCATTTGGGACTCCTAACAGCAGGAGTTGGGACTGCCTCTGACTCTGCTGCCTGCTTTTGTATCCCTGGGCTGCCTTGTCTAGCCTCCATAGGAGAAGATGTGCCTAGTCCTACTGCAACTGGATATCCCAAGGTGGATTGATATCCATGGGATCTGGGCTGAGGAGGGGAGTGGAGGAGAAGGGAGGGGAAGCTGCAATCAGGATGTAAAGATAATTAAGCAGTTAATTTCAAAAACATACGACGTGGTATGTCTGTCTTGAGATACAGCCTGGGTATGACAGGTGGCAGACAGACTCAGGAGGTAGGGGCCAGATCACAAGGCATCTTGTGTGGCATGCTAATATAGCGAGTGTTTCCCTGTGTACAGTAGGCTTCCTTCAAACAGCTTATGGGAGGGATAGACACTATCATATTTTCATTGTATGTATGTAGGCCATTCCATTAGAGCGTGGCATATAGACTGGAGGTGGAGAGACAGGAGGACCAAAGAAGACTGGACAATATTTGATTTCTCACTTCACTGTCTCTGTAAAGACAGACATCCTCTGACCCATTTATATGTAATTCTCCTAGTGCTAAGAACAGTGTCTGCGTGGGAAGAAGGGGTCTGCGGCATTTTTTTTTAAAGCTGATGAATGATGGGACTGTATCCAAGTAGAGAGCAAGGTCTCAACATAGCCGTGGTAAAGTGAAATGACTGAAGGAGGATGACAAAGCCAAGATGTATCTGAAATCCCACCATTGCAACCATGGCCTGATGACTAGAGGTTCTCAGAGTCAGATGGAGGCAGATGGGAGACAGTGAGCCAGGGTGAGTTAGAAAGACCTACAAAGCATGGAACTACTCCTCAGGTCTGTCCTTGTCATGTGTCAGAAACTATTTCTGCTTTCTTCATAGTCAACATTTCCATGATCTTGACCCAACTTTACCTCACTGTTGGGTCCAAAAGAAACTCAAGACAAATGGCAGAGGTGTCTATTAACACATCACAGAAGTTGCTGGCTGCTGGGATCTCTCAGCACTTCTCACTTGGCCCCCCTACCCATCCCTTCTCCAGGCTCTGAGTTCTGCTGCCCTTTCTCCAGCTCCTCTTTCCTATAAAAACCTGCCATTTTGGCTATAAGCTCTCTTGGTTCTCTCTTTCTCCTGGTTCCCTCTCTTTGCTCCCTCTTTCTTCTCTTCTTCTCTTGCTATCCCTGCCCCTCTCTCCTCTCATGTCCCAGTCTATTCTGCTTGCCATGGTCAGTCTGGACTCTTCCAGATGACTCTGGTTGTTTTCTCCCCATATCTACATTAAAAACTTTCTCAGCAACTTCCCCCAAGAAGCCCCCTTTGGGCACTGCTACACCTGTCAGAGCCCTTAGAATCAGCTTCTAACAGACCTGATTTTACCCTTCTGGCCTGACTTTGGCTGGTGTATTAACTAATCTCTATCTTATCCTCTAAAGACAAACTCCTTAAGACCTAAGGGATGTATCTCTGCATCCACAGTGACTCCTAGCAAAAGGGTCTGTGCCTGGTACATGGCAGTAACTCAACAAATATGTAATGATTAAATAATAAGTTGAGTGAGTAAACATATGTGCATAAATAAATGACTGCCTTGGGAAAGAACTGATGGTGTTCTGTCTCTTAGCACATAGCATGGTTTGGACCCCACTTGGCTTCTCAGTTAGATTCTGAAGAGGCAGTTTGGCAAAGAAGCTGAAATGTGAATTCTTGGGTTTGAGTGCATGTGCTTGTCACATGTCCGGACCCGCCGGACAATCAACTGGGACCCTCGGACCCCTAGGGAGAGAATGGGGGACAAGAGATGCGAAGAACGGACAGCAAGTCAAGGAGTCTGATCAAGCTGACAAATTTTATTTTCTCACAGGCAATTATATACCATTGAAGCAGGAGGCTGAGTGGGGTGATCCGGGTTGGTGGTTTTCACAAGATATCAATCAGGCAGTCAGGAAGTTTGGCAGGGCGAGGGCCTCTGTGGTTCTGGGGCTGGGTGGAATTGTTAGGCATCTGGAACCACAAGGCGTTATCTACAGACTTTGTTTAGCTCTTCCTCTGAAGGCCTCTGTAATTCCGGGAATACTGAGAACAGCTGGAGAGCACCTTGAGGGAGGGGAAGAGGTTACAGGGCAGCCTTCTGGAATGTACCCTGAGGCAAGGAGGGAAAGAGGCCACAAGGCAGCCTGCCCCAGGTCCACTCGATGTATTATGCCAAGGTCCGAGATGCTTGCTGTCTATGGTCTTGGCTCCCCACATTTCTCCGTTCCTTACAGAATAAAAAGGCAAGTTAGTCCTTACAGAGAAGGTGAGCATTAACTAGAGGGGGGAGGTAGGGACCTGATCCCCTGTGATAAATAAGGCATCCTTTTTGAGGGGAGGGGCACAAGAGGATCCCATAAGGCTCCAAAGGGGACTCCTTTAGAGAAAATGGGACCCGAAAATCAATGCCAACTCTATGCAATCGGGTTTGCCTCTCAAGGGGCTCGAAAGTGGACAGATATGGTCCCCCCCTTTGCAGTACTTTGTCTCGCACCCCTTGAAGGTGCCCTCGTCCGAAGACGGGCGTTTTTCGAGTCAATGCCTTCTTGCCTATATGGGAGATTAGTTGGAAACATAACAGGGGAAGCCAGTAGACCTTTAGTCCTTGGGCTTTTAGCTGTGGTTAGAAGAGGGGGTGTCTGAATTCCTCCTCCATCTCCTCGGCAATGAGTTTATGGTAATGGACTTGAATAGGTTTGGCTGCCAGGGCATCTACTTGATGTTTAATGAAGGAGGTCAGACGATTGAAGGCCCAGGGGCCAAAGGAGACTACGAGCCAGAGTCCAACTAACGGCCCGAGCAAGGGAAGGCAAGAGAGTAGACAGCCTAGGGGAGGTCACGTTGTCTTTTTTTCTAGGCCTTTTCTAACCCTCCACATGCTATCCTTAACTAGTCCAGTCTTATCCTCATAAAAGCAGCATTCTGCCTTGAGAGCCACACATAGGCCCCCTTGTTGAAGGAAAAGCAGGTTGCCAAATGTCATGTCCCGGCCAAGGGAAAAATCGAATCAGGGTTCATCTCCGACTTCAGGATCATCAGCAAACTCATCCATGTCAGCATCCACTTGATGCACAAACCTCTCAGGCAGCCAGCTGTAGCATCATGTCCCTGTGAGAAAACACAAACAGCCTCCACCCCATATTAATACAGGGTCGGGTCCATTTCACTGTCCAGTTAAAGGATCTTTCCATTTCACTCTAGGGAAGGATGACTTTAGTGTACCAGAATCGATTGGCTGCAGAATTTCCTTTGGCATCAAGCAGTAAAAAAAAAAAGTAAAATAAAGAGAACATGACTCAAAGCATTTTAGGTGATTGGGGGTAAAGCTCCCCCTTCTTTACTTTTTGTAAAGAGGTTTTTATGGTGGAATGTGCTCTTTCCACCACACCTTGTCCTTGAGGATTTTAAGGAGTACCTGTAACATGCTTTATGAAAAAAAGAGTATTTTAACTTTCCAAATTCAGGTATATGAGTAATATCCATTTGTTAAAGTTGGTTAGGGACCAGTCCTTTGGGATTAACTCCCTGATGTACTACAGGAAGAAACTGAGGACATGTGGAGCATGCCTTTACAATGGCTCGAGCTTGCTCTTTAGTAATCCTATATTGAAGTCTTAGACTTCGGCTATTAATATGATGTAAATTATGAGCTTTCTGAGCCCTTTCTACATTTGTAAGGCATACCAAATTTTTGGTGGCTGTATCTGTTAAATCAGTGTGAGCTCTTAAATGTCCTATAAAAAAAGTATTTTTTTTTTTTTTTTAAGAACAGCTGTCTGGATTTGAGAAAATAATTTACTAGCCTGTGATTGGGGTTGGATTTGTCCTGCAGTTCTTAGGCGAGGAACTGCCTCTGTTATATAGCCACTATCAGAATATAAATTAAATGAACAAAAGGCATAATGTTGGAAAACAGTAGCTACCACTTGTAGCTCAGCAATTTGAGCAGACTTAGTAGTATTAGGAATAACATATGTCTGTCTTTCTACTACGTAACTGGCTTTTCCATTAGAAGACCTATTAGTAAAAACCAGCAAACCATCTCTCACAGGCTGAAATTGAATTATCTTAGGAAAAATAACTGGATGTTTATTTAAAAAGTGGAGAAGCCTGTTAGGGGGGAAATGGTTATCTATAGCTCCACAAAATTGTTCACAAGCCAACGGCCAATCGTAGATGTTGGCAGACAACCAATTTTGTTGTTTCTTAGAATATGGCTAAATAATAAAATCAGGTTTTTTGCCAAAATACTTTTTTCCTTGCATTTGACCTGTATGAATCAACTTTGTAACAGTCAAATAATAAGATACTATTACATTATTGGGAGAAGATGGCAAATGTTCCCACAAGTTTTAAGTCTCAAGTAAGTTAAAAAATTTACATCTCTGTAAGTAATTTAGCTTATCGGTAAAGTATGTCCTGTGGAGATCAAGTTGGAACTCTAGAGTTCCGCCTGTGTTAATCCCCAAGTGCTAGGATTAAAGGTGTGTAGCACCATGCCCTGTCACAGTGATCCACCTGTCTGTCTCCCAAGTGCTGGGATTAAAGGCATGTGCCGCTGTGACTTGTTTCATTCCAATTCTAGTTAAAAAAATTTTTTTAAACATCTCAAACAAAAATTAATCTGGGAAACAAGAAAATTTTGAGATCTAGGTAGTTAACTACATTTCCTAGCCTAGTTTAGAAATCTATCAGCCTCCTAGTTCCATCTCTCCAACTAGCCACGTGTCTGCAGCCATCTCTGCTCTGTAGGAGTTAAGCCCACAGATAACTAGGAGCAGTGCCTGTAAAATTATCTGGCTCAAGGGCATTGTAGCCCTAGGTTTGTTTAACTAGTTTGATCTAAGCTGGAGACTCCCAGCTGTAAATGTCTAGTTCCAAGGACAAAACCAGTATAACTCTCTTTTTTGAGAATCTAAGAAATTTTTAGAAATATCTCTCAAGTAAAAATTAAGCAAAGAAACAAGAAAGTTATAAGCACCTTGTAGCTAAGAAGTTTGGGATTAACGCCATTCCCTAGGCCAACTTGGAAAATTGTTAAGTCTCTTATAAGCAAAAATTAAACACAAAAATTCTAAGTTTAAGGCAATAAACTCTATTCCTTAGACCACACTTTTCGGACGAGCCACGTTTTCGTAGCCATCTCTGTTCTGTAAGAGTAGAGCCCCATAGGCAGCAGCCAGGAGCAGTGCCTGAGAAACATTTTGACCCATGGATGTTCCAGTCCTGGCCTTGTTCCCTATGGGCAGCCGCTGTGCCTAGGTCCAGGCCCCGTGAAGGGCAGGCCTGCTGCTGGCCGGCACCATACGGAGGCAGGACTCTCACTGCCTCATGGGTTGTGCGTGTTGCATTGTTTTGGAAAATTAGCCAGTGAGTAAAACTTGGCCCTCTCACAAAATATAGAAAAATGAAACAATATTTAAATAATCAAACAAATTCATAGACATAGACATAATATTTGACATGACAATCATAAAGCAAACAGTCTGATAGACAAGACAAAAAGCAGTTTCGAAACCTTGACAATAAACAGCATATCTAGCGTCTAGACTTATCTTTAGCTAAAGCCAACAAACAAACAAACAACAAAATATATATATATAGGAACCTTTATATGTCTAAAAGCATAACATAGCATTTTTTTTTCAACTCTATCTCACATTTTAAAATTATCCACTTTTTTAATGGATACAGGTTTAGAGGGGCTTGAGGCGGGAAGGGATAGATCTGTAAGTTATGAGTCTAATTCTTTAAGGGTTTTTAGAAGGGTTGATTGCTCTTGTCGGTTTCGGACCAACTCAGTCAAAGTCGCCAAATTGGAGGTGGCCAATGAGCATGCCCGCACCAAGAGGGGATTCACCGCTAATACGCAATCCAGAGGGGATGTCTCCTATGAGTCCCTATGAGGAGAGGATGATCCGCAATGTCGTGCCTCCGAAGGGGCGCGGGAACAACGGTGCAAGGCTTTTTCCTCTTCTTTTACAACATTTTGAACATCAGGCCAATTATGGAGGGTTTTGAGGACCTCATTTATTAGATTCCAATAACTAAAGGCTGAGACGGGCACCTTCTCAGGGCCCGAAATATGGTAGTAGTCCTGCAGGCAATCTCCCACTCTCAACCATTTTTTTTCTCATTAATAGTGCCCTCTTGGGGAAACCAAGCAAGAAAAGAAAATAATTTTATCAGGTCTGTTTTGTTTTTGTGGTTTTTTTGTTGTTGTTGTTTTGTTTTGTTTTAACATGAGTTCCTCGCGTCTTGAGGGATTCATTGAGTCCAGAAACAAACAGGTCATGTTGGGAAATTTCTTGTCCCATAATGGGGGAGTCCTACCTTGTGAATATGCCGTCCTGAGTCTTTCCTTCCCTGTCTGCAGTTCCGGGGGGGCTCTGAGCCCTGATCTTTTTTGTCACCAATTTTGGTCGGACGGTGGTCTCTGCCGGTGGTCATCATGCCGCACGTTGGGCGCCATTTGTCCGGACCCACCTGACAATTAACTGGGACCCTCGGACCCCTAGGGAGAGAATGGGGGACAAGAGATGCGAAGAACGGACAGCAAGTCAAGGAGTCTGATGAAGCTGACAAATTTTATTTTCTCACAGGCAATTATATACCATTGAAGCAGGAGGCTGAGTGGGGTGATCCGGGTGGGTGGTTTTCACAAGATATCAGGAAGTCAGGAAGTTTGGCAGGGTGAGGGCCTCTGTGGTTCTGGGGCTGTGTGGAATTGTTAGGCATGTGGAACCACAAGGTGTTATCTATAAACTTTGTTTCCCTCTTCCTCTGAAGGCCTCTGTAATTCCGGGAATACTGAGGACAGCTGGAGAGTACATAGAGGGAGGGGAAGAGGTTACAAGGCAGCCTTCTGGAATGTACCCTGAGGCAAGGAGGGAAAGAGGCCACAAGGCAGCCTGCCCCAGGTCCACTCAATATAGTATGTCAAGGTCCGAGATGCTTGCTGTCTATGGTCTTGGCTCCCCACAGTCACATTCAAGGGGTTTAACACAGTGCTGAGTGAGTCGTGTGGCTTTCCTTAACACATTATCTGGATGGCTTTAGGTAAGAATGTAATGTTCATGGAGGCTCCAGTCTTTTAGTTATTAAATGAGGAAAAACATAACATATCTCAGTTTTTCTATCAATGGGAGCATAGTATGCTAAGTTATGGCAACAACAGCAATAAAAGACACTCAGTAAAGGTTTCTGAACAGCAGCTGGGCTGAAGAGATAATAAAAGTCTTCAAATTTGAGCAAGACTATCAAACGGAAACGAGCATGGTGTCAAGATCCTTCCTTATCTGTTCCTGCGTGTACACACACACACACACACACACACACACACACACACACACACACACACATACACACGCACAGGACACCCACAGTCACACACACTACACATGTTGAGTGTACACACACACACACACACACACACCCCTTCTGATTTTTGTTCCACATTTCCCATCTGCCTTCTGCATCTGGCTACACTCCTCTGCTGCTTCTGGTGAGTGATTTTGAGTTGTCCAGGAGAAAGGAAAAGGCTTGATAGAGACTTCTACTTAACATTTTACATTCTTGTCAGCATCAGAGAGAGAATTTAGAGACAGGGCAAATAAGTAATTCAAGGAAATTATCACGGAGCAATAGTACAGCCCCAAGGCGGCATTCAGGCATGCTCAGAACAAGCCATGCCCATTAGGGATATTTTACTGTTAAAGTTAACTGAGGGGAGTATAGTTCACGAACTGAGGGGAGTTAGAAGGGAACAGGTAGATTTTGAGTGATCCTGTTCTTCATTGTATGAGAGATCACATGGATTTTCGTCACGATTTGATTCATAGATTCTCCACTGTGTGTGTGTGTGTGTGTGTGTGTGTGTGTGTGTGTGTGTGTGTGTGATGTAAAATGCTGTATGTGTGTGGAACACATGTATATGAGTCTGTGTGTCTCTGCACATCTATGATGAGGACAAAGCAAGGCACTGGATACCTGCCTTATTGCATTGAGACAGGGTCCCTTACTGATGTGGAAGCTCACCACTTTGGCTTTGCTGACTTTTCGGTAAACTCTCAGAATCTGCTGTGTCCCTCTCCTCCAATGTTGAGCTTATAAGCGTGCACATGTTCCACCTTTTATGTTGGTATTGGGGATTTGAAATTAGGTTCCCATTCTTACAAGACCAAACATTCCTATCCACCAAGCCATTTCTCAGCCCTTCTCCATGATTTTTTAAGACACAAGAGATGGGAGGCTGTGGAGCCAAGGCATCTCCATTCTTACAGCTGAGTTTCTGATACTACAAGAATTTTCCCCAGGAAAGATTCACATTAGTAAAGCCCAGTGCTCTCCCTGTAACTCCCTCAGGCCTGGCTGGAATGGTCCACTTCGGAGTTTGTGGTGCAGATGGAGAAAAAGGAAAGAAATGCTGTAAGGTGGAGGAGGTCAAGAGGGAGGGTCATTCCCAGTTGTCTGTCATGAGATGAGTAAGGTTGACACAGCTCTGCCTCGTGTTGCCTATGAAATGCCTATTGTTCTTACGTTGGCACTGCTTAGCCCATGAGGCAGGCCATTTTGGCTCTGGAAGCTGTAACCTTAACACTGGTAATTAAAGGCTGCTGGTGCAAGGCTGCCCTGGCATCTACAAATCCCCCTGCGGCTGCTGGATAAAGGCCAACATTCAGTTCCTTGGCCCTCAGGAGCTCCTGTGGGGTCCAGGAAATGTGGCTCTGGAAGAGTTTTGCATCTCCTAGTCAGAGGAGAGCTGCAAGGGAAGGAGGGAGGGAAGGAGGGTTTTCATCATCACTGGACCCTTCAGAGTCCTGGAAGTACTGAGGACTTCTTACGACTGTTGGGGAAGAATTCTTACTTTCTCTTCCCCCTCTGTTCTTATTTAGCTGGGATTCCAAGGACATTTCTCAGGATGGGAATATCGTGGCCTTGGGAGGTTGTATTATGGTTGCATTCTTTGAAGCCAATTGAGATTTTGTTGTAGACAAAGTGGAAATGGGGAGGGAGATAGAGAACAAGGGAGTTATGGAGGGTAAGAACGGGAACTTGAGTGCTCACACCCTTGGGAGTTTGATAGCATGGCTGTGGGTTTGAATCCAGGCTCACACCCACTCTTTCATTACCCAGGACCTTTCCAGGGACGAGCTGGCCCTCTTTTATCCAGTCTATGACACTCTTAGTCTTGAGCTCAGAGTTTTAAGGAGAAGTAAGTGAGTTCTTTCCATCCAGAAAAAAAAATTAAGTGATTAAAGTAAAACTAAAATAAGAAGATGCCAGTGTGTTACCTCACTTCATAGGCACCAGATACTGGGTAAACTGAGGCCTTGTGAAAGCCCAGTTTCAATTCTATGGCTTATTATCATTATAGTGGAGCCTAATGCCTATTTTCAAAGCTTTGAACCTTCTCCCTCAATGACTTTCTGAGTTGGAATATATGCATGGATTATTGTGTCTCTTTCATTATATATAAAGAAATCATGTTCCAAGGCTCAAGTTATATTAGATACACACACACTATATATATATATATACATACATACATACACACACAAACATATATATGTAGACAAATGTTTTATATATATATGTATGCAAACCACAATGCATACATATTATCTATGTGAGAATATATATGTGTGTTTGTGTGTATACATGTGTGCATCTTTGTCTACATCACGTAAATCATAGATATACTTGTATCTGCCCATATATATAATGTGTAATTTGCAGTCTCAGGTGAGCCCACAGCTCTCAGCTCTTAGTATGGCTCCCTAGGACCCTCACTATATTCTTAGTCACCATCCAAAGAACTCAGAAGGACAATGTCCATCAATCCTGGCTTCCTGTCTCTGCCTAGCTCCCTGACCCTCGCTTCTTTCCTTATTGCTTGCTGCTGCTGACCTGAGTCGACAGTGTTGGAGGGAGAAATGCCTCCTAGTGCTGCCTCTGGTGAGAGGCCAGTGTGTGTTGCTAGGCAGCTGGGCAATCTTCAGGCTGAAATTCCTTCTTCTACCGAGCAGGACTGGGTCAGAGCAAAGTTAATCCACATCCTTTGTGTTCATGCCTGCGCTAAAGCCCCTGCTTCAGAGGATCCTGGCTCACTTGACATCTGTCCTCACCTCTTCCAGTCACACTCTAACCCATGGGCCCCAACACAGGCTGTTGGGGATTTAGATCTAGTTCTTCATCTGGTATGATTTTTTTATTTTTTTATGTTTTTACAAAGCACGTGCTAGACATGGTGGCATAGTACTTGGGCCAATCACGGCCCCTTCATTGTACAGTCTAGGAATCAGCAAACATCTCTGCTTCATGTTAGATAGCTGAGAGGTGGACCCTGGGGCTCCAGCCTGCCATCTGACTGAGAAGTCCTGTGCTGTGCTCTGCCTCTTGGTGTAGTGGCAGAGACGGAGACACGTGTCGCTTCTGGCTGTAGACCCAATGTGTTTCTAGTGTTGTGCTAAGGCCTGCTCTGACCTGGAACCAGAAGTCACAAGCTTAAAGGCTACACGTCTCTCAGGAAGCTGCCAGGGCCCTTGATGTTGGGGCCAGAGATGCCATGTGAGTGATCAATCTCTGAAATATGCCACGGGAGAGGATCAAGCTTAGCCCTTCACAGGACACGTGTTCTACCTTAAAAGCAGCTGTGGGAGACCATGGCTCAGTATTGATAAATAGGTTGATAATGCAGTACACTGGGGACTTTATGGGAAATTACTACCCAAGAGTGCTAATACATACAGCTTGTGTGTGTGTGTGTGTGTGTGTGTGTGTGTGTGTGTGAGTGTGTGTGTGTGTGTGTGTGTGTGTGTGTGTGTCAGGGTGGGGGGAGGGAGCCTGCACTTATTGTCATGCTCTGTTAGCTAAACAGAACATTTAAGTCACAAGAATTATGCTAGCAAGCTACCACTTCTGTGCCTCTACTGTAAGTTACTTTTTATGTTGATGATGGTGTTTCATTAAAGTGATCAATACACATAATAGGTGTGTGTTTGTTTTGTAGGTGAATTTTACAAACCTAGCACAACTACCCAGCTGCGATGGCCAGCTTTAAGCTTCCACCCAGGAACACAGTGACAAAGACAGCCTGATTTTTGGTGAGAGGGGAAGAAAAGTCAAGTGGGGATGTGGTTCCAGTAGCATGGCTTTGGAAGGTCCTAAGACTGAAGTGCCCCTCCCAGAGGGAGCCCTGTGACTGAGCAAGAGAAAGGTTCTGCTCTTCCAATCAGAACCCAGGGTGGCTCCACGTGTGCACTTTAAAGGGATGATCTCTGGTTTGCATCTGCAAAGTTCATAGGGTAGGATGTGGGACCAAAGTGACTCCTTAGATGCCAGTAACAGGGCCGACTCCATCTTTGAGTCCCAGTGAAAGATGAAAACGTGGGCTTGCCTGTCCAAATAATAATCAGTGCAGAGAGAGAAGAGCATACACCAAGTTTAGAGCCCATCAGACCACCACACTGAGTGGAGTTCAGGCTACACATCTGTGAAGTCTGACCTGGGAAGCTATCATTGGTTAGTGGAGTCGATGTTTGCTAAGCAGTGACTATGTGCTTGACATGACCCAAAGCAATGCCTGGTTTTCTTTTTCCTCTGTCATCTTCTTGACAGCCTCATGAAGTGGATATGTGTATGATTCCATTCAACAGAAAAGGAAAACGAGGCACTGAAATGGGAGGTTGCTTGTTCAAGAGATAGCTGGAGAATGGCAGATTCATACTTAACCCAGGTAGTCTGACTCCAAATCCCACAGTAGAGACTATTGGGTCATGCATTATTGTTGCTATTACCATTAAATTCATCTCTACTTGAACTTAAACACTTTCCACCATGTGGCTAAAATGGAATATCCGGAACACCCCAAAGTCACAGAGGCTGAGCTTCCCACATCAAGCCAGGTTCACATGTGCCTACCTGTGTTGAGAGGTCTGAGATCAAGAGAAGAGAGTTCACCGGAGGACACTCCTGCCTGCCATCATCCAATCACAGAGGCTGTGGGGACTGAAAGCACAGGACTTTATTCTCTGATTTGAACTGGGCGATAGGGCAAATCAATCTGGCGCTTTGCTCATATTACCCTGCTCGGCCTGACTCAGCATTTTCTGACCCCAGCTTGAGTAACTGATCCTTTTTCCTGTCACATAGTATCCAGAGAGCCAGGTGCCCCAAGACACCTGGGGCTGAGCCAGGCGCCCCAGGAGTCCCGAGGCTGCAGTGATTTCTCTTGAGACCAGCCGGGTGCCAGCTCTCATGCAGGAATACGTTTTCTAGGTGGCTTCTGCTCTTGCCACAGAGAAGCAGTCAGTGCCCCTGTGGTCCAGTCTTTTCAAGTACTCCCAGAGATTCCAGGTTTTAAACGACAACAGAAAGATGGATGTGACAATCTGATTCATAAAGCTATTGAAAACAAAGAGTGTCCTGCTCTTGATGTCTGGATTCTCTTGGGTACTGAGTTAATTTTTTATTTGGGAAATAAAGATGGCAGCGATGATGATTGTGGTGGTGGTAATTACTTAGTAACGGCCAGTGTATCTTAGGTCCTTACTGTGTCCTGGGCACAACACAAACTAAATGTACTGATCAAGCTATCCCTGACACACGTGCTTGCCTGACATCAACGTCTTCCTGTTGCCCAAATCACTTATGATATGTTTTCAAGTTGCAGGAAATTAGGGCTCAGGCAATTTACATGCACTTAATCCCCTTAATGAAACATTCATGGCTGGATACTGTAAGCACAGTGTTGATGGGCTGTCAGTTCATTCGGCTCCTGCTCACATTCTCACTGGCTGTTTCTTTGGGGACTTATGTGAAGGATGCTGAAAGGAGAAAAGAGATGTAGCACTGAGACCTGAATGCCTGCCTGCCATTCCCATCAATCTTGCATCTCCTGACACCATGCCCCAAACTCCAGCCCCATAGACCTCCTTTGGCCCTTTGTTTAAATTCCTTATGCTCCGTCCTTCCCAGGAGGACTTTCATATATTCTAGACTCTATCAAGACCACCATTTTTTCTATTCTTTTTGCCTGATTAATGTCCCCTTGTCTTTCTACCCTTCCTCTTGGCATTATAAGCAAAGTCCCTCAGAGCCTGATTTCTCACCGAGCAGTATTGTTTCCTTCCTAATGTTGGTCAAGGCTGTAGTTGGACATTTGCCTTGGCCTATCTTGGTTAATGTTCAGACTCTAAACACTGAGAGAACACAGATGGCCTGTCTTCGTCGGTTGCTTTTGCAACTCTGTCACCTACAACATAGTGTAGGTTTTAAAACTGTCTGTTAAAGAATTGAATAAACAAGAAGATATCTGTCAATCCTGTGGATGCAGGTGACAGACTTCATCTGAGCTGATCCCTAATCCATGCCTGGGGCAAAAGGACAGCGTGTTAGGGCCACAGCCAGAGTCAGGACCCTGAGTATGTGGATGGGCACATCAACTTCATAGGTCATCATTATGCCAAAGTGGTCATGGGCAGCGTGAGAACAGGCCTGGCTGTGTTCCGCAAAACTGTATTTACAGATCCAGCAACTTAAATTTAACATCATTTTCTTGTATTGCAGAATATTTTTTCTTCTTCTGACTTTTTCTGCAACCTCTTAAAATGTAAAAATGACTCATAGTCTGTCAGTTGTACAAATACTGGTTATTTGCAGGATTTGGCACATAGGTTCATCCTTAGATGATGCTTTTGCTACTTACTCTGAGGTGCTTTCTCTGACACTTTCCAAAAGGTCACAATCCTCACCTGCCTTTCATTTTCCCGTGACCTGTAGAGTGCTGCTCAGTTTTTGGGGTTCAGAAATTCAGTGGTTGAGTTAGCTGTGGCCTCCCATGGCAATGTGATAGCTCAGGTGTAGAGCATTCTTGGGGTCTTAGACATGCTCATTCAGCTGTGTGGACTCAGGGACATCTGCATGCAGTGGTGAAGAAGATCCCAGTGGACAACAAAAGGATACCATCAAGGTGGGGAATCAGCTCCTAGACTCCTCGGGGGCTGTTTGCCTTCGTGTTTGTTTGCAAAACCTCATATTCACCCAGAGAATTAAGTTACATTTCACTCACATTTTCCCCCAGCAATACCTCATGCTTGTGAAACTCAGTCTTTCCTTCCCACAATTCATTATCACCAACTAAGGCTTGACATCTGTGAAAGGTTAGCAGAGATAAGACTCTGGAGTGGAAGGAAGTGAGGGAAGGGTTACCACATGCAGGGTCTAGGCTAAGAGTACAGATTACATCTGTTCTTTAAAAAGAAAAGAACTCAATATTGACCTGTTCTGAGTTTTCTGAACCTGATTCTTGTAAATGACTACCCTGTGTGTTCAAGCTGGCAACTCCAGTTTACTTTGTCATTCAACCTCTTTTTTTTCCCCACAAGTGCAATTAACTGTGGCCACTTACGCATATCCCCCCATGGGACACTTGGAAGTCAGTGGCCACTTCTGCTCAGCATGGCATCCTCCTCAAAGGGACCAAATTTCAGTCATCTCATTGTCCAAATATACACTCTAGTTTACATGTCATCATCTTTGCCTGCTTTCTTGCTTTTGTGCTATGCAGGAGAATCTGGCCTTATCGATCACCTGACCAGGGACTCAGAAGGATGAAAAAGTTCCAGAGACAGATATTGATAGTTGTCTCCAAATTCAAACATAATGATGCCATGGGATTTCCCCCCTAAAAGTTGGCCAAAGTGGTCCATTTTAGGTTTTCTTTGAAAAAAAAAAAAAAAAACAATCATTGTCTTAGTTACTCTGTTCATCGCTGTGACCAAATGCCTGACAAGAAGAAGTTTAAAGAAGAAAGGCTTTATTTTGGCTTATAGTTCCACGGAGGCACAGTCCATTATGGTGGGGGAAAGCATGGTGACAGAAGCCAGAAGTTGGCTGGTGACATTAATTCACAGCCAGGAAGCAGAAAGTGAGCAGGAAATGGGTCAGGCTAGAAAGTCTTGAGGTCTCCCCCACCACATGATCTACTTCCAGCAATCTTCCAAAACAGTGTCCAAACATATGAGCCAAATGGTGGTGCATTTCACATTTAAGTCACAGCAGTTCTCACTGATCACAGAACAGCATTATAAGAACAACAGGAATCAGAAATATATAGAGAGCTCAGCCATTAAGAGCACACTTGCCGCTCTGGCAGAGGACACAGGTTTGGTTCCCAGTACCCATATGGCACCTCTTAACTGTGCCTCCAGTTCTAGGGGATCTGATGTTCTTTTCTGTCTTCTATAAGCATGTTTGTGATATATATATATATATATATATATATATATATATATATATACATATATATATATATATATACAGACAAAACATTCATACATGTAAAATAGAAATAAATAAATATAAAAGGGGGATTAAGTAGGAACCCATTGACCCTCTTGCACCTGTGTATTAGGTAGAGTTTCATCACTGTGACCAAAATGTCAGACACAAACAGTTTAAGGGAGGGACTGCTTATTTTCACATTGTTTAAAGGGTTCAGTCCCTCCTGGTGGGGAGAGCACAGTGGCACAGTGCTCTTCACACCACAATGCTGAGAAAGCAGAGAAAGGAGAGTATGGTGACTCTGGCTTTCTCCTGCTGCCACTTTCATTGGCTAGGGGCTTCTCAGTTTGTGGAATGGTGCTACCCACACTCAAGCGAGGGCTCTACTCTATGGTTTATCCTCTCTGTAAATGCCCTCACAGATAAAACCAAAGGTGTATCTTACCAACTTGCTTGGTGATTCTCAGCTGATTGTAAACTTTGTATTTATCATCCAATCTATTTTCTTCATAGTTTTAACACACACATTTGCTGCTCTGACTAATGTATTTTATGGTCATGTTTGTTATATCTCCCAGGGAATATGTCCAGTTCTCCAAGGTATGTGTCCAGAAGCACAGATTGTTGACATTGACTTATGGATCTCTTAAGTGAGCTTCATCCAGTTAAATTGCCATCTCTGTGATTTTTATCACTTTCCACTCCATCACACATTGGTTAAGAAGAACCATCAACCATCAGCTGAGGATATAGCTCCGTCAGTGGAGTGCTTGTATAGCATCCATCTCTAACAGCAAACTTAACACATGCTTGTTATTCCACTACTCTGGAGGCAAGGACAAAAGGATGAGAAATTCAAGACATGTTGGAATGTATGAGACCCCCTCCATCCCACATCCTGTGCATCATTTCAACACCAGACTTGGATTGGAGTCAATCTGGTGGGGATATAAAGTCATGCCTCATTGGGCTCCAACTCCACAATTGCCTATGCACAGGCAGGTTGAGCCTTTCTTGCCATGTTGACTGTTGGTTTGTACTTTACTCTTCTATGGAGTACAATCTACTTTGCCTATTTTTCTATAGAATTGTTTGTTTTGTTCTTCTTGGTTTGCAATCCATATGTTGTCAAAAATATTTATCAGTTTTATATCTGACAGATGCTCAGTGCTGTCCCCAAGCTTTGGCTTATCTTCATTCTCTACTATTCCTTCTGAAAAATTAATGCTCTTAAGTTTAATTTTGATTCTACATTTATCCTTCATTGTATGTGCTTTGTATGTCTTATTCAATAAGTCCTTTCTTAGCATGAAGCCATCAGGTCCTCTTCAGGGTCATTTCCTAAAATTTCCTTACTTTTAGTTTAACGCTGGGTCTCCAGGTCTTGGGAAGTTGACTTTTGTGTAGAAAGCTACAAAGAAGGGTTTAGGAACAATATATATATATTCTTTTCATGTGAATGAAAATGACTCTGAATCAGCATCTTGCTGTCCGTCATTGACTGTTATTCTGTCCCTGGACTTTCTCTGCATCTCTGGACCTGACCCCATTCCCAGACCACATTGTCTTTATCTTGAGAGTTGAGAAATAAATCTGGGTATCATCTGTGTTAACTGTCAATCCTTCTACTGGAATCTCTGGGTGAGCTCTATTTCTTTGTTTTCTTATTTATACTTTATAATCAGCTGGTCAAATTATACCAAAGCATAATTTAAATCACATGATTCTTAATTGTGGCTCTCCCTATATTTTTATTTCTTCCCAGAACCCACTATTGCCCTTAAAATTTCTGACAGGATGCAAGTTTCTCATTTAAATAAATGAATGACCACAGTGACCACTGGACCAAGCTTCATACATACACGAAACTCCAAATTTACAGCACAACCAGATCCTTTAGGAGGCTCAACAGACAGGATCTTTCACTACTCAAGTGCCAGGGAAGAAAGAACCTGTCCTCATCAGAGTTTCAACTACATGCCAGGAATGGGGTCAGGTACAAGGGGACAAAGAGCCATACACTTGAGGGCTGTTTTGAAGTAGCTTAAGTCATGTGAACCAAGTCATGTCTCTTCGTATTTTAATAAATAGTCTTGTGAAAGGCCAGGGGTTTCTTCCTCTGGCTTCGGTGTGTGGGTTTTTATGAACAAGTCCCCAGGGCAAGTCCCTTGGGATTTGAAGCCAAAAGGAAGTTCCAATGATTGAGTCTCAGAACATGTCAAGTGTTTTGCCTTTTATATAAAGTAACTAGAGAGACACTCTGGTTCTGGAAAATTTCCAATGTCTGGAAACTCTTCGGAGAAAACACACTTAAATGCAGGCATGCAACACACACACATACACACCCACACATACACACACACACACACACACACACACACACACACACACACACAAAGAAAGCCAAGCTTGTTTTCATTGTTTAATCTTTTCCTCTATTTAAACTAAGTAATTTGAATCACAAATAAACTGTTGGAAAAATCCAAGAGCTTTCATATGAGTGGCACCAGGCAAAGAAAGCAAGCTCCAGGCTGTCCTGTCCAACTACGACAGCTGTCATCCTAAAGGTGGGATTCAAATCCAGGCCCTGAAGGGCCCTGCTATGTGACAGCAGTTAGATATGTCACCTTTCTAAGATGGACTCAGCCCAATGGGAGGTGAAATAACTAGGCGCATCACTGGTGGATGTGTGTGTGTGTTCGGGATCAGCGATCTCTTGGAGAATTCACAACCAGTAATGTGTTCCAGAAATTCTAGATTGGTCCTTCAGTCACACAACTGAGTCCCTACTGTGTGCTTGGTATTGTAGTAGGATTGGATATGTAGCAATTAAAATACAAGCTCCTTCTCAGGAACCTAGTCAAGTGGTAGGGGACAGACACTCAGCAAACACACGGCAGATGATGAGGGGAGCCAGGGATAAATGAAGGTGGTTAGGAGACTGATCGCGGGGAACAGTAGGTGGGACTGAACGGCGAAAGGCCTCTCTGACAAAATGACACCCAAGCAGGTTCATCTAACTGGAGGCATTAAAACCATCTGCTAAAAGAAACCCTTCCCCCAGGCCTGGGGACCGCCAAGTGCCAGGGCCTTGAGGGAAGAGATGAGGAGATAGCAGGTAGCCTGAGGGACATCAGGTTGGACATGAATATTTAGTGGTGAGTCTCTGGAGAAAAGAGGATGGAGGCATAGCTCATATTCTTTCAGCGTATGAATATGAGTCTGTATAGAAAAAAAAAACACTGACACTCTCCACAGTAGAGTGGAGAGTGGGATATGACTTTCTCACATACTCTGGTGCCTCACCTTTGACCATGTCCCCTGGAGGGGGAGACCTGGTGGCACTCAGAAGAAGGACAGCAGGTTACCAAGAAGAGACTTGATACCCTATGAACATATACAGGGGGAGGTAATCCTCCTCAGGAACAGTCATAGGGGAGGGGAATAAGGGGAAAATGGGGGGGGGGGAGGGAAGAATGGGAGGATACAAGGGATGGGATAACCATTGAGATGTAACAAGAATAAATTAATAAAGGAGAAAAAAATTAAAAATAAATCTTTAAAAGAAAAAAAAAACACTAGATCAGTAGCGATTAAAAAGAGCGGCTCTTGCACAATTCAAGAAAAATCTGCTCACTAGTCTGCAAAGGGTGTCAGCTGGACTCTTTGCACGGGTAGTCACTGAGGGTTCCCGAGTGGTGATCTGTGAATCAGCTTCCTTAGGACCTGACTCACCTCAGGAGTTCACCACAGAGGACATTTATTTTAGGGACATCACTGAGACCAATAGTGGAGCACACGAGGGAAAAGCTGAGCTGTAATATGGGTCCCTTGCCAGCTTTTCTGGTTACTAGGGGGTGAGTTCTAGAGATGCTTAGCTCTACAGAACCAGCAGGATGAGAGTCAGGACAGAGTCTTGACGTCTCAGTGCTGCCTTTCTTAGGGTTGAGGCCCATCTGTCAGAGACATGGCTTTTTCCAGCTCAGGCCAGTCTGCAAGCAAAAGAGCACAGAGGTCTGTCTGTCAGCAGTGGGAGGTATGACCTTGAGCCCTTGAAGGGACCTGGGTTGTGTTTCACCACCAGCCCACAGCCACCCCCTTGTGCTACTAGCTTTATTCTTTCTGGAAGCTTCTTTGTTCTTCCTCACGTTCCCTTGGAGGGAAACGCCCAGGTGCACTTTAGACCACCACAGTCCTGTGATGCCTAATCAGATTGATGGGACCTAGGATCACCTATGAGACATTGGGCATGCTTGTAAATCATTATCTAGATTAGGTTAATTGGTGTGGAAAAGATGCACCATTGTGGGTAGCATCATTATGTGGGCTAAGGTCCTGGACTAACAAAATCCAAAATGAGCCTCTTGACTGAGGATGCAAGCGACCAGCTGCCTATAGTTCCGGCCGTCATGAATTTCCTCCAGGATCAACTACATCTGCAAACTCTGAGGCAAGATAAATCCTTCCTTCCTTGTGTTGCTTTTTTAGGATATTTTAGCAACAGAAAACGTAGCTAATACAAACCTTCAAAGGGCAACTGGTCTTAAAGTTCAAATAATAACCACAGCTTCCTCTTCCTTCTTCCTTCTACTTCCCATCATCCTTAGCGGAGCTTGTTGGTCTCAGTGGCTTGCCTGCTGGGATGTCTGAGATCATGTCAAAGGCGAAGGCGGCTGAGCTGTGGTCACCATGCTTTTCTCGTCTCAGGTAATTGTCCCTTCTATTTATAGTCAATAAAAGGATTATCAGGGTGATGTGCATGGAAATGGAGCAAATCCTTCCTCCACGAACTTGCTGTGTATTAGTGACATGGCCTCCCCTATCTTCAGAAGTCAGAATTGTGGCCATCATGGTCCTTGTTTTTCAGGTGTGGTGGTTCGTTGGCACAGGATGCCTAGCTTGCAGTTTTATATGAGCTCCCTTGCATCCTCTTGAAGGGGTATTCTATATTTGGGGACGAGAACCGTTTAACCCTTCAAAGTAGAGTAATGGGGACAGAAAGTACATGTTCTCCACATGATCACTGGCAGTAATAGCCAGTGAGGCTACATATTCCAGTTCCCAAGTGCTCTTCTTACTGGAGGATTTGAGGGAATCCTCCATACTCTCAATGCTATACATCTGTATATTTTCTGACCTTACAATGGGCCACAGCTCTGATGATGTGATGTATGCAGTGTGATAACAAATCCTTCATCAGTTTGCCCTGAAACTTCTTTTGTTACACATTATGGTCTTCTGGATTTATGCGATGTTATTTGGATCTCATACCAGTGAAAAAACATTCTGGAAGTGACAGGATAGTGGTACAAATGAGGCCGTGAGTGTGTGTGTGTGTGTGTGTGTGTGTGTGTGTGTGTGTGTGTGTGTGAGACAGAGAGAGAGAGAGAGAGAGAGAGAGAGAGAGAGAGAGGGTGTAAAGGCATATCTGAAAAATATGCCAATTTCTGCTAAAATGAGCCTCTTTTAAGGATGGAAGAGGCCCCAGACAATCAATTTGCTATGACACAGATGGTTGGATAGTCCCCAACGGCTATGGCTAGATCAACTTTAGGGATCAGCATTGTAGGGATCATTTTAGAGGAATTTTGCTTCAGAACTTGGCTGATTTGGCAAGAGATCACATCCAAACATCTTCTGCGTCTGTGTGATCTTTGGCTGGAATATAGACACACCTTTAATCCCAGGAGACAGAGGCAAGCAGATCTCTGAGTTCAAGGCCGGCCTGGTGCAAAGCAAGTTTCAGGTAAAGAGAAGCTTAGGTTCAGGTGTGCTGGTACACACCGTTAGTCCCTGCACTCAAGAGACAGAGACATGCAGATCTCTGAGTTCGAGTCTGTTTTGTTCAGTCACTTTGTTGAGTCAGGGAGTTGAGAGGCTGTGCAGTATCCTGAGTCTCAGAGGCTGAAAACATTATAGGCCTAGATTAGATTTTTAAGAAGGCTAGAAGCTTCGAGGAATAGGCCTAGATGAGCAGATGGAGGCAGTAAGCCTCATAGATGACAATTAGTTCAGGTGAATAAAAGTTACTTTTACAGAGTCAGCAGTTTCCATTCCTTCTACCATGGCTTTTTTACTCATCATTGTAATGGTACTGGGGTACCCAAACTGGGACTAGCTGGTGCCAAATAGTCTAGCTGAGTGTTATTTGATTTGTCATTATGGATGCTCTCTTATGAGCATTAATTTGCAAAAACAAAGCAAATCCAAAACCTGTTTTTCTACTTTGGGCCACTTCCTCATGTCTGTTTTACTGATTCCCACACCTACTTGAACGGAAACTCTGTTTCTTTCTAAGTCCCTGGGCAAATAAGCATAGCACACTCCCTCAGCATTACTCATTTGACCTCTAGCTCACACAAAGGCGATGAGTGTCATTTTGTAGAAGAGAAAACACAGGCATATTAAGGTTGAGTAGCCAGCAGTCTCACAACCAGCAAGAATAAGAGATGGGTAACCCTGACCCAGAAAGACACACATGGTATATACTCTCTTATAAGTGGATATTAGCCCAACATAGATCTCCTATGAGAGACTCCTCCCAGAAGGGCATTGGAGCAGATGCTGTGATTTGATGCTGGACTCTGGATGGAGCACTGAGTCCGGTCTGGAATAATGTGGTGATGGAAGGACCCAGAGGGTTCAGGAGCACCACAAGGAGACCATCAAAACTGGTGGATCTGAACCCAGGGGGGCCTGCACAAGCTGTTACACCAACCAAGGACAATGCATGCAGAGAACCTAGATCCCCGGTCCAGATCTAGCCAATGGACGGCCCATTCTCCACAGTTGTGAGGAGACCGGGGACTGCCTCTGACATGAACTCTGGTGCCCCCAATTTGATCACTTCCTCTTGGTAATGAGGCCTGATGGCACACAAAGGAAGGGGATGAAGGCCATCTAGATGAAACATGATAGGCTGTGGTCATATGTGGGGGAGAAGGTCCCCTTTAGGCAGAGGTCTAGGGGAGAGGAATAGGGCGGAAGAGAGAGGGAGGGGGAAGAAGAAAGATACAAGTGTTGCACTAGAGAGTTGAAAGATGTAGAAAGAAGAAAATTGTTATCCTAATAATTTGTTTCTTCCTCCTGTATCCTACATCTTCATGCTCCATCTCCTTGTGTGCCCCAGGAACAGATCTGGGCTCTGGGATGGGGTTTCTACCACAACTAGATCTTCTGATGTGTGACCTCTGTTCATGCTGGCCTTCTCTCTGAATCTAGAACACAGCACACATTTCTACCTTTACATCTGTTGCTCTCTGATGTTTCCGAGGACTTTACTTCCTACCTGATAGATCTCAGCTTAGATGTTATTTCTTCAAATAAGCCTTTGTATCACACATAGAAACTGACTTCTGCTAGCAGTGGAAAGCCACTGGCACCTCAATTAACATCACAAAAGTTAATTGACTTATGTGGAGGACATTTAAAGAAGACCTCACAGATATGAGAAAAAAAATGCTCAGTGAGTGAGGTCATCCGTGACCAAGACTAGGTATATCAATCTTTCTCCTACTAATATTTAGAGATGGTTTCACCCTAAAAGTCAAGAAAGGTTGTTGGGGTTCCATTCATTGTGCTGACATCCATCATATGTACAGACAGGTAGAAATGAGAAACATGTAAGAGGCATCTACCTTCTAGCTTCTGAGTTCTCCCTGACCCAGTCTTCAGGAAGGTCAGCCTTTAAATACTGTCATTCTCTTAGCTACTCTTGGCTTCAAGAGAGTCAGGGGAACATAACGTTATGCCGAGACTCAAATCAGGGTTCTGCCTTAGGAGGGTAGGAGGGTAGCTGGGAAACCCGTGAGTGGCCTCTGAACACACCCTCTCCACACCAATGTGATCCTCTTCCCTCTTGCCTCTGCCATGTTGGGACTTTGCCTGGTTTGATAGCTGCTGTTTCTAAAGCTACTCAACAGATCTTGGACTTCATTGTTTTTGCATCAATGGAGAGTCTATGGTAGCAATGGAGACACACGGGCTTACTCATTTATCTCCTCGTTTACCCTGCAGGAATTTCTTTAGGCTCTATCTGTGGCTCCAGGACAACATGAAACAGCAGGAGAGGCAAACCAGCATAAGATATGAGACCGACAAGAAGTAGAAGAATTGTAGGAAAAATGCCCCAGTGAATCCACAGAAGAAGTACATTCCTAGAAGGGAAAATAGCCATCTGCCCAGAGAAGGTCTTCCTCTACAAGGCACTGCACTGGGTTAGCAGGAGATGGCTCATCAGCTGTGCAGGGTTCTAGGCTTCCCTCTTCAAATGAGTAAAAAATGCAATATGAGACAGAAGGAAAACACTGCAGCATAGACAGGCTCATTTTCTTTCTGCTGTAGAATTTCTGCCACCCTTCTCTGCAAGACTGTGAGCTCCAGGGAAGTTGATAAAGAGAACAAAGGCTCCCACAGGGGTCTTGTGGGAGGATTGTGTCTAGGAAGGAGCAAGCGGGGAGGGTGACAGAGATGGGAGAAAGCGCTCAACCAAAAGACTGTCTAAAAAGTCATTATGGGCTTTTAAGTAAATTCTCAGTGATAATTATTCTAATGGATTTAATAAGTCTGCAATTTTGTAGTTGCGATGTTCAGTGTCAGCTGTCACATGCTTCAGCGAAAGTCTCTTTCTTCCTTTGAAAGTCGGTAATAAGAAGAGGGCACTTGCTACAGGGCGCTCTGTCAGTCCTCACCTGGTGGGGGTGGGGCCTCTAAAGCCCAATCCAGCTACTGAGATGCAGCTGCTGCTGGGGATGCTCTGGGTTTTGCCAGCCCTCCATCAAAAGGCATAACAGGGAAAGCTCCAAGGGGAGACACTGCAAAGTCACATGCAAATCCCATTGTTTTTTGCTTGTTGTTGTTTTCTTACACTAACTAGAAGACCCATGTCAGCAAGCCCTTCTGTCCCTCTCTGACTCAGTTCCCTCACTTGTAAAGTGCAAGTGACCATTAGGCGTTCTTCACAGTGAGGAATAAGCAGTGTCTAGTGTGTGGACAGCCTCTTCTTGCCCTGGATTCAATTATTTTCTGCGGTATCCAAACTCCCCCCATCCCCCAACGTCCATTCGCTCCCTCCCTCTTGTTTGAGTAGGAAGAATAACCGACGCCATCACCAGTTTGTAGCAATTATTAATTCAAATGAAATTCCAGGAAGGAAGCCGTGCCTGCAAAGACGGATTGACTGGCGCGAATGGCAGTGACGTGGAAGTTGGAGTGTTGTAGGGCCAGAACCTAATTATACTTTCTCTTGGGCTAGTTTCAGCTCTCTAAATAGTTGTTCTTTGCTCATTTTCATCTTGGAACTAATATCCTGTGACTAACAGATAAAAAACCAAAACCGATGAAATCGATCAGCTTAGCAGACCACTAGTTTTCACGAAACCCCAAAGCTAAGAATCCGATCAGTTAGCACTTGACACCTATAGAAGAGACTCCTCCATCTTGCTATAAATGTCCGCTCTGTAGTGTCCACCAATTAATTGTTTATAAGCCTTGATTCATAACAGTCTTTGTTCTGTTACTATGAGACTCCAGTAAACTGCTTCCATGTTGGACCAGTATCTTTAATGAGACCTTTACAATGTGCTCCTGGGCTATGGTGACTCAAATTTGACTCCAGAAGAAACTCTTATTTCATTTGAGGTGAGAGCTGTGTTTCTTGGGGTTTTGTTGTTGTTTTGTTGTTGTTTTGTTTTTGCTTCAATGCTAAGGTCATGAGGCAGTGAGAAATGGTCAAAAGGAGTCTTGAACTAGGAGTCAGAAAGGCCTGGGTCAAATCTCTGCCTGCCATTTCCTCCAGGCTCAGGTCAATCCTGCCTATGATGCTCTTGCTGACTCCCCTCTTAGCAGAAACACCTACTTCCTTCAGGTCTCTGCTCTGGGGGACTTGGCAGAGACTGTAAAATCCCTCCTTCAGATCCCTCTGCATCATTCTCAGTCCTCTGAGCTTGTCTGTTTTCATCATGTAACTCAAATACTTGTTGATTCATTTATCATCTGTCTTTCCTAATGGCCGTACGAGCTCTTTGTGAGCCCAGGTATCTTGGTGTTATTCCCCGATGTCCCTTCACATTTTAGCATAGCACTGGGCACAGACCAGGTCTATAATATAATACGCATTTCTTGAGAAGACACTGCTGCAAGTTCCTTCCTTCTCTAAGCATCACATTCTCTGTGGGAAGGAAGCACCCACATCTGGGATCATTGCTGAGGTAGTTTTCCTAGATGCAGGGTAGTATCAGTACATGGATGGGATGCAGATCAGCATGGGGAGCTTCTAGAAGGACTCTCCTGGAAGACATCAGCACATCAACCACTTGGAGAATTTAGGAAGCACACAGCTGTCCAGGCTCTGCTGTGGTCCCTCTAGAGCTTGAGACCAAAGTGCTTTCAGTATAGCAATAGCTTTGGCATTTCAGTTGCTGGAGTTGGGAAAGTGGCAATTCCAGAGAGAGCTGTCAGGAATCCAGGATTCATGGGAGGATTTCATCGTCACTATAAGGAATGCACATTTCTTGAGTGAGGCCTCAGTTACCAACAAAGACATTCTTATTCTAAATGAGGCAAGGGGAACATAGAACTAGCAGCCTCAGAGACCTGCTGACAAGTAGCAGGCAACTAGGTCAGTTTGAAAACCTTGTCCAGCCACTTACACAGCCTTTGAAGTTCAATTCCGTAGGTGAGGACTGCAACTTGATCATCCACCTTCTGTGTCTAAGCCAGGCATTTCTGGGAAACAGGTAGGTGGTGCAAGCTTGCAGCCTGGTGTGCATTTCTGAGTGTTTAAGCGGTTCATTATTACTCCTGGAGCTTTTACAGTGTGACCTTAATAAGCAAGTAAGTGGCCTCTTTCTTGCATTTCCTTTCATGCAGTGTTTACACAACTGTGAATCCCCTGCAGTGCAGAATGCTGGGGCCAAAAGTTAAGTCCATTGGGTAAACAAACCAAAATGATTATATGTTTACAAAAACAAGTGTATGTATGAGTAACCAGACTGATATTTTCTTTGGTAATTATCTACACTGGTGTTGTCCAACACCATCAATCATATTTGAATTTAATTAAAATTGAATTACAAGTTTAGTTTAGCAGTTAACTAGCCCATTGACAAGGCTCAGTAGCCACTTGGGTCTGGCAGCCTTGGTGTGGAGACAGATGTAGAAAATGTGGTGTTTCACAGGCACAGCTAGGGAACAGTGGAGATGGAAAAGTATGAGAAGTGCTTTACAGAGCCTGGCAACTGGCAAGCCCATGGAAACCGACAGCCTGTGAATGGAAAACTTCCCTAGAAGGACAAAATAAATGTGACGTCTCTGTGCAAGTTTTGGTAGCTTTTTGTCATCTTGGAATATTTACAAAGAAACTGTTGATTACTAACAGAAAATCATCAGTATGTTGAATAGATTCTTAAAATGGTTATATGTGGAATTTGGAAAGGTTTCCCCTGGGTGCGACAGCTCTTTGTTACCTTTCTAGTGAGGATGGCTATGCCTTTCCCCAGGGCAGAAAGGTAAGATAGGAAGTGGCTTTTTTTTTTTGATTGCCGTCTGCATTGTAATACCCAAAGAAAATAAACAGTGTTGATTGCCAACTTCAAAAAGTCTAGACTTACTGATGAGGCAAGCCTCTGGGTTTATCTGTGAAGATTCAGATTGGGTTAATTGACAAGGGAATGCCTTTCTCCCTCATCACTGTGGGTGACACCAGTGTATGGTCTCTCATCCCTGACTGAATGCAAGGGAGAGAGTAAGATGAGCACTCCTATCTCTGTATCTCTTTGCTTTCTGTCAATGCCGTGTAACCATCTGCCTCATAGTCCTGCTGTCATAACCTCCCCAATGTGGTGGACCAGAAACTGAAAACAGAATTAAATCTTTCCTTCCTGATGTTAATTTTGTCCCAATAGTAAATTAACTAATGACAGCATTGAATGTGAGCATGATGGTTCTCTGAACTTGTTGGTCGCCTGACCTTCCTTTAGCAAAGTCTGTCTGGCTTCTACAAAGGCAACAGGTATGTTACAACCTTAACCTTGGACTATTCTCCCATGGGGTTTGCCTGTGTGGTATTATATCAACTGTTTCACTTCTCTGAACCCATCTCACTAGTGAGACAGGGGTCACAGTGTCTGCCCAGTAAATCTGTTTAAAAAGGGAAAGGAGACATATGTGAAGAGCATTGATGGAGGCACTAACCACATCTCACACTGAGTGGATGATTTCTTGTAACTGTTTACACAAATCTGTAGGTCAGGTAGCCCCACATGCTGATTCCAGTCTTCCTATTCACTAACTGCCTGCATCCTTGAATCTATTTACATCTTCTTTATGTTGATTTCCTCATCTACAAGTTATGAATGATGTTACCAATGCATAACTTTGATCTCAAAAACAGACCAGACGAGCGATGACAGTGATACAGAGTAGGAGCTCCATAAATGTTTCCACAGCTCATGACTAACGGAATAGCTTGGGTATAAAGCTATTCCGATCCCAGGATCTTTTTGGTTTTCTGATGAGTGAAAGGCTGATCTGGGCTATGTTCGACCTCACCTCACAGGTATTTCCTGTCCAACTAGGAGGTGTGCTTTACACATACCCCACTTCCATTCCCCAGAGGATATGGGCAGTCCATTCCAAAGGATCCCCTGGCTGGTTACGTATGTCCAATGTCTATGGCGAATCAGTGGGAAGGGGGCAAGAACGGGAAACCTTGATTGGACTTGCCACCCTCAAGAGACCCTGTTCAACGTTGTTTAATGTGGAGCTTTCTTTTTGCAATGACTGGGCTCATGTGTAGGCATTTGCATCAGATTGGTGCCCACAGTGGCTGCTCCTCCTGTGTGTGGCACATGGTCAGGCTAGAGGCTACACTGTCTGTGTCCCCAGAGTGTCACATTGACTGTGGTCTTTCCATCACTGTGAGACACAACCGTGTCTTATTTTACTTGGGTGTTTCTGACTCCAATATACAAAGGTGAAAGCTGTGTTGGAAAGGAAGAATAGCCCAAAGAAACTGGGTGGCAAGGCTTGAAGGAGGACTAAGAATATAAATCTATTTTTTCTCAGCTATATTTTGTCTATAATATCCATCGTGTTGGCTGTCAGGGCTTCATATACTCTGTATCTTCCCAAATCCCTACACAGCATGATCTCCAAAGCACCCCAGCCCCACACTCACTCTTTTCCTCCTTCCCTAACTTTCATCTTTACAGCGTGCCTGAAAGGAATGTAATTTGATCAAAATAATTCTCTCTAAAGGCTCGGTGATGAATACAGCTCAAGAGGTTTTGAAAGAAGAGGCTGCATTACCCTAATCACATCTCATTATGACAAATTTTGGTCACTTAATAACACCAGATCCTAGGGCAGGGGCAGGGAGTAAGGCACAGATTTTCTAGCTGTTGGCTGGAGAGGCTGGGCTGGCTTGAGCCCTGTCTTCTCATTCAGCCTTTTGCCTCAGAAGCCCTTTCCAGCCCTAGGTCCCAAGCCTTCTAATTGAAGGCAAGCCTCCAAACTCTGAAGAGGAGGTATATTTCTTCACCTCCTTTGTGTATGTAAGGGCACTCTGTGATTTGGAGACACTATACCATGCTGTATTTCCCACCGGTGCACTATGATTAGTAGCTCCCTCTATAGGATATTCTGGACAGACCGAGCCCAATATTTCACCATCTGTGATAGTCTTTAGGAATCCCCACCCCCTTTGATAGTTCCCTTGGAGTCTCTCATTCCCTTTTGGATCTGGTCCAAAGGTTCTTTTTAACTATGACTTGAATCCCAGGATTTGTCTCCGTTTCATCTCTCTGGGAGTGGCATGCTGTTAGCCTCTGAGCAGGAGGCTGCAACATAGCACATCTAACACTTCTTCAGTCCTTGACAGCCACACTTGAGACCTGGAGGCAAGAAAAACCAGGCTGTAATAGAGAAGAGCCAATGACCTGTAATGATGAGAATGAAGGATAAATGAATCCTGTGCTCCCCCCATGTCTGTGCATGGGTATATATCAGCTGGGGCCTAATGAGTATATAATTCTCTTCAAACACCCATTGAGCCCCTCCTGGATAGGTGCATGCTTGCACTCTTGCAAATTTATAGTTTACAGAGCATAGATCATGTGCGGAAGCAACCAAAGTTCTGTTGGTAGCAAAATCTGAACCCAGTTCCACTTAAAGATGAAAGAGTGCGGGCACAGGTGTGTGTGTGTGTGTGTGTGTGTGTGTGTGTGTGTGTGTGTGTGTACATGTTAGGTGGAATTTATTGGAAGAATACTAAAAAAACAAACAAACAAACAAAAAACAAAATAAGAATGCTGTAGACATAGGATAGAGCCTCTGAGGTTTCAATAACTGAATTCCAGTAGGGTAAAACATAGTCATTCCAGGCTTGCAAACACAACACAATGGATGTAGGGAAGTGGTTCTCCAGCCAGGGAAAGGGTGAAAATTCAAACAGTTGTAACAGATTTGCCATGATAACAAGAGCAAGAAGCTTACAATAGCCAAGGATAGATGGAAGCTGTAATGTGTAATTAAGAAGAGGGCTCTGTACTAAAAGCTGGAACTAGGATTTGGGACAGGGGGGCGAAATTGACACTGAATTAAATAGGCTAAGACAGACTCCAGCTGAAGATGCCTGAGGAAAAGGAAATGGGATGGATTTCTTCCTCTTCTTGTCCCTGTCTGATACCAATGCTTCCCATTGGCTGAGACGTGCCATTCCCCGAATGTCCAGAAGAGCAGAGTGAAGGCTATGAAAGGAGACCAGCAGAGCTAGGAGTCCTTGCCATCCAGATTCAAGATGATTAGTCTCAGAGCAACTCAGCCCAGTTGTCTGTGATCCCCAACTTGTTCTCTTCAAAGTTCAAGTTAGCTGGGCCCGGTGGTGCACGCCTGTGATCCTAGCATTGGGGAGGCAGAGACAGGCAGATCTATGTGACTATAAGACCAAGTTGGTCTACAAAGCAAGTCCAGGATAGCTAAGGCTACATTGAGAAACCCTGTCTCAAAAACAAACAAGAAAGAAAGAAAGAAAGAAAGAAAGAAAGAAAGAAAGAGGAAGGAATGAAGGAACAAAGAAAGAAATAGAAAGGAAGGAAGGAAAATAGGAAGGAAGCAAGGAAGGAAGGAAGGAAGGAAGGAAGGTGATAGTCATAGCTTGATCCAGGTGATCTCTTTGGATGTCTGGCTATGACTGGGCACATAGTTTATTATGATCAGAAGTCTCACTAACTGGAGTTTGGGTTTAAATCATAGATGTGTCTCTCATTGCCTCAGCGATCTTGGAAAGAATATTTGACTCCAGAGTTGTTCTCTTAATGAATTAGATAGCTCTGTTCTCTTCACAGTTCTACAGTACGGCAAGACCAACCCCTCCCTTACCCCACGCCATCCCCACATTTACTGACATCAAGCTGGTCGGACATGCTTACTTTCAGCAATGCTGTGGCTTCTCTGTGTATGCATGACCTAGTTCCTGGTGTGTTCCTGCCAGGGCCATCACATTTCCCCCACCACATAAATAAGCCTGCTGTAATACAAGAGTGCAGAATGACCAGCATGACACAGAAAGCTAGGATTAAATTTTAATCCGCGAATCTCCATGTGGGGCTGGGGTGGTGGCGCAATACTCATTCATTTGAAGGGGAAGTATTTCCCTCCTTCTGTGCAGGAAGCAGAGCCATGCAAACACTGTATCAACAGATATGGAGTGTATACAGACATCACGGTTTGGGCAGGTGGAGTGGTTAGGAAAATAATGGTCAGTTTCTTAAGCAGCCATAGAGAAATGCCCATACTCCCTTTGGAAAGCTGGTGTTCATCCATAGGAAGTCCTCCCATTTTAGTGGAAAGAGGTTGGAAGAGACTTGGATGCTATAGACCCTGGTCTAAGGCATAGGTGGAAAGGGATTGGTATGGGCTTTACTATCAGACTTGCTTCCATTCTTCACCATATGCCCATGTGGTGAATGTGTTTTCTCTTTCTGTGTCCCAGCTTCTTTAACTGATTTTCCATTGCCTCAATTTACATATAATCTCTTAGCTACATCCTTAGCTTTGAATCCCTTTGGATTAATGCTTTTATTCATTTATTTATTAAGTCATTTAGCTATTTATCAAACACATGTCACATGCATACTGTACTAGATGTGTAAAACTGTAACAAGTGATCTGATGCAATGCAAATGTATTATCCTACCATTTTGGAGGTAGAAAGTCTGAAATCAAGATGTAAATAGGAATCTGCTTCCTCTCCCTGGTCTCCGTGCAGACTCTATGCCATTATGTAAAAAGGACTTGAATACCTACAGATTTTGCTCTTTGTGGGGTTTCCTGGAATCAATTCTTCTTGAATACTGAGGAATCCTAGTTTGTGGATATGTCTTTGCATGGCTGTCTTTCCAGTGTGCCCATCTCTTCCAATGGAATTATCCTGCCTATAAGTATTTCTTCACATTTCCATTGTTTGATAAAATCACCATTCATTCATTATCTTAGGACTCATCTTTAATCCATGATTATCACATCTTAACATGATTACACTTTCCAAGCCACCATTTCCAAATACATCCTTATTCACAGATATGTGTTAAGGATATCAATATACCTTGGTAGGTGATACAACTCAACCCACAGCACCTACTGTCCTATAGTCAGCATTGCTGTCCCGTTACTGGTGTTGCCTGCATGAGTTCACTTCTGCAAGGAACCTTCAAACCATGAAGAGGGAGAAAAACAATTTTTTGCTAATACCTGGCCTCCAGATTTAGAACTTCTGGCTTTCTTTTGCCTCTAGAGTTAAATTTTCCCATTAAAAAATATTTTTTAATCAGCACAACGTGTATATGTCTAATCTCCAGGGAATAGGAGTTTAGCTCAGTACCATATCTGTGCAAACATCTGCCAGGATGAGGCTGAGCTGCTAGCTCAGGATTTAATAATAAAAAATGGGAAAGAAAATTAAATTAGAGAGAACAAGAATAGTCACCCGTCTCAGGTTCTCCTGGAAAAAAATTCAATCATTTTCCAGGGAATCCTTACTCTTCACAGTTCTAACACTCAACTCAATTTTCTCTCTGGAAACTAGTAGATTCAAGCCCCTTCCTGAGGAAAAAAAATTGTTAAGTTCATGCTGGAAAACACTCAAGAGCCCATAGGGAACAATTTAGCCTTGCTGGACGTCAGGTCTGTGTCACAAGTATTCTGCCTTGCCCCGTGGTAAAGAAACAGCCAGAAATAATACACAATGGTTGTATTCCAGGAAAACTTTATTTAGAAAAGCAGGCGGCATTGCGGCCTTGGCAGGAAGCCCTAGTTTACCTGGCTTATGAACATGGCATCACAAAGGATCCCAAGGAAGTGAGTCAGAACTAGAAAAGGTCTTGATCGTACCCCAGTAGCCTCAGTAAGAGATGCTTGGATCGTTCTTGCAGAGCCAGTGCCACTTGCTTACACCTCATGGTACTGTCCCCTTTCTGTATACAGCTTATCTCATACATTTATGGAGAGGTTTTGGGGGGCTTTACTCTGGACCACATACAGTCACCCAAGCTATCTAACAATCTCTTGAATGTTCCATCTCTCATGACATCTCTACTCTTTACGTTCTTCCAATTAAGTTTTGACCAACATTATTTTAATTCCTTCCCTCTTAGGCTGATTTCATCCTTGTGAGATGTCAGTTTTAAACATATAATCCAAAGAGAAAGGGCAGGTACTACCAGAGAAAGTTACCTGGGGTGGAGTAAAGGGTTGGTAGGCTTCAGGGAGTCATGTCCTTGCCCATGAGACAGGATAACAATGCTGACTGAGTTTATGCAGGTGCAATGAGAAAACAAGGAAATCCATTTCATTTTATTGGGTCTGGACCACAAAGGTCCCTTGGTAAATAATTAGGGACATAGCTTGACACTACAAGGGATTAGTCATGGCTGGTAAACAAGGATGTGACTTCTAAGAGGTGCCTGGCCAGTAAGTTAGTGCAGAGTTCGGAGGAGTCCAGCCTGCTGCATAGAGACAGTTTAAAGATTCAGGAAACATTCTCCTGTACTTCTCTCACCTACAGTCCCAATAGGATGTCCTCACATCTATCCCAATCTCCTGGTAAGTGAAGACTTTCATGGGACATACCTCTTGGGCTAGTGTCCAATTATAAGTGAGTATATACCACGTGAGTCTTGCTACTTCTGGGTTAACTCACTCAGTAGGATCATTTCTAGTTCCATTCATTTGCCCACAAATTTCGGGCTTTCCTTGTTTTTGATAGCTGAGTAATATTCCATAGTGTAAATGTACCACAGTTTCTTTATCCATTCTTTGGCTGAGGGGCACTTAGGCTGTTTCCAGGTTCTGGCTATTATGAATAAGGCTGCTATGAACATGGTTGAGCATATGTCTTTTTTATGCGGTGGAGCATTTTCTGGGTATATTCCAAGGAGTGGAATAGCTGGGTCTTGAGGAAGCCCTATTCCCAGTTTTCTGAGAAAGTGCCAGATTGATTTCCAAAGTGGCTGTACAAGTTTGCATTCCCACCAGCAATAAAGGAGTGTTCCTCTTTCTCCACATCCTCACTAACATGTGCTGTCACTTGAGTTTTTGATCTTAGCCATTCTGATGGGTGTAAGATGGAGTCTCAGAGTCATTTTGATTTGCATTTCTCTGATGACTAGACGTTGAGCATTTCTTTAAGTCTTTCTCAGCCATTCGATTTTCCTCTGTTGAGAATTCTGTTTAGTTCTGAGCCCCATTTCTTAATTGGGTTATTTGGTTTGGTGGTGTTTAATTTCTTGAGTTCTTTATATATTTTAGATATTAGACCTTTGTCAGATGTAGGGTTGGTGAAGATCTTTTCCCAGTCTTTGGATCCTAGAAACCTACAAGAAGAATATCATGACAGGCATATCTGGGCCCAGGGGTTCTGTTCAAACTACTTCACCAACCAAGGACAGTACATGCAGTAAACATTGAACCCCTACTCAGATCTAGCCAATGGACAGGACATTCCCCATAGTTGAGTGGAGAGTGGGGACTGACTCTGACCTGAACTCTGGTGCCCCATATTTGACCACTTCCCTTTGGTGAGGAGGCCTGGTGGCACTCAGAGGAAGAATAAGCAGGCTACCAAGATGAGACTTGATAGCCTATGATCATATAGTGGGGGAGGAGGTCCCCCCTCAGTCACAGACATAGGAATAGCATGAAAGCAGGAGGGAGAAATGGAAAGATACAAGTGAGGGGAAAACAATTGAGATGCAATCTGAATACATTAATTAAATAAATTATTTTTAAAAAATTAAAAAATGAATCAGGAAACAATTTTGCAAGGACAGTTTGCAAAATTGATTGGCTTAAGAGTTTGCTCCTGGGAGTGCTACTGTTGAGAAGTTGTAGAACCTCAAAGATGAGGTTTAGAGGGATGTCATTGGAGAAGTGTTCTCAGGGGCAATGGGGCACTAGACCATTGCTATTCTTCTCTCCTTTTGTTCATGAGGTGAGTGTTTTAGATACGCAGCTCACTCCCAGCCATGATGAGAACTGCTACCTTGCCAAAGGCCTAGGAACACCAAGACAAGCCAACTGATTGTGGACAAGGACCTCTGAATTATCAAACGAATATAGTTCTCTCATATGAGGCTCTCAGTTGTGTTGTAGTGCTGGAGAGGTGGCTAGCCTGGCAGGAGTTAATCCAGGGATGAATGGAGCTTATCTGGATCTGAGCCCATGTGTTTCTCCGTGATCATCACACGGGGCAGCAAGAAACAGTGCAGAGGCTGAGCCGGGCTCTGAAGCCATGTGACCAACCATATTGTGCTCTTCTTCCTGGGAAGGCTTGGCATTCATTGTGACATCTCAATTGCACATATTCTGATTCTTATGAATTCTATTTGTAAGATGTGCTTGACTAGAAAGATGGCTGGCTTGGGGGCAAGGAAAGGCCATGGATTTCTCTTGTACTGCTTTCTTCTTTATCCACATATTTTAAGAGAGTTAAACTTACTTTGCTTAAATGAAAATATCAAAACTCACACTGGGGAGAAAGCATGGTTATTAAAGCGTTTTCTTCAGTGCAAAATAGAAGACCCAAGTTTGAATTCCGTAACCCACATTACAAAGCTGGACATTGAGGCATATGCTTATAATCCCAGTGCTGAGGAAGCAAAGCCAGGCACATCTCTAGGGGCTCATTAGCCAGCCAGCTTGGACTACTTGGTGAGGCACAGACAAGCATAAGACTGTGTAAAACCAAACCCAAAATGCTGAACAAAACAAGAAGGTACCTGTGGAGTGACACTGAAGATTGACCTGTGACCTCCAGATATCTGCACAAACACATACACCTGCACTTGCACACAGATGTTCAACACACACACACACACACACACACACACACACACACACACATCCTTCTCTTCAAGCCTAAGACACTGAGTACAGTTTAGATGATGGGGTACCCTTCTTTCTCTAAGAGACTTGATTTAAAAGGTATGCACTACTCTACCATAGATGATACGTTCTTTCAGGAAATTTAAGTCTTTATCAAGGATACACCCTAGAGCTTGCTTCCAGCTCTCTACATTGCCCATAGTGCCAATAACTAAGGCTCCATTGAACCACAACCCTCATGAGGCATTGGCTCCTTTCACCAAAGACTATACCTACTACAGAGCCTTTGTGGCCCTGGTCCCCTATCAAAGCTTGGAGCATGCTATGTTACCTCATAGTACTATGTTATGTGTAGCAATGCTCTAATAAGAACCCTAAAACCCCCTAAGTCCCCAGCCCACCAGGAACTATGCTTCCATATTTCTGGAGGGAGGTTCAGGATGAAGCAATGGGTGTACTTTGTAGATGATTCTAAGAGTGGCCCTGGACACTGAACGTTGTCCTGGTTGAGGCTGTGATAGGAGCTGCTTCCTCCATTCCTAAGTCCCCAGGACAGTTTAGGCTTCTCTATTCTCAGAAGTACATGTGTCTCATCAATGTCTTAGCATGCCAGTGTCTGTTCATGTTGTACAGTACATCTGATATGTATTACAAGGTATTAAAAAAAAAAACCAAAGCTCTGGCGCATGTCCAGGGAGTCCTGACTTCTCTGACAATATTACAAAAGAGAGAAGGAAAGCTGACGCAGTCCTGGCCTTTGAGTCTACACTGTTCATTCTGCACCATTGTGAACTGTCTGTCAACTATTCTTACTAGGATAACAGTATACACCCTTACCATGCCACTGGCTACATTATTGTGCTCTGAGATGTTTCCATATGCTTCACTTAAACTACAGGGCTGCCATGTGGCTGAGCTTAAAGTAGTCTAGAGCTGTCCTATAGGCTTTATCTGAACTCTCCAGGAAGCAAGCACAGTAGTAAACTAAGGATGCTAGGCTGAGGGCTATTCACAGCCAATCACAAGTCCCAGGCTCTTTAGAAATGTTCATCTGTCCACCCCATCCCCCAGTCTCATGGTTTTGGATTACTTGTGAATTGCTCTATTAGCTGCTATGTGGGCCTGCTGCTGTAGTTTAAGTAGAGCATGCAGAAGCACCTCAGAGAACAATATGGAGCCAGTGACATGGTAAGTCACTGGTATTTTAGTGAGAAAAGATGACAGACAGTTCACAATATTTATTGGCACAAAGGTAATTTTAGAAACTTTCATTTTTTCCCCCCATGATAGTTTTCATCTCCCCAGGCCAAGGGCCCCTTGCTGAGCTTGAGATAGCAAAGTATACCACCCTCTTGGCTTAGAGCATGCATTTCAAATCTTTATTTAATTTATTGCTGTAGCAGGAATTTGATAGCTAATTAATCTGTAACTATAAGACTTTAGGAAGGATGTGTTCATTCAACTGGTGCCCTCAGTATGCCAGTGTCACAAGCAACCAGGGACCTGAGAAAGTGACCAGTAATACCAGGTGACCAGGTGTCCATAAGAAGCTAAAGGGTCCATGACAACTGACTTCTCTTAGGTGGCTTCTTTTGTAGGCACCCCATTCTGGCTGCAGTGAGCTCCTTCCTCTTTTCATAAGATGTAGGTTGTTACGATGATAAAATGAGAAAACAGGAGATTGGCAGAAATGACCAAAATAAATTGTTTTCTACACCACTCCTTCATAGGAGGAGAGTCACATCTCACCATGAGCAAAATGTTCAACAGAGACAAAGGATAGCTCCTGAAGAGTGGGGAGGGTTTGCTTGCTTTTATCTTCCTGTGGTCATTCTGGTGAGTTCTAGAGTCCTGGTATGGCATTCTTCACAATTACAGGCTAATTAACTCTTGCAGTGCCTTACCCTTCATAGTTATCCTGTTGGAACCTAAGCAGGGAAGAGGCTCATGGAGAAGTGGTGAGTTACCCAAGGTGTGTGGTCAGGGAGACTCGGTGCCAAGGCTGCTCTCCTTGCCTTGGGTTTCACTGGCGTTCTGCTGACCATCAGGCAATCTGTTGACAACAGGGCTATAACTAGGGCTGAGCCCACTCACCTCAGCCTCTGTCTCCTCCCAGTATTGTAGCAGCCACCATCCAGTACCTCCTTTAGAACCCAGAGGCTCACTGGTGTCAAATGAGGAAGCGCTAGCACTCTGCCAGTTCCCTGTGGATGCAGAGATGGCTCACTTTTATGTCAAGTTACACTTCTGGGGGACATGGTCTCTGAAAGACTATGTTTTGAGCCTTCTAGAGAATATGAATGGGATGGGAAGAAGTTGCTGAGGTGACAAACCCCAAGCAACACATGGTGGTAGGACCGCAGAAAGCTGCGATTGTGGCAGTCCCGTAGAGCTGACATGGCCATCACTCCACTGAACTCCCAATGGGCACAAGCCTGCAAAGAAGAGAAGGTGGAATAGGGGGTGGGTTAAAAAATGCATTAGGCCCAGAGACTAGAGCATGGCTAGCCATCATGGCAAGAAAGCACCCTGTTTTTTTTATTCATCACAGGCACCACAATCCTGGCCTTTCTGTCTGCACTTGCCACTTCATGCTGGACAGTGTGATCACTGGACACTCTGCAGTGGCCTCCTTGTCTTTTTGTACATTCCTTCCCTATGGACTGGCCTCTGGCCTTACACCCACATCCTGTAAACCCTCAGCTTCTGTTGCCTTCACAACCTATGGCCAGGGACGTGAGCATTCCGTTGTTTCGCCTTTCCCACTCTTCTCTGTTCAACCAGCAAGCCTGGAAGCTTATGCATGGAAGAGGCCTATGTGGCTGCCATTTCATGTCCCTGCCTCATCACACATGTCATTTTGGCTTGCCTCACCTGAGCCACTCCTGGTCATTTCCTCCTATATTCTCAACTACCTTTCAGGCCCATGACCCTTCTTTTTCCCTGTGTAAATCATTGAGCCTCTGTGGGTTATGAGCTTTTCCAGGCTTTGTTGTGATAGCTGTTGATGAAGTGGAAGAACTCTGTGCTCATAAAGTTTAAGTCTCACAGAATGGGGAAAAGTAGGCAACAAAGAAACTTGTAAATATGGCACATGAGAATGACAAAAGGATTAGGCCGAGGGACACACACACATATACAAGCACACATGCATATATATATATATATATATATATATATTATATATATATATATATATACACACACATATATTCATAGAGACACAGATGTGCATGCATTCACATGCACACAAGAGAGAGAGAGAGAGAGAGAGAGAGAGAGAGAGAGAGAGAGAGAGAAAGACAGAGAGAGAGAGACAGAGAGAGAGACAGAGAGAGAGACAGAGAGAGAGAGAGTTCTAATGTTCTAATGTATATTATTGTTGCTGTGCTAAAACACCATGACCAAACTTAGTTTTGGAAAAAGAATATTTCTTACAACTTACATATTAGAGTCCATAATAGAGGAAATCCAGAACAGGAACTCAAGGCAGGAACCTTAAGGCAGGAACTGAAGCAGAGGTCACAAAGGAACACCATTTACTTCCTCATTCATCTACCTTTCTTATATTACCCACTCAAGCCCACCTGGCCAGGTATGGCACTTAATAACCAAGAAAATGCTTTACAAATGTATCCATAAGCCAATCTGAGGGAGGAAATCTCTCAATTGAGATTCACTATTCCTTGGTTTAGCTAAGTACTCCTAGGTTTGTGTCAAGTTAACAAAAACCATTACACACACACACACACACACACACACACACACACACACACATACACATATTACCAACTACCACTTTCCAGGTATTCCAGGATGCTTTTCAGGAAGTAGATATAGTTCAGATAGAGAAGTCGTCACATAAAATGTTTCAGTTTCACCACTTCCATACAGCAAAAGAATAGAGATTCATTGCTCTCTCAGACAATAGTGCAGTGCCAAGAGCCAGGTGTCCTAAGCAAGCCACTGCCCTCAGGCCTGGCCGCCATCTTGGGCTTTGAGGTAGTCATTCTCTTCTCATCAATGTGCACACATCCTTCAGTAACAGCCTCAAGAGAGCTTGTCCTGGTTGAGATGTAATATGGTGCCAACCAAAAGGGAGAAATGCGCCCTAGGTTACTTCTTCACATGTGGAGTTTAGGTGGACACTTTGCTCTGAGATCATCCAGAGCTGTGACTTTCTCTGCACTCACAGACATGGTACCCCACTAAGGTCAGGGCACCTCTGTCTCCTTGCAGAAACATACCCCACTTCAGGCCAAGAACCCCACAGGCACAATTACCTGAGCATGGCCAGAGAGCACAAGACAGGCTCGAGAAATGTATCAAATCACATAACCTGGAAGGAAGCCCAGAAGCCAGAGTTGTGCAGCCCTCACTTAACAGCACCGGGAAGCTTGAACGACCACCACTTCTTAGCAGACCTTGGCACACTGGTGACCGGGAGCACTCCAAAGACAGAGACACTGGCATCACAGCATAGAAAAGTAACATCCATCCTTCATCCACAACAGCGTCCTGTTTTCATTGGACCCCCATCTGTTCACAGCAGCCACCCTTGTGATAACTTTACTGTCACATGGCAAACAAAAATCACTTATAGCTCTCAAGGTACCAAAGTTTAGCTTAAGGTAAACTTTTCCAAATATTTTCCAGCATCCTCTGATCCACCTGATGCTCCTGTGTACTTTGCAGCATTTCTTTGTAGGGAACGCTGTGACAAAGTTTTTGTTTTGTTTTGTTTGTTTGTTTTGTTTTTTTTGTTTGTTTGTTTTTTGGTTTTTTGAGGCAGGCCATCCTGAAACTTACTATGTACACCAGGCTGGCCACGGACTCAGTTGTCTGCCTGCCCTGCCAAGTACTGGGATTAAAGGTGTGTATCTCAAGGCCCAGCTTGTTCTCTTCTTGAGGCAACAATTTACCCCAAATTATTTATTTAAGAACAGAAGTTTAGAAAATACTTCTTCCATGCTCCATAAAACTTTATCTGATTTGACATTTAGCTATTTGAAAATCTTAATGGATTTCCTATGTTTGTTTGTTTTAGCTAGTCTTGCTACCCAGCCCTACTGGCTTTGGGCCACATCTCTCTTTCCTTAGCAAGCCTGTACTGGGGTTACAGGGACACCCAGAAAGTTTTTTTTAAAAAAAAGATTTATCTACTAGTAAGTAAACAACTAACCTTCATGAGAAAATCAGAAGACTAACCCCTTGGAATTCCATGAGTTGACCACATTTCTAGTCTTGGTCCCATGTTGGCACTTTCTTTTAGGTGACAGAAGTACAGGGTGGATCCTTCGTTGTGTCCTGGTATTTGAGCATTTTTTGGAGGGGGGAGAATGACTGAACAGGTGGCCCACATCCATCACTTCAGCCATGGCACAGCTCTTGATATGGAAACAGGTGCCCATCATCAACACCCAAGCCTAGTGCGAGCTGACAGCCGCTGCCCTGCGGAAAGGGCTGAGACTCTAAGACTTGGAGTCTAAGTGCATTGATCATAAAGAAAGGGCAAGAGGAAGTGTTTCAGCCTCCTCTCCCTATTTGTCCTTGTCTTGAAAGGAGGGGGACACTTCCACCATTAATACATACAATCTGACCACTTCTCCCTCTTCCTCGCTGCTCATCTGACCCTTCGAGGCTGCCTGTGCACCAGGTAGGCTTCCTGAAGAGCCAATTAATGTGATGCTGTGTAGTTTCAGATAGTATTCACAGGGCCTGGGATCTCTCTATACAGTGAGGTATAAAATGCACATGATGAGGCAGTCCACCGCTTGATTTGAGCATTGCATTTAATTACTGTAGTTGGGTGTGTTTTATCAGATGAACCACATTCATTTAATGTGAGTATTGGAAGCTGCTCTAGCTCACAGGGGAAGGCATTGTGCACTGCAGGGACCCTTTGCAGGATTGCCTTAGGTGATCAGTGCCGTGTGGATCTGGTTCTGCAGGCACCATGGGAACAGACAGCTCATGAGGGCAGGGGTCATGCCATTCTCTACCTGGGCTGCTTTATGACTTTGACATCTATCTTTCTGCCCTGTGTTGCCCTTAGAGACTTCTCAGGCCTTTGATGCACCCTGCTGCGTCCATATTTCCCCATGAAGCCCCTCCCCCACGTACATCCAATCTGTGGCAGCTTGTTAGCTTTCTGAGAAAAATCAACTTCAGAATCAAAGGTTGATTTTGGTTCACGGTGGCGGAAGTGTCAGTCCATGGCTGCTTGCCTCCATTTTGCCTTGATGGGTGGCAAGGCACAGCATCATGGTGAAGGAGGCATGGTAGGATGGGGTGCTCATCCCTTGGTAGTTCAGTAAGAAAGACAGGGGCCGGCAGGCAGGCAGGCAGGCAGGCAGGCAGGGACTAAAACAAGATACACTTGCCAAAGACTTATTCCCTATAAACGGGTCTTACCTTTTTAGGGTCCATCACTTTTTCACTGGCTGAACTGATGAACCCATTCATGAGACCACACACTGACGGCTTCATTAAGAGACTGTGAGAATTGTACAGGAATGATTCTAGTTGAAAGAAAGAGTGAAGCATATACCACTCAGCTACCACTCAGGCTTTAAGTTAGCCCACCCCAACATCTATCCCATTTTTGAACTGCTGGAATGCACAGAGGTGCTGGCCCTGCAGGATGAACGCAGTAAGAACTCCATGACACAGGTCAGCAACAGGCTACGTGAGAGGAGTCCCAGAGAGGGTCCAGTATTGATAGTGTAGTAGAAGACAGAGGTCTCAAAACAGACCAATGTCTCACTGCAATGAACATTTGCAAGTAAAGCTGTTTGGGCAAAAGGCTATATATACTGTGGGACACACCAACAGCTTACACAGTGAGATTTTTATTTTTTATTTTTCGTTCTTCTATGGGGGAGGTTACAAGGGCAGAGGGCAGATATGGTGTGATGGAAAGATGAGTGAGCTTAGGATGCGTGATGTGAAATTCACAAAGAATCAAGAAAACATTTCTAAAAAACCCACCAAAACAAAATTTCCAAAGCAGAATATGGTGTGTAGTTCATCCATCCTGGCTCTTACTCTCTGTCTGCTTCTATCCTGCAGTGTTCTCTGAGCTCTGAGGGGACGCATTTAAGTCTGAGTGTTCAAGTCTCTCACTCTTAGTATAAGGTCTGGCTGTGGGCCTCTCTATTTATTTCCACTGCAGGGGGAAGCTGCTCTGATGATGGCTGAGCAAGGCACTGATCTATGAGTATAGCAGAATGTCATTAGACGTCATTTTGGGGGCACTCAAGCAGTGTTCGATATGTGTTCCATTTTCTAGAGTAAGCCTTGAGTCAAATCAGATATGGGTTACTTATTCTCACAAGGTTTATGCCATCATTGTATTAGCATCGTTTGTGGGCAGAACATTATGGCAGACCAAAGCATTTTTGGCTGTGTTCCTGTTCCTGTTTCTCTTTGGGCGGTTTGTCGAATCTTCCTGTACCAAAGATGCTAGAACCTAGGGATGAAGGCTCTATGTAGGCACCAGCTCTACTTTTCCATGTTCAGTGCGTTGTGAAGGTGTTGTCCTCAGCAATGGGGCCTTGCTGTCAGTTTGTGGAGAGCAACCTGTAGTCTTGGTAACAGCATGGGTTGTTTGGGGGTCTCCATGGGATCTCTTTAGCTAACAATTCAATTAGATGTACTCCAGTACTTGGAGATTTGTTTCGTGATGAGAGATGTCCAATGGGGCTCTGTCTCTTTCATTACTTGGAGATTTTATTTAGATTGCCTTCATTTATGCACATATTTTTAGGAAACTTCTACTGTTACAGGTTTCCATATTACCTCTCAGTGACCCCTGTCTCTTCCATATTCCCTTCCTTGACTCCACCCCCTCCCCACTAGCTTCCCCTCCCCAATTCCAGTCCCACCCCCAAACCATCCATAACTATTCAATATCCCTTTCCTAACAAGATCCACCTGTCCTTCCTATTTCCTTAATAAAGAAACTTTTAACATGTCAGTTTAGGTAATAAACTCCAGTCTGGCCTTGCTCTTTGAGACTGGAAGTCAGTGCATCTCCCTGAACTTCAAGCTACAGAAGTAATGTGTGCTTTGAACAGATGTCTGGCTGACCTAATCCAGGAGGACAGTTAACATTCAGGTGTCAGCTTCCTCTCAATCACAACCTCACTGTTGGCACTGGCCAGAGTGCCTGCTCTCTAGTGCCACCTACTGGACCTTGTCTAAATCACTATAAATGCCAATGGCTCTGCAAAGCAGTGAAGAGAAAAACAAAATTCCATACATCAAGGACTCATGGGAACCTGTAAGATGAGTCTTCTCTTTTGTTTCAAGGGGATGAATATTTGATACCTTGTACACACACACACACACACACACACACACACACACACACACACACACACACACACACAAGGCATGGTGTCATATTGGCCAAAATGTTCGGTCTGAGCTTTAAAAAAAAACTTCTCAGGCAAGATACCTAGTTTTTGGGATTCATCTTTTTCATCTTTACAATGAGATGTAAAACCCACCTCAATGGCTGTTTTAACTTTAGCTATTATTATGGTGATTCTTATTTATTCTTCTTCAACATGAGGGCAAGAGCAGTTTTGGTTCTGGACTACAACTCGAAATGTTGTATTCCTTTAGCCCTACCTACGCTCTCATACATATGTGTGTATGCATGTGTATATACACATCATTGACATGCTTTCCATGAGCTTTGGGGAGCTGGGAAGACAGAAAGATTGCAGAAAGGCATTCTGGTGTATGTGGAGCCAGGTGAGGAGGAATACAGCCAGGAGAAACAGCTGGGGTTCAAAGGTGGCCACCTGCCTCCATCCTAGCAACAGAGTCCACTAAACACACCGTGTGTCCATCTCTTTAAGGGGTATTTACTTCATCCCTAACCAACACTGGTGGATAGTGGCAACTGTCCTCCTGACTTTGCACTTACCTTGCAAAGAAATCCTTACAAGAATGATGTTTGTTCTCTCCAGTGATAGCTAAAGGATATGAGCCACTGCCTGGTGGCCCTCAGTCAGCCATAGCTCCAACCTCCTGTCACTAATACCACTCAAGTAGTCTTTCCCTCCAAGTCCACAGCTACCATGAGACTGGTTATAACAGATGACGATGCTAGTCTGCTTCCAGGCAGCAGAAGCTCTGCTGACCCTGCACACTTTCTGGTCTTCCTCACAATTGCATATCCTAGCCCCTCTGCTACCAGAGGGAAGACTAGTCTGACTGACATCCAGTAGAGTTGACCTCAGCCGATATCTACTGAATGAATGAGTGACTATTAGTCACTAGAAAACTTGCTGAGTGTAGATTGATAACAAAGATGGGTTACCTCCTTGTTCACTATTCAAGTCAACATTTTTTGACACAAAGACCAGAACTGGAATTCTACGAACAACAAGAAAATTTAACACCTTTGATTGTGTATAAAATTCACAGTCTCATTTTCATTCTTGATATCTTGATGTAATTGATCACTGAATTCTATGCACTTAAAAGTCATGCTGTGCTTTTTTATTTGCATTCTTATGTTCTTAGGATTATAGCTTATGAGAACAATGCCCTCAGGATATTTTCTCAAGGTCTCTGTCCCCGCCCTGTTATTTTTTTCTTTATTAGCATTTTCTTGGTTTCATTTCTGTTACTACAATAAATTATTTCAACAAAGAGCAACATTTGGGGGAACAGTTTATTTGGGCTTACAATTCTGGGTTATAGACCATTTTTGCAAAGAAGTCAACGTAGTGCTTTGAAGCACCAATCCCTATTACACCCACAGCCAAGAACAGAAGGAAATAGTGCATAGCACTCAGCTAACTTCCTCAACTCTTACACAGTTCTAGTCCCAACCTAGGGAATGGTGCCGCCCATTCTCAGGCTGGGCCTTTCCATGTCTACTAAAGCCATCAAGACTATCCACACAGACATCTGATCAGACTGACCTCGTCTAAAAACCTTCACTGAGGCTCTTCCCTGATGGTTCTAGGTTGTGTCAAGTTGACAATTAAAATGAACCATCACAAGCAGTTATCTGCGAGCCCACTGTGCTTCAGGCCCTGTGAGCGGCTCTAGCTAAACATGTTTTTCTCCTTCTGTTCTCTTGATGTCGGTGCAGTTTGGTGTGCAGTTTCTCCTCCTAGCCATGTAAAGGCACCTGGAAAAGGACAGCATAGACTTCCTTCTTGCAATCCTGACAACTCATCCCTTCCCTCTCAATTAGACTTCTCAACTGCATTTGCTATCCCTTCCTTCCAGACTTCCGTTTCTTTACCTGTCACACAATAGCCTTCATACCTTTCTTTCTGGAACATTGTAACAACATCTGATGAGATCTACATTTGAATATTTCCTCTGGATCATAAATTCAATGTGTCCGAAGCTAACGTCATAATGAGGTTCAGTAAAGGACAGTACTTTTCTCATAGCGCACTCAGATTGGTGAGAGATACAGATGTGTATGCCCTCAGGATATTTTGGGGTTAAGGTGACATCACTATTCCACAGCTAAGTGGGCAATGCAATAATCTAGATGTCGATCAGGGCCTCAAAGTGGAGGAGAGAGCTATGGAAGTGGGAGAGTTGAGAAAGGAGTTATGGCTGAGTGGTTGGTGGGAGGCAGTGTGAGGAAAGGATGCTGCCAACCGACAGCACTGCTAATAGAATGACCTTTAAGCTAGTATATACACCAGCATGAAGTTTATCCAGACAGGGTGCCCGCCTTCAAACCCACAGCCTTTAACCCTTGGGAGTCACAAAGTGGAAAATAATATGGTCATTGAGAATGGCATTAACAGGACCCTGGTCAAGCCTTCTGTAAAATGGACCAGACAAGCTGGGTCATAGAGAGAGCTTAAACTTTTTGATTCAGAGAGAAAAGCACTTCAGTATTCAAGTCCATGGTGACCACCTCTTTCTAAAAGAGATAAAGTTCATATACAGACATCCACACAGCTGGGAGCTGTGGTCCTCCAAGTAATGAGGTCAAACAATGACATTGATTAAAGAAACAATCTGGCATGGTGACTGTTGTGCTTAAAAGGAAAAAGCAATACAAGCATTAGGATAGTGTCACCCAAAAGTGTTCCACTCAGAATGCCCCCATCCCCCCATCCCATTTTATAGTCTTAGTCTCATATGACCCCTAGTGAGATTTTCATTTGTTTGTTTTGGGTTTTCTTTTTGTTTTTGTGTTTTGGATAGGATTTCTCTGTGTAGCCTTGGCTGTTCTGGACTCACTTTATAGACCAAGCTGGCCTCAAACTCACAGAGATCTGCCTGCCTCTGCCTGCCTCTGCCTCCACAAAGGCTGAGATTATAGGCGTGGGCCACCACATCCTGCCTTAGTGAGCTGGTTAAATGTAGGCATTCTGAGTTCTTATTGGGAGAGAAAAAAGGAGAAAAAGAGACAGAGAGGGAAAAGAAGAAGGGAAACAGGGAAAGAGGGAGAGAGACAGGGAGAAGGAGGAAGGGAAAAGAAGGAAGTGGGGAGAAAGAGGCGACCATGAAAGGCTAGTGAGTATTTAAACACACAGTAGTGCTTTCTGTTTGGCCTCGCTGGAAAAAACAAAGTAAATTATATTTTCTAAACACCGACTTGCAGGCTATAATTGGAAATGGGCGTGCAGAGTACGGTTCAGCTGCTGTGGCCAAAGAAATCAACCAGAGAAGAGTTGCAGGGGCTGCACCAGTCTTTCATTGCCTGAGGAGCTATAAGGGCAGAAGCAGCTGGCTTTTCACCTGACTTTATCTCTTCCTGCAGGTTCCTTGACATTGCTGGAGCACTGGGTTCTCATTTAGTATGAAGGTAACAGTCCTTCCCATGTATTGTTCAGGGTGAGTGGGATGCTGTTTGGGAGATAGGGTGCAGAATGCCAGCACAAAATAAGTACTTGGTAGATGCTGGTCCTCAACAATATGAGTTCCTTCAACTCTCACCTCCTTTTCCCTCTATATTTCTTTGGTATTTCAAGAAAAGGCCTTAATGAGATGACGTCTTTTACTCATTTGTAATTATATGTGGTTTAGATGGTATCTTTGTTAATTCACTTTCCTTCCACTTACATTAGCTCAAGGAATGCATTGAAAACCGGGAATAAATATGACCCAGCACAAGAGCATAACCCTCATTGAGAGAAATAAAGGCCAATGAGAAATGGCACAATGTGGCTATCTGTCATGACTGAAAGAGACCTCTTTCACCTCATTGGGTGTTGATTCTGTACAAAAGAAGGCAATAATTGTTTTCAAGGTCAGAACATGATGAAGAGACTTGAATCTGTAACTGCTCACTGGACCTGCTGCACACTTGGATGTTCCCCAAGGTCCCTTGCCTCCCACCTGCCTAGACCAGCCTGACCCTTGCCTTCTGGTGTTCTATACAGTCTGTGTGCCATCGCCCAGCTATTTGCAGCCATTCATGTCAAACCATCAGAGCTATGATGTCACGTTGCTGAGAGAAGTGAAGTTGTGATTCTCATCATGAAAACTCTCCCATGACCATCATGAGATACCTGAGAGTTGCCATACCTCACCCCGCCCCTTACTATCTTGACTGAAAATTTTTTTTTTTAAATCAAGATTTCTACAAGAACACATTAAACTAGCACATGCATATGAAAGGGTTTTCCTTCTTGCTGATCTGGATGGTGAGAGTATCTGAAGAAGGCTATATCCAACTACACGTTGTCAATACAGCACAAGAACTTCTCCTTTCTGTGGCTAACCTTTATTTCTAATATTCATACTCTGTCAATCATTCTTTAAACAAATACCAAATCCATTCTTTATCTCAACCATTCTCATAATGCACAAAATGTCTCAGGCACTTTACTAATTAAACATCCAAGAGCACACCCCCCTTCTTATTAATTTCAGTACTACTACCTCTAAAACATGACAGTGATCATTACTAATTGCCCGTCAACATTTTACAATATTGGCTGTCCACTTATCTACTCAGCAATCGTTTTCTCCATGCATATTCATTCTTGTGCCAATTTCACCTTTCTAGAAGAACCAATGGGTAGCTAATTTCTGAGATGTTTTAAAGTCTAAACTAACTTTTATCATTAATGTTAATTTTCTTGTGTATGAAACTCAGGTTTTACACACACACACACTCACACACACACACACGTGGATGCTCATGCACGCACGCATGTGCACACACACATGCACTCTTTCCATCCCACCACACTGTTAAAGGCTTGGAGACACTATCAGCGGTGTGTGGTGCTACAGTATACAGTGTAAGCAGGTTCTTATTCCCAAGAACTATTCCTGCACTTAGAAGTGAGTGTCTCTTTAAACATTATTCCCTGGGAGACTCACATGTTTCACCCTAGTCCTGGCTTAGGCCCTACTGGTCACAAGCTGCCCTCTCAACTAAAAAAACCTCACTGTGCTGATAACTCATTTCCAGTTGACTGGGTCATAGGGCACCTAGATATAGAGCCACATGTAATTTTGGGTATATCTATGGCTGTGATTCTCAACCTGTGGGTGTGACCCCCTCACAGGGGTCACATATCAGATATCCTTCATATCAGATATCTGCATTACAATTCACAACAATAGCAAAATTATAGTTATGAAGTAGCAACAAAATATTTTACGGTTGGGGGGTCACCACAAAATGGGGGACTGTATTAAAGGGTCGCAGCTTTGAGAAGGGTGAGCACTACTGATGGGGATGGCTTTGGATGAAAACAAAACCATCTGAGTTGGTGGACTGAAGCAGAGATCTCTCTCCCTCATGTAGATGTGCTTCATTTGGTCGGTGTATGACCTAAGAGGACAGAACCAGAACATGCTGAGATCAAGTGCACGTTACTCCTGCTGGGTAGCCTTGATCCAGGGCACTGGGCTTTCCGCCTTTGCACATGAACTGTGATCACCACTCTCTCTTGGTCTGCTGGCCCGGGAGAGAGCTAACTGTCTACTTTCCTAGACCAAAATTCCAAGACTTTTCATCTTCCAGAGTCACCCAAGAAAACTCCATATGGCAAGTCAGAAACCAAATTCTTTCTTTCTGTCTTTCTCTGTCTCTCTTTCACTATCTCTTGCAGCTGGTGTTAGCAGTTTTGTGCGTTCTTCATTCTTCTACCTTCCTCTACCCTTTCCCCATCTTTTCACTCCCCTAACTAGATAATGGAGGGAAAAGGATAGAGAAGAAAGGAAAGAAGTCCATAAACAGGGGAGCGTTATTGTTACACTACTTGCTGCTGAGTAGGGGTGTCGAGTTCCTTGGGGCAAGTTTGATCTTCACTATCAGGCAATCTACATTCTTCTAGTTCCTTCTTTGAGCATGACTACTCAACGAACAAGAGCAACCAACCACAACCAACCAACAACCCACCTCACCTCTTGGGGCCCTAGAATTTTTACACCCTCTGAAAAGTTCTCAGAATTCCAAACATCACACAATTGCAAAAACTATATGCAGATGGCAAAAAATCACACCCCTGCCAGAGCAGGAGGCAAATCATGGTCAGCTGCTGGTGACTGAAACATCTCACATCCCCACAGCTGAGCTTTAAAGAAAAGCATATTTTTATAATAGTTCTGTGGTATTTTTTTTAAAGAAGCCAAAATTCTAAAATTCTCATTACACCCCATCCCTTTAACTTTCCTTTATATTCTGCCTCTTAGAATCCTACTGCTCATATCTCCTTTGTTTCTGAGGTAGGCAAACATAAATGTAGCTCCAACATTTTTGCTCTGGTGTTTGTGTCCCATGTACTCCATTCCCTTATGTATATGTGGTAACCTATAACCTCTCTCCAAGCCAGAGAATACCCAAAGGTGATGGGGCATCAGCCATGGTGACATTAAATGTCTATACAGCTCATTTTAGTGTCTTTATTCCCTTAGAATGTATCATTGTTCATGACCTTGACACTAATGCAGCAGTAAAAACATTTTTGAGATAATATAAAAATGTTATGCCTCTATTTTCCTTGTGAGCTTATGATAGTCTGGTGTGCCTCCATGTATATGTGTAGTGTGTACACGTATGTCTTTAATCATTAGAGTCTAGTCTGAGAGCTCCAATCACACCACCTTCCTCCTGGTAGTCTCTGGCTTTGTTCTGAGATTCTAGAAGTTGCATAAGACTCAGTCTTTGAAGAAGTATCTGGAGTGAGAGCCTTAAACAAGGCAAAGCTTCAGGACTTGCAGGGCATGGCCTACTTTGAGCAGGAACACCTTACCCATCCTGGCCATTGTTTAAATTGTATTATACCAGTAAATGTCACAGGGAAAGTTTTCTAAATGAAGAAATGAAACTCCAATTGTAGCTAACAGATCTTGCTGTAAGATGCCTTCCAGCATGGAATGCCTGCCTGCACCTCAGAAGAGAGGGGCCTGGAAACCTCCCTCACCCAGGGATCCTTCCACCAGCCTATGGAATCTGTTCCAGCCCACTCATGGTACAGGATGTGGATCCAAAGATAGTCAGTAATGCTAAAAAAAATAAGGAAGTTACACTTTGGTCTCTTGGTAATGCATTCAATTCTTCTCTGGTATGACTTCTTTATCTGTTGATCTGTGGTGGCAGTAGTCTATTTCTAGGTGTGAGATTAAGAACAATGCCAATTTCAGCCAAGGCTGGTTTTAATATATGAGCACAATACCATCAGCAGCTTTCTGCCTTGAGCCTCAGTGATCATCAGCCTGACCTGTTCCATTACCATGTATTCTGGTTCATTCCTGTTGCTCTGGTAAAAAGCACACTGATAAAAAGACACTTGAAGGAGAAAGAGGTTCAGTTCACCATACAATCCCAGGTTTACAACCCATCATTGTGGGGAAGACAAGGTGAGACTTCAAATAGCTATTCATATTACATACCTATCCAAGAGCAAAACACAGAGTGCTTTACATGTTCCCTTGACTGCTTGCTTGTGCTAGGCTCAATTTCTCTTCTCTTGCAAAGTTCAGAAACCCCTTCTGAGGGAAGAGTGCCACCCACAGTGGCCTGGGTCTTAATTTAACTAAATTATGACAACCAACCACAGATATGCCCAAAGGTCAACCCAATTTGGATAATCCTTTATTGAGACTCTCTTAGGTGACTCTAGATTGTGTCAAGTTGACAAAGTTAACCACCATACTGTGTTCTCCTTCATTCTTTCTTCCTCTCACTTGATGTTTCTGGCTTCATCTTCTTCAAGCCAGTTTTTGATAATGTGCTTCTTTTGCTCAAAATGCACTCCATATTGCCACAGATTGTCACATATTGCCCATGTGACCTTCACTAAAGTGTGATGAAGAGTTTCAAGAGGCCTGGAACAGATGTCCTGAGCAGAGATGCCATGACATACCTTGCAGATGCAAAACAGACACTGAGTTCAGAAATCTCCATAGTTGACTCAGAGCTGCCCATGGTCTGGGTCCCCTTCTAAAAGTAGTCTATTAAATGGGGACATGAGCCAATAGGTGTGTGTGTGTGTGTGTGTGTGTGTGTGTGTGTGTGTGTGTGTGTGTAATTCTCTGTTATTGCAAGAAGAGGACTTCTGTATGGGACCTGGAATTATCCTGGGTGGGATGGAAAACAGACTTTTCACTGTTGTATTGAACAGTCACCAGCCTTAGCCTTGTACTTTAAGTTCACCTCCTAAGCAGCTGATAAACCTACAGAAATGAAGAAATGCTTCCCTGATCTACATTGTTTGAGGGCTTTTAGCCTCTTGGTAAGAAGATTTAAAGATTGTTTCTATGTCCTCTTCCTCACAAACTTTACTGGAGTTGGGGCACTGCTTTATCACCAGTGACACAATTAATAATTACTTGCTGTGCAGAGAGTGATGAAGTTTAGTTTTTACTTTTACAGAGCTTAGAGAAAGGGGGACCTTCAGTTAGCCCAAATTAGGACCATGCCATCCATGTGTGCTGCTGCTGGCTATGGGTGTGGACAGCTGCTTTGGAAATCCATCAGACAACACACATCACGGCTTTGCCAGATTTTAATGACTCTTGCTTTCTCACTCAGTGGGAAAAAGGTATAAATAAAGTTAAAGATATATGTCTACATGCACGATGTATGAGTGAATGTATCAATCTGTGGTGGGGGTTTTGGGAGATATTGTTTTCATTTTGGTGAGTAAAAAAAAAAAAAAAGGAACTTACTCCACAATAGTGCTCCATTAAAATAATGAGAGTGTGTTGGAGGAATTGACTATGACACAGCAACTGTAAATGTCATTTGTAACAAATACTTAATGTTGTGGGGAGATGGCTGTGGTGGGGTATTTACTGAAAAGTCATACATATAAATTCCATGTGAATCTCAGTTTGGATTTTCCACATGCACTTTTGCTTAAGAAATAGTTTTTCCACAAAAGAATGGGAAGTCGACTCTGATGATCTATGTCACTGTTTCTCAACTCGAGGTAGTGCTGTCCCTAAGGGAAGATTTTGAAATTCCTGGGGATGATTTTGATTATGATGCTTTTAGAAAGGGGAATGCTGCTGGCACTGATTAGGCCAGGGATGCAGCCAAGCATCTGGGTATCACACAGCAGACCCAGAACAACCGATTGGCTGAAGCCGAGCATGATGTTCATTATAATCGCAGCTCTTAGGACTCTAATATGCAGGTTCCTGAAAGTTCAAAGATAGCCTGTACTACATAGTGAGTTCCTGGGTAGCCTTGGCTGAAGAGTGAGACTGTTTCAAACAACAAACACAAGAATGAGAAAAATAATCTCTCAGTCTTGACTCTGAAGTTAGGAAACCCTGTCGCAATATCTGGGTGTCACTGAGCGTGACAGAGCATTTCTCAGCTCTTTTGTACTTAGCTGGAGATGTTAAAGTTATGGTAATTCAATGGTCAGTAACCAAAGCCAATGCAAGTTGGAAGAATGAAATTCATGGGTCACAGAGAATGAGGTTTAGCAAGAAGAAGCATTTATTATAGGGAGAGGGGGCTGCTCAGCGAGAGGGGCCGCTGGCAGTAGGGTACCATTTAGGAACACTACCTTGATGTTACTAAGGCTTTAGTGATGGAGAAAGGAAAGTAGGATGAGATTTTGGTGAGGGCCTCACAGTTCCAAGCATATTGTCAGTATGGCTTTCAGGGAAGAGCTATTCCTTAATGCCCAGGTACAAGGAAAGACCAAACCTCCTCTAATGGCATGCCCAGTTTCTTGCCATGCTGAAACTAGAGACAATTTTGGCTTAGGCATTCCCAGCATCTCTGACAAGTAGCAAGAATGAGGCTGTTAGCCAAGCAAGAAATTGGTCACTTTGGGCTCTTTTTGCCCTCAGTTACATATTTCTACCCCCTGTTCTCATCACTGCCCTAAATTTCTCATCTTTTATTTGCCTCTTTAACAAAAATAATGTCCTTTGCACACCATGCTCCCCCTTCTTTTTATCCCTTTATCCACTCATCCCCCTTTCCCCATCTTCTTCTATCACGTCCTCTTCTTAACACCTAATGAAGCGTTATTAGTGACAGAATCACAGCTCTTCCCCTCCCCCCACCTCTCTCTCCTACCATGTATTAGCCAGTGTTAGTGTGCAACACTCCAATGAAGTGGGCTCTATTGCTACCACACAGGGAGATATAATCTCTTTACACTCTCCTGAGTTTTTGAATCATCCACAGTGGTTAGTAACATCTTTGGTATATGAATGCATGTGTGCACACATGCACACACACATACATTATGTACGCATGTATGTGTATGTGGTTCTAGATATGGTCAGGCAGCCATTCAAGGGTGTATATGGAGAACCTCTTCTAAGATTCACGAGAAAAAGAAAACCCCACAAAGATACTCAGGTCCCGTATAAAAACAACATAGCATTTTTATATAATGTGTGCTTACTCTACCATATTAACAATAATACCTAAAATAATGTGAACACTTTATAAATAGTTGTATGATGTGGTTTACAGAATGACAGCAAGAAGTAACTTCCGTATCTGTTCAGTGTAAATGCATGTGTTTAATGTTTTTCAATGCTTGATTAATGCAACCCATGGATCCAGAGGGCTGACTGTAAACATACACAAATGAGTATGTATATGTTATTTGTGTGTATTTTGCTAAAACAAATGTGGCTAGTTTGAGATGAAGGGTTTGTAGGGAGGTTTTACTTTTGGATCATGTTTTTGTCATATTTTCTGTATTTATAATTTTAAAGGCCATTTTTATTTATTTAATTTTTAAGATATATTTTATTAATTTATTCATATTACATCTAAATTGTTCTCCTCCCAGTCTTCCTTCCCTCCCATTTTCCCCTTACTCCCCTCCCCTATGACTGTGACTGAGGGAGACCTCTTCCCCTGTATAAGCTCATAGGGTATCACGTCTCTTCTTGGTAGGCTGCTATCCTTCCTCTGAGTGCCCCCAGGCCTCCCCATCCAGGGGACGTGGTCAAATATGGGGCACCAGAGTTCATGTGAAAGTCAGACCCTACTCTCCACTCAATTGTGGAGAATGTCCTGTCCATCGGCTAGATCTGTGTAGGGGTTCAAAGTTTACATATATCTCATGAAAGTCTTCACTTACCAGGAAAGTGGGACAGAGGGGAGGACATCTGATTGGGACTCTAGGTGAGAGAAGCATGGGAGAACGGGGAAATAGAAGGATCCAGAGGGTCTTAGAAACCTACAAGAAGAACATTATGATGGGCAGGTCTGGGTCCAGGGGTCCTGCTGTATTTATAATTTTTACATGCAATCTATCTGCCATCATACACACTCTCTCTACAACACACACACACACACACACACACACACACACACACACACACACACACACACACCATAAACTCCTTTTAATACTGAAATACCTGACTTGCATATGCTAGAGCCACAGAGAGGTAAAAGATTCACAAAAATCTAAGAGGACAGTCCTTATCATATAAGAAAATTTGAAGAAACACCATTCCACTGAGATATGCCATCTATTTCACTGAGGGAGAGCACTGTGTTTCAAGGTCAAAACAGCACCTCAGTTCTCCAGACCCAAGGCCATTGACATTAGTATTGTACTGATCAATTTCCTTGCTGTGTTTTGCTGTGGATAGCTCCCTTGGGATTAATTATTTCCTATTGATCTTATGCACCAGTAAGTTTCTCCACTTACCCTTAGAATGACCTGTCTCATTTCCCTTCCTTCTAAAGATGCTCTGGTGGGGCACACAGATCTTAATATTGTTGGGTGTCAACTCTGTTTACATATCAAATGTAACCTGGGATCCTTTAAAGAATAAATGTGAAGGCTGATGACTTGGGTTGCCTGAAGGTAAGTTTCATTTTTTTTAAGCCTGGGAGTTCTAAATATAGATTTATGCTTTAAACGACCATCTTAGCCATAATTATGCATGAAAAAGCCTTAAATTGGTCCAAAGAGGAGGAAATTGACCTTCTTCCTAGGAAGCAGCATCTGGACTGCTGCCTGCAGTCTGGTTGCCTACAAGTGCCCAGGAACTGCAAAGCTTCCTGTTTCCTCTCCCTCTAAGTCTTGCTGTTGTGTTAGCACACCCCACTTCATGAAGCCCTGGACGCGGGGAAGCCCTCCAGTCAATTGCAAACCCTGTAGGACCCATACTGTAGGACATACTGGAAACATGTCTACTTGTCAACTTTTCAATTATTTGAAGGTAGCCCTCACATCTGCTGCCTGCCCTGTGTCATCATCCCTTACATTGTCTTGTGTCACCACCCCTTAGCCTGTTTTGTGTTACCACCCCTTAGCCCTTAGCTTGTTCTGTGTCACCATTACTTCTAGGCAGCATCTATTATTGTTGTTGTTGTTATTATTATCATTATTACCCTCTTGATTCTTTCTTCCTAAGGAGCAAGCCATCCATAGCCATTGTGCCATATTTTACAGTTCATTTGTGGAGTTGGAATAATCCACCTGATTTTCATTTTTTGAGCTCAGCTGTCCACATCAGCGTGAGGAGGAGGGGTTTTTCAGCTGACAGGTTACTGATGGATAGTTCTGTGTGAATTCTTGATTCTGTTGGAAACTGTATTAAGTGATTGGTTGAAATTGGAGTCGGGGGAGGACTGTTCCTAACTCTATGAAATCTAGACAAATCTCTGTTGTCTCACTCCTGTAAGACCCTACCTAGCTCTGCCAGCCTATGGCTCTACATTATGAAACTTAAGAAAAACCTGATCTAGCAACTCCTCCTAAACACAGGGTAAGTGAGGAGTAGGTTTAATGTTCATAATAATAAAAATAGGTATTCCAGCCACTCCCTGCCCTTGCTTGTGTTGTTGGCTTGGTTTGCTTTGCTTTTGGCAGGGTTGGGGAGACTTTTTTCTCCCTTAATTCCAAAGGATTTCAGCACAGAAACTTGGGTTGAAGGTAACTCGTGCGAGAGAAGAATAGCATTATCACCACGTGCAGAGACTGCAGTCTGAAGCTTATGTTGAGAAACAGCGAGCCACCTGCCAGAATAAAACGGTGTTCTCTGGAGAAATAGAACAAAATCTGGACCTAAAACACTATCCAGAATACAGTGAAAACTAACAGGCAAGCTTCCAGCAAGAAAACATCTGCAATGAGACTAGACAATCATTTTCAATGTTATAATGACCCAGATCATGGGACTCAGTACATAAGAACTTTAGAATGGGTTTCCTAAATTTATTCAAGCATGTTAAAAGGTATTGGCAATACATGGGCAGCTGTGGGATTTTTTAACAGAGAAACAAACATTGTGTGAGGAAAAAAAGAACCAAATAAAAATTCTAGAATGATGAAACACAATATCAGAGGCGAAACATTAGCTGGTAGGATTCACAAACAATTACAGACAACAGGAGAGCCAGAAAACCTCTCTGTAGCAATAAAAACTTACCACCTGGAAACACTGGCCAGAAGTGCAACACTCTGTGTTTTATTTAGCATTTATTCTGCCATAGTAACACCCCTCCCTTAGTAATCACAATCTATCACCATGCTGTTAATTCTAATTTATGCAACTTTTAAAAATGTAAATCTCTAACCTCATTCTTCTATGTTGGAGGAAATTGGCTCCCATTGTCTTTATTTCATCGCTGTTTCTTAGTGCTTCCTAGTCTGTCTGTCTGTCTGTCTGTCTGTCTGTCTCTCTCTCTCTCTCTCTCTCTCTCTCTCTCTCTCTCTCACACACACACACACACACACACACACACACACACACACACACACTCACAGTTCCTGCCTTGTGTTCTGTTCAGGTTCTGATACCTAAGACAGACTAACACTGACTCAGTTCTGTGGACACTGTCTTCTACCAGCTCTGGCTCATTTTGTCTATCATGACCTCTGCAGCAAGACTCAACAGTTGAATCTTTCAGACTTATAATACACACTATGATCCTTAAACTGAATATTTCTTCTGTATGAAAAGCTCTGCTAGCCATGGACACTATACCAATCCCTTTCTGTAGACTTAGAGTTTAAACATTTCCTGATTTTGGAAGCCTTTTCGTATGTGACAAGGGTGACTTCAATGCCCCTTTATCTTTTCACTGGTCTTGTGTATCCCTCCACTGCCTATGTAGATTCAGACTCTAGTGTACCCTGGTCCCTCCAGTGGATTCTAAGTTCCAGGATTAGCGCCTTCACTATCTAAGGCACTGAAGATGCGTGATGGAGAGTCTACTGCAGTGTACCTCTGTTGCAGTGGTAGCAAAGATGTGAGGATGGAATGACAGTGAGTGGTGAAAATGGGGGAAGTTACATGAAGCCCAGGGATTGAGCATCAAGCTAGTTCCAGGCACCTGAAGAGCTCTCTCTCTCTCTCTCTCTCTCTCTCTCTCTCTCTCTCTCTCTCTCTCCCTCTCTCCCTTCTTTGTTCCCTCCCTCCCTCCTTCCCTACCTCCCCTATGTCTCCCTTGCCCTCTCTAATTGTTAGCTCCTCGCCAATGTGGTCAGACTTCCACCAGTGTCCTCATTGCAGTGGGACCCTTTGGCATTCAAGATCATTTACTTTTCAGGTTTGTACCAAATGCCACTGCTCACAGTGCAGCTTTTGTCCTTCCAGACAACTTGGGAGTAGTTTAGCTTTCACAGCTAAATGCATATACAGACTTTTGCAATCCATAAAATAAATAGCATGGAAATCTATCCCATCAGATTTGGCAGCCTCACAAAACGGCCCTGATCATTCTCATGACTCTTGTAGTCTCCCGTCTAGTTTGAGACACAGAGTAGGAGGCCCTGGTGTATTTAATACTCATGAGAACCCCTAGAAAGTTGGAAACGGTCTCCAAGGAGAAATCTTCTATGAAGAAGGAGAGGTGAGAGGGGACCTGTTCCCACCCTGTAAATTTGATGTGGAAGGGAGACTCAGCTTGGTGCACGCTGGGGCTGGCCTGAATTTCTCCCTGGAACAAAATAAAGTGGTTGGATAGCAGGATCCAGGAGTCTGTGAAACACAAGAGTAAACTTCTCTTTCTTCACCTTACATCCACACCCCCAGGAAGCTGCCATAGGGCCTTTCAAGGGTGCCATGGGAGCCTCTTACTCACCTGCCCAGTTGGAATTGATTTCCACTCTGAGTGGGTAATTTGTGTCTTTTGTATTGGTGGGCTGTTGATTCACCCAACTGGAGATGCTTTGGCCCAATATTAAGGCTTTGCACACTGGCCCCACTTGACAGTTTCATCTAGACCTCAGCCTCCAGCTGAGAGACATTAGCAAATCAGCTGCAGCCTATTGTGAAAATAAAAATGGATATTCATTTGAGATTGCCCACTGTTTGAAAATTTGCCACAGTAATTGTCATCATTATAATGTAATATATTCCAACAGTTAGTATTTAAATGGATTTTGGTAGCTTTGACAATAAAATGTTATAATAATTACCAAAGACATATGGAGAGCCTTTTGGTATATCAAAAAGAATTTAGAATGATCACAGTGGTGGTTAGACCCTCCACAACAACCTACTGAGTTATGACAAATAGCAACACCATGTTAAGAGCAAGTCAGTCTTGTAGACCTGGGGGGCTTAAAGAATTGGAGGATTCTCCAGACTGGTCCTGATAACTCGTAGATGAGGAAACAGCAGTAAATAGGCTGAGCGCTTCCTCAGGCTGCATAACTAGGGAAGGCGGAAGCACAAGTGAAGATGCCAGTGCTGAGCTTCTTAACTATCAGACAAACACTGTTCATGTAACCTCCCCATGCTCAGAATCCCTCAGGCTGGACAGCATCTGGTGACACAAGTTAATCCTGTAGCCCCTTGTCAAACCAATCTCTGCAATTCACTTTGTGGATTCTTTAAAAAGCTAACTATTATTATTTTTTTTCCACTGAAAATAGACGTTAAATGCTCCCAGTAGCAATATATTACATTTCTGGCTTATAGGCTGCGGTCCTATTGAAGATTATCTTTGAAATAAAGAACTCTGCAACAGATAATTCTGTTAAAAAAAAAACCAACTATTGATTTAAAGAAAAGTAAAATGCTGAGGAGTGGGGTAGATGAAATTCATTTCGATGAGTATATACTGAGAGATGGAAGGCATTAGATGAATAAGAGAAAAGTCGATTCTTCTATGTGTGTGTGTGTGTGTGTTGCAGAGAAGACAATGTGTGAGGGAATGCATGTGTACATGCATGATGTTAATACTAAATGTCTTTCTCTATTAGTCTCTGCTCTATTGCTGTGAGAAAATGTATGCTCAATTTTCTTAACCAATATATTTTATTAACAACTTAGTGACCGAGCATACATCACTTATAACCCAACTAACCAAAACAATAGGAAATGAGGATTAATGGACACAATAACAAAACTGTATGGATATCAGTTCCGAGAAACGATTCTCCTGGCACAATCATCAGAATTTCTTCTGCTGGAACCTAGAGTAATCAGAGCCCAGAACCTCAGCAGGAGCCGGAGCCCCAAAGCCTTCCCCTCAAGTGGTTCTCTTTAGGAACATCTCGAAGTGCAGCGATGAACAGCCAAAACTATCCCAAGTCTCCAGAGGGCCCCGCCTCCAGTTCTGGGCTCATTTATATATCTCCTCCCAGAGTCTGTTCACGGGATCTTTTCAGCTGGCAACAATCAAGCTCCTGCATGAGGTGGTCAGTCTTCTAGTGGATTAACCTCACCTGTTCTCTCACAAGACCATTCTGATCCTGCACTCGGAATACTACAAAACAGGTTTATCTCTCCTTCAAGAAAATGTCTCTTTATTGAACCAAAAACTCACTGTTTTGACTGGCCAGCAAAATGCCAGGGTACAACTGTCTCCAGTCTCCAGCTCTCCCCAGACACATACAATCAGACAACTTTTTACGTGGGCATTGGGGTTCAAATTCAGAACCCTGTGCTTTGACGGAGAGATTTCTTGCCCTCTGAGCTCCATCCCCACTCCCCTGGTTTAGTATTTTCTAAGAACCCAATGTGTAAATATTCCCTGAGGCCTCTAGGAGGTATTTTCTCTATCACTCATTCCTTCCTCATGTCTCTGTCACAGTACTTAGAAAAATAACAAAACCAGCCTGATGTGTTTGCCAGGCTTGGTGGTAGATGCCTTTAATCGCAGCACTTGGGAGGCAGAGACAGGTGCATCTCTGGGAGTTCCAGCCAGCCTGGTCTACATAGGGAGCTTTAGGACAGCTGAAGCTAATTAGTAAGACCCTGTCTCAGAAAAAAAAAATCCCAAAATAAAATAAAATAGCTTAATGGGCTAGGAAGAAAAAAGAGAGAGAAATAATTTGTCATTGAGGCTTAACATTTTTGTTTAAGGACTCAGAGTAATGCTTTTAAAATTACCTTATCCTACAGCCTGCATTAAATTATATAATTTATATTACATCCCAATATTTCTACATGAAAAGATATACAAAATATTGCTAAATATAGTCCATAATATTTCCCATTGCCATGGAATGCATTGGTCTCCTCTCCTCCTGTCTTCTCTTCTCCTTTGATTTCTCCTCCAACTCTCTCATTCAACATTATTTCTATCAGTTCAAATAATCTAGAAATGAAACCCTAAGATGGGTCACCCACTTGGGGGAACAGGCTGGTAGGTGGTGGCTAGATGACTCATTTCAAAACAGAATTCACCCTGTGGATGTTCATTGACGGAAACCACGTAAAATCCACACACCAGTGAAAGGGACAGGTGGAGATTGTGAAATCCAGTGACTCCTACCATATGCTCTCAACACCGTGTGATTGGAGAGAAAGGTCATCTTAGGAGAAGCCCTTGTGCTTTAGGAAGGAGGCAGCTTGGGACAATTGACTAGGATCTGGGACTGCATAAGGCATCATGTTTGGGATGTCTAGAGAGGGAGCCTTGAGCACACTGAAAACTGCGTTCTGGTATTCCAGCAACATTAGGGGTTGTGTTTCTGTTCCCAGGGCCAGTGGGAAGATGCCAAAGTCAGTGGGCAAGGCTTCCAGGAAGGCTGTGTTTATTTTAAATTTACATTGCCTGCCTCTTTTAGAAGAGTTAAGGATGTACCTTCTTAAAGTACAGCAAGCTGTCATGTTGATTATTTCTAGCTGTAAATCACACAAGGAACTGTATCTTCAGAAGAGGGATGCGTTCTGTCTATTCCTCCTTTGCAAGAACAATAGTCAAGGCTTCTTTGTAAGAGATTTTTGTTTACCCTATTCCATGCTGGATTCACTTTCATCCCCAGAGAGTGATAATTAGGCCTGTGATGGACTTGAATAAATAAAATATCTGATTTAGCCTTAACCAAATTGCTTCATATCCTGTAATTTATCTCTTGGTGTTTCTTTAGAATTTCATTTTAAAAATTTTATTTAGTTGTTTATCATGTGTGTTCAATTGCTCATGGAGACCAGTTGGATACCATGGAGCTGGAGCTGCAGGCAGTTCTGACATGGCTACTGGGAACCAAAATCTGGTCCTCTGGAAGGTCAGCAAGTGCTCTTAATCTTTGAGCCACTTCTCCAGTGATTCTTTAGAATTTGTAATCCCATTCCATGGGCATTTTTTGTCATGCCATTTCATCCCTCAATCTTTGTCTAAAAAAGATCATCGCATCATCTAGACACTTCTTCAGAATTCATTGGCTTTTGGAGATATATATGTGTGGCCATACAATTGATATTAAAATATTTCTTCCATTCAAAGAACTGGAACTTTTGCTGGACCTCATAGCATATATCTTAATATACCTTGAGTCACTTAAGACCTAAGACTGTTATTCAACTGTGTACTCAGCCTGCGTGTTTAACTTGCCTGTAAGAGAGCAATGTTATGGCCAGTCTTACTTGTCTTGTATTTTCCAAGTAGTCAGCTTTTACAACCTAAGCTAATGCATAGCTTTAGTTTTAGATATGTACTCTTGCATGACCCTAATTCAGGGAGCAACTGACCCAGAAAGCGATCTGTATATGCTTATATGTTGTAATACTAATTTCTGGGGAAAAAAAACAGGTCAGAAGTGGCCTTACAAAGCAGCGTGATATAGTCTCTCTGCAGTGATGTTTGCAGTATGGTTGGTTGTCTGGGTCATTTAGGGTCTGTTGGAGTCAGTAAAGTTGAATCCCCTCTAAAACTCTGTTAATGATTTCTCAAAAGCATCCCCTATTCTTTCCCCATGTGATGCTTTCTGTGCTGTTCAATAAATACAGAACAAAGGCCCTTGAGGGAAAGATTCCCCTAAATAGTATTCAGGCAGTCATAGACTCAGACCCATACAACAAACAGTATCAATAGGCTAGAACCCATAAGGCACAGACAGATGGGAGACAGGTGAATAGGAGAAGTCAAATTTGAACTCGCTTGCTCTTGGTCAAGCTATGCCAAGAAGAAATCTTTGATCTCTCTCTTTTTTAGTGTGACACTAATGCACTTTGGTGTGTCTGAGGCTATCCATGTGTTACATGCACATGTGTACCTAAAAATGAATGAAACATGTGCTTTTCTCCTACTAATCAGCCTGGCATTACTTTCATGTTACATCTACCCAAGGCATCTACCTAACACCTGCAGGGTTGTGAGGGGTATTCTTGGTTGTCACCCTGACTATATCTGGAATGAACTATAGTTCAGAAATGGAAGGCACACCCGTGAGAGGTATCTGCTTAATTTGAAGTGGGAGAATCCACTTTCAGTCCAGACTTTTGAGGTGCAAAGACACACCTTTGATCCGGATCTTGAGGTGAGAAGGCACACCTTTAATCTGGGCCACATCTTCTACGGGTATCCTATATAGGGACATGGAAGAAGGAAACTATCGCTCTTTGCCTGCTTGCCCTTGGTTTGTTGGTACATCCATTTCTTTGCTCTCATTAGGGCCTTCTTTTTTAGGAGTCCGGCACATACAGAAGACCGGCTGAGATGCTCAGCTTTGTGGGACAGAGCAACTAGTCGAACTGAGCAACTAGTTGATTCTTGGACTTTTCATTGACAGCTAGACATTGTTGGACTAGTTGTACTGCAGCCTCTAATATGGAATTAATATCTACGTGTGCACATGCACACACACCTGTATGTGTGTGTATATATTTATATATACACATATATGTATGTATATTTATATACATATATGTGTATATATAGAGGTAGGAAGGCAACATGGCTTTTATCAGGATCTTGAGGTGGGAAGGCACACACACATATACATACATACTTATGTGTGTGCATGTGCATAGATATTAATTCCATAAGTTCCATGACTAAAAAGAACCCTGATTAATATAGAACTTAAAGGTTCTCCTCCTTGAGGTCTATCTATTGAGTTGTAACATTATCTGAGTATATGCAGAAGCCTTTTTGTTATTGTTGTTTGTTTGTTTTTTGTTTATATATATATATTTAAGACAGGGTTTCTATGTATCCTTGACTATCCTGGACTCACTTTGTTGACCAGGCTAGCCTCAAACTCACAGACATCTGCCTGCCTCTGCCTCCTTGAGTGTTGGGATTACAGGAGTGCACCACCTCGCCCGGTTTATGGAGAAATCTTAATCAGCTAAGAGGTGCCCAACCATGTTCATAGCAGCTTTATTCATAATAGCCAGAATCTGGAAACAACCTAGATGTCCTTTAACCAAAGAATGGATAAAGAAACTGTGGTATATTTTCACAATGGATTATTACTCAGCTATTAAAAACAAGGAAATCTTGAAATGTGTAGGCAAATAAATGGAACTAGAAAAGATCATCCTAAGTGAGGTAACCCAGACCCCAAAAGACACACTTGATATGTTCTCACATATAAATGGATATTAGCCCAACATAGATGTCCTCTGAGAGACTCTATTCAGTGTAGGATTGGAACAGATGCTGGAACTTGTAGCTGGACTCTAGATGGAACACTGAGAGTGGTATGGAAGAATGGGGGCAGGGTGAGTGTAAGGACCCAGAGGGGTCAGGAGTCCCACAGGGAGACCATCAAGGCCAGTGGATCTGGACCCAAGGAGTCCTGCACAAACTGATGCACCAACCAAGGACAATGCATACAGAGAACCTAGACTCCCTGTTCAGATATAGCCATGGACAGCTCATTCTCCAAGGTGTCGGGAGAGCAGGAACTGCCTCTGACATGAACTCTGTCCCTCACCTTGATCACTTCTTCTTGTTGGGGAGGCCCTTCAGGCACACAGAGGAAAGGAATGGAGGCTATCCAAATGAGACCTGTTAGGGTGTGGCCAGATGGTTGGGGAAAAGTTTCCCCCCCACCCCCACCCCCATCAGAGGTCTAGAGTGGAAGAGGGAAGGAGGGCAGGAATGAGAAAATACAAGCAAGGTGATAATAATCAAAATGTAGTATGCATAAACTATAATAATTTAAAAAGAGCTGCTCTAACGGATACAAACATAGATGCAAAGGTATGTACAAACACACACCTATGTATATCCCCACAACAATTTAATACTTATAACAAGGCCAAGAAGTAGGCTTCATTATTACCACTTCGCCAGTGATGAAATAAGAGCTTGTAAAGGTCTAATAAGTTGCCCCTCATGGCCATTTCCGTTCCATCTCCATGTTTCCTTAATGCACCTCCATTCCTCACTTCTGTTCTGGCTTTTGAAGAGTAGTCAGGTTCTCCCTGTGCTAGCCGATGGGCTGAGGGATCGACCAGTGGACAGGAAAGTAGACTGACTCTGTCCTTGGGGACCATTCTCTTGGCATGCAGCGTCGAGCAGAAATTGATATAATGTAAGCTGAAAGACAGAAGACAAGCATGGCGCCCGGAGACCCCTAGAAAATCAAATCCTGCCCGAAAACAATTTAATCCACAGGGCAGAGATATCTGAGACACTGGAACTAAATCACTGGGCTGGGGAAGTTTGAAAATAATAAGGCTAAAGTATTAAATAAACTCTTGCCATATCAATTTAGTCAATGCATGATGCGAGGGGAAGTGGCTAGCCCATGACATTCTCCACAGCCATCTGACATCCAGTGTGTCTGCCACTCGTGGCTTCTCTCTGGGATTTTGGAAGCATAAAATGAGAGAAATGTAGCAACAGGGCATGAGAGTTACCATGAAGCCTGCATGGTGACTTCATCATTCTTGCCTCTTAGGAAGATCACTGGAGTTTCTAAGAGTAGAGAATGGGTAAGATGGGAGGCTGGATGAGGATGGAAAGATGATATGCACATGGCTGGTTAGGAGAGAAGTATACTCATTTTGAGTTTTTGTAGAGCAAATGATGAACTAGGATAAATTAAAGAAATATCTGGGGCAAGATGGAACTGTGTGACTGACAAGCAAGGATGTGGCAGGTGAGGGCAAGGAACGCATAGAGATGGCCTTCAGGTCACTTGCATTAGATGACAATGTTAGAGGTGAAGGGAGGAAGCTAACAGATACTCACTTATAGCATCCTGGCAGGAGGTGATTATAAAGGGGAATAAGGCTAAAGAGAAGGTTAGGTAGGAGTAGATACAGGCATATCATCAGCATATCAGTGGTAAAGTCACAAAAAATATCCTATGACCATCTAGCAAGAGATTTAGCAAAACCACAAGGATGAAGAGAGGACCCCTTGTGTGTAAGTAGATGCAGATGAGTGCAAACAGAGGGGGAGGGTGCGTAGAGCTGTGAATCTACCTGGAGTGAGGACTATGTCACAAAGACTAAGGGGCCTGTAAACAGAGACTGGCAAACAGAAAGCCCTTAAGGTTTGGTCCCCAGTTAGTGTCGTTATGGATCTAGTGCCCCAATTTCTTGCTGTAGAAACTTTGTGGTTGAGAAACACATGTACATGAAGGGAAGTTTGAACTAGAAGGAAAGTTCCTGACTGAAGCTTTGGTGTCATTTATACAAACCTTACCTTAGTATTTTCTATTAGCATATACAGGGGGAGAAGGTCCCCTTCAGTCACAGACATACGGGAGGGGAGTAGGAGGAAAGCAGGAGGAAGGGAGGAATGGGAGGATACAAGGGATAGGATAACAATTAAGATGTAATATGAATAAATTAATAAACTATTAAAAAAGAAATAGTGATAGCGTTATGCAAAACATTTGCATATTTTATTCATAGTAATAATGTTAAGTAGGACATGCTGAATTATTTCCGTTCAATGAGGAAGGTGAAAGAATCTTTTGGGGAAAAAAATGCCATAAATGAAACACACACACACACACACACACACACACACACACACACACACACCAGAGCTTCATAATACTTTAACATCTAGTCGAAAAGCTAAAACTTAATACTTGTCCCTGGATTAAGATGCATAAGTCGTAAATATCTAGCTGGAGAACCTTTGTCACTAGAGCCTCCCTGGACATATCTCCCTTAGAGCAGCAAGCTCCTTCATGCATTCCACTCCCTCCTTGCCAGGAACACACACTCAAAAAACCAATGTTCATCTTCTGGTTTTCTGACTAGTTGCTCAGCGCCTTTTGAGCTTCGCATTCATACTCTAAGTCTCTCAGCCAAGAAGTCTTGAGGGATGCCTTGAGATTTGCATAAAGCCAATCAAAATGCTTAGGTAAATAGAACGTGATCTCCACATGTTGTGATTATGGAGGAAGCACGCTGGTGGGTGGGGAGAGATTAAAATAGTTGTTGTATATTGTGCAAAGGAAACAGCCATTCACGGCGTCTTAAGGTGAGGATAATGATGTTTGGGAGCTGTCATTTTCTTGGAAACCATGAATGTAGATTATGGCCTCTTTTCCCACTCGAACATTGTCAGAAAGCAGAGATGACACAGTGATTCCTTGTGGCTCGTTCTCAGGCAACCCTCTGATCCCTCCTCAGTGGATAAGAGAGGAAGGAGCGGACCCTTTACTGCATTTTTAGAAAGAGAGGAAAGACTGCATCCCTTTATGACATCTGTCAGCTTGCAAGAGCGATGAATCACAGTAAGATGGCATTTTATATTTAGTAATTCATTTCCCCTTCTGATCAAGGTGACAAATCTTGTGCAAAATAGCTCCCCATGACTCACATCAGCTTTTTAAGATGTTGGTAACAAAGTCTGATGATGAATCGTTATCAACTGAACTGCAATGGTATACACAATTTATCTCAGCTATTAATAAGATATGCAGCCTTCCTCTGCTTCTGAGCATAATTATTATTTCTTTCCTTTGGCACACCTCTCACAACATAGGAGATGTGCTTCAGACTTGACAGAGCCCCATGGGCCATGTCAAAGGCAATACTGCTTGATTTTAGCACATGGATATACCTTGGGATGAATTCTAGGAGTGAGACAAAACTGTGATGCACAGAAAAATGGATGTAAAATAGCATGATAAAATAATTCTATGTTACTATGTTAATAATTCATTTATATTAAAATTTATACACTGGAAATTACAAAAGACTGGAGAAATCTTAATCATTCTGAAGGTCCTGGGTCATCCTATTGTAGTTGCCTTGGGCTAAAGTCTAGATTTTATTATATGTTTAGCTCTTCTGACTGCCTGTACCAACTCTAACCTCTCTATTTAATTATTAAGTTGTGTTTTTCAATTGACACTCAGAAAACATGTTAGGCTCTAAGGTAGGAAGCTGAATAAAGCCTGCTCCCTTGCTCATAAGGAGCTTACAGACCCCTGAGAGAGTCAATAATATTAACAATTTCACATAGATTTCTCTGGGAGCATGAGACCACAGAACAAGAGTCTCAGTGATTTTGTGTCTGTTCACAGACCACACAGAGGTGTAGCCATTTGATTTTCAGCACCACACAGGATTCATGTAAAACAGAGAGTCAGTCCTTGGTGGTCTGGGTTAGAATTTGAAGTTAGGAACTTTGGAGGCTGTGTTTACCACTGTGGCCCTCGGGTTGTCGATACATAATACAGGGGTGAGGAAGGCTCTCTCTCACGCTCCTAGCCGTAGGTGTAAGACTGAGGGAAACTGTGTGTAGAGGACTCAGCTGTGAGCTCAGAGGACAGTCATGTTAAAGGCCTGCTCTGAATGAAGGATTGAGTGCCCCTGCCAGGCTGTACATCCTGTCTTTGGTATGTGCTGACAAGCCTGAGTTGAAGAAACAGTTGGACTTGAATCCCAGCTATGAGACATGCCACCACCACTACGCCACACTCGACAAAGAGCCACCATTTCTTGTGTTTATACATATTTGTATCCTGATCCACTATGAGATGGGTTTTGCTGTCCAGCTGTATTTTAGAGTTGTCCTTGCCTGGCCCCTCCCCACCTCGTAAGAGCACCCATGTCAGTGAGAAGTGCATTCAGTGACAGAATAAAGACAATTCAAGCAACAGGAATTTCATTACCTAAGGGTCTACTTGCTTTGTGTGACACTTGCATTAATATTCATTAAAGGACCTGCCCTCCTCTTTGTCCTCGTTTGGTGTTGGGACTTATGTTGGAAGAAGGAGAGGCACCTGCGCTAGCCTGTGGCTGGAACAAACATAGGAGAAGATCAAGCTATAGAGAGAAAAGCTTCATTTGGGTTCCTGGTTTCAGAAATGTCCATCCAGGTGAGGACATCTCATGTCATGGCTGAAGTATGGGTGGAAGAAAGCAATGGAATGCAAAGGACAGAACAAGATCGAGACCCCACCATCCCTTTCCAGGACATGGAGGCCTCTCAGTAGGCCCCAGGTCTGAAACATTCAACTGCTTCCTAACAGGGGCAAGCTGGAGAGCAAGCCTTTAATGCTTGGGCCCTTGGCAAGACTCAGATGTAGGTATCAGCCCTGTAGAAGCCATGGGTGAATAAAGAGCTAACTGCAAGGCATGCTACTGAGACTCTTGATATCTATAAGAGGAGAGGCTGTAGCTGGAAACTGTGGTCAGGTATTGTATGAGAGAAAAATCTATTTTCAATCAATCAATCTTCCAAAAGTTTATGGCATGGTCCTGTTTTTTTCATCTTGACTCAAGCTAAGTGAATAGTGACTGCTCAGATATAAAAGACATTTCTCTAAACACTATTAGTTGACAAATTAGATTATTCTTTTTAAGATCTTATTTGCCACAGAGAAGAAAGAGTCTACATACATTTGTTGTGAACTGGGTCTAACTGGTGTCTCAGTGTGGTTGGTTACTATATGAAGTCGGCTAAGGAAGCTCAGAGCACCCACCAAATGTCACCATGCTCTCTCTGCTGTCTCTCGGTACCTGCACAGAGATCTGCTTTGCAATGCACATATAACAGCCCTTCACATACATCATCCTTTATTTTAGAGCCTGCCTGTTGTTTCCATGCCTAACGCTGCAGCACCTGCATTCCCCCTACCCCCTCCCTCCGCACCCCCTGTCCCCTTCTCTCTCCTTTTCTTGCCTCTGGCTGGTACATCTCCTCTTTGTTCTCATGTCTTGCATTGGGATTTTCCTTATCTGGCCTGACTAAACATCACCCCCCCACACACACACCCAGTAACCAATCTGGCAAATACTTCCTTCTAATTGAGAAAAACACTGAAGCAAAGAGTAAAACCAAGAAACTCGGGGACTAATAAATCCCTCCATAGCTGTAATGCTCATGTAAGGGCACAGGTTGATAATGAGTTTTAAGCTAAGAAAATAATTTAAGCCAAGAATAAATTGCCTTCCCATTCACTGCCTGCTAAAACCGAAGAACTGCTGCCAACTAAGGCTGATGCACCAAGTTGCCTCCATGTCCTCTTCCTGCTTCCTAACCAAATCTACTGTACCCCTCACTGCAGGAGGTAGAAGACGTGGGGTGGTAAGAGCCTTTCTGTGCTGCTGGAGACCAACGAGAACGTACATGTCCCCAGTGCATACAGAAACAGCCCCAGGCACAGAAAAAGTGTTAGAGGAAAGCTTGAAAAAATGGTCATAGACTCCTCATGGAAGACCCAGGCTCTTGTCTCCTCCCTTTCTGGCTAGAAACTTGGTTAGTTTTCACATCACTCTCATTAAAAAAAAAACAAAAAAACAAAAAACAAAACAAAACAAAACAAAAAAACCCATTGACATACTGAGGAATCATCAGATTCCTTTGAACTAATGTTGTTCATGAATGATGTTTATAGTCCACATTTCCAGCATTAAACATGTAAGATTAAAAAAACCCACTGGGGAAGATATATCTAAGAACAAAGTAGTTCCTAGCCACAGCTTCTTCAGGGCCTTTCAAGTTGGAAGCCCCGCCAAGGAAGGGCGAGGCTGGCTGTGCTGACCTCACTGTGGCTGCTACAGGGAACTGATGTCATTGCTGTTGACCCTGGAACTTGTCCCAGGCTCTTAGAAGGAGAGATGGTCTCCACCAAGAAATTCCCTGGCACTGGAAGTGACCACAGGCAGCCTTGGAGCAGAAGGCTGGAGAGGATCCATTCATCTACAAATTCCGTCAGATGTCAGGGAAGTTTAAGGGCAGGAGACCAAGCCTTGGCAGCTTCAGTAAGCTAGCTTTGAACACCCGTACCTATGGAGTAATTAAAGGGAAAAGTGACGATGGAAAGCAAAAAAAGGAGACACAATCGCTGTGCTGGGAAGAAAGGCAAGTAAAGGGCCCTGAGCTCATCAAGGCAAATAAAGGGACATGAAATGAGCTTAGATTTAAATAGGGGATAGATTGGGACAGAGAGCAAGGGATGCATGTAATTAAGCAGGGCCAGCAAAGATGTCGCCTTTCCTGTCATTGTCTCAGCTCTGGTCTTTCTAGGTGAAGTGATAAATTGTAAATTTGTAAAGGACACCATTGCCCAAGGGGACTAACCTGCTTCCTACAAGATGATCAACTCCAGGGCACAGTCTCCTCCGCACAGATAATTGTTCTCATTTTGTGGATGGTCTAGCCTGAAGGATTTGCTGTTCCTGGAGTCCAAGGTGACTGGGGTTTAAGATAATGCCTTGTTTTTGTTCTCTTGGCCTTGAATGGAGATGAGGAAGACAGGGCAGATAACCCTTCCTCGGTGATAATCATGCCTGTGGGAACTCAAGCAGGAATCACAAGTCAGAAGCTCCAGGCATCTACAGTGTTTAGTTAACTTATGAGCCCAAGTAAAGAATCAGTGCAGTTTAGCAAAAGCAGCTTCTAAGTGTCTGTTATAGGATTAGAGGTGAGAAGGCAGCTGGGCGGAGGGTGCCTGTGGGATCTAGCTCACTTAGCTTAGTAAAAGCAGGCCTTAAGATAGAAGGAGCTGAAGTCAGGCTTGGTGGCACATGCCTTTAATCCCAGCACTTTGGAGGCAGAGGCAGGTGGATCTCTGAGATTTAGTCCAGCCTGGTCCACATAGCAAGTTCCAGGACAGTCAGGGCTCTACAGTGAGACACCTCTCTCAAAAATTCACAGGCATGGGGTGTACAGAGGCATCTTTTCTATTACTATTGCAGATCGGCCAGTGGAGAATGAAGCCATCTCATGGAAGCAGGCACAATAAGGGCAGAAACACAGAGGCTGACACCATCAGCAAAGCTGCCGTGTCTGCATATGTCCACAGCCCGATTTCATCTGGATTCCCACTGGACCGTTCATGTTTTCCCTCAGAAATTCTCTGTATGCACACTGCGTCAGAGCCAGCTGGCACGCCAGATGAGTGCCATCCTTTCTGAACTGGCATCTTTCTGCCTCCCACAGAAATCATGGAGTTGAAGAGTCTGAAAAGGGGCAGAGCTCTGAGACTCTAGGATAAAAAACAAACAGTCCAATGATGTGTCCACACCAGTGGAATCTGACCAAACCATTAGCCAGGAAGGTTTCTGGAAGTCAAATCAACTAGCTGATGCCTGAGATTTCAGATTTTTGGACACAAAGTACTAGTGTTGGCAGATGTTGGTCCCTGGTTGCACAAGTCCTCAGGCAACTGAGACAATACAATGAGGTTGCTAAGTGATGACTGGGGCCCATCCTTTCCGGGGCCTCTTCCAATTGGTTAATAAGGGAAAAGGGCAGCCCTTCACACAACTGAATGGTAAGGCTAGGTGGACTGAGGAGGAAACTCCCTGACCTGGGCAGACAATTGGGCACAAAGGTACTGGCCCCAGGAAAGTCATGTACACAAGCCCGTTCTCCTTCTTCCTGTACCAAGGTGGAGGCACCTCAGCCTTATTCTTTGCCCATCTGTTCTCACTGTCATCTATTGTATGCCACAATGAGTTCCTTATGGATTCTATAAGTTACCAGATCATGGAAAATATTCCTGATGCGAACTGAGAGGGGTGCAGCCAGGAAATGTAGGTGTGAACTGAGGGAGGGAAGAAGAAGCATTTCTCATTGTCTCTGTGGGTAGGAAATGGGTCTGTTCCACTAATGTAAAGGGTAGATCCCTTTGTAAAAGAAGGAGCATTTGGTGTTTATGGGAGGCACTACTCAGGAGCATACAGGGCAGCCAAGAGTGAGAGTGTAAAGGTGAGCACTCCTCTGTTTCCTTTCATTAGGATTATCCATTCACTTCCTGGTTCCATGTTTACATCGAGTCTACCTTCAGTAGTTACAAAGGGTTTTGGTTATCACTGGCTGTGTAACAGATGATGTCAAAAGTTTGTATGTTAAAACAATTATTTATTTACTCCATCTCATCATCGGTGTTTGTGTGGCTCCAGCTCCTCCCTACTGCTGTGGGTGTGTAGATTCACTCTGCTGAAGAGGCTCAGGGGCTGGGAAGTGCAGGCTGCCTCCAAGAGAATGAAAAGGAGGCTGCAAGGTCTCTTGAGCCCCGATCCCCAGTATAGCACCTTGGTACACATAATGTTATATACAAAATGTGGTGTACATGGCACCACCTTATGATGGGCCAATGCATCACATGGAGCTCAGGTTCAGCGAGAAAGGACACTGGATTTTCCTCCCAATGGAACAAGCACCGTGAGTAGATAATAGAGAAAGGGAAATGTTGGCCAAGCTCTCTATAGATAATCTACCCCACACATTTCTCCTTGACTAACAGTATTCACATCCCTTATGTATTCCTGTACAAAACGCCCAGGCCTTGAAAAATCTCATCAAATCCTGGCAGCAAGCTGAAGCTTTAAGTGCAAAATTCTGTTGCCTAGTGAGGCTTGGATACAGATAATGTGTCTGAAGCTTGAGTCCTTGAAAGTAACTCTTATGTGCAGTTCCTAGTGACCCAGATGCCCAAGAACTATGACAAAGCTCTTCCACCCATACACCCAGTAAACAATGCTACCACAGGCCCACATAACTGCACTTGGCAGTGCTTTTCAGAAAAGGGCAAAGGGTGAAGATGAAGAGTCTTTAGCAATCACTACCCAAGAAAAAGTAAGCCATACTCCACCTTAGGTGCTTAGTGTAATAACCATCCACTCATGCTTTATTTATTAATCTTCTGGCTGTCTAGGTCCTCTTGGGTAGTTCTGCTCCATAGGCTGTTTTCTGATGTGATGGACGATACTGTCAATTTGACTGGCTTGAGTGTCACATGGTGGCTTGCTGTGAGAGCACGGAAATGGAGGATCACAGAGTCCTGGATCCTTAGACTGTTAGTCATGTCCATGGCACTCTGCTCATCACAAAAAGTCACAGGAGCATCCTAGATTTAGGAGAGGGAACCCTGAGTCTTCTGGGTGTATCCAAGAGACTCTTCCCGGAGATACTTGACCTGTGGGCAATAATTGAGTGGGATAAAACCCATCCTGTATGTGGGCAGTACTATCCCGACAGTATAAAAGTAAAAGGAAGGTGGAAGCCGGAAAAAGTGGAGACTCACCACCTCATACATTCGTTACCTCTGCATCCATCTTTCTGAGTGCAGCCCCTACTATCACAATATTCTCCTTTGCCTGAATGGACAGAAGCCTCTCAAACCCTGCACCAAAATAAATCCTTTCACCCTTAAGCTGTATCTTCTCAGATACTTGGTCACAGCAATGGGTATAGTACCTAACAGACATGACAAACTCCTAGACAGTAACTTGGAATTTAAATTTTCTATAAAGCAACAGGAAATACCAAATTTTTAAATATTTAAAAATGGAAAGAGCCCATGAACAAAGATGGTACATTTTTGCATGTTTCATAACGCTTTCATTTTGTGTTTTACAATAAGGAGCTCTGCATTTCCATTTGGTACTTCATTCTGTAATCAGTTCCTGGATAGTTCTCCTTTGGTAGCAGGTATTGGACCCGAGATGGGCACAAGACTCAAGCAAACCTGTTTGCAATACCTAGCACTTACTTTTTGAATGTGACAGGATTTCTTGTTATTGTAGTTGTACGACTACAACTCAGGGCACAGTTGTAAGATTTATGCTGGTCCTAGAACATCCACATCCAACATGGCTTTACTGACACATTCTGACCCTCAGGAAAGAGGATAAATATATGACACTTCTGGGCTTTTTTTTTCTTGTGTGGGCTCATAATTAGCTGTCAAATCCCAGTTCTTTTATATGGTGGCTTGCTGCGTAGAGCATGGAAATGGAGAATCACTGAGTCCTGCATCCTTAGACTGTAAGTCATGTCCACAGCACTCTGCTCATCATAAAAAGTCACCGGAGCATCCTAGATTTAGGAGAGGGAACACTGATATAGCTTTTAATAAACATATGCAACCAGGGAAGAGAGGAATTATGATGATCTCTACTGTAGTGTCATCATAAGATTAAGCCACTGACTCCAGGGAACCCAGATGGACACATAACTCTAGACATGTGCTCATTCTATGGTATGTCACGCTGTGCACCTTGAAGTGGAAGGATTTCTTTTTTCTTTAGGACACAGTTGTGAGACTTAGGCTTGTGGTGGTCTACAGTCTTTGTTCTTTTGAAGCAGAAAGAGGCCAGTGTCAAGTGAAGCAATCATGAATAGAAAGTTTGCCATAACCTGGGGAGAACCTGGATTAATTTATGCATAACACAAGCCTACTTCCCACACCCACTGTGTGAAGCAAGATACTATTATGCTCAAGTCCCTTTGACTTTGGTCTTAGTCAGAACCCCAAAGACATATAACACTACTTCCTGGTGTAAAGAGAAAGGATGCATACATTGTTTTCATAGCATTCTTTTAAGATGTGAACAAAACTATAAAAATCATTTCCCCTTTTCCACTTATTTATTCATATCCTAATTCATTAACAATTGTCTGACACTATTCTTTTTTTCTTGTTTTTATTAATTTATTCAGATTACATCTCAATTGTTATCCTGTCACTTGTATCCTCCTGTTCCTCCTTCCCTTCCGCTTTCATCCTATTCCCCTCCCCTAGGTCTATGACTGAGGGGGACCTCCTCCCCCACTATCTGGTTGTCTGACTCTATTCTAAGTTTATGTTCAAATTCTTCTACTTTTGGCCATCCTGTAACCAAATCATTACTTCTTCCTTTCTTGTCATTTGTTTTGTTTTTGCATCCCGGGGATGGAATCTAGAGGCTCCTGCATGCTACACAAACACTTGAACAACAGGCTACATCTCCAGCCTAAATACAGTCTTTCTGTCTATAGCAATAAGAACCCTAATAGGCCCTTGTGCCCTTGTTTTTATAGCCTCATAATTTCACGTAGTAAAGTGATATTAAGTGATATTTAAAATAAGATTATGACACTCAGAGAGGCAGAGGGAGGCAGATCGCTGTGAGTTCTAGGCCAGCTTGGTCTACAAAGCAAATCCAGGACAGCCAAGGTTACACAGAGAAACCTTGTCTCAAAAAAACCAAAAATAAATAAATACTAAGTTACAGCACTCTATTATACATCATGCCTTGACTTCTTACGTCATTGCATTACTATTTTAGGTAAGACCCACACAGCTGTCGTGTGCACGTCTATATCCCTTATTCATCAGTGGACCATTCTCATCACCAGATCTTTCTATATGAACCTGATCTTCTAGGTGGTCCCTGAGCACTGTCAGTTATCCTCAGCTCATTTGCACTTCTCCTGAGACTGGTTTTATTTATCATTCAGGGCCCAGTACATAGGTATCCTTGTTAAAGTGGCCAGCAAGCAAGTCTTCACATCTGTCTTCAAGAACTTCCCTCTATTCTCTCAACTGTTACAAGACAGAAATTATTGTTGGCTCAACTCTTGCCACTTTTTGACACCATTGGTCCTTCAATATGAGGGCTGGTTTCTATGTTATCTGTACCCTTTTATTAAATCTAAGTTCCAGGCTTCTGGGTAGAATGGAGGAGCGCGCACTACATCTGTGTAGTCTCATTAAGATTCAGTGTAGGAATAGGATCCGCATCCAAGAGAAGAATTCACAATGACAATGACAGACAACTGACAAATACTGGAGAAAAGATGGTATTACAACAAAGAGAAGCCAAGCTAGGGACATTGCCAGTCAAACGAAGTCAATGGGAGGAGGAAGCAGAAGCCCTGGCCAGAAGGTAAGGCAGATGAAGAAAGCGTGGCAGCAAACCTGTAAGACAAAGCCCACAGCCCTCAGGTATCACAGTTGTGAGTTTGACTGATACAGTGAGTCCTCTGGGGGGCAGGTCGTCCCGTTCTGTCATTCTGTATAATTTCATGGCAATTGCTTGGGGATGGGGGAAACAAAAGTAATGTATTTCATGTGACATTAAAGCAGAAAGGAGGGGTTTTGGAAGGAAAGAAGTCAATCAGTGCAGAGGGGAGGAGGGGAATACAGAGGATGAAAAAAAAACCCATGATGACGTGTGTGTGTGTGTGTGTGTGTGTGTGTGTGTGTGTGTGTGTGTGTGTAAATGCTACAGCCCATCACTTTTTATGCTGTGTGGTTTGAATGACAAATGTCTCTCCTAGGCTTGAGCATTGGCCACATTGTGGAAGGAGCCCATGGGCACCCAGTAGGAAAGCCTGTGCCTAGAAGCAAAGACACTGTTTAATTCTAAAGGCCGTGCTCTTTCAGCTGAGGCATCACTGTGGAGAGAGAGATATTAGTCACAGCGCTGAAAGAAAATTGTAGTGATTTAAAGGCAGGGAAAAATGTCAAGCGCTCTCCTCCTGTTCCCTCCTAGGCCCCTGACATTTCTGCCTTCAAAGCAGAGAACGACTTCATAGCTGTGAATAAGGAGACATTACAAGTGTCCACTGGGCTCTCAAATGTTTCTTTTTGTCCTTTTGTTTGCCTCACTACTTTTTTCTTTTACAAAATTACTATTATATCAAGAGTCCTCCCTAAGCACAGTTCCCCTGGTCTGTAAACTTTGTTTAATTTTCTATTTGATTGAGGTAACTGGGAAAGAAGAATTTATTGGCTTAGGTGTCAACACTGGATTATCAAGTGAAAAGATCAGAGCTCTAACAGGAATATTAGGGGTTCTGCTCCTGCAGGCTGCAAGCAGGGTGCCATGCTGAGGAGGAAGCCATCAAAGAGTCCCCTATAGAATGCCTTACAATGGTCTGTTTTATTGAAACCTTTTCTAGTATTTTTTTCTCCATTATCTGAATTTAGTGCAGAGTAATACATCTTCTAGCAAAATCCAGAAACAGGTAACTCATGGAGCTGTCCTCTGCTCCCCGTCACTGTTTCACAGACCTGAGCTCCGTCCAATCACTCACTACCACCTTGGGACATCTTTCTTTTCTTTCTTTCTTTTTTTTTTTTTTTAAGATTTATTAAGTATATAGTGCTCTGCCTTTGTGTACATCTACAGGCCACAAGAGTGCATCAGATCACATGATAGATGGTTGTGAGCCACCATGTGATTGCTGGGAATTGAACTCAGGACCTCTGGAAGAGCAGTCAGTGCTCTTAACCACTGAGTCATCTCTCCTTGTGAGTTGTTTCCTAGAAGCAGAACTTGAGGCGAGAAATTTTATGTAAGTGACTCACTAAATGGTATTTTAATAAATAGTCATAAAAGGGAAGGGAAGCCAGATGGGGAAAATTCCGGGACCAAAAAGCAGCAAACAAACAACAACAAACAAACAAACAAAAACAAGGAAGTTAAGCCGAGCGTGACCAGTCTGGAGGCAGGAGAGTGGGGCTTTGAAACTCTGCCATCCTCAGTTTTGGCTTCAAAGCTGCCCCAAACATAGGTGTAGGATTACATGTCAGATACTTTGTGTAAAGACAATCTACAAAATCTGAGGAACTTACCCTCAACATTGTGCAGAATTTAAGGCCAGTACTTCCGTGACGTTGAGAGTGAGAACTTCCTTATACTTTGCACTTGGACTCCTCCTGCGCCACAGCCGGCTATGGGGTCTGCTGCTATTAGCCTCTGTCTATGTCTTTGATGCTTATGTAGATGAGCACTGCTGAGAACAGACTTCGTGATGACCCTCTTCATCATCGGGTATATGAGTAGGTGTATGTGGAGGGTCAGCAGGTGCTTCCTATAGGTCTTCACAAACCATCCCAACAGGCAACTACGGAAAGCTGTTGCTATATATAACAACAATTAATGGGAAGAGGCCATGAACTTTAAAGAGAATGGTGCGGGAGAGGGTGGTATATGGGGGGAGGGGTTGGAAGGAGAAAAGGGACGGAGGAAATAGCATAATTGTATTATAACCTCAGAACATTAAAAAAATAAAAAATCTTATCAATTTATAAGCCCACTGATAGAATAGTGAATTTCATCATTACATATTATTAATATTTTCATCCTTTTAAAATTTAGCCATTATGATCAATGAATTTAATTTGCATTTCCCTGGTAACTGATAATATTGATCCCATGTTCATTGACCAAGGATTATGTTTTCCTTTCAGCTTTTATTTTCCCAATTGTATTGCCCACTGATTTATACTGTGTGTGTGTGTGTGTGTGTGTGTGTGTGTGTGTGTGTGTATGTGTGTGTAATACATACTATTCTGTTCTATTTCTTGGACAACATTTATTAAAAGTATCATTCTTCATCCAATTTTTCAATCACCTAAGGTCATCATGTGTAAAGATAAACTACCAATTTTACTATGGTTTCAACATATCTCCACTGTTCCCTCTCCCACAAATAGGACCTTTACTTATCATTATTACAATCTAAGTTTTAAGTAGATTATTAGACTTGTTCACATCCACCAACTCACTGTACTCTAACGTTCTTCTTGGCCATGTAGCTTTTCCTGAACTTTGACCTTCACAATGAAGCTCTGTGATTGGATTTCTCAATTCAAGCTGGGGCTTCTGCAACATGGAGAGGCTACACAAACTGACAAGGCTTTTCTGCGTCTCCGCCAATGCTTTCCAGATTCAATTTATTAACCACTTGCCTTTATTTATTTATTTGTATTTGTGTGGGTGGTGGGTGGTGGGTGTGGATTACCTCAGAGGACAGAAAAGGGCGTTGAACCGCAGGAGCTATGGTACAGGCAGTTGGAGCCATGTCAGAGCCATCTGATGTAGATGCTGGGACTGAACTCTAGTCCTCTGTAAGGGCAGCAAGAGCTCTTAGCCATTGAGCCATTCTTCAGTCTTTAATCACTTCTCTCTAGTCCTTTGGTTGTACCTTTTGTACATTGTTTTCATCATATTTTCAAGGTCTGGTAGATGCATTAGGGCTGGAAATAAGCTATGAATCTAGTTATATTTAGTTTGTTCATTTTTTTTTTTTTAGTGAGAACAATTCAGAACAAATGAAACCAATCACCATTGGTAGCCTTGAACTCAATTAACTTGTAAATTTCAAAGAGATATGAGATACCATACAACAGGTGTGATACGGAAAAGTTTATTATATGAGCATGGGGAGAGAAAGGAAGTGAGAGGGGTCCCCCCAGAGAGAAACAGAGAGACACAGAGATAGGGAGATAGAGACGGAAAAGAGAGGGAGAGGTAAGAGAGAGGTAGGTGGGTTTCTCTTTTTATATAGTTCTGGGCAGGGCTACCTCCAGTGGCAGGTAGGCAATGACATCACAGGATGCTAGGGAGACTGGGGCAGAATCCTAACAATATCAGCTTCAGACGTAAACAGTCAGTAGGTCAGAACCCTCATGATCTAACCGTATGTAGAAACAGACTCACAGACACATTTGGAGGTATCTTTATTGACCTCAGTATGAAAAAGTTGACAATCAATACTGACCATCATGTACTTCAACTGCTGCATGACTTTTTTCTTTGAAACAGAGTTGGACTTAGTAAAAAATTTAAAACTACATTTATTATGTATTTATTTGTTTTGTGTGTGTGTGCGCGTGTGTGTGTTTGTGTGTACATGTGTAGGTATATGTATCATGGTGATATGCAACCCACCTGTGGGAATCAGTTATCAACTTGTTTATATTTTTGGTTGTGAGCCTAGCCTTTAATGGCTGAGCCATCTCTCCAACCCAAGCTCTTAAATTCTATCATGTGGACCCCAAGAATTGAAGTCAGGTCATCAGGCTTAGCAGCAAGCACCTCCATTGACTGATCCATTTCACTGGTCCTATTAGAGAAAGTAGACCTTAAATACAGGCATTAACAGAAAGAGGCACTCTTTCTGTGTGACTCTCTTTGATCATTTATTTAACTAATAGGAGAACTTCCAGTTTGTCTCTAGTTTTTGTGGACCGTGCATTAAATGTCTACAAACCTTTATCTGTGGCCATTTGTGTGAAATACACTTTAAAACCCACTAAGTAAATATTTGGACTTCCATTTCTATGGCACATGGCAGACAATACTCTGCTTAAGCTTCATAGTAAACTGCCAAACTCTTTGCCAACGTGCCTATAGCACTTTGCTTTTCTGGAGTGTGCTGGCTAGTTTTACATCAACTTAACACAAGCTAAAGTCATCTGAGAGGAGGAATCTCAATTGCGTAAATGCCTCCATTACATCAGTTAGTGGTTGATATGGGCTGGCTCCATCCCTTGACTGGTGGTCCTGGTTTTATAAGGAAGCAGGCTGAGCAAGCCATGAGGAGCAAGCCAGTAAGCAGCACTCATCCATGGCCTCCAGATTCCTGCCCTGTTCAAGTTCCTGTCCTGAATCTCTTTGATAATGAACAGCAATATAGAAATGGAAGCCAAATAAAGCCTTTCCTCCCCAACTTGCTTTTGTTCGTTGTGTTTCATCACGGCAACAGTAACCCTAATTAAGACACAAAGAAATGCTTAGACCTTCTTGTCATTCCACATCCTTTCTAGAATTTTATTTGTGTAAGTTTTAGTCATTTTAATAGCTTTGAAATGACATTATTGTTTCATGACTGTGATAACCAGTGAGGGCCTCCTCTCACACCCTAGTCCATCATCCGTGATCTTCCTTGATGCAACATCTTTTGAAATATTTGGCTTGTTTGCTTTACCCTGGAGTATTTGTTTTCTTGTCATTGTTTAGAAATCCTTTACATTTTGTGTGTATAATTTCTTTAGCTAAAGTGTGCTTTTCAAAGAGTCATTGAAGTGAACAACTTCTTTTTATAATCATATTTTAGTTTGTAATTTGAGAATTTCATACCATGCATATAATGTATTTGACCACAGTCACAATCCAACTCCTCATGGATTGCCTCATATTCTCTCCCCAGTGTTATGCCCTCTTCTTTTTCTTTTCTTTCCTTTTCTTTTCTTTCCTTTTCTTTTCTTTCCTTTTCTTTTCTTTCCTTTTCTTTTCTTTATAACTCACGGAGTCCAACTACTCCTGCTCATATACTCATGAGTGTGAGGTCACGCAGTGGATCATGGTCAACCTATCAGGGACCACACCCCTGAAGAAATGTCTCTCTCCCAGAAACCCCCAACTGTCAATAGTGTCTGAGTTAGGGCCTGGGCGCTCAGGAGCTCCTCCCATGTCTGTGCTGGAGGGTTTTCTACCTCAGTCTGGTGCCAATGAGTTCAGGCAGCCATAGCTGTGGGTGCCTGAGTGCAGAAGACCTATATGTTCAGATGTGGTTTGGTTGTCCCTAACCTCTGGCACTTAAAATCTTTCATCCAATTATTCTTCATGGTGTCGCGAGTCTTGGGCTGAGGGTGTGTAATATTGATGTCTGTTTATGGCTGAGGATGCTGCAAACATTTGTCCTCATCCTTGTGACCAATTGTAAGTCTCTGATTTTTAAAATCTTTTAAACAACTATTTCAGTTTCAGTAGAATAAATCACTTCCCCCTCCTTTCTTCCCTTCCGCCTCTTCCAGGTACCTACCCTGAAACGTCTCCCTCCAGTTACCCACAGGCTAATGGCCTCTTTTTTGTTGGTTATATTTGTTACATGCACATGCGCACGCACAGGGACACACACATACGTGTGCACACACACACATAGATGCATGTGTGTATGCACACATATATAACTTGCTGAGTCAATTTTTGTTGTTTGTGTGATGGTTCAGAACTGACCATTCTGCATTGGATAACTAGACAAAGGGACTCATTCCAGAAACAGGTCATTCTCCTCACAGGGGTAAATAGTTGCCTGTAGGTCTTTGTCTAGGGGTGGGGCCTTTGGAAAATATCTCTGTTCTATGTTAACATGTCCATTGATACTGTCATGCTCTGGTATTGTTTGTGCAGAATCTAGGGGAGACTGTTTCACAGCAGACTGCCTGGTATTCTGACTTTTCACAATATATTTGTCCCTTAAAGGATTGTTTTGAGTGATATAACCCAGACCCAGAAGACAAATGCTGCATATTCTCTCATTAGCTGTTCTTAGCTCTAAATTCTCAGATGTGAGTCTACAACATAGAGAGACCAGAAAAGTATAAAGGGGATTTAGGGGTGGCTAGGAGGGAGACTAGCAGGATGTAGGTGATATGGAGTGGGAAACGGAGGGAGGTGGTTGCTCCAACTGTAGAAGAGGGAAGGAGGCCAATCATGTAGAAGCAGAAGGAGGGACGAGCATGCAAATGACACCAAGATTGTTTGACAACCCTAAGGAATCATATCATTTCATATTTACCTAAAATTATATAAGTATATGTGTATACACATACACACATGCTTGCAACGCATTCACACACACACACACACACACACACACACACACACACACACAGAGAGAGAGAGAGAGAGAGAGAGAGAGAGAGAGAGAGAGAGAGAGAGAGAGAGAGAAAGAGAGAGAGAGAGAGAGAGACAGACAGACAGACAGACAGACAGACAGGCAGGCAGGCAGGCAGACAGAGACAGAGAGACAGAAACAGAGATGGGAGTTAAGCCACTGGGCTGACAATGCTCCCCACAAGAACCACAGAGAAATGAAACCCCCAGTATCAGACATGATAAGTCCCCCTTTGAAGGGTCACCCAGGGTAGCCCAAATGACTCTCCAAACAATAGAGACCATCAATGCAGTCGTTGGTTGCCTCTCAGGGGTTGAGTGTTGTCCGCTGTTACTGAAGATACCACACACTTCAGACACAGGACTGAGAGGACTGAAGCTGATCCTGACCCAAAAGCCTCTTTCTCCTTATCTAGCTTCCATGGCTCAAAAAAATATTCTATGCAAGTTGCCAAGGGAGGGAAGCAATTAAACAGCCCTACCCAGCTCAACCACGAAAATTACTAACATGGCAAGATATGCATAATAGTGCCAGAAGTGACATTCACACGTGAGTGATAACCAACGGCTGCGCAATGAGACTTAAAGTCCATGCAGCAGGAGGGAAATTACGTGTGCTACTGGCATTACAGCAGCTCTCTGAGACTATGACTCTCTTTGTAGTATCTGCTGTGCATTGTACAAAAACACCTCTCTGGCGAGAATTGAGACCTGCGGTAACAAAGGGTCAAGAAGTACAGATTTAAAAAGCAATTTGAAAAATCTGTGATTTCTTATTTCTTACTAAACATTTTCAATGAGCAGAAGCTTTTTATTTTAATGAATTCAAATGCATCTTTCTTTTCAGAGTAACCTGAAAGTTAATTTTTTTTTCCATTCCAAAAGAGCTTTTGGCGTTTACCTAAAATTGCATCACCAAAGCCAAGGTCAGGCAAGTTCTGTCTATAGATTCTTCTAGAAATTTTGTAACTTTTCATTTTATATTAAGATCTATGATCCATTTGTGATAATTAGAAGTTTTATTTTAAAGCTATTCCATTTATTTTTTTTAAAACTCATAGAATTGACTTTTATGTAAGGGACAAAGCAGGGGTCAAAACTCATTTTTCCCATAGAGTCTCATTTGATGCAGTACTGCTTCCTGAGAAGACTGTCCATTAGTCACCGCTCTGCAGGGTCACCTCTATCCTAACAAAGTGTCCTTCCATGACTTGCTCTAGCTCTGGACTCCATCTTGGTCCCTCTATGTGTCTGTCTATCCGTCCTTGGCCTACCACCACAGTGTCTAAATTAGTTTTGCTTTATAAGAAGCTCTTGTAGCTGGAGCTGGCGGCACATGAGGTAGGAGGATTTGAAGTTTGAGGCCAGTGTTGATTATACGGTCAGATATTGTCTGAAAAGAAAGAGAGGAGGAAAAGTAGGAGAAGAAAGCAAGTAACAATTTTTCCAACTTCTGAACTTTTTTTATTTTTATGTGAACTTGAGAATTAACACTCTCTCTCTCTCTCTCTCTCTCTCTCTCTCTCTCTCTCTCTCTCTCTCTCTCTCCAAATTTGAGGAGTTGGTTTGATGGCTCTGGTAAAGTTTCGTGTAATGTCAAGCTTGGACACCTGACCTTCAAGCCCTGGAGTCCACATAATGGAAGGAGAGGACCGGCTCCCTTAAGTTTTTTTCTCACATAATCATGAGTGCTGTGGCACACACCCTCCCATACACAAACACAAATAAATAAATGTAGACCATGCCAAATTATGAGAAAGATAGCGCTAACTCTATAGGCAACCAGTCACAAATGTGACACAAACTTCCATTTATTTAAGCTTTTATTAATTCATCTTAACAATGTTTTGTAGCAGCGGTTCTCAACTTGTGTGTCATTACTCCTATAGCAAACCTTCATCTACAAAAATATTTACATTAAAGTACACATAGTAGGAGCAAACTTACCATTATGAAGTAGCAACAAAAATAATTTATAGCTGGATATGGCCACAACATGAGGAACTGTATTAAAGGGTCACAGCATTAAGAAGGCTGAGAACCACTGTTTTATAATTTGCTTGACAAAGAATTAAACATGCTCAGTTAGATTTACTTCCAAGTATTTGGAAGTTTGATGTATTGCATAAGTGTATGTATAAATTTAATTTTTCATTGTTCATTGCTAGACTATAAAAAATAATAGTTTAAAGAATATTGCTTAAAAAGAGATTTTTTAAAAGGTGGCACTGGTGGGGGGGGGGAAGCTGGAGAGATGGCTTAGTGGTTAACTGCACTCTCTACTCTTCCAGAGGTCTCTAGTTCAATTCCCAGCAACCACATAGTGGCTCACAACCATCTATAATTTGGTCAAGTGCCCTCTTCTGGCCTGAAGGTATACATGCAGCCAGATAAAAATCTTCTAAAAGCACTTAAAAAGAATATTGATTAACACCCAATGATTATTTACAAACGTTTCTTTGGGTCCTGGGTTGAGTGCCTCCATCTGGGCTCTAGGTACCACATGGCTGTTTTCCATTCTTCACTTCTCTAGTGTATTCCACTCAAAGGGTAAGATAGGCATGCAGAGTTTCCCCATAGGATGACTCAGGAAGGGCTTGGGGAGGGGACCATTCTGGCTAGAGTGTATTATCCTATGATTCTGTCTTCTGCCTGGCCGAGTCTCTGAACAGAGAATATTGGTTCCTTTCAAAACATTACTTTACAGGGATTACTCCCTAAAACCTTTTATTTTCTTGGACTTAGAAGTAATGAAAACTCCAGCCCTGTTGAAACTAGAGTCCTTCATTATCCCTGTGCTTCTCCTGTATTCTGTCACAATTTTCTTGTAGTCTTCTTGTAGTAAATAAACTCTACTTGAAATGTTCCTAATATGTGCACTTTTCTGTTCTTGGCAAGATCTTGATTGAAAGAGATGCAGAAACTTCTACAAGGAAATGAGAAACAAAAACCTTGTAAAACAGGTTTGTAACAGTAAGAGCCATATTATTACTTCTTTTGTATCATGGTTCCCATCTCTCTATATATTGGTCATGGGAGAAATGACAGTAATTGAGTATGTGTGATCTCTGCAAGATTTTCCTCATCCTTACAAGGCACTGTCTGCATGCCACCTCAAAGGCTGAGCCCTGAAGGCCTCCTCACTCCATAAGGCCTGGTGCTGACTTTGGGGCAGGGTCTCACATGAGCAGGCATGTTTCTATGGCCTCCCTTGCTTTGGTGGTGCTGCTCCTTGAGTTATGGAGTTTGAGATTCACTCATTCCGTGGCTAAATGGAGAATCCGCAGGACCTTGCTGTCCCACTTTCCTTTCTGTTGCTGTGATAAAATATCCCAACAAAAGCAACCATGCTTAGGGGAGAATGGCTTTGCTTTAGTTCACTATTCCAGGTTATAGCCCATCATTTCAGGGAAGTCAAGGTGGCGGGAACTTGAACCAGACAGTCACATCCATGTAGTAAAAGTTCCTGCCAACTCCATGGTGCGATGGTGCCCAGCTGGCTTTGTCCTTCACGTTCAGTCAGTGAAATGGTGCTACCTACATCCAGGGTAGACCTGCTCACCTCCATTAACTCAGTTGAGAACAGCATGCACAGATTTTTTTCCCCAAAGGACAATTCAACATCAACAATTCCTCACTTAGACTCTATTCTCAAGGGCTTCTGGATTATATCAAGTGGACAATTAAAGCTAGCCATCACACTGGAGCAGTAATCAAATATCAAGCAAGTGTCAATTACAGAGAGGATAAACGAGTGGAATTCATTTTAATCAGTTTGTTTCTCATAAAAAAAAACCTGTCTGGTCCATTCATGGACTAGGACCATAGAAACTTTAGGTTGTCTTCTTCTCTGCAGGGGCAAACACTGAGCACTGGAGGTAAACTGTGTCAACCTAGGTGAAGGAATATGCTTTTCAATAACTTCTGTGCATGCTGCAACAGACACTTGTCCATAGACCCTTCAGGCAGCCAATGATGTTCTCAGGAAGGAAAGCTGACCACCACTAGAGGGTGTCTTCAAGTCATGTGGTAAATAATTTCAAGGCACACAACTTAAATTTTTGTGATTATTGAAGTCAAGGCACTGTCCTGATTAGCTTAAAGCAGAAAGGTAACATATTTGCAGGCGATTGAAGTGTTTCACGTAATGAAGGGATGCTGAGGATCCAGGCTTCAGAACACACTCAGGCTACAGGAATTGAGACATCACTTAGATGGTTGTGTAATTTCTCCTGTGGACTAGGATCATGAATCATTCATTTCCCTCTGGAACCTTCATTCTTCTCATTAAAAAACACCAAAAATAAAAACAAAACAAAAACAAAAATAAAAAAACAACAAGCAAACAACACCCTGCAGTGAGTTTCTGTGTAATACAAAGAGTTGTGTTTGCAGCTGGCTGACTCTGGACTTGGTCCTTGATGCCACACTATCTACTAATTACACAGCATCATTATTTCTCAGTGCCTCAGTTGCCTTAAAGAGAGAAGACTTTCCACCAGGATATTTTATAAGGCTCAGATGTGATGAGGGTTTGAAGTGCCTGGTGGCTTTCCCAGCAGCCATAGGCGCTCAGTGAACCCGGCAAGATTGGGATGTTATCTGGAACATCAGAGTTGCTGAGGGCTTCTGGGAGAAACTCCAATCCCTGTAGTAAAAAAATGAAACTAAATAAAAATCCCTCAAAGCACAGAGCAAATAAGAGTTCTAGAAGGAAGTCCGTGAAATTAGGAGGTGTGACTCATTCCCAAGGCAACCTCCACAGAGGCACAAGGCCTAGCCTGTACTAGAATGAATGGTTTTTCTCATGGATAAAGTTTTCACTCAGTGAGGTTCCTTCTGTTGAGTGGGGAGCTTGGGTAACAATGGCACACTTAGGTGTCTGAGGTGGACAGGGATGTGGATTTCACTTCCAAATCTATCATTTTGGGCTTGACTTTGCACATCTCTACCTACTTCCACTCTAAGTTTCTCTATCTCCAAGAGAAAAGGGAGACCCTTGGAAAGTAGTTCACAAGTCCACCCACCTTCACGCTGATCCACACATAACAAGCACTGTGGATGCTTGTAGGCCAGCAGTCTCCCTGAGCTTCGAATGCTGCTCTTGCCAACTCTTGAACTAGTCAGTTCATGCTAGTTCAGGAAGCAAGCCATGCTTACAACTAGTAAGCTAATTGTAGATGTCCTCTGAGTGCCTACTACGTGTGCTGTACCATGTTCCACTCTCACAGCAATGTTAGGTCCCACTCTCATGCCCATTTCATGGATGGAGAAATGGTACATCTATACTGTGTTATGGAAAACAATTACACTGGGAGCTGTTGCTTGCCCCCTTTTAAGTCTTAATGAGAGCAGGAAGAAGAGAACTTCTGTGAATGCATCTCCTTCCTCAAGGGGAGTCCTAGAAAGATGCACCTGTCTCCATCTTCTCCTCCAAGGCCACACACGTTTGTCTGCTACAGGAACAATGTCAGGATCCGGTGGTCAGAGCGACAACAGTAGGAAAACCTCTGCTTTGGAACCGAATGCACAGACACCCAGCAGGTGCAAACATTGTCTACTGGTTGTCAGTTTCTGACCAGCCATTTACCCTCACCCATGCCCAAGGACACCCACTCTAATGAGTGAGCTTCATAGAAGTGCGAGTGGGGGAGGCCTGTTTGACATGTGTCTACGACTATAAACCCTGTAAGGCACTGTAGCTTTTAAAAATGAAAACACGCATAAAGAAGAAGGCCAGGCATGTGCTTTACCATCGAGAAAACTGATCTCTGAATCATCCTTGCCCTGGGTCCCTTGTAATACTTTCTCAGCCTGGAGGGAGGCTGTGTACGCAGTGTGTCAGTATGTTCCTCACCCATGAGTCAAAATACTTGTGGAAATGTTTATGAAAGGAAGAGTTTGTTTTCGCCATTATTTCATCACAGATGGTGTGGTGGATCTGAGTAGCGGCATCATGATGGAGAGAGGACAGCAGAGGAAGCGTTCTCTCAGGGGTAGCAGCCTATTAGGGTGGTGTCGTCTACATTTGGCAAGGGTCTTGTCACTGTGTTAGTCCTCTCTGGGATTCCCTCACAAAAGCACCAGGAAGTACGCTTTACAAATCTCCCAGGTGAGTCTAAAGTCAATGCAGGTATAACGGAGATTAATGGTTATACCTAGCCTTGTGCTTTTTACTACAAGCTCCCCTATAGCTGATCCCACAGACATCATTTAGTCCCTGGGGACTGATTGTAACTCTGGGTAATTTGAGCCTTGTCTACATCTCTTCCTGTCTCAATCCATCATGGCTCACTCTGTGTCCCATTTGGCCCATTTTTCTTGGGTATTTGCTTCACAGAAAGGAGAGTCTACTGACTCAGTACCAAGTTGTGCCTTCTGAGTAGACACTCAGTTCCTTTAAATGTGGCTATAATGCCTTTCCACTTCCCTTATGCTCCTTTGCCTCATCTGTCTGGCTGGTTGGCATGAGATAATGGGAAAGGAAAGGACTAGGGGGATCTTTGAATCAGTGATACATATACTGTGCATATTTAATGTGATATATTCACAAGGCTTTATGATCTATAGGACTATGTGTTTTATGTACAACCTTATAAGTTAATTATTATTTCTTCTTATTTTACATGTGAGAAATAGGCTAAGTTAGCTAAATTGATTCTCTCAGGTTATAAGTCTCAGTGCTGGGTTTGAAAATTGTGGTTTCAATACTAAAATACATAAATTCAGGGCCTCTGCAGTCAAACTTGCAAGGAAGAATTCCTTTTTTTTTTTTAAAGCATACTTCTTAAAATTTGTTTTTCTCTCATATTTACATCCTGACCACAGTTTCCCCTCCCTCATCTCTTCCCAGTCCTTCCCTCGGACTCCCCTCTCTCCAGATCCACTCACCTGTTTCCCTTCAGAAAAGAACAGACTTCCCGAACGTAGCATATCAAGTTGCAGTAATCCTAGGTACCTCCCCTCATATTAAGGCTTGATGGGGCAACCTAGTAGGAGGAAAATGACTGCAAAATCAGGAACAAGAGGCAAAGTCAGCCCCTACCCACATTGGTAGGTGTCCCACTAGAACACCAAGCTATATAACCGTAACATGTATGCAGAGGACCTAGGTCAGAACCATGCAGGCTCCCTGTTCAGTCTCAGTGAGCCTCTGTGAGCCCCAGCCAGCTGATTCTGTGGGTTTTCTTGTGGGGTTTTTGACCCCTCTGGCTCCTCCCCATGCATACTACTGAAGAAGAAGAATAGAATTCTGGTTTAAATGAAGAGATGGGAGCCACAGCTGCCAGTCTGTGTTTGCGTAATACACAATTTCCTGCTCCTGCTCCTTGCTACCCTTGAGGAAATGGCCTGTTTTGTGAGGACAGATGAAACGATGTCATTTGCACCACAGTTATTCTTTCCGCCACCCCTTTTAATATTAACCTGAACTTGACTTCAAGTTTTCTGCCACAGCCTCTAGGCCTCAGGCTGGTGTGACTTTTTGATGGGTCTTGAGCAGAAAATGATATAAGGAGAGAAAATAGCATTCAAATGTTCCTGGATTTCTCTGGGAAAGTTAATCAATATGCTCTGTCCTGTGTGGTCCAGGGGTTGGGGTACAGGAAGATGGGTGGAGGATTGTGGCAAGGAGTGCATAAGCTAAAGGTTAGATGCTGTCTGGGTAAAGTTGTAGGTAGATGGGGAATTCTACTTACTACACTGAGACACACAGATGATTCAAGCTGTTTTATTGCTGTATCCATGCATACTACATTGGATTTGGCCCATCTCCCTGACTCATTTTTGGTCCTCCTAAAGAACTCCCATGCCAGTTTCATTGCTTCTACATTTTAGGCCATTTGTACCCTGGGAACGGTGTCCTTGGAAAAACACTTCACTTTCAGAATGACTAAGGTGGCATCTACCTTGGTGCCGTGGTCTGAATGTCTGTGTCCTCTGTAGTGGTTATGTTGCCACTGAGTCCCCAGTATGTTAGAATTGGGTGTGGGGCTTTGGGCAGCGATTAGGCCATGAGCGCCTCACCCTCGTGGATGAGTTTCCCAGACTACCATGCCCTTTGTCCTTTTGCGTCTTTAGTCGTATGAGGACACACTCGCTCCCACTGAAGACTGTGCTAGAGAGTGTAGGAAGTGGCAGGATTTTAGAAGCCAAGATTGGGCCACTGGCAGATATAGAACCCACTGGAACCTTCCTTTTTACTTCCCAACCTTCAAAAAGTCAAAAGACACATTTCTATGGTGTATGGTATCTATGCTATCCAGTCTTGGGTATTTTAATAAAGGAATGAGCAGACCAGTACAATGGCCTTTAGGGTTACAACAAGTCCCACTTTGTAGGGGTCCACTCTCTCCAAAGCGATCTGCTAAGGGTTGTGTCTCTGTTTTCCACATAGGTCCTCTGTGAGAGTCAAGCCTGATTAAGCTGTTCCCTGGCTTCCTCCTTTTTCTAGAGTGATATCTCATCATCTTACTGTCACCTAGGAGGCACTCTGGCAAAAATCTTTCCTGAGGATTTTGCACTAATTTGTACTGCAGTACCCAAGACCCAGATATACGGAGCCACCTAAATTCCATCGTCTGGTTGGATCTTTTAATGACTATCTTTCCATATTTACTTATTGGAGATCTCAATATCTAGGCTTAGAGAAGAGAGAATAGGACAGTTCTTATTTTATGCAACTTACATTCTATAGGAAAAAGAGACATTAAGCTAACTAGCAAATAAATGTAGTTAGCCCTCCCTGTCTACATGTTCCACATCTCAGGATTCAACCATTCATGTGCTGAAAATTTTCTCCCACCATTATTTCTTAAATTAGTTAGAGTGCAGTAACTAATTGTAATTATTCATAATGTTGCATTGTGGTAGACAGCATAAGCTATCAAGAGATGCTTTAAAGACTTTGGGAAAGTGTGTGTTAAGAGTTACATATGAGTACTACACTAATTTATATGAGAAACTTAAACATCTGAGGATTTCCATATCCTCTGTGGCTTGCTGGACCAGTCTACACTGGATATTGATGCGCAGTCAGTATGTGACACAGTGCCAGTGGCAGATATTCTAAGGAGATTCAATGCCTCATAGACAGATAGAGAACAATGAATGCTAGTGCTCAAGAGAAAAAACAAGAAAGGCAGGACTGAAGAGAGGACATTCAACAGAGACCTGGATTGGAGGAGATAGCAAGGCACACAGGTCCCTGGGGAAGGAGGCTGACCACAGGCTGGAGTGACACAGGGACTTACTGCTACACAGTACTAAGAAATCTCCTGGTGTTCTGAAGTTTGTGTTCAAGCAGAGAAACAGACAAAAAGGAATCACCCACAGCACCTTCCACTGTCACTCACTTCACAGATAATATGCAGAGTGAGGCCTGTTAGGAAAGCACAGTACGCATTAAGAGCATGTCAGTTGTCTGGGGTCTAAAGAATTGCTCGCGCCAACTCTGTGGTCTTTCTGCCTCTGCTCTATGTCTGGAAAATCTCAAAGAAACAACCTAGGTGACTACCAAATACAACATTGCTCTATTAGCTTGTCCATTGGAACCTTCTGGAACACATCAATAAAACACTGGTATCTGAGCCTGTCACATTCTTGTTGAGTCAAAGAACTGATAACGGGCACAGGAATCTTTTTAAAATATCATTATTGCATTTTTGAATTACGTATGCGTGTGTGGATGTTACAAATGAGTGCAGATGCAGACGGAGGTCAGAAGAGATCATCAGGTCTGGCATGGGTTCTGGGAACCAAATTCCAGTCCTCTGCAAGAGCAGTTTGCACTCTTAATGGGCGAACCATCTCAGCAGCCCCAAAGTCCAAAAATCTTAATCTTACAGAATGGATCTGGTAACGGGTCACTCCCATAACAGCAACTCCTAGCAAACTTGCATTGTCATGGAGGCCTGACACATTTTTATCTATAAAGAAAGGCAGCGTACCTGTTATTTTAGCTCAAGTGTTTCGGAACTCTTTATTTTAGAAATCCACATGACATTCTACATTTGCTGTGGAAGCTGGATGGTAAATGCTTAAGCAGTTCATATTTTTTTTTCACACAGAGTGGTTCTATTTTGTTTTCAAAATTAGAGACAATCATTTACTGCAAAGCACGGGCATCTCTGGGACTTGCTTTCCAGATCAGGCCCCCTTGAACTTCTGATTCTCCCACTCAAGCCTCCCAAACATGGAGATCACAGGCTTTTTGCCACCAGGCCATCTGTTGCACACAGCTTTAATGTTTAAAAATATTCACTGGCAATAGACACAGAGAAATTTTACTTATTTGACTTATTTTGAAAAGAAGTGCTTTGCAAGTGGAAGGCTGGCTTTTATGGACCAATGCCATTTGTCTGAAATAGTTCATTCTGAGCCAGAGACCGTGGCTGTCGCTCAGGACTAGGGATTCAAGGTACTCCAAGTTCTATGGCAAAAGAAGCTTCAATAAAGAAAGTCAGAATCAATGTGTGGGGCCATAAGGGATGGACTCCAACAAGGCAGAGAAGTTTACACTATCTAAATATTATGTATATCACATTCTTAGCTCGGGAGCTGATGGAAGGGTCAGGTAGGTATGTCATCCTTAAGAGTTTTAGGGAAACCCTGGAGGATGTAAGATCAGATAGAGAGGTTGATTGTAAATAGCTCTGAAAAGGGCTAAATATAGCCAAGGGTATAGCATTCCATGGCTGTAGTCCAGATGTTTGACTAAGCCAAGGTCAAGTAGTATGTAGGGTCTTTGATACAGATGTAGTTTCTTTAGGAACTTCTCAAAGGGCAGAAGTGACAGGAATTGAATCGGAACTTTTTGGAACCTGAGTGAACCCTGTGGTGATTGTGCAAGTCCTACCTGGCCACCTAGGACTTCTTATTAAAGAAAAAGCCTTTGCAGGTGCCAGATTTGAGATGTCTCTTTGCTGTTTCTGTTTCTGAGGAGAACAAAGGGTTCTCTGGCCATATTCCTGTGATCACCAACTATGCTCTGTTGCACACTCACCCCAGTGTGCTTGGCTCTGCAACAGGAGTCTGCTCCAAAGTGCTTTAACCCTTTGGTTCTTCCTCTGGGTGTTTCAACTAGTTTGAGTTTATCTTTTCATTTATCTGTCATCTGCCCAATGACAGATGAGCCATTCATTATTTTAGTAGTGGATTTTTTCTTACCTGCAAAATAAGTCTCCTCATATGTCAGTAGCTGTCAGTTCAAGTTCAGTTAGTGATAACCCTTTGGTCTTTTGCAGACAGTTTCTCCATCCATTAAGAACCTTAGAAAACCTTTGCAACATGCACACGTTCATAAATACCCACACGCAGATATGCAGCAGGAGGCCAAGGCCTTTATTCGTGAGACTGTGCTAAGTACAAAAGTGTCTTTATTGTGAAGGAAGGCTTTCCTAAGTACTGATTGATAAAGCAAAAAGAAAGTGAGGGCAGTCTCTGCCTGTCTCCCCATTCCACAATGACTAAGAATAACTGCTGGCTACTAAAAAGAGACCTTGCTTTGCATAACAAGTGGAGAAAGGTTTCCATTTCTGAAGGAAAATCTACCAGAAAGAGAAAGAAAAACTTGGTAACCACAAGGAGCAGTAATTGTAGCTATCATGGGAGAGCAGGTTAAGGAAGGCTCTTTGGAGAAAAGAAAAGGCAGTCCTTAGCCTATCTGCTTTCCATCCCCACTAAAGTCTACTAATTTATTCAGAACAGTGGGTTCTTAGAAGAAAGGCAAAACTTCATCATTTGGTACCCAAGATTTGAGAGGTCAAAAGCGGAGACAGGTAGCTGGCCTGGAGCCTAAGACAGAAATCTTGGAATACAGTACAGAATGCGATTGATTCCTACAGTCAGGAAGGGTTCTGAGCTAGTGACATCATTCTGTAAGGGCCACGCGTCTTCAGCTGTCATTTCATCATCTACACTTCTCCACATATTGACTAATACATTTAAAATTTTTTTCTCTATAGCTAGCATTGTTAATTTCATAAAGTTAGTGCAGCAAATACACCCACGGTATTGAACAGCAAAACTTCTCCTCTGGACCGGAGGCAGGCTTGGGGAGCCTTTGACACTGAGTAGGTTTTGTATAATCACAGATGCTAAGAAATAAAAGACAATTTATGGGTCTTATCCTCAAGTAGTGTCTGAATCCTCTTCACTCTTTCAGCATATCTAAGTGAGCTTCGTTTGCACACCAGTGATGGCACTCATCATAAGCGTATGTGTGTGGAATATGACTATATGTGCCAGTGCAGGTGTATGCGTGTGTGTGTGTGTGTGTGTGTGTGTGTGTGTGTGTTGGGGGGGGATAAGACGGAGCTTTCAGGAACCCCAATTCAGTGCTAGCTGATTCCTGGACTAGCTGGCCAGTAATCCCAGTGATCCTCCCATCTTTGCCTCCCAGTGCTAGAATTGAAGATGAAAGCTGCCATTCCCAGCTTTTTACATGGGTGTGGGATCTAGGTCTTTATGCTCATAGAGTGAGCACTGAGCCATTACCCCAGCTCAAACTTTTTAAATCAGTACAACTCATTCCTTGGTAACTATGAGATTTTAAAAAAAAATCCTTCTTTAATTGAGATAGATTTCTTCCCCCAGTGTTGTTTTTTTTCTCTTTTTATTAATTTATTTGTATTTCCCTCCCCCTCCCCTACTTCTCAGAGAAGGGGAGCCCCACCCTCCCAAACATCCCAGCTCATCAAGTTGCATCAGGACCGAGCTCACCCCCCTGCCCTGTGCCCTGGCAAGGCAGTCCCACTAGGGGAAGTGCAGGGATAAAGAGAGAAGAGATAGACAAGATTTCCCTTCTGAGTGAGACTTAAGCATCCTCCCTTGGGTGCCCCTTGTTACTTATATTCTTTGAGTCAAACCCAGTATTCCTACCATAGCAGCCATTAAGATAACTTAAACACAGAGAAGTGCCTGGGTCATTTCCTTTATGTTAACTGGCTATATTTTCAGTGTTCAACCTATCACATGCTTTGGGACTCTTCAACTTTCCACAAACTCTCCACCTAATGAGCTCTTCCACACCTGCTCAGAATTGACAGTGATATTCTAGGCATGTGGCAGTGAGTACAGTGTCCTTTCTCACCGTTTCGTTTCTCTGTAATACTCTTCCTTATTACCTCTGGCCAAGGAGTATGCTCACATCTGCACGTAAATGCCTTCCACTACATAAGGACAGGTTAGCTTTGATGCCATTTACCGTCCAGATTTCACTATCTTCTGAGGGTACAGCTCCAGGACAAATGTCTTTATTTCTTTTTCTTTCTATTTTTTCATGTGCATGAACACATGTTCTCGGGAGTTTGGACACATTTTTGAAGCTTCTCTAAAGGACTAATGCACCACTTGTGTGAACACAGTCATCCTCTTTGGTGTCTTTTCACCATAGAAGTGTCTAGGACACCCTTGACTCATCCTTCCTGTGCTGATATTGATGATGATGATGATGATGATGATAATAATAATAATCTTGTCTATTTTATATACATAAAAACACTTCCATTCAGCCTCCAATAGCCAAAAACAAGTGGAAAGAAAATAAGATAAACAAGAAAAGGAAATGGAAACAAGATTTTAAAAATGCACTTCATGGGGAGATCCAAGATGGCGGCGAGCAGTGTGGACCGTGTTTGAAAGCTCCAGCGAACAATTCAGGGAATTGCACAGATTTCTGAGCCTGGAACACCAAGGTCCCCACACCACGGCAGCAGAAGTGCTCCACGGTCCGGAGGGACCAGGGTGCGGAGGACCTGCCGGCCCCTGCACACAGGAGGAGCGAGGACTTTCTCGGATCAGAGCGGCGGCGGTGAGAACAACAGTGCCCACAGCGGCTCCGGCAGCGCCAGAGGCGGTGGCTGAGGTTTGCAGCTCACAGCCTTCCAGTGGAGGCGATTAGTGCGGTGGACAGTGGGAGTTGCTGCGGGAGAGGGGACTCTGGACAGGATTTGGGTCGCGTGGTGCCTTGAGACCCAGGCTGGACTCAGCGGACGGGTTCGGCCCCAGAATCCTGGGTGGGCTCAGTGAGCTGGGCTGTGGAGAGGCTGGCTCGGCTGCCCGAGGCGCAGCTCCCCTGCTGTGACGCAGGCGGGGCAGAGAGCCGGCTTCCACCCTGAGCTCCGGCTCCGCGCAGACGTGGTTTTCCTGCTGTGACGCGAGCGGGGCAGAGCGCTCAGTTATACCCGGGGAGCTTGCTCAAGCAGCCTTGGTTTTTCGGCTGTGACGCAAGCTGGGAGGTGAGCCGGCTTCCACCCTGGGCTCCGGCTCAGCGCAAGCTCAGCTTTCCTGCTGGGACACGAGCGGGGCGGAGCACTCAGTTATACCCTGGGTGCTTGCTCAGGCAGCCTGGGTTTTTCTGCTGTGACGCAAGCTGGGCGGTGAGCCGGCTTCCATCCTGCGCTCCGGCTCAGCGCAGACCTAATTATCCTGCTGTGACACGTGCAGAGCGCTCAGTAATACTTTGGGTGCTTGCCCAGCTCAGCATTGGTTTTTCTACTACCACGCAAGCTGGGTGGAGCGCTCCCTTCTACCCTGGGTGCTTGCTCATCAAGGTCCCAGTTTCCCTGCTGGGACACAAGCCTGGAGAAGCGCTCACTTCTACCCTAGGTGAGTGCGCAGCACTGCCACAGTTTTCCTGCTGTGACGCGGGCTGGGCGGGGCACTCAGTTATACCCTGGGTGCTTGCTCAAGCAGCCTTGGTTTTCCTGCGGAGACACGGGGTGGGTGGAGCACTCACTTCCACCCGGGGTGATTGCTCAGTGCAATCGCAGTTCTCCTGCTGTGACAGACGGTTCAGGCCCTGAGAAACTAGCTGAGCTCGCCACGTGGCTCGGGCCCAGTATCTCTGGCGGGACTTGGCAAGGGACCCAAAAGGTTGTGATTACCTTGGCCTGACCCAACGATCACTCAGAGACCCAGAAAGATTGCAGGATCCACAGCAAAGGGGAGCTGAGGATCACTGGTGGTGAGAGCCCAAAACTACAGGGCTAACCTCCTGCCATACACACCAGTGAAGTATCAGGGCTTCCAGCCTACGGAAATCGTGAGAAAACAAGTGAAGCTATCATCAGACTCCATCCACTCAACTCTGGAAGTTACCCAACAAAAACAGAGACGGCAAGATGTCTAAGGGACAGCGTAAAAGCATTCGCAAAAAACCCCAAAACAACATGGAGTCTCCAGCTCCCAGCTATCCCAAGGAAAACAACACGGAGAACTCACATACAATGGAAACACAAGAAAATGACCTCAAAGCCTTGGTAATGAGGATGGTATCGGAGGAAACAAATAGAATTAGAAATCAGATGCACGAAGAAGCAGCGAAGCAGGTGCGAGACATAAAAGAAGCACATAGAGTAGAACTGGAAATTTTTCAGGAAAACATAAGCAACCAGATGAAAGAAATTAAAAAATCTGTTCAAGATATGAAGATGAAAATGGATTCAATGATAAACACACAGACAGAAGAAAAACGAGAACGTGAGGCCTCAGAGAAGAAGGTGAATGACTCAGTGCTGAGCTTTTCTAATAGAATCCAAGAGATGGAAGAGCGAATCTCAAGTCTAGAAGATACAATCACAGATCTTGAAGCAACCAATAAAGAAAATGCCAAATCTGGAAAACTCCTGACACAAAACATCCAAGAAATTAAGGACACCATGAAAAGAAGAAATCTGAGGATAATAGGCATTGAAGAAAGAGAAGATATCAGACTCCAAGGCCCAGAAACTCTTCTCAGCAAAATCATAGAAGAAAATTTCCCCAATCTAAAGAAAGAGGTGCCTATAAACATACAAGAGGCATACAGAACACCTAATAGAATTGACCAGAAAAGAAAAACTGCCCGTCACATAATAATCAAAACACAAAACATACAGAACAAAGAAAAAATATTAAAAGCTGCAAGGGAAAAGGGCCAAATAACATTTAATGGCAAACCTATCAGAATTACACCCGACTTCTCAGCAGAGACCATCAAAGCCAGAAGGGCCTGGACAGAGATCCTGCAAACCCTAAGAGACCACAGATGCCAGGCCAGACTACTTTACCCAGCAAAACTATCAATAACCATTGATGGAGAAAACAAAATATTCCATGACAAAACCAAATTCAAACAGTACCTATCCACAAATCCAGCTTTACAGAAGGTACTAGAAGGAAAACTCCATCCCAAAGGGTCAAGCTACAACCAAAACTACTCAGGAAATAGATAACTATACCATGGCAAAAAGACAACTACACAAACGCTCAACTGAAAACAACATCAAAATTAAGACTCTTAATAGTAACTGGTCGTTAATATCTCTCAACATCAATGGTCTCAATTCTCCAATAAAAAGACACAGACTAACTGAATGGGTGCATAAACAGGATCCAACATTCTTATGCATCCAAGAAACACATCTCACCCATAATGATAGGCATCACCTCAGGATAAAAGGTTGGAAAAAAATATTCCAAGCAAATGGACACAAGAAGCAAGCAGGCGTAGCCATTTTAATATCGAACAAAATAGATTTTCAACCAAGATTAATCAAAAGGGATGAGAATGGACACTTCTTACTCATCAAAGGTAAAGTAAACCAAGATGACATCACAATTCTGAACATCTATGCTCCCAATACAAGGGCACCCACATTTGTAAAAGATCTGTTAAAAAGGCTTACACCACACATCAAGCCCCACACAATAATAGTGGGAGATTTCAACACCCCACTCTCACTGAAGGACAAGTCATCAAAACAGAAACTAAGCCAAGAAATAACATCACTAACCAATGCCATGGGTCAAATGGACCTAACAGATATCTATAGAACCTTGCACCCAAACAAGAAAGAATACACCTTCTTCTCTGCACCCCATGGAACCTTCTCCAAAATTGATCACATCGTAGTTCACAAAGAAAGCCTCAACAGATACAAGAGGATTGAAATCATACCTTGTATCCTATCAGATCATCATGGGCTTAGGTTGCAATTCAACAACAACAGAAATAACAAAAAGCCTACACGTATGTGGAAACTAAACAACTCTCTGCTAAATGACACCTGGGTCAGGGAAGAAATAAAGAAAGAAATCAAGGAGTTTCTGAAATTCAATGAAAATGAAGGAACAACATACCCAAATCTGTGGGATACACTGAAAGCAGTGCTAAGAGGAAAATTCATAGCACTAAGTGCCTTTAAAAAGAAATTGGAAGCATCGCACATAAACACCTTAATGACACAACTGGAAGCCCTAGAAAAAAAAGAAGCAGAAACACCCAAAAGGAGTAGACGCCTGGAAATAATCAAACTCAGGGGTGAAATTAACAAATTAGAAACTAAAAAAACAGTCCAAAGAATCAACAAAACCAAGAGCTGGTTCTTTGAGAAAGTCAACAAGATAGACAGACCTTTAGCCAAACTAACTAAAAGGCAGAGAGACAGTATTGAAATCAACAAAATCAGGAATGAAAAGGGAGACATAACAACAGACACTGAAGAAATACAAAGAATCATAAGATCCTACTTTGAAGGCATATATGCCACAAAATTTGAAAATCTAAGGGAAATGGACGATTTTCTTGATCAATTTCACTTGCCAAAGTTGAATGAAGAACAGATAAACAAGCTAAATAGTCCCATTTCCCCTACAGAAATTGAAGTAATCATTGATAGTCTCCCAACCAAAAAAAGCCCAGGGCCAGATGGCTTCAGTGCTGAATTCTACCAGACCTTCAAGGGCGAGTTAATACCGATACTCTTCAAACTACTCCAAAAGATAGAAAGGGATGGAACATTACCAAACTCATTCTATGAGGCCATAGTCTCATTGATACCTAAACCTCACAAAGACTCAACAAAGAAAGAGAATTTCAGACCAATTTCTCTGATGAACATCGATGCAAAAATACTAAATAAAATACTTGCAAAACGAATACAAGAGCACATCAGAGATATCATTCATCATGACCAAGTAGGCTTCATTCCAGGCATGCAGGGATGGTTTAATATACGGAAATCCATCAATGTAATCCACCACATAAACAAACTGAAAACAAAAAACCACATGATCATCTCTTTGGATGCAGAGAAAGCATTTGATAAAATCCAACACCCATTCATGTTTAAAGTTTTAGAGAGATCGGGAATACAAGGCACTTTCCTCAACATAATAAAGGCTATATATAGGAAGCCAATAGCCAAAATCAAAGTAAATGGTGAGATACTCAAGGAAATTCCTCTAAAATCAGGAACAAGGCAAGGCTGCCCACTCTCTCCATATCTCTTCAATATAGTACTCGAAGTTCTAGCCAGAGCAATAAGACAACATAAGGAGATCAAGGGTATTCAAATGGGAAAGGAGGAAGTCAAATTATCCCTATTTGCAGATGATATGATAGTCTACATAAGTGACCCTCAAAATTCCACCAGAGAACTCCTACAGCTGATAAACACCTTCAGCAAATTGGCTGGATACAAAATTAACTCAAAAAAGTCTGTAGCCTTCCTATACACAAATGACAAGCTTGCAGAGGAAGAAATTAGGAAAACTACACCCTTCTCATTAGCCACAAGTAATATAAAGTACTTAGGAGTTACTCTTACTAAACAAGTGAAGGACCTGTTTGAAAAAAATTTCAAATCCCTAAAGAAAGAGATTGAAGATGACTTGAGAAGATGGAAGGATCTACCTTGCTCATGGATAGGGAGAATTAACATAATAAAAATGGCCATCCTACCAAAAGCAATCTACAGATTCAATGCAATCCCTATCAAAATACCTACACAATTTTTTAAAGACATTGAAAGTTCAATTCTGAACTTCATATGGAAAAACAAAAAACCCAGAATAGCTAAAACAATCCTGTACAATAAAAGGTTCTCTGGAGGAATCTCCATACCTGATCTCAAATTGTACTATAAAGCAATAGTAATTAAAACTGCATGGTACTGGCACAGCAACAGGCTGGTTGATCAGTGGAATCGAATCGAAGACCCAGATATGAATCCACACACATATGGTCATTTGATTTTTGACAAAGAAGCCAAATCCATTCGATGGAAAAGGGATAGCATCTTCAACAAATGGTGCTGGTCTAACTGGATGTCTATGTGTAAAAAAATGCACCTGGACCCCTATCTGTCACCTTGTACAAAACTCAAATCTAAGTGGATTAAAGACCTCAACATAAAACCAGAGACACTAAATCACTTAGAAGAAAAAGTGGGGAAGAGCCTGGAACATATTGGCACAGGAGACAACTTCCTGAACAGAACACCAACAGCCCAGGCATTAATGTCAACAATTAATAAATGGGACCTCATGAGGCTGAAAAGCTTCTGTAAGGCAGATGACACCGTAAAGAGTACAAAGCGACAGTCTACAGACTGGGAAAAGATCTTCACTAACCCCACATCTGACAAAGGTCTAATATCCAAAATATATAAAGAACTCAAGAAATTAAATACCACCAAACCAAATAACCCAATCGAGAAATGGGGCATGGAACTAAACAGAGAATTCTCAACAGAGGAATATCAAATGGCTGAGAAACACTTAAAGAAATGCTCAACCTCCTTAATCATCAGGGAAATGCAAATCAAAACAACGCTGAGATTCCATCTTACACCCATCAGAATGGCTAAGATCAAAAATTCAAGCGACACCACATGCTGGCGAGGATGTGGGGAGAGAGGAACACTCCTTCATTGCTGGTGGGAATGCAAACTAGTACAACCACTTTGGAAATCTATCTGGTGCTATCTCAGAAAAATGGGAATAGGGCTTCCTCAGGACCCAGCTATTCCACTCCTTGGAATATACCCAGAAGATGCTCCAGCACACAGCAAGAAAATTTGCTCAACCATCTTCATAGCAGCCCTATTCATAATAGCCAGAACATGGAAACAGCCTAAGTGTCCCTCAGTAGAAGAATGGATAAAGAAACTGTGGTACATATACACTATGGAATACTATTCAGCTATTAAAAACAAGGAATTCCCAAAATTTGTGGATAAATGGATTGAGCTAGAAATGATCATAATGAGTGAGTTAACTCAGAAGCAGAAAGACTCAAATGGTATATACTCACTTATATCTGCATATTAGCCCAACGGGCATGTCCCACGAAAGCCTTCACTTACCAGGAAACAGAGACAGAGGAGAGGACATTCTAGTGGGACTCTAGATGTGAGATTCATGAGAGAAAGGCAAAGTAGAAGGACCCAGAGGGTCCTAGGAGCCTACAAGTAGAACATTATGATAGGCAGATTTGGGCACAGGGGTCCCACTCAAACTAGGCACCAGACAAGGACAATACAGGCGGTAAACCTTAAACCCCTACCCAGATCTAGACAATGGACAGAACACTCCCCACAGTAGAGTGGAGAGTGGGATATTACTTTCTCACACACTCTGGTGCCACACCTCTGACCATGTCCCCTGGATGGGGAGACCTGATGGCACTCAGAGGAAGGACAGCAGGTTACCAAGAAGAGACTTGATACCCTATGATCATATAGAGGGGGAGGTAATCCCCCTCAGGAACTGTCATAGGGGAGGGGAATAAGGGGAAAATGGGAGGGAGGGAAGAATGGGAGGATACAAGGGACGGGATAACCATTGAGATGTAACAAGAATAAATTAATAAAAAAAAAAAATTTTTTAAATACCAAAAAAAAAAAAAAAATGCACTTCATTTAGTTACTACTCAGTTGCCATGATGTTTTCATTTTGCAGTGGAGCACTAACTCCCTAAGCATCTATTGTGTGTGGCTATCACATGAGTATTTTCTCATTTAACCCCCACAGCAACTCCCCAAATGAGGGAACAAAAGATCAGAGCAGGGATAGATCTTGTCAAATGCTATTCATGAGTATTGAGTTTGTAAATTTCCATGTGCCAACTATGGGACGCACGGTCACTTAAATCAGTTATTTTGAACTGTGAAAGGGTGGTTTAATTTTTTCCCTCTTTGGTACCCTAGCTTTCTCTTACAATATATTTGCTATTATCATTATTATATGAGATACCATAGGAGAGGGAGAAATGAAAGAATGCACATACTATATGCCTTTAGCTTAATAAATACCATCCCAAAGGACATAAAATATTTAGTGGTGTAGTCAGAGCTCCACTCTGTTAATTGTTATGCAGTAAAATGTGGTGTCAAACAGAGACATTCATTCATTCATTCAGCAAATATCTTTGGTAGACCAGGTAAAAATAAAAGGGCATTAGGAAGGGACGTTTTCCAAGGCAGAGTCCATGATGTTTTCTTAGCAGCAAGACAAAAGCAGAGCCCAAAATCAGGCCAGTCATTTGTTTGGAGGTGACTATGAAGCTACCTGATCACCCTGCCTTTGAGCCTGTGTTTTCTCACTTGGTTCTCATGCTTCTACTGCACTGTTGGGCTGCTCTAAGGGAAGTCTCTGGATGTCTGGCAATTTATCTGGAAACTTCCAAGGGCTGGGAAATGAGGGAGAGGATTGAGGGACAGAGAGTGAGGCACAGTGGAGTTCCTCTTAATCTTGAAAGTCAGTCTTCAATGTCTTCTCTCAGTAGGAAGCATCTAAGGATGTAACGAATAGTGGAACATCCCACAGGGCTTAGCCTACCATGCAGCAACTCCTACCACAGCCAAACACCACCCTAAGCCAAGAGTGGGACACCTAAGAACAGAGTATTCCATAGGAGAACCAAGGTAGCTGAAAGTGAAGGGCCACATTGCCCAAGTCAATGTTTCAGGAACATGAGAGGTCCAAACTTGAAAGATCAGACCCTAAGGAGCAGTACTGGTGGCACCAATGGGGCTATGATGTCAACCACTATGCCCCATGTCTCTTTGTGGTCCAGTAGTCTATCTATGCATTAATTCATACAGCTGTTTGAGTTCCAAGTGTCAGATATGTTAGAAAAGCAGTCTGACCTCACTGAGGTAGAGGGAAAGATCAGAGGGCATTCCACTGGAGAACTGACTTCCAGGGAAACTTGACCTAAGTGTTACCAGGTCTCTGTTCTTTCCCTTCTTCCCTTGTGTGTGGGTTTAAATGGTCTTCTGGCTCTGATCTTTTCTGAGCTTTGGACTTTGACTCTAGAAATCCATTTGCTATTAATAAACAATTAGATTTTGTCCCTAGCAATTCAAGTGTCTCAGAATAAGTGTCTGATGGCTTCTGCACAAGTCACGTGCTCACACTGGACCAGTGGATTTGTAGGGTTAATAGAAATGCCTGTGGTAGCATATAGTTGGCATGGAGGAAGAAGATCTCACTCAAATATTATGAAGTTTCCAGTTAAAGGAAGTGGGATCAGAGAAGTAATAGATGCTCAAATGGCTTGCCATAAGCCTTGGGGAACTCTATTGAATATCAGTTTACTCACATAACATTATAATAGTTGTAACTGGATTTTCAGTCTTATTGAAATGATTAGATTCACAAAATTTATGTCCAACACTGACTACACATATAACATAGTTTACAATTTACATTTGACGCTGCTTTTATCTTTCAGACATATTGTATTGTTCTTATCCTATTACTAACCTAATTTATGCTCACTATTAGGGAAAATGAAAAAAACTGAAAATTTACTAAAATGCATCATCCTTATTTAATTTATATAATGCCTTAAATAATATACATAAAATACCTTAAGCCATTTTAACTTTTCCTAAAAGGATTTCTTAGTATAATTCTCAGTATATTTTCATATGTGTTTTAGGAAACTTGATCAGCAATTCCTAGCATGGCCAAGGGTGCTTCCTGAGAGGTGAGTAGGCAGAAGACTCAGAGTAATATTGGCATGTGTCATTTGCTGGTAAAAGGAAGACAGCTGAAGAGGAAAAAGAAAGAGATAGTGAGAACAAAAGGGGTTTAGCACCAGAGCTTTCAAGATTTCAGGACAGCCACATCTGCTTAGGTCTGAGCTGAAGGGAAATGGGACATTCCAGCTAAGTCTATCTTGGGTTATCAGTGGGGAATTTCACAGGAGGGATTGTTGCCCCTCTTGTTAAGAAAGTACAAAAGGCATTGGGGAGTTAGAACTCCAGGGCCTTGCTCATCTCTGATGCCAGAAGTATGCTGCTATCTGAGGTATTAGGAGACAGCTGCCATGGGCCAGACTTAGAGGTGGGCATGGAATCCTCCCGAGGTAGAATGATTAAAGGCAGTGGCCATCAGCAAGAGGTCAGAGAAGGAAAAGGTGAAGAGACAGACAGTGTCATCTGTAAACTTCACGTTCTGACTTTCTGGTGAGATACTAGGGGTGTTCTAGGACATTCAGAAATGCCTGCACAAGATTTCTGTAGATGAAGTGAGAGGCTAACCACTTCTGACATATTGCTTTCACATGCCCTACTTCAAAGCAGGGGATCTATCCTCACTCACCATGTCTCAGAATAAACCTGACTATTAAGTCTGAACACTATATAATCAGAGACACATAATAGCCTTTATTTAGTTTCCTGTTTCCTACAGTCTGGATGGTGTCCTGCTGTTGGTTATAATATGTTCTGCAGCAGTGAACAATTACCCAGTAAGCTTTTTGTTGCATTCATGCTAATTTTTAGCAATAACATAAATGAGAAAAAGTAGACTTGTTTTCCTCAAAAAAGAAAAGATTATGGTCATGAGTGGTGATTGGCCATTATAAATATTTACTGAATAAATTAATTAAAGGATATCCAAGGATTAGTTTTTGTTAATATTTTTATTGTTTAAAATTTTATATATGTATATATTGTTTTTTAAATCAAATCTACTTCCATTTCTTTTGCTCCAATTCCTCCTCTATCTTCGTCAACTTTTCCCTTCCAACTTCATATGCTCTTACAAAAACAAAAACAAAATCCAACTGAGTTCAGTTAATGCTACCTGTAAGTGACTAGGCGTAGGACCACTTACTAGAACATGGGTAGTCTCTTGAGGGCTAAATTCCTGAAGAACACCATTTTTCCTTCCCCAGTGGCCATCCATTGCAAAGCTCTTCAAGCTCCTTCTCCACCCATGTGGACTTTTAGCTGGCTTGTCTTGCTCAGGTCTTGTGCGTGCAGTCACAGCCACTGTGCATGGGTGCAGTGATCCTGTCATGTCTGATGAATACTGTATCACTGCAGATGCCCACTACATCGGGCTCTTATGCTTTTTCTGCCCTTTTCCCATAATAATCCCTGATCCTTGGAGGGAGTGATGAATGTCTCATTTAAAGCTGAACACTTCACAGTTATCTTCATTTTGACCAGTTGTGAGTCTGTTAATTGGCATTTACTACAAAAAAAAAGAAGCTTCTCTAATGAGGGTTGAGGGATGCACTGATTTAATAGTACAAAAATTGGAATTCAAGGTGCAGTTCATTATAGTACTGGATTCTTTCCTAGAGTATATGACCTGGTGGCCATGGGCTCTGGGCCCAGTTTGCCGTATCAAGCATGAGTTCTGTCTTATGGAAAGGACTTTAAATCCTAGCAGAAAGTAGTTGGTTACTCCTATAACATTCAGGTCACTATTGGACCACCACATAGTTATTGCTAAGGCAGTTGTTATTATAGCTCACAGGTGTTCACAGCTGGGTAAGACTGTTGATGATTTTTCCCTCTGGTATATAGCCCTGTCCAGCACTGTGAAGGCAGTCTGTAGAAAGGAATCTTATAGACTGATACCAGCTTGATTTTCTTATGTGCTATGATTCAATTACATGATGTCATCAGTAATAGGTTCTCATTATCACATTCTGGATAGCAACAAAGAACAATGACAATATCCTGTAGTGTTTGGAGGGCAGTCTATGGGACCTTGTTGGCCAACAACTCCAAAAGAGGTAACTCATACCTGGCACTACTAGGCTTTTTATTTGCCAGGCATTTTCTCTCTCTGTGATAGGATAGTTCTATTTAAACTTCTCTATACATCTATATTTTAGGAAGTGTCTACAGTAGTAGGTTTCCATTAGGCTTTTTCAAAGGCATTAAGTTATGGCTCCTCTACCCTGCTTTGCTGTCACCCACCCTGTTTAGCCCTATCTGTTCCCTTTTATACAACCTGATTTCTAGCCTCCATTAATTGAAACACCCCCACCCCATGGCCCTTTCTAGGACCCTGCTTTCTGCGTATAGTCCAATTTAAACACAGATGCCTAAAGATTCAAAGATAGCATCCACATATAAGAGGGAACATGTGGCATTTGTCTTTCTGGGTCTGGGTTACCTCACTCAGAAAAATTATGCTTTAAATTAGTGTGTGTGTGTGTGTGTGTGTGTGTGTGTGTGTGTGTGTGTGTGTGTGTACATTAGCACGCATGCACACATATGCGTAAATGTGTGCATGCCATAGCACACATGTGGAAAATCACTGGACATTTGGGAGCTAGTATTCCCCTTCTATATGCTTTTTGAGTCAGGGATTCTCATGCTGTTTCTGTTCTGTTTAGTTACCTCCTGAGCTTGAGGTCAATTCTCAGATCTCAGCCCCCTTTCTTATTTTAGGAATGCTGAGGTTACAGAAGTGTACCACTGCACCCAGCTTTTTATGTGGATTCCAGAGACAAAGCTCAAATCCTCAAGCTTGCAGGAAAAGTGTTTTAAGACATTTTCCTTGTCCCTCCGTTTCTTTTCTTTTTTAAACTTCATAATCCATACAGCAATAGTAAACATTGTGATGCATAAACACATCCAGTTACAATTACACATACATACACAAAACATAGATGTACGCTTTATTCCATGGGGAGTTTCAAGTGCCAGTGTTAGAATAGTGCACTGGATTTGGGGCTACCAACTTTATATATTATTACCTAATCCCAAAAAGAACTTGATTCCTGTTGGTGAAAGTCACAACCATTTGTCTTTGCTGACTTGGTGATAGCAGCTATCTGTTGGTCAGATTAAAATTGACACGAAGTTGGTACATCCATGCATTAAGAGCCCCACACCCACAACATGGACCCACAATTGAACAGTCACCTTCCTTCATAAGCAAAAGTGTGAAAAGTCTGGGAACCTATACTGTTAGGAGAGTCCCTAAGGGAGTTGCTTGGAGAGCAGGACTTCTCCAGGCTCTTCCATGCTGTGTATATATACAGACCAAGGTGTTTGCTCTCTGGAGAAGTTAGACTGCCAAGTGTAAGCTACCACTGTAACGTGACTAATATTGTAACACAGGAATGCTACAGAGTGAAGAACAGGCCTGGATGGAGTGTCACCGTGCTGGGATGGGGGGGATGTTGCCTTGGTGCATGGGTGAAGAACAGAACAGATGAGCTGGAAGGAGAGTAGAGATCATGGCCAACCTAGCAGCCATTTGTACGGGATTTGCTTGGGGGAGGGGAGGCCAAAGGGGGCCAAAAAGAAGTGGAGACAAACACAGAGGAGCAGCTGATAACAGGGAAGATTTTTTTTTCTTGGCAAACTTTTAAAAAAGCAATATTATGAATTACACGAGAGGGGCAGAACAGAGAAGAAACACTTCTGTTCAACGGATCATAACTAGTAAAAATGCTTCTATTTTCAGATAAAAAATGTTAAGTCCACTCTTTCCTTTACTTCACCCCTTCTCTGCCTTCCTGACTAGCTTTGTTCTGCGTCTTTGTACATATGCATCATGCACATCAGTGTCGGAACATCTTGGACACCCAGTGGGACCACAAGACTGTGGTTACGTGGGCTGCAATGGAAAGCCAGTATACACGCCCTGCTCTGCGAGGGAAGCTCTCAGGTGGTGGATTGCAAAGGTGAAGTCAGGAAGGTGTTGTCTGCTATCAATGCCTGCTGTGGCCATTGTCATATTTGTCAGCAGATCAAGGACACAGTATAACTTGTGTTTGGAAATGCTCACTCTGGCTGCTCTGTCGAGTAAAATAAAAGTAGAGATCTGCAAGAGTGTGGCTCTGAGCCGAGGATGGGACGAAAAGAGACCTGAATCTGAATCATCACTTAGTGGTGGGGCTGAGAGATCTCTCATTGGTTTGAACAATGATTCTGAAAACCATGGTGGTATCAGAACTGATTAAAATTAGGTTTGTGTTTGAGAGGTTGAAAGAATGACCTTTTCATTAATTGAGATAGCGAAGCTGTGAGAAGACCAATTGGGGTTACTGAAGATAGACACCTGTAAGTTTTCAGTATACATAGGCTCTTTTAAGCCACACAGTGAATGAAATCACCAAGGAACCAAGGACCATGCATGGACTTTACCAAGGACCCCTCCACATATGTAGTCAGTGGGCAGCTTGGTCTTCATGTGGGTCTCCTTAAAAAGGAGGAGGCTGTCTCTGACATGGACGCTGTTGCCTGCTTTTCAGTCATTATCCCTGCTTGGGCTACCTCACCAGGGCCACAGGGGAAGAAGATGTGCTTAGTCCTGATGTGACTTGATGTGCTGGGTGGGTTGGTGTGGGAGGGGGTGCTCCTCTCAAGGAAAGAATTTGGATGGAGAGAGAACAGTGTGTGTGTGATTGGAGGAGGGGCCAGGATATTAGGGTTTGGAAGGCAATAAAGGAGCCCACAAAGGAGACATAAGAAAAGGAGGTTGTTCTGTAGGAGGAGAAGATAACAGCTAAGCAACATGGTGTCAGAGGTGGGGCAACCAGCACTCTGTCAGTGGTATGGACAGTTGTCACAGGTCAGTGTCTCTGGAACATAGAGCCTGAGACAGAAATTCAGCAAGAGGGCCTTGACTTACATGCTCAAGAACCACATTTGAATGAGAACAGAGGATATTTGGTCCCTGGCTATTCAGAGACCTTAGCCATCACCACCCCGATGGATCAGTCACTGAATGTGAGTTGGCTCTAGAAAGGGGACATTATATTGGTTGAGATTCTTTGGGAAATTCCTGGTAAGAGACTCAAATGTGAATAGCCAACACTCCAGGCTGCTATGGAGACAAGTCCTGTGCCTTAGAAGGGAGAACTGCATGTCAGCCAGATCACAATGGCAGAGAGAGACTTTCATGAGCACTGAGGTTCTCTGTGCTCTTTATAAAAACCCTCTGGGACTGAGTAGTAGGGACAAAAGCCAGCCTGCAATGCAGTAATGACAACCGAATCCAAGGAGATTGGAGGGAAAGCAAACCCACAGTACCACCTATTAATTCACTGTTTTGTTTTCTTCACAGCTCCAGCCTGGCCTCCAACTCAGATCCCTCCTCGCTCCACCTCCTGGTGTTGGGATCGGGGTCTGTACTACCAGCCAGGTCCATGTGTTTTAGTGCAAGGAAGAGCAACAGCAGCCTATGGTCATTGGATTGAGAAGTGGGATCAGGCCAATGGCAGCATCTCAGAATCCCAACGGTGCTGATACTAAAGATAGTAGGAAAAGCCTTCATGTGTCAGAGTGCCTTTAGAGCTGCTGAGGCACTGTCTCAGAGGATCCCTTTACAGTGTTTTAAATTACTGTGTCACTTTATGTCACACTGCATTTGTGAGAACTCAAAATGTTGAATATTGATGGGATGAATCGGCCTCCCGTCTTGTGCAGGGTTTCAGAGCAATGCCTTCAGAGTTTCATCATGTTAAATATCCTCTGAGAAGGAAGGGCTTTACATAGTCAATCACTGCCTACCTTCAGTGGGTATTCTTCTTAAAGTCACAGTAGCTACAGATATGTGCTGATTCCTCTCCAGCAGCTGTTCATATAACTTTCCCCTCCTCTCTCTTCCCCATCCACAGAGGAGCTAGATGCTACACTTCTATGCAGGAGTCCAGCCCCATCAGTTGCTATCTGTGTAATAATGAGATCTTGACTTGTCTTCTTATATCCTGGACTTTTGCTTTCAAAAGTCAATGATATTTATGATTACAATAACCAAATAGGACTTCAGGAGAGAGCAAATGCTGGCCCATATAAGCCATGTAGCAGGGCATGTGGTACAGAGTCAGTGCAGAGTATATACTTGGAATGAAGACTTCAATTATAGCTGCATCACTAGATTTCCTAGTAAAGCACATTGTGAGTGAACAATACCACACTGTAACTTTATCTTATTTGCTAACAATGTAAAAGTTGTACCCCTGGTCCTATATATGACTGGAGGGTAGTTTCAGTAAATACTGCTTATTGTACAAGCTGCAGGACTTTATAAGGTTTCCAAGTGTATCCAATGTTTTGACATTGTGACATGATGTCACTTACAAAGTTCCTGCCTGAAAGCTACACAAGTGAACTACAATTTTAAAAATTGCAACAAAATTGTTTCAAATAAGCTTACAATTTGGAGTTGGGCTGAGCTCACAGCGATCCTGTGTATACTAGCTTGAGACTGTTCCATTGTTGAGCTTTTCCTGTTTATTAAACACTTGGTGTTTCCGAACAGTCCTGGAAGTATGTGCTTCATACAGGCTACAAAGAGCCCAGCTGAGATATAATCTAATTCTGAGGACTTTATAGTGAATCTGGAACAGTGTTTCTACTTCTTTGAAGGGTATTTTGTCCATTTAGAAGTTCTGCTTATTTCTGAACAGTTTTGGTGATTTAATTTGATTCAGGAAACCTTCATTTTTAAAAAGATTTATTTACATGTCTACTTATTTGCTATAGATTTCTAAATATTATTCATTTATAATTCAATATGGCTAAGACTTTCATATTATTTGAAGTGATAGATTCTTTTTCTGTTTATCACATGGCATTTGCATATCTCAGTGACATAGTTTTTCTTTTAAACCAAAGTTTAAATCACTAGTTTGAACGCATGTATTTTGTTAAATTCAGTTTTGACTCCAAAGTTCTTTTTTTCTTGCAACTTCATGCTTTGTCCCTGCCTCTTATTTCCTGAGAAGACACCCACTTTCCTTTGTATTGTGGTATAATCCATTTTATAGAGCAATGTCACTATAGATTCTGTCTTTAATTTTTGTTTGTTTTTAATTTTATTTTTATTAAAATTTATTCAGATTACATCCCAATTGTTATCCCCTCCCTTGTGTCTTCCCATTCCTCCTCCCTCTCTCTTTTGCCCTATTCCCCTCGCTTAGACCTCTGACAGAAGGGGACTTCCTCCCTTACCATATGACCACAGCATATCAGGTCTTATCCAAATAGCCTGTTTCCCCTTCCTCTGTGTGTTGCTGAGCCTCCCCACCAAGGGGAAGTGATCAAGTTGGAGGCACCAGAGTTCATGTCAGAGGTGGTCCCCACTCTCCTCACAACTGTGGAGAATGAGCTATCCATTGTCTAGATCTGAACCGGGGGTCTAGGTTTACTGCATGCACTGTCCTTGGTACAGCAGTTTGTGCAGGCCCTCCTGGGTCCAGATCCGCCAGCCTTGATGGTCTCCTTGTGGGGCTGCTGACCACTCTGGGTCATTACATCACCACATAGGGCTCTCACCTAGAGTCCACAGTGAGTCCCAATATCTTTCCCAATCTCCTGCTGAGTGGAGACTCTCAAAGGACTTCTATGTTGGCCTAATATCCTCGTAAGGGTAAGTATATACCATGCATTTCTTTCGGGTCTGGGTTACCTCATGCAGGATGATTATTTCTAGACCCATCCATTTGCCTGTAATTTTCAAGATTTCCTTGTTTTTAATAGTTGAGTAGTATTCCTTTGTATAAATGTACCACAGTTTCTTTATCCATTCTTTGGTTGAGGGACACCAAGTGAGTTCACCATGTGAGTGACTAGTGCCAGAGGAGGCCAGAAGCGGGCATCAGAGGCCCTGAAACTGGAGTTACAGGTGGTTGTAATTTTTGTGCTCCAATTGTTTTATGGTATTCTTAGTGTGTACCTAGTATATCTACTCATTTGCTGTTTTAAGCTCTATTTTATCTGGATTTTTTTTCTGTTATCAATATGGAGATGGGCTTAGCTTTTAAAAAGTTTGGAAGCCTCTGCCCAGTCACATACAGCATAAAAACAAGCACCATTGGGAGGCAAGAATTTATATACATGTACTTATAATAGATAGAACAGTGATGACCAAGGTAACAATTCACCCCAAGTCAATGTTGGTGATTCCTCAGAGGACTGGGGGTGAGAAGCCACCTATGTGAGCACAGGTGCCTCAAAAGCAGCAGCAGCATCAGAAGGCACACCCTAGCAATGGGGGGGGGGGTGACTCAGACAAGCTGCCTTACCAGAGTTCCTTGCCCAGTGTTCAGGCAATTCCTCAGGAAAAGAGACTATTTCCTAGCTATTATTTGTGTGTGGAGGTGCTCTTAAGATGTGTACTTTTTTATTAAACATTTTTTATTTTTTACATATACATTTATAGTTTTTTGCATATGTACAATAGATTACCTATAGCAAGAAGAACCACGACATAGTCAGGAATTATATAAATGTTACATTCTTAGTGTTTTGGCTATTTGTATTTGACAGCCTTGAAGAAAACATCTTTCCTATCTTGGTGCATCTAAAATTCTGGATATAAGTCAATCTCCATCACATCTTGTCATTATCAACTTAGAACATCTATCTACACCTAAAAACATCTTGACTCCTAAACAACTAAGCTTAATTGTAAAACTAAACTACCTGGTCTTCAACCCCATTAGAGACTTTAGAAGGAATGAAATTGATTACCTGAGTATTCCTGGAGTGCAGGTTAGTAACTTTCCAAATGAGAAGATGACAGAGACAATTTGCTACCTAAATAGTTACCCAAAACTCTATAATGTTGGAGCATCTTCTTCGGCCTTCTACCCCAACATATCTGACAGACATATTTGTGAGACAGGAACTATTACACACTTGCTAACCATGTCTTGGCAGAGTTTGGCCATTGACTCTGCCTGCATCTAAGCTTGCCCTTTTTTAGTCAGAATATTAGGCTCTTTTACATATATATATATATATATATATATATATATATATATATATATATATATATATTTCCTCTTTTACAAAGTTTACTAAGCCTTGGAGGGGGTGCTGTGGACATCTAATTATTTTCATCAATTTATAGCCAAACATCAAGCCACTCTGCAACAAATTAGATAATTTTAGATGTGTGACCAGTTATGAGTTTTGATAATAGTCACTTCTCCCTACAAAAAGAACTCTGTCCCACTATGGTTGGGGCTAACCACAGTAAGAATTAATGGGTATAAACACAAATTTTAAAAAGGCAATCGAGGGGATTCCAAGATGGCAGGGCCTATCACGCACTGTATCTGATCTACTGCACGGAGACCAGGGACCTGACTGGGAACCACAGACTGCAAGAACTAGAAAACACTAGGTGAGTGGGGTCCGTCATAGTGCAGACCACAGGTGGGCCTGGCCCAGGGCCAACCTGTGGCCCAAGGAGGATGGGAAACCAGTCCCGAGATTCTGGACCAGAACCCACCCACAAACGGCAGCTGGGCTCTAAAACCCAAACTCAGTTTATGGGACTGAACTCCGGACAGTGAAGCCCTAGAACACCTGGCCTGGGGAAATCTCAGTAAAACAGGTAGATCTGTCCTCAGAGCCCCATCCACCCTGCGCCAGTCCACAGAAAGCCCCAAGGGACACACAGAAGCCCAGGTGGCTGTTAACATGTTAGCCAGCCACAGTGGTGGTCTGAACAGGACCTGACAGCAACCTAGCTACTGGACCATGCCTACACAATTGGGCAGATATAACCTGGCCTAGCCAGGCTACACAGCCCATCAGGGTCTCCCACATTCTTGGGAGAGACTGGACAGCACTGAGGAGTCAGGACAGAAAACTAAACGGCAGCCCCCAGTTCAGTAGGAATGAACTGCCACAGTTGCGCAGTCTTAATGGGTCGGGGTAGGTACCTAGCTACAGGCCACAGCGGTCTGCGCCTGCACAATTGGGCACATAGAACCCAGCCTAGCCATGCTACATAACCTGGCAGAGTATCACATGCTCTTGGGAAAGGATGGACAGCCCCGAGGGGTCAGGACAGAAAACTAGCCAGTGGCTCCAACACAGAACCTCCTCACTCACACTATCTGAACAGGACCTGGCAGGAGACTACCCCTGCTGACCCAGTGGGGAGCCTAAGGTGTGGAGCAAAGTCTCCTGGAGCAGAAACCAGGTCACCTGCCTGGTCGAGCGAAGAATTCCTTGATCCCCATAGGCAGGGCCCTCAACCTATAATCACTCACCAACTATCCACTCTCAATGGCCAGTGAAGGACACCAGAAGCTACCTCCCAACATCAGAGAAAGAAAAATGATTAAAGGCCAGTGTAAGAATGCAAACAACAAAAACTAAACCAAGCTATCCAAAACGAAGCAATCCTGAGATCTCAAAAGCAAGCAAAATACAAGAAAATGTCCTCAAATCCTTAGTAATAAAGATGATAATGGAAGAAACAAATAAAACCTGTAAACAAATGCAGGAAGATGCAGCCAACATAAAAGAGGCCTAAAGAGGGGCACTGGAAGAAAATCATGAATATACAAAAATCAGATGAAGGAAATCAATACAATAGTTCAATATATGAAGATGAAACAGAAACAATGATAAAGGAACAGAAGAAGAAAAAAAGGGGGAAGAGAGACCTTAGAGAAGAAAGCAAGCAACACAAAGGTGAGCTTCTCTAATAGAATCTAAGACATGGAGGAATGAATATTGGGACTAGAAGATACAATCATAGAACCTGAAGCAACCATCAAAGAAAATGCTAAATCTGAAAAATTCCTGACACAAAACATCCAAGAAATCAAGGACACTACGAAAAGAAGAAATCTGATGATAATAAGCATTGAGTAAACAGAAGATTCCCAACTCCAAGGCCCAGAAAACATCTTCAACAGAATTATAGAAGAAAATTTCCCCAATTTAAAGAAGACACATATAAATATACAAGAGGCCTACAGAACACCAAGTAGAATAGACCAGAAAAGAAAACCTTCCTGCCACATAATATTCAAAACACAAATATACAGAACAAAGAAAAAATATTAAAAGTGCCAAGGGAAGAAGTCCAAATAAAATATAATGGCAAACCTATCAGAATTACACCCAACATCTCAGCAGAGACCATAAAATCCAGAAGGGCCTTGACTGAGGTCCTGCAAACCCTAAGAGATCACAGATGCCAAGCTAGACTACTTTACCCAGCGAAACAATCAATAACCATTGATGGAGAAAACAAGATATTCCATGACAAAACAAATCCAGCCTTACAGAACTTCCTAGAAGTAAACTTCCAACCCAAATGACAAACTACAACCAAAATTACATGGGAAAAAGATAACCACACCATTGCAAATATATAACCATACAAACACTCTACACAATCAACATCACAATCAAGGGACTTAACAATCACTGGTAATTAATATCCCTCAGGATCAATGGTCTCAATTGTCCAATAAAAAGACACAGACTAAATGAATAGATGCATAAACAAGACCTGACATTCCTCTGCATTCAAGAAACATATCGTAGCCACAAGGATAGAAATTATCTCATGGTAAAAGGCTAGAAAAGGGTATTCCAAGCAAATGGACACAAGAAGCAAGCTGGTATAGCCATTTTCATATATAATAAAGTAGACTTCCAACAAAAATTAATCAAAAGAGATGAAGAATGTCACTTCATACTTATCAAAGGTAAAGTCAACCAAGATGACATCACAATTCTCAACATTTATGCTCCCAATACAAGGGCAACCACATTTGTAAGACAACTATTAACAAAGCCTAAAACCCACATCATACCCACACATTAATAATGGGAGACTTCAACATCCCACTTTCACCAAGGGATAAGTCATTGAAACAGAAATAATGACACTAACCAATGTCATGAATCAAATGGATCTAACAGATATCTACAGAACTTTTCACCCAAACACAAAGGATTATACCTTCTTCTCAGTACCCCATGGAGCCTTCTCCAAATTTGGTCATACAGTAGGTCACAGAGCAAGCCTCAACAGATTCAAGAAGATTGAAATAATACCTTGTATCCTATCAGATCACCATGGCCTAAAGCTGGACTTCAACAACAACAGAAATAACAAAAGCCTACACACACATGGAAATGAAACAATTATCTGCTTAACCACACCCGGGTCAGGGAAGAAATAAAGAAAGAAATTAAAGATTTCCTGAAATTGAATGAAAATGAAGGAACAACATACCCAAATTTGTGGGACACATTGAAAGCAATGCTATGAAGACAATTCATAGGACTAAGCACTTTTATAAAGACATTGGATGCATTTTGACACATTTGAAGCCCTAGGGGAAAAAAAAGTAGAAACACCCAAGCGGAGTATATATCTGGAAATAATCAAACTCAGGGCTGAAATCAATAAATTAGAAACAAAGAAAATAATTCACAGAATCAACAAAACCAGGAGATGGTCCTTTGAGAAAATCAACAAAATAGACAAACTGTTAGCCTAACTAAGTAAAAGGCAGAGAGACACTATCCAAATCAACAAAATCAGAAATGAAAAGGAGGGCATAACAACAGACACTGAAGAAATACAAAGAATCATACGATCCTATTTTAAAGGTATATATACCACAAAATTTGAAAATCTAAGGGAAATGGACAATCTTCTTGATCAATTCCACTTGCCAAAATTGAATCAAGATCAGATAAACAAATTAAATAGTCGTATTTCTCCTACAGAAACAGAAGCAGTCATTAATAGTCTCCTAGCAAAAAAAAAAAAAAAAAAAAGCACAGGGCCAGATGGTTTCAGTGCAGAATTCTACCAGACCTCCAAAGAACCTTCAAAGAAGAGATAATACCGATACTCTTCAAGCTTCTCTACAAAATAGAAATGCATAGAACATTACCAAATTCATTCGATGAGGCCACAGTCACTTTGATACCTAAACCTCACAAAGACCAAACAATGAAAGAAAATTTCAGATGAATTGCTCTTATGAACATTGATGCAAAAATATTTAATAAAATACTGGCAAATTATTCAATTCAATAAGAAAATATCAAAGATATCATTCACCATGACCAGGTAGGCTTCATTCCAGGCATGCAGGGATGGTTAAATATAAGGAAATCCATCAATGTAATTCACCATATAAACAAACTGAAAAAAAAAAAACTACATGATCATCTCCTTAGATGCAGAAAAGGCATTTGAGAAAATACAACATCCATTCATGTTTAAAGTTTTGGAGAGATTGGAGATACAAGGCACTTACCTAACATAATAAAGGCTATATACAGCAAACCAATAGCCAACATCAAATTAAATGGAGAGATACTCAAGGAAATTTCTTTAAAATCAGGGACCAGGCAGGGCTTCCCACTTTCTCCATATCTCTTCAATATAGTTTTTGAAGTTGTAGCCAGAGCAATTAGACAACAAAAGGAGATTAAAGGGATCCAAGTGGGAATGGAGGAAGTCAAATTATCCCTATTTGCAGATGATATGATAGTGTACATAAGTGACCCCCAAAATTCCACCAGAGAACTCCTATAGCTGATGAACAACTTAGGCAATGTGGCTGGATACAAAATTAAATTTTAAAAAGTCTGTATCCTTCCTATATACAATGACAATCATGCAGAGGAAGAAATTTGGGGAACTACACCCTTCATGATAGCCACAAGCAATATAAAATATGTAGGAATATCTCTAACCAAACAAGTGAAGGACTTGTTTGAAAAAAAAAACTTCAATCTCTGAAGAAGGAGATTGAAGATGACATCAGAAGATGGAAAGATCTCCCTTGTTTGTGGATCAGGAGAATTTACATAGTAAAAATGGCCATCTTACCAAAAGCAATGTACAGATTCAATGCAATCCCTATCAAAATACCTAGACAATTGTTTAAATATATTGAAAGAGCAATTCTCAACTTCATGTGGAAAAAAAAACCCAGAATAGCTAAAGCAATCCTGTAAAATAAAAGATCCTCCAGAGGAATCTCCATACCTGATCTTAAGCTGTGCTATAGAGCAAAAACTAATTAAAACAGCATGGTACTGGCACAGCAATAGGCTGATTGATCAATGGAATTGAATCAAAGAACTCAAGAAATTAAGCACCACCAAACCAAATAACCCAGTTAAGAAATGGGGCTTAGAATTAAGCAAAGAATTCTCAACAGAGGAATATTGAATGGCTGAGAAACACTTAAAGAAATGCTCAATGTCCTTAGTCATCAGAGAAATGCAAATCAAAACGACTCTGAGATTCCATCTTAAACCCATCAGAATGGCTAATATGAAAAAATCAAGTGACAACATATGTTGGCGAGGATGTGGGAAAAGGGGAATACTCTTCATTGCTGGTGGGTAAACTTGTACAAGAACTTTGGAAATCAATCTGGCACTTTCTCAGAAAACTTGGAGTAGGGATACATCAAGACTGAGCTTTTCCTCTCCTTGGAATATACCCAGAAGATGCTCCAGCACACAAGGACATATGCTCAACCATGTTCACAGCATCTTTATTCATAATAGTCAGAACCTGGAAACAGCCTAAATATCCCTCAGTTGAGGAATGGGTAAAGAAATTGTGGTACATTTACACTATGGAATATTACTTAACTATTAAGAACAAGGAAATCCAGAAATTTGTGGACAAATGGACAGAACTAGAAATGATCATACTGAGTGAGTTAACCCATACGCAGAAAGACTCACACTTTATAAGACTCACACTGCACCAAACAAGGACAATACATACAGTAAATATTGAATCCCTACTCTGATCTAGGCAGTGGACAGGACATTCTCCACAGTTGTGTGGAGAGTGGGGACTGACTCTGACATGAACTCTGTTGCCCCATATTTGACCACTTCCTCTTTGTGAGGAAGGCTGGTGGCACTCAGAGAAAGGATAAGCAGGCTACCAAGATGAGACTTGATAGTCTATGACCATATGGTTGAGGAGGAGGTCTCCTTAGGTCACAGACCTAGGGCAGGGGAATAGAGTGAAAACAGGAGGGAGGGAGAAAAAAATGGGAGGATACAAGCGAGGGGATAACAATTGAGATGTAATCTGAATAAATTACTCAATTAAAAAATGTACCATTTATCTAAGCATATATAGATATCTGCATATTTGATGTTATAATTGCTACAGGATATTTTATTGCAAATGTACAATATATTTAAAGAATTGAGTTACTAAATTTCTTTAGGTATTACACTTTAGAAAAAAAAATTGCCAGTTAAAAAAATGACGGTGCTAAGCTTAAAAGGTAACTCACTACTTATGAAACACAGCCAAGTTCCTTAAAGGCTATTAGAACTAAAAGCATTTCTGCATGTATTAGCCTAAAAAATAAAGAATTGCTTTTTAAAAAAAGATAATTTGATAGGCATATCACACCCCCTTAACAAATATATATATATTAGTTTTCTTCTACACCAAGGGTCAAGATCTCTTCAAGTTTTTTCCCTGGAATAGAATTTCAGACACAAGTGTGGTTTGGTGATGTAGTCCTTACATTCACGTATAATTGTTTCAGTATTGTACTAATGGGTACATCTAGGCTAACATATTGGTGGTGCAGTATGCAGGACAATCTACAAGTGACCACAACTGTCAGTGGACAATTCTCTCCCAGAAGGCTACATAGCAACCTTTGGCATTATGGAAACTAGCCAACATAAAGGGTACTTCCAGCTCAGTCTCAGTTTGATTTCTCCATGTCCTGTGACCAAAGTATATGGTTTTTCATCAGCAGAGAACTAGCACCTAGTTATTACATGAAATCTACAGTGCTGATAATAGCCTTCATTATGTGACGGGTCTCAGAGTCCTACCTGGACATCAACCTATAAGGAGGTAACACACTCCATCCCTGAGAATTTTTTCATCTGACAACAGATATAGCTTTTGGGGGTGTTTCCTCAGCACACATGATACACTTATTCAGATTTTTACTGTTGTTTTTTACAGTTCTTCCAGGTGGTTTTCAAGATCTACAAGCCACTCAGAAGTTTGCGTTATATAATGAAAACTTTTCTTGATCTTTCTAAAGGATGAACATGATTTCTGATGGCTCACTGCCATGTACTATAAGAAAATACCAGTAGGTCATGGGGTTCAGGAGATAATGGGGGTAGTAAATAAATAATATTAGCAAGATCCAGTATAGCATGAAAGGGTACCATCAATTGTGTCAACTTCTTTCTTCACACAGTAAAGCAGTGTCACATATAGCAATCAGAATGGGTAGAAGATGCTGCTACCATATTGAGCCCTCCATAAACCACAGCCATCCCATTATCCCTGAGCCATTCATGGACACTACTCTATGCTGTGTCTACTGCTGGAACTGGCTTCCTGATTCTAACAGGTTTTATGCCTCGTATCTCCTCATTGGCCATATCTGGTTGCTAAAAAGGGCCCCAGATTAGATCAACAATCTTCGTTTCGAGTGTATTTTCTTGCAGGGAAGAAATGTACACAGCATTCCCCGGGGGTGGGGTGAGGGAGCACAACTGCCTTCCCCTAGGAAAATCCTAATTATTTTCACTTGTACTGCTCTTCCCTTCACTCTTCAGTGAACCACGGCTAGACTTTAAAGGCTGTCAGGGGCTCTCAGTAGCACAGCATCTGGATCGCTGTTTCTGCCCCCACCTCCTCCACCAAGAACTCAGGCTTGGCACAAATCAGTTCATATTTGTCATCGAGTGATCTAGACGGCGCCCTTTGTCTTGTTTTTCTTGCCTCCTCTCCTGTTTATAGCATGTTATAAATGGCATTCAGATGCCAGTCTAAGCCATTCAGAGTTCACAGGGCCTTTTGTCCCTCATGAAGTTTACAGCCCGTCGTGAGGTTCAGCAGAGATACCGGTCCTTAGGGCGCTGCTGAGTTAAGTTCTCGCCTAACTCCTCAGCCCAGGTGAGATGGGCACCAAGCACTGCTCCACACGTACCTGGTTCCCTATCAGTGTCTCCTTCTGCTATTATCTCCCAGTCTCTAGTCTTCATGGAGACCTCAAAAAAATAATAACCAAGATGGAGTGGATCTCATGAGCCTGTCCACCAGGGTGGCTCTTTATGTTGCCTAACTGTGCAGCATTTGTGTCACTGTGTGACACAGGCAGCTATAATTCTCAGTTTTCCCAGCTTGTACAGAGCTATGACTTATCCTGTCTATCCTCGTGTCTTGTTTAAAAAGTTCTCCTCTCCCTAGCTACCCAGATCTAGACAATGGACAGAACACTCTCCACAGTAGAGTGGAGAGTGGAATATGACTTTCTCACATACTCTGGTGCCTCACCTTTAACCATGTCCCCTGGAGGGGGAGACCTGGTGGCACTCAGAGGAAGGACAGCAGGTTACCAAGAAGAGACTTGATACCCTATGAACATATACAGGGGGAAGTAATTCCCCTCAGGAACAGTCATAGGGGAGGGGAATAAGGGGAAAATGGGAGGGAGGGAAGAATGGGAGGATACAAGGGATGGGATAACCATTGAGATGTAACAAGAATAAATTAATAAAGGAGAAAAAAATTTTAAAAAAAATTAAAAAAAAAGTTCTCCTCTCCCAAATCAAGCAGTTGGCCTTGTTAAGATCTCCATCTGCATGTGAAGCCCACTTATTTTCCTTTCTTCTGTATTAAAGGTTGGACCTGAGGGGTATTGTCTTAATCATGTAAGTTTTATCTATTGTTTCCTCCTTATTGTTGAATACTTAGAATGGATCCAAGTTTTTGGTCCCAGGAAAGATTCTTTTTTGTTGTTGTTGTTGTTGTTTTTGTTTTTGTTATTTCGAGACAAGATTTCTCTGTACAGCCTTGGCTGTCCTGGACTCACTTTGTAGACCTGGCTGGCCTCGAACTCACAGAGATCTCCCAGCCTCTGCCTCCCTGAGTGCCACTGCACTCGGCTCAGAAAAACTCTTAGGTGTAGGTCTAATGTGTATTGTTCTCCCTTGTGATGGGTCAACGGTAAAAACTGGAAAACCAGCATCACCCACCTTCCTCCCTTCCCTCACCTTTCTTGCCTAATCAGAATGTGTGAGTAAGATAATATCTGCATGTGGTTTTCTCTGTGGTAGTCCCTCCTTTATATAGGCAAGTTCTTTCTTGGTGAAAGCCTTAATCTCCATTTCACACCTTATTGCCCTCTGCCAAGACCACACAGCAACTGCCACATCTTTTCTTTCCCGTTAACCATAACCCATAACCTAATAGTCATGCACAAGACCCCATTCTTCAGGGAGGCATGTCTCCCCCATGCTATATAAAGGAAGATAGCCATTTTGGGGCTTCCCTCCCCCCCACCCCCCACCAAGGATGTGTTACCTTTAGACAGCTCAGTCCTGGTTGCACGTTTTATCACTCACAGCAGGGAACATGGAACTTCCTCTTCATCAAGGAGGTGCGTGTTCCCACACCACAGGAGGAAGGGGCTGCCTCTGCAGATACTCTACGTTTAGCCTGATCAGCCTCAGCTGAATGCCATATCTTGCACTCTAGGGACCACACAGATGTTCTTCCCCACTTCGTCTTTGGCTCTGTCAGTGTTCCAGTTCCCACTGCATTATGTGACTTCTCCTGGCAATAGGTAAACAAGTGTCTGGACCTCTTAGATAGGGCACCGATGAGAGAGCAACTAACCAACTCTAGCTTGGCGAACAAACATCAGGTTACCTACAGGATGAATGAGGGGTGATTTATATGAGCACGTGTGACTCAAAGGCAGCTGAAGAACTGAAAGATCCACACGGTATGGGTGGTGACCCACCAAAGCTGCAGCCATGAAGCTCCTGTTGCAACTTCCAGGGACCTCCTGGAAGAAAGCCTTTCATCTCCCAGCAATTGTTCACTGTTTATACGCCCTAAGGAGGAGCCTTGTGAACCCTGTGAATTTTTGACTCTTACCAGTTTCCTGAACTTTCCAAGGCTCTGGGATTCTCTTACCTCCCTGAGTGTCCAAAAACTCCTTCTTCCTTACAGGACAGGACGCTACCTATTATCTTCACCACTTAAATACCTGCTGTGCATTATCTTCGGAGCCTCCTCTTCCTCACTTGTGTTGTCACGATGCGATTGCTTTGCCTCTCACTATGGTAGAATGCATGCTGCCATTACTGATTCTTGCTGCCAGCGCCAACACTTGTTCTTGAATCTCAAAATCCCTCTTCCTCTACTGTGATATTGAAAAAAGTCATCAGTTATTACAGCTCATCAAGGCTCTTTCATGCAGTTCCCTGCAGAGTTCTTTTAACTTAATGCTAAGAATTAACAGGGATTTTATTCCTCCTTTCTAGTATATTTCACACTTTGGCATTAGCGTATGCATTCTCTGTTGTAGCCTGTGACTTCTATTTCAGAACCTTTTTGGCATGTGTGCTATTTTTCCAAGACTTTAGGGAGCTACATCATCTTCTCACTTCTTCCATCTTTATTTACTTCTTACTCCTGTTTATGTCTCTCCTCTGTCTTGAAGTCTCCCATTTGATTGATTTATTATTTGATTAGAGTTTCTACTTTAACATTTCCTCCAGCTGAGGTGTGTAAATAATATGCTCTCTGAACCCACGTATGTCTGTAGGTATCTTTCTTTCACAGCAACAATTAAGTATCCTTGCTTGTGGCTTGGTACAAGTTCATTCGCTGAGCAGCCTCACAAAGCTGTTTCTTTACCTGTCATTTGGTGCTGTGTGTGACAAGAACTCTCCCAGGCTGATGTTCTTATTTTCATGTTTCCCTTGCTTTACAGAATTTGAAACATTTTCTCTTCATCTCTGAGGTTAAAAAACAAAGAACATCGCCAGAATCCTGGATTGAAAATTTATTCTCTTTTCAGTCATACATAGGACTTTAGTATTTAGAATCAAAACTTTTTTTTTTTTAATGCACTAACTTATAGTAGGAGGTTTTTCCTCCCACGCTCAAGCTCCCGGAATAAGTATCATAAAACACATTAAATATTATTTACAAATATCTAGGCCTTATAGCAAGGCTCTTCTCTCACTGTCTCATACCTTAATAAGCCATTTATATTAATCTACGTTCTGCCATGTGACTGCTTACCTAAGTTCGGGCATGATGAGTCCATCTTTCTCACATCTTGCCAGCTAAAATCCTGTACTTGTTTCTATCCAGCATCCCTCTGCCTATTGCCTATTCCACCTCCCATTTCCTGCTTAAGCTATAGGTCATAGTTTTTTTTTAATTGACAGGTGCTGCGCCCATACAATACACAAGATATTCCTTCTACAATGTTCTACTGTTATGTTACCCTTTCTTCATCCCTTATTATTATTCTGTTAGTAATAGTAGTAATATCTGCAAGCTAAACTCATCCTTATTTTTAACTTTTGTGTCCCAATTGTGCTTTTATATCTTTTTATGCTAACCTTGTATCTTTCTTCTACTTAGTCATTCATGTCCTTAACAAGAAACACAATCTCCTTTAGGTATTGAGTCTCTTCACTTACAAAATATTTCTATATAAAATTTAGTCTCATTACTCATAAATTCTGTATTTCTGAGTTTTTCTGTTACCTAAGGCTTATGTGTAGGTTTTTCTTTAAATGAAAACACATGTGCACAGAATGAAGAAAAAATTTAGTGTTTTAAGACACACATCCCTCAGATATGAAACAGCAACATATTCTGCCATCTTGTTTAAGCATCCTTCTGTAAATAAATATCTTCATGGCTGAATTATCACCATGCATTTGTCTTGCTTAGTGTGTGTGTGTGCGCGTGCACCTTCCTGTTTAGAATAGCTCTGGCCACAGTGCTTAAGTGCCATCACAGCCCAAGCCAACTGAAGTATAATAGTGTTCCATTAGCCTTGTTCATGCATTAGCTGTACTTCTTTGGCCATGCACTCAATGCCAATGAATCCATAATGTATTCTACGTAAGGTGCCTTTAAGCAGAAATATGCAGTGAACATACTGATGGATTGATAAAAGTTCTGTTGGCCACAGAATGCCAGGCACTTAACCCTTAACACCCAGGAGTAATGGTTCAACACAAACTGTTCAAAGATACTCTGTAAGAACATTACCACCAGTAATTGGAGTCAACCACATCTGCTGCTCTGTTTTTTTTTCCTCTGCTGACAGCAGTCTTAGATTATATTATTCTGTTCCCATGCTTAAGTTGCCTGTCTTCTCAGCCTTTATTTTTCTAGTGGATACCCTTTCAGAGCATCTGTGTGTACTTCTTTCCTCTGGCTAGTAGGTCCTCCTTAGTGGGTTTTTGCTGTTGATCATTCAGTCCAGAGGGTCAAGTTCAGCTACTAGTATCTCATATTTGATCCCTAGAGATAAGAACAGTGCTTTGCTGGTTGATTTTGCTAATTGTAACCCATTGGACTCCATTAGAACAAGGACTAGGCCCATTTTGTCAACTTCTAGAAGGCTGTTGTGAGACCAGCAGGATCATTGGATTTCTTTACAGATTCACTTTTCAGTCTCTAAATCTTCTAGGGACCCTAGATCTCCATAGATCATATTCTCTATACTCCATAAATATGGAGTTTGCCTACCACTTTCCAGGTTCATTTTATCTTAACTTGGTGAAGAGAAATCCTTCTGAATCATTTTTGCCCAGAGGTTTCTCTGTGTCCCTATGATGATGTTCTTGCCAGGCATTGTGTATCTGAGGCTATGTTCACAGAAGCAGCTTTAAGAGTTGCCAAGAAGATATGGATATAATATAAAGTTGCCACGTTTCTAGAGTTATATTCTGAAGTATATTGTGCATCCATAAATGTCATTATATTTGATGAACTCTGTTATTCTCTCTGAACAAATTATTTGGAAGCTCTGAACCTGAATTAAATTTCACCACATCCTTTGTACTCCAGATGTTGTCGCTGGAGATGCCCTTCTCTCAATGGCTGTTGTTTCTAACACTGCTGCGCATAACTGCGTGGGCAGATTGGTTTATCACTTTTTTATTTATTGGTGACTTGCTTGTATCACATGGAAGCAGCTGAACTCTGTAATTATGAGCATTCAAAGGGAGGAATTTCCATAAATACCATATGTTTTTCCAACGCTGTTTCACATGACGCTCACCCATGAGTTTTCATATTGCATTTGAGAAAAAACTTCTATTATTGTACAGTCTATTATTCTCAGAATGAGGGAAATGAAGACACATTTTCCGGTCCATTAACTCTTGTTAGCTCTCCAAAAATCAATATGCTCGCTGATGCTACATATTCTTTCATTTAGGGTACTCACTTCCAGCGGTCCCCACAAACTATTTTATACCCTTCTGCTCTGTTTATTTTAAGTGTTGCTCATGTCGGGTACCTGATCACCTGCTTCTTCATATATATTTATGAAGCTTATTTTTAATCTATGAAGGATTTAAAAAATGTTTGTTTCATTTAAACATGGTGCTTGTAAGTCATTACTCTTATAAACTTTCTTCCACTTAACTGTATTTGGCTCTTATTTCAGTATCAAGTATTTTTTTTTAAAACTTCTACATTGGATTTGAGCATTGCGAAAGCATCAGTTACTCAGGCTAAAACTGATTTTTGCTAAATATTCATGAAGCTTTGAAGAGCGTTCAGTTTGTTAAGCATCTGACACTTTGACAAGAGTGCTTGATTTAAAGGCAAAAAGCTCATGTCAAAAACCTCTCTCCTGTTTGCTAATTCTTCAGCTATGGGATTCGAGTCTGTTATTTCAGACCTTTGAACTTTGATTTTTCTCACTGTAGCTCAAAAGTTCTCAACCTGTGAGTCATGGCCTCTTTGGGCATCAAATGACTCTTTTACAGGGGTCATCTAGGACTATGGCAAAACACAAATCATAACATTACAATTCATATTACAGTTATGAAGTAGCAATGAACTAATTTTATTGCTGTGGGTCACCAACATGAAGAACTAACTGTGTTAAAGGGTTCCAGCATTGAGAAGGTGGAGGACCACTCCTTTTTGGAGATGAGCTTGCTGACTTTGCAGAGTCCTTGTAAGAACATCCTCACTCGAGGAAGTGACTCGCTCACGATAAACAATAGATTTGAATTTTAAACCATGTAGAAAGTGTACTTCGAGTGTGGAATGCACAAACTGACTTAAAGAAGAAAGTTCAGCATGCGTAGGAAAGCAAAGCACTGACATATTTAGAGCAAGTCTGTTGTTAGGACGGCGTCGTGATTTACATTCAGTGTTCCTGTTCATTGGATTATGTCTGGCTTATCTCTAGTTCAGAAATATTTCCTAGTTCACTTCTCTACTTCCTGTAATCGTGCTTTCTCTAAATTATGCAACTTTTCTTTGAAATTATTAAAGAACATTTGCTCAAATTGGTTAAGTCTTTTTAAATCCCTGCTTTGAGAAACTGCAGAGAAAAAGTGCCCGAGAGTCAGAAAACAGCAGAGCACTGACAACAAAAATGACAAAGAAGTGCTCATTGCAAATTATATACATATCTTTACATATGCATGTATAGCATATATATATATGTGTGTACCCATATATACATATGCATACGTATGATTCTTTAAAATGCGTTAAATTGGTAAATACTGAAATTAAATCTTTTTAGAACAACCATGGTACTATCATGGTACTACTAGATGGCACGTCCACCATAGTGACTAAAGAGAACTTGTTAAGAAGCTGGTCATAGAAGTGTGGGCAGGTGGGTTTGGAAACTCACAATGGTGGAGAGCGTCTACTAGAGCAGCCACATTCAGAGCACTGGAGACATAAGAGTCTATCCTAGTGGCTGTGTGGGAGCAGCTCCCCAAAACAAGGGTTGTGAACAGAGGTGGTGAAGAAATTGTGGCTGCCCTGCACAGGGGGATATGTATTCCTCTTTCTAGTAATGTTTAGGTACCACCTCTCAACCAAATGTGTTTATTAATCACACACACACACACACACACACACACACACACACACACACATATTTTGGTTCTCCTGGGACTCACTCTATAGACCAGCCTGGCCTTGAACTCAGATATCTGCCTGCATCTGCCTCCCAAGCACTGGCATGAAAGTCATGGGCCACCACCACTGAGCTATGAAGACATTTTGTTACAGATTATATTAGGTTTTGTTCATAAATGACAAAAATAGTTACTTTATGAGTGCAACTTAGAATTTTATAGGCTAATTGGATCATGAAACGTTGTATACATTTGGCCATATTGAAGATCCTCTTCCCTTCAAATATGAGATACAACTTTGCATCCTGGCCTACCCACTCATAACACATACAGTTTTGTCACCTGGAAGTTTGTGCCTTCAGCATCAAATACAAGGTACTTGTCTTGGTAACTGCTATGGCTCATTAAACAATTGGCAACAGAATTGATTAATATAAGTGAATCTGTTGAAAAACAAATTTTTGCTTATTTATTTGGTGTTTTGAGACAGGGTTTCTCTGTGTAGCCTTGGCTATTTTGTACTCACTTTGTGGACCAGGCTGGCCTCAAACTCACTGAGATCTACCTGCTTATGCCTTCCAAGTGCTCAGATTAAAGGCATTCATCATGGAATTTGGCTAATTCTTGCTTTTTAAAAGTAGGCATTGACCATGAATATCTAACATAGTAAAAATGGCCATCTTACCAAAAGCAATTTACAGACTCAATGCAATCCCTATCAAAATACACACAATTTTTTAAAGACATGGAAAGATCAATTCTCAACTTCATATGGAAAAACACAAAACCTAGACTAGCTTAAACAATCCTGTACAATAAAAGATCCTCCATACTTGATATCAAGTTGTACTATAGAGCAACAGTAATTAAAACAGGATGGTACTGGCATAACAATAGGATGGTTGATCAATTGAATTGAATTGAAGACCCAGAAATAAATCCACACATATGGACACTTGATTTTTGACAAAGAGGCCAAATCTATTCAATAGAAAAAGGATAGCATCTTTAACAAATGGTGTTGGTCTAACTGGATGTCTACATGTAGAAAAAGGCAATTAGAGCCATATTCATCACCATGCACAAAACTCAAGTCCAATTGGATTAAAGACCTCAACATAAAACCAGGGACACTAAATATGTTAGAAGAAAAAGTGAGGAAGAGCCTGTAACATTGGCACAAGAGACAATTTCTGAACAGAACACCAACAGTCAAGGCCTTAAGGTCAACAATTAATAAATGGGACCTCATGAGACGCAGAAGCTTCTGTAAGGCAGAAGACACTGTCAACAGAACAAAGTGACAACCTACAGACTGGAAAAAGATCTTCACCAACCCTACATCTGACAAAGGTCTAGTATCCAAAATACATAAAGAACTCAAGAAATTAAACACCACCAAACCAAATAACCTAATTAAGAAATGGGGATCAGAACTAAACAGAGAATTCTCAGCAGAGGAATATCAAATGGATGAGAAACACTTAAAGAAATGCGCAATGTCCTTAGTCATCAGAGAAATGCAAATCAAAACAACTCTGAGATTCCATCTTACACCCATCAGAATGGCTAAGATCAAAAACTCAAGTGACAGCTCACATTGGTGAGGATGTAGAGAAAGGGGAACACTCCTTCATTGCTGGTGGGAGTGCAAACTTGTACAACCACTTTGGAAATCAATCTGGCACTTTCTCAGAAAACTGGGAATAGGGCTTCCTCAAGACCCAGCTACTCCACTCCTTGGAATACACCCAGAAGATGCTCCAGCACACAACAGGGACACATGCTTGTTCATATGGAACATATCATGTTCATAGCAGCCTTATTTGTTATAGCCAGAACTTGGACAAAATCTAAATGTCCCTCAATCAAAGAATGGATAAAGAAACTGTGGTACATTTACACTATGGAATACTACTCAGCTGTTAAAAACAAGGAAATCCTGAAATTTGTAGGCAAATGGATGGAACTAGAAATGAGTGAGTTAACCCAGATGCAGAAATACTCACTTGGTGTATACTCACTTATAATTAGACATTAACCCCAAAGGGATGTCCCATGAAAGTCTTCACTTACCAGGAGATTGGGATAGATGTGAGGAATTCCTATTGGGACTCTAGGTGAGAGAAGTATGGGAGAATGGGGGAAATAGAAGGATCCAGAGAGTCCTAGAATTCTACAAAAAGAACGTCATGACAGGCAGATCTGGACCCAGCGGGGTCTTTCCAAACTACTGCAACAACTAAGGACAGTCTATGCAGTAAGCATTGAACCCCTATTCAGATCTAACCAATGGGCAGGACATTCTCCACAGTTGTGTGGAGAGTGGGGACTGATTCTGACGTGAACTCAAGGGCCCCATATTTGACCACTTCCCCTTGGTGGGGAGGCTTGGTTTCACTCAGAGAAAGGATAAGCAGGATATCAGGATGAGACTTGATAGGCTATGACTATATGGTTGGGGAGGATGTCCTGTTCTGTTACAGACCTAGGGGAGGAAAGTAGGGTGAAAGAGGGAGGGAGGGAGAAATAGGAAGATACAAGTGATAGGAAAACAATTGAGATGTAATCTGAATAAACCAATTAAATAAAAAAAATCAGAAAAAGCTTGTAGTTCATAAAAATTAAAAATGTAAAAAAACAAAAATTTCACAAAGACGATGCATTCTGATAACCAATGTATTCAAACAAACATGTATTAAGGACCGAATGTGTGCAAGCATGGAGTTCAGATCTTTAACCTTCACTGTCAATGAGCAGCCTTCAGTCTGTGTACTATTCATATATTCATCTTGTTCAACAAGTGACTTGAGAGGGACGTTGCTTCTATTATTCAGCCTCAAAGCCTAGCAGTGGGAGATGCAACCTCATTACCACCTCTGCATATGAGACAGCAGAAACCACCTGGAGATTAACTTTTATTTTTCACTTGTGATTTAAATTTTTTTTTTAAAATTTGGAATCAGATGCTGACTAATTTTGACACATTTCTTTGAAAACCCCTTCACATCTATTTTGACCTCTGCATAAAACTCGTATCCAAAATTGCTAAATACGAATCTTCAAGGAACTCTGCCTGTTTGACTGGTCTGTACAGCTCCTGTGTCATTATCAGCCCTCATGTGATTTGACAGGTTTGAAAAATGGACCCTGTCTGAAAAGATGGATATGGTCATAGAGAGGGTGTCTGTCTTACTGTCTTAAAACCCCAATGATTATAGATATCATTTCTGAGACCGAGATGTAGATCCAACTGGGATTAATAAATGAATTTTTGAGACAATTAATGAAAACTAGAGGGGGTTGTATGCGAAAAAAAGAAAGGCCCTCAAAGGGATGAACAGCAGATTCCAATTTACACAGAAAACCAATCAAGGCATCTGGAAGGATATATACAACTGTCATTCCAATTTTTTCATTATTATGCCCTGAAAGAGCCTATGCATCCCTGTGGACTGGGCTTCTCATACATTTAGACTACACTGGTCCATGGAACTTCCCCTGACTTACTTACTAAAAGCTGCCCTGTGGAACCAGAAGGATTTTCTTCTGTGGGCCCCATTAAACTCCCTTTTAAAAAAATATTTTATTAATTTATTTATATTATATCTCAATTATTATCCCATCTCTTGTATTCTTCCATTCCTCTCTCCCTCCCATTTTCCCCTTACTCCCCTCTCCTATGACTGTGACTGAGGGGGACATCCCTCTTAATGCAAAGTTTCACATATTTTTATGGGCTCTTTGATGGAAAGACGATTCAGCGGCCACACATTTGAGACCTCAAGAGATGTTGTAGCTCAAAAGAACCAAGATGATGTGTCAAAGTGATCTCCGCAATGCTCTTTCAAGCAATCAAAGCTTTGGAAAGAAGTTATTAAAATCATATCCATAAAGGGACCAATTCTGTTTAAATTCAGCCCCTCCTATTCTTCATGTCATTTCTGAGACACACAGTCTTTATATTTTTTAAAAAATTGGAGTCCCTTTTCAAAAATTTATTTTTCTGAAGATAATAAATTGGTCAATATATCTACCCTAATGCATTAATATATTTTTATCCTTGTAGGGTAAATTCTAATGTGTTGAAGAGTAATGTGTATTGTTAATTTTCTCTGACATTGATAGAAAAAATTCAGACCATATTTTTACTATTGCGCCCCCCCAGAGTGATAGAATAAAGGATAGCTTGGAGTGTGGGAATATTTTAAATAATATAAATCAAGTTTATGAGATTTCTCTAATTATGTATGTGTGTGAATATGGTATGTATATGTGTGTATGAGCATGTGGTGTGTGTTTTTGTCTGTGGGTTTATGTGTTTGTGTATGTGTGATGTGTGTGGGGGTGTGAGTGTGTATGTGTGTATGTAATGTTATGTGTGTGAATGCAGTGTGTATGCGGCGTGTGTGCCTGTGTATATATGATGTTTGTGTGTCTGTGAATGTATGATGTATGTGTCTGTGTATGTATGATGTGTGTGTGTATATGTATGTGAGTGTGTGTGTGTGTAGATGAATGTGTGCCACATATGGAGGTCAGTCCACAACTCTTGAGAGAGGCTCTCTGCTTCTGTCTTGTAGGATCCTGCCACTGAACTCAGATTGTCAAGCTTGTGCTCAAATATCTTTACCCACTGAACATCTTAAAGGCCCTGTTTAGTAGATTTCTTTTCTAAAAAATCAGCTGTATTCCAAGAGACTTCCCACCATTCCTTTTGTTGCCAGCAGTGATTGAGGTACCCAGTAGCCCACTTCCTCCATCTGGGCCCCATTTGCCAAAGTTTATAGGATTTTCCTGAATAGTGCCACTCTCCAGTGTCCATGCACTCAAATCATGAGCTAAGGGGAGAGGCATTCCAAAGATAAGCCATAACACCCAGGTTGAGTCAACCACCCCATAAGCCTAGGACATAGACTTTCTTTTTTTAATATTTTTTATTAATTTATTCATATTACATCTAAATGGTTATCCCCTCCCTTGTATCCTCCCATTCCTCCCTCCCTCCCATTTTCCCCTTACTCCCCTCTCCTATGACTGTGACTGAGGGGGACCTCCTCCCCCTGTATATGCTCATAGGGTATCAAGTCTCTTCTTGGTAGCCTGCTATCCTTCCTCTGAGTGCCACTAGGTCTAGAAATGATCATAATGAGTAAGTTAACCCAGAAGCAGAAAGAGTTAAACGGTATATACTCACTTATATCTGCATACTAGCCCAAGGACATAGATTTTCTACAAAGCAAGAAACAATCACAGAAGGCCATGAATTCCAGAACACCGTGGAATACTTTTGATAAGAAATACTCATCCACATGGCCTAAACCTGTCTTACATTCTTATTGACAACTTCTGGATTTCCTATTTGTTCAGTTTTTGCTACTACAAAATGACTCACGTGGCTGAATGATGCTGACTTTGCCTCCATTCCCTCTTTACGGCCTTATTCCACTCAGCTCCACCCAGAGCTAAAAAGAACAGAAAAGAGCACATGACCCTACACTCTAAACAAGAAAAAATTAATATATGTTTAACACCAGCTATATCGGAGATCACTTTCCATACAATATTCCAAATATTATTCACAATTAAACAAATCAAACTGCTCTTGAGTTTAAAGATGAGCATAGAAACAGAGGGCAAAAATGTTAGCATTCTCTTTCATACATATAAGGTACATAGGCACAAGACTCACCCATGTGTATAATTTCAGTGCACCTGTTCCACTCCAATGTTGTAAGACTGCTTGCTTCTTACGTAAGGCCAACTGAATGTCAGATTGGCAAGACATGAGGAACATTGGCTCCCTTGGAGGGAGATGCCTGGGCTCCACTGAGAGAAGATTCTCAGGCTCCCCTGGGGAGAGATGTCTGAACAGACAATGACCTTGTTCCACTAGGGGAAGATGCTTGGGCGCCACTGGGAAAGGTGTCTGGGTTCCATCAGGAGGAGATGCCTGAGAGTCTTGGAGGAAATGCCAGATGCTACTGGGGAAAGATGCTTGGGTTTCACTAGGGGGGATATCTGGGCTCCACTGGGAGGAGATCCCCCAGTGTTCTGTTGGGAAAATATGCTTGAGATCCACTGGAGGAGATGCTGGACTCTAGTGGGAGAGGATTCCTGAGCTGTACTGTAGGAAGATACTTGTCATCTACTGGGAGATGACATGATTATTTTGGAAAATGCACACCATGCCAGCTATAGAAAGGCTTTCAGGACATTGTGGCACCAGCTATGAATGTGTACAGTGTTTGACTTGACACTTGCTCAATTTGTTAGATTGATGGACTCATTCAAATAGCAATGGCCTTACACAGTGGGGGACTGATATGCTAGCTCTGTACAGAGGGCTTACAGGGGACTTCTCTTGTCATTGATGTGTCATGATGATGCTTGTTAGTAAGATCATAAGCAGTATGATCAAGGACCTCTTGTTCTCTGAGGAAGCCAGCCTGTGAAACCAAGGTGCGATTATGGCCAATCAGTCTTATCAGACAACATAAACTGGAGATTGCTTCCCTTGTGCAGCTCATGACAACTTATGGTTGGCCACCTGTCTCTGTTTTATTGCCTATTAATCTTTAATATTATACTAGCTGGCAGCATAAAGCCACCATTTGGAAGCCCCAGTATGTTAAAGAACAGTAGCCCCACAGACCCTGCCAATTCCAATTTCTTTAATGTTTAGGGTCATTAATGAGAAGACACACACTTCAAAGTCATTATACTTCCAGTATCCAGACCGAGCAGCAGCTGTTCTTGGCTGATGTGGCTCAATTCTTCAAAAAGACCGAGTCCCGGACTTAAAGGGCCAGGCTTGACACACTGTCATAGTAACAGTTTGTTAACTACCTAAACGTGGGCTTCTTTGTTCATTCGTCTAGATGTTTATCTCTTTAGCCAGCGCTGCTATGTTTTGGCTTCTGTGTTAGGCATCGAGGAGGCATTTGTGGAAGTCAAACATGGTGCTTCTTAATGAAGAGAACAAGTAGTCTATGTGTACTCATAAGAATCACCATAAAACTATGAACTAAGTTAACGAAATCAGAAAAGCATGACATTCCTTTGTGTGTTCATATAACTTAATTACTTATTTAATAATAAATACTAATAAAAACTAATTATTTAATAATAAATGGTATCTCTTTGTTTTCGCTTTTTCATTTTTGTTTTTAATAGTCCAGGGGACCTCACTGTTAAACTCTAATGTTGAGATGAGGACAGACGTCATCAGATACTTTAACCTAAGCGCAAAGGAGAACCTGTGTCACTATTGAAACAGAATTGCTGTGCATCCACATGCTGATAACTGAACGGTGTGTCCTCCATGGTTTGCCTCAGAGTCTGCTTTGAGTTTTTATTATTTTTAGTAAGATGATTCTCAAGTAACTCATGATAGAAACAAATCCTATGTTAGGATTAGGCCCAGCAATTGTATCTATTCATAATGGCTTATGTGGTTTGATGTCTCAAGAAACCATAGGGTTTGTTCCATATTCATCAAATCTTAAAGCTTGGATTTCTTTCATGTCCCCCTTGGATTATTCAAGTTGGCACTTTTCACCTCAAAATTACTTATTCCACTTTTAGAGTAAGAAGTTCAGAAAAATAAACTTTGGCCATCATCAACTCTTGGTATTAAAGAATTGAAAACTCACAGGGTAATTAGAGTGGGGAAAAGGAAAAAAACAGGAGCACATGGGCCAGTGAAGCTGCCTCTCATCACTGCTCACTGAGAAGCATCATTGTGAACCCGTGGTTATAGTCAAAATATACACCTTGACCTTTCTGGCCTTGTGGATAATAAGATCCCTCTGACTTTTTGCTCCTAAACGTTTGTCTAATCACCCTTTATATTAACACTATCCCTGAGATGTGTATGAGTTTTCCTGTTGCTGTGATAAAATACGCTGACAGAAGCAACAGAAAGAAAGAAGGGTTTATTCTGGTTCACACTTTAGAGGTAGAACTGCTCATGGTGGGGTCGCCCAAGCATCAGGAGCTCGCAGCATCAGCTGGCCACATTACCTCACAAGGTTAAGGCAGAGAGTAGTGACTGTATGCAGCGAGCTTCCTCCTTTTCACTCAGTGCAGGACCCAAACCCAGGAATGGTGCCTGTGTTATGAGTTGTCTCACCTCAATTAACCTAAATAAAGATGATCCCTCACAGGCGTGCTCAGAGGCCACTATCATCTAAATAACCTCTTACAGGTGTGCAGGAAGCTTGTTGCCTAGGTGCTGATCCTGTCAAGTTGACAATGAATAGTAACCATTTTATAACATAAATAACCTTATCATCTCATTTTCTTCTGCCTCCCCTTTAAACATTTTTAAAAATTAGTGGGTTGGTAGTGGCGAACACCTTTATTCCCAGCACTTGGGAGACAGAGGTAGGTGTATCTCTGTGACTTCCAGGCCAGCCTGGTCTACAAAGAGAGCTCCAGGACAGCCAGGGCTACACACAGAAAAACACTGTCTCGAAAACAAAACAAATACAAACAGAAAGAAAATTTGTTTACAGATTTATTTACTTTACACCCCTATCATAGCCCCCTCCCTCCTCTGCTCCCGGTCCCACCCTTTCTCCCTTTTCTTCCTTCTCCCTCCCCTATTCCTCAGAAAGGGGAGTCTCTCCCCACCAACTCACCCCAGCTAATCAAGTCACACCAGGACTAGGCCTGTCCTCATCCCCTGTGGCCTGGCAAGGCAGCTCCTCCTGAACAGCTGCCCATTTGCTACATCTCATGGTCCAGTCCATATGGTCCTTGGTTGGTGCTTTAGTCTCTGCAAGCCCCTCCGGGCCCTGGTTAGTTGACTCTGTTGGGTTTTTTTGTGGAGCTCCAGTCACTTCCATGTCCTTCTATGCATTCCTCCAACACACTTTTCCACAGGACTCCCTAGGCGTCACCCAATGTTTGGCTGTGAGTCTCAGCATCTGTTTCCAACCCTTTCTTAAGCGTTCCCATAGAACCTTTATTTTTTCCTGAAGCAAAATTTTTGTAAAGCGAATTAATTAATTAATTTAATTAATAAAAAGGTTTAAAAAAGAAAAAAAAAAGGGAAACTACTTGAGCTTTGGGAGGCTTCCACTGACAGACAAGGACTAATGCAAAGCCAGTGTTTTTAATATGTCTCAGTTTCTCAAGGAAGACTAATAGGTTCATACAAAGTCGGCAAATCGAAGTCCCCAAAAGTTTAAGCTATTTTGAAGGATACCATCATTGCTCCTAGTCTGGCTGTGATTTGCCTTTTGCTTTTTTTTTTTTATTTTTATATTTAAAATCTAGACTGGTGCTATCCTGGGGAGCTTCAGGCCAGGCTGAGAAGGGAGGAGGTCGAGCATAGGGGCTCAGACGCACAGGAAGGAGCACAATTGTGAGGCTTTAGAAAAACCTCAGCACAAAACCCCATTTCATGTTTGTGACTTTCTGGCTTGTTTTTATATTATTTCTTGTCTCAAGGAAGGACAGACGATAGCTTCTTGCTTGAGCTGTTAGGTCAGACAGACCTGCATCTTAGATAGGGTCAGAAAACTCTCCTTAAAATTATAATCAGTCTAGCTATCTACTTATGGAGAACATGTCATGTTGTCATTTTGACCAACCACAGTGCCTCTAACACAGTAAGACTCACAGATTATAATACAATAATTAAGTCAAAGAATGTGATAACTTACCTATGACCACCATGACTAGAAACGTCAATGCTTGTGGCTGTCACTACTCCTATTTGCTACTGACTGGCTCACCATATTGGTACCCAAGCCTGTCCTCTTGGTGAGCACCAGGGACAACAGAGGAGATGGGAAGAACCTTGGTGTCATTAACAAGAGGCTCCCATTCGCCATACATTGCGTTCATGCAGGGTGACCTATTCTTGTTCACTGATGCCACCGTAGTTGTTTTCCTTCATGTCCTGTTAACTAAAAACTCCAGATTCCTTAAAGATGTTTCAATTGTTCCCTGGGCTGCCTCATGCCCAAACACCACCTAATAAGGACTGCTTTTATTTGTTTCTCAAGCTTCATGTTCATAGCCCACCAACCTCTAAATTTCAAGGGCTGTCCCTATTCCTAAAAATGTGTTTGACAGCAAGACCAAGCCTGCTTTCTACAAGTTTAGGGGGGAAATTCCATCTAAATTACTGAAGGCAATGCATAGTGCCACTGAGCTCAGGGAGAATGGGTACCTGTTTTGTGCAGGAGGATCGAGACATTTAACTAGGAGGCTGTGGACCAGAATGAACCACTTGTTGAAAAATGTTATGAAGAAGATTAATCTTGACCTCTGTGTCTATAGAATCCAGTTTCTGTATTTAAAGTTTTATAATCCTTTATTTGAAGAACATCCCAAAATTGTCTAAGCTTCCAGCCTTGCCAGGGGTCAGTCCTTGTATATCATCCATAAAGTGATGAATCCAAAGAATATCGTGTCTTGAGTATACTGGGTTTATTAAATTTGGAACATAAAATAGAAGTAAGAAGATGGAGGGAAGAATGGCTAGAAGGAAGGAAGGAAATAAGGTAGCTTCTCGTTACAGTAATTTGGAAAGAAATGTTTTATGGGCAGGCTTGAAAGTTCAGTGACTGAAAACACACCTTCACACAACTCAGCCCAGCAAGATAACACAGCATAGCACAACTTAATACAGTGCAATAAAGGACAACATAGCACAACACAGCAACACAGCATAGCACAATGATATTATATACTTGACTAATTTTCTGGTTAGATTCTTGTCAACTTGACACAAAGTAGAATCATCTGAGAAGAGTTAATGTTCTCAATTGAGAAAGATCTCTCCATCAGGTATCTGTAGGGGATTTCTTAATCAATAATTGATATGGGAGGAATCAGCCCACTGTAGGCAATGACAACCCTGGCCAGATGGTCACAGATTCATTGAGAAAGCAAACTGAATGAGGCTTGGGGAGCAATTCAGTAAGCAGCCCTCCTTCCTGGTCCATGCTTCAGTTGCTGTCTCCAGCTTCCTGCCCATACTTCCTTCAGTGATGGACTGTGATGTTGGATTGTAAGACAAATAAACCCTTTGCTCCCCAAGGTTGCTTTTGGATGTGGTGTTTATCAAAGCAATACAAATCATACTAGAAAAAAACCCCAGCATGCTAGGTCACAAAACCACAGAAGGTGGGGATAGCATTTCCACCTTCACTGTAGTTCTCCATTACAGGCACACAACCCATTATGTTAACAAAGAGACCAGAAGCTCAGAAGGATAACACAGCCAGACCAGAATCTCCCAGTAACTACTAAAGTAAGAACTCATAACTGGCCTCTGATCGCACAAATGGCATCCTGCTTTCCATTGTCACATATAATTGTTATTTTGGCCCAAGTAAGGAAATGACAACATCAGATTTTTGGAGATGACGTAGGGGATGGGCAACCTTAAATTTCCATTGTCTAGTGTACTCATCACAAATGCAAATAGTTGGATACAAATCATTTTTCAATGCTTATTATACCAGCATCTAGACAAGATGATTGAAGCCAAACCTAGCCCACTGGTTACTTTGAAAAACAAAGTTTTATAAGGAGTACTGCCTGAGTCAATCATTGTCCTAGGGTCTGTTACTGTTCAGCAAATACAGCAGTAATTGTCAAAGACTATCTCAGAAAGCTTAAAGTATTGGCAGTCATGCCCAGTACACACACACACACACACACACACACACACACACACACACACACACACACACACACCCCAACTCCAAAGAGCCATGATTAACAAAAATGACAGAGTAACAGGAAACAATTCAATTCAAAAAAGAGGGGCTGGGCACAAACACCACCAAGCACAGGACAAGTAATGCAAGTGAGAGAAAGGGAGTCAGCATGTTTATCTCTATAGAGAAAGGGAAATGGTGGCCTTTCTGTTGGGAGAATGACATCTGAGTAGCATGATCAAGGGTTCATAATAGCTTGCAAACCGTGGGGCAGATGTTCTGAAAAGAGCATAAAGGTCGAGGGAGAACTCGATTTCTCTAAGCAGGTCATCATGCTAAACAAGAGAAGGAGAGAGAGAAGGAGAGGGAGAGAGAGAGAGAGAGAGAGAGAGAGAGAGAGAGAGAGAGAGAGAGAGAGAGAGAGAGTGAGAGAGAGAGAGAGAGAGTGAGAGAGAAGATTGAAGTTTCCTGGGCATCAAGTGTGCTTGGATGACTATAGTCAGGCATAAAGCAATCCTACCAGCCTGTCCCAGCAGGAAAAGAGACTAAAACTGGCTCAGCACTCAGCGTAAGGCTAGATGACGTTTGGCCCCAGACAGATGAGATTTCCTTATACCCCTCTCCTATCCTACAAAGTGATGGCCTCTGACCCGGAATGACCTCCTCTGACCCCAGACCCCGCCACTCACGTCTGCAGGTTTGTACACCTAGAAGCACCAAGATAAAAATAGGTTGGCAAAAAGCAGGGCTGGTCTCCAGGAAGCCCAGCCTCTGCAGCTGTCTGTCATTAACTGATTCAACTCCCAGCAAGCTGAGGCTGCCTCTGGACTCTGTGGAGGAAGCCAGATCCAGGGGAGAGTGACCAGCAGCCATGCCTCAGGACAAAGAGCCCCCATCACACACTTAGGGTGAGCCTGCCTTCCTTGAGACTTGAGTGGCTCTCACCCTAACTATGTCACTAAGCGGAGGTACACGTGAAATCTGCAATCAAAGAAGCTGAAGGGAGGGCTGTAAATTAAACAGTGGCTTGATTAATTCCACTTCACCTCCGCTTGCCACATCCAGAGATAAAAACACACGAACCTGCTACACCTCCTTTACCCATTAATGCACATTCAAGGGATGAGGCTCTTAAAGCAAGGGACTAAGGAAATAAATCCATTTCTGAGAGCCCTGGCTCATTTAAGCTTTGAAAAGATAGGAACTGATTGAAAATCTTTGCAACGGTAAAGGTAACTTCTTTCCTGACAAACAAATGAACAAACAAACAAAGGATTTATGAGGCATTTTACAGGGGAGAATTATATTTTATCTTTATAATGGTCTTATTGGAGTAAAATACAAATAGCAAAATTTACCATTTGTAACTGATTCCAAATGTGCAGTCCAGTGACAAAAAGTGCCAGAACAATTTTGTGTGCTAATTGCTGCAATGCATCCCTTGACTTTTGTCACATTCTTAATTTGAAATTCTCTACCCATAAAGCAACTCTTTCTGTGGCCTTTTCCTCAGCCAAGCAGCTGCCCTTACTTTTTCTTTCTTTCCTCTGCTCCCTTTTGGTTTCTCTGTGCAACTTGGAGCAATGGACTGAGCAATTGCTTGTCCTCCCAGTTCATCCATATTGTGGTAGATGTTAGACTTTCTTCTTTGAGGTTGAATAATATTCCATCTTATGTATATTCCTCATTATTTCTATCCATTCATCTGTGGGTTAACACTCAAGTTACTTTCATTGTTTTGCTTTTGTGACAAAATAAAACATCCAACAGTTCTGTCTCCTACTTCAAATATCTTGATGTTTATCTAAGTGGATCTGGATCATATGTGATTCTGTTCTCATTTGAAGATCAACCACATTGTCTTCCGCAGTGGCTATACCATTTTGCATGCTGATCAGCAGCACACATCCTCATCAACATTTCAGTTTTGTTCTGTTTTGTTTTGTTTTTCCTTCTTTGCATTGTCCACACGTCTAGTGTGAAGAATACATCTCATTATGGCTTTAAATTTTATTCTAATTATTAATTCTGTTGAATATAATTTCATATTCAATTGGTCTTCTGATATTTTCACAGAAATGTCTGTCCAAGTCATTTACCAATATTTAGACTAGATTTTGTTGTTGACTTATAGTTGTTCTTTATATATCTGAATTGTAATTCTGTGTTAAGTTTCAAAACATTTTACCTGTTTTGTGAGGCTTTTTTACTCTGTATAAGCCCTCTAATGCACAATAATATTTTAATTTTAATGAAGTTAAATCATCTCTTCTTTTGTTATTTGTGTTTTAGTCCCTTAAGAAATACTTGTCAAATCCAAAAATCACAAAGATTCCATCCTTCTTCTTTTCTAAGAATTTCATAGTTTTAGTTCTCATATTTAGATTTTTAAAAAAGTTTTTAAATTAATTTATAGATCTAGAGAGATGGCTCAAAGATTAGGAGCACTTATTGTCCTTGAAGAGGACTCAGGTTTGGTTTCCAGGACCTGTAGGCTGAGTTACAACCTGCAGCTACAGTCACAGAGGATCTTTTTCTGATCAGATGTGTCATGAGTGTATACCATGGGCATATCATACACACACACAGGCAAAACACTCATTCGCATGAATCTAAAATGAAAATGAATTCTGTATGTATCATAAGGAAAGGGTCTATGAGCATTCTTTTACTTATGGGCAGCTGTTTCCCAATACATTTGTGGAAAGAAATGGCCTCTCTCCAATCAAAGATGTTTTTGGTCATTCTAACAACAATAAACTATTTATGCTAGCTTGTTCCTGGGATCAGTATCCTGTATTACTTACTGATTGATGCTTTAGATTTCTACAGCTCTACAGGGAGTTTTCTAGGAAAACCAGAAAACATGAGACTTCCAACTATGTTCCTTTTAAGATTATTTTTGCCAATTTAGGTCCCCTGAGGTTCCATCTGAATTCTGGAATGCATTTATTTTTTTTTTCAATTCAATACAAAGTTTTGAGAGCTTTTGATAGATATTGCAGTGAATCTTTAGATTGCTCTGGGCATTATTGATCTCATAACAATGTTGAGTTTTCCAACCCATGCTCACGGAACATTATTTTATCTGATGTTGCCTTTAATGTCTCCTGCCAACACTTTAGCGTTTTCAGCATGTAAGAATTATTTAATCTCTTTGGTTAAAGTATTTCTCAATACTTCTTCTATTTGGTACTATTTAAAATAAAGCTTTATTTTTAGTGCCTAGAAAATGGCTGGTTTGTATCTGTTGCTTTGATATTTTGAAACTTGTTGATTTTCATTCCCCCCCCCTCTCTCTCTCTCTTTCCCTCCCTCCTTCCCTTTCTCTCATGTTTTAAGTTTTCTTCAGATAATTTGCTCTGTGCAGTATAAAAAGGCAATTTATGTCTCCCTTCGGGAACTTTTACTTTCTGTTTGTTCTTTTGTTATTTATTTGTTTGTCTGTTCTTTCCAATTTCTCTAAGCAGGCTTCCAGCAGTATTCTAAACAGTAATAACAAACCAAGACAACTTCATCATATTCCTGCTCAACAGTGCCTTTGTTACAGTTCTATTTTTGTGCTAAGACACCATGACCAAATGCTTTTAAAGAAAGCACTTATTTGGGGATTGCCATTTCAGGGTAGAATCCATGACCATCATAGCAGGGAATACAGAAGCAAACAGATGATAGGCATGATGCTGAAGCAATATCAGAGAACTCACATTTTGAGACAAAACTATCAGGAGAGAGAGAGAGAGAGAGAGAGAGAGAGAGAGAGAGAGAGAGAGAGAGAGAGAGAGAGAGAGAGAGAACCTCTAATAACACACCTTCACTATACCTCTCATTCATTTACAAAAACTATGACCAAGTCCAAGTGGGGGACAAGTATTCAAGTTTATGAGCCTATTGGGGGCCATTGTCATTCAAACAACCACATATAAAAAACAATCTCAGTCTTTGTCTCCAAGCTCAATGCTAGCTATGATTTCTCATATGTGACTTTTATTATGCCAAGGTGACCTTCCATTCCCTGGGCTGCTGAGTACTTTGATCATAAAAGGAAAACAAGATTTATAAAATGTATCTCCTGCATAGATTGGAATGATCTTGTCTTTTTCCTTCACCCTGCTAATGTGGTTTCACTATCATTATTTAACTGACTTGTATATATTGAACTGAATCTTTTCAACCAATGCAAATTTGTTTAGGTAAACTACAAGTTCTTCCACAATTGACTTTTAACAATATAATATTAAGTATACTTCCTGGCAGCTCAGTATGGTCTTTAAAATTTCAAATAAGTGTAATTGCTGTAGTGCTTTTGTGCAAAATGCCTGCTACAGTGGTTTATGGAAGACTAAGTAGTGAAATCAAAATGCAAAACATAAACCATGTGTGTACTACCCAGAGTATCATAAAATGCAAATTATGTATAGGACTCTTTAGATAGCGACTCTTCTTTAAAATACAGCCTCATGAATTAGAACACGATTACGGATCAATTTGAATAGTTGTACAGTATTTTAAGCATTGGGGCTTAACAAAAAGGAAGAAAATTCAAAATGACTTTAATATTGCTTTGGTTATATACTTTCAGGAGTCAGCCTGAGGGTAGACTCAGTCCCATAGGAGATTCACTCTTCTCTCAAGATTCGGTGGCAGGGAGCACAGGAGGATATGGTCAGGGACAACACAGATATTCCTTTATAGCGCCTTGTTGGAAGATGGAATGGCTCCACGAAGCCCTTGGATGAAAAGCAAATGGAAGGCTCTGGTAGGCTGAATTGTGTCCTTGTACCTCCAAACTCATGTGTTGAAGCCAGGATGACAACATATGAAGGTAGGGCCTTTTAACAGGTAACAGGAGCTTCACAAGAAGACCAACTAATCAGGGCCCAGAGGGGCTTGCTAAGACTGAAGCACCAAGCAAGGACCTTGCAAGGACTGGACCTAAGCCTCCTACAGTGATGTAGCTGATGGGCAGTTCAGGCTTCATGTGGGTGCTGTCGTAAGGAGCATGGGGCCTGTCTCTGGCATGGACTCTGTTGTCTGCTTTTTGATCACTTCTCCCTGATGGAAGTGTCTTGCCACAGGGGAAGAGGGCACACTCAGTCCTGATATGACTTGATGAGTTGGAGTGTATGGGAAAGGAGCTTCCATTTTTGAGGAAGGGGGGGGGCATAGGAGATAGAGGGAGGGTGGGACTGGGAGGTGAGGAGGAATGGGGCTATGACCAGGATGTAAAGTGAAGAAAAGAAAAAAAGAGAGAAAGAAAGAAAGAAAGAAAGAAAGAAAGAAAGAAAGAAAGAATAACATAATCTACTAATAAGAAAAAAGAGGTAAAAATAAATAAGGTCATGAAATGGGCTCCTAAGCCTGGCGTGAGTGAAGTCCAGCAAAAACAAAACGAAACGAAAAGAAGAAGATGTGGATGAGGGAAGACAACTCAGTGGGTAGGTGCTTGTTGTAAAAGTGTGAGGACCTGAGTTTGGGTCTTCAGAACACACATAAAGCTGAATACAGAAATGTGTCTGTCATTGTAGTGCTCTGGTGGTGAGACGGGAGGTGGAGACAAGAGACGCTCCGGTAGCTTGAAGGGCACCTAGCACGGCCTATGCAGTAGTGAATGAACAACAAAGAGAGCCTGTCTCAAAAACAGGTAGAAAGTGAGAAGTGACATCCAAGATTGTCATCTGACCTCTACACATACACTATAGCACACATTTTCACACACACACACACACACACACACACACACACACACACACATGCACACACATATACTTGCAACACACCATTTACATATCATAACCATATGTAAATGATAAGTTTATAAAAGCAGACTTGCCTTCTACTGTGTGTTCTATGTTGTGTGGGTCCTTACAGGGCTACATAGGAGTAAAGGAATATTCACCAGTTAAAAATAAATAAAGTTTATAAAACTTCACTAATTCTTTTTCTCTCTTTGCTCCTCTATTCTTCCCACCTGCTTCCATCCAAGGAAGTGTTGGGGAAATAGAGGATATCAGTTTCTGCTTCATAGAAAGATTTCTTTAGGCACCAACCTTGTAGAGGCTTCTTGAAGTCAGGCTACCGGCACTTAGTTCTAACGAAGAGTAGCTGTTATGGCTAAGCCACCTGATCTGTAATATTTTGTAACAGCAACCCAAGCCAACTAATATATAGAGATCAGCTAAGTTTTTGGGTCTGGAGAAAAGCAAGGTCGTTCTCCCATGAACAATTCCCAAGGAGTTCTTAGTTTTCAAGGTTCATAAGACTGGCTAGTAAGACTGGGGAGACTGATGAATCCTGGATCAGGTTAGTCAATGTCAGGTGTAAGGCACGTATCAGGAGACCTCAAAATAGCAAAGATCTATGACTAGTCTTGCTGATGCCCTAGGGCTATTTGCTTCATTGATGTCCAATGTCTTCTTAATCTGCAGAGACAAACAGATATAGGAATAAGGGTAAAAAAATTTTTTTTTACAGGAGGAGGAGGAGGAGAAGAAGAAATTGCTCCAGGTTGAATTCACCTTGCTAGGCAGATCTTCAATCTAGGATCTGAATACTGCTCCTATAGCATGTGGTCCATGTTACACATCTTGGAACCTGGATATTCCACATTTCCCAACTGGACCTGCCTCATTCTCAGTGATTTGTCTCCAGAGGATTCCTTTATGTTCTATTCTTCAGCTGTGCCAGATGTTAGCCTTTAGTTGATAAGGTCTTAAAGATACTTCATGAAAGCATAAATATTTGCTTTCTAAAATACTAAAACTAGGACTACAAAATTCCTAAAGGATTCTAAGTACTACCACATGGAAACAGTTGTACATCATGGTTGTTACTATACCATTTATAACAGCAGAAAAATGGAATAAACCTAGATATCTGTCAACAGAAGTGACCAGTCCGGCTGGTCGAGTTATTGGGGGGCCGAGGGGGGTCGCAACCTGTGGATAAAGAAATGGGCGAGAGGGAGGCAGGGCTCAAGGAAACAGTAGCTTGTCAAGAGCCGTTTATTGAGGGTAAGGGCAGGCTTTTTAAAACCTGCTTTAGGGAGGGCGAGGGTAAGCAAGGAGGGTAATGGAAAAGTATAGAATCTTCTGGGGTTGAGCCCCGGGAACATCTGCAGGGAGAGGGGTTTTCCTAGTTGAGGCAAAGCAGGATGTCTCTGTGGTTATCTCAGGATCGGATCGCTCTCTTCTCAGGGCTAAGCCGGATGCCTTGTGTGCCTAGTGAGTGGCCAAGCAGGATGTTTGCTGCAGATGCTGAATGGGTGGGGGTCGGCCACGGGCCATTTGGTCCCTGGCATCTCACCCTTTTTTGTTTACTTTGGCCTGAGGGAGACCTTACAGCCCAGCGAGTGACCTTTAGGAGGTCACCAGTCATTGTTACAGGATGGTGGTATATTTGAGAATCACTAATGTCCAAGTGTTTCAGGACAACAGTTATTCTGGACCGGCCAAATTCCCAAGGAAAGGGGGCCCCGCGATGACCTGAGCCTGCTAGAGGATCGATGCTCAATCTTACCATGCCTATGGTCTGTCCTCCCACCAAGGACCGACCGACGTCTGATAACCGAGACTTATTCAATCGCTCCGTCTCTGACTTACCAGGCACTATTGCGGGTCAGGTCAAGGTGGGCTCAGGCCAAAAGATATGAGGGAGGGCTTGCACAGGTTTACCAAAGGCGCCGAGGGCACAACCAGGCTTGCCATCCAGCGTTCTGCATCCTCGGGAACTGTAAAGGCCGCCCATAGGTAACCGACTGAGGCGTAGGTGATATCTCCTGGATGGTAATAGAAGTCTCATTTGGGTCCTCAGTCTCCAGGCAGTGGTAGTGAACCTGGATATTCTTGGTGGCAGCTTCAACCTGACTTTTAACAAACCCTGTAAGACGGTTGAAAGCCCATGGGCCAAAGGATAATAGAAGGAGAACACCAACGAGGGGCCCGAGCAGGGTGGGGAGAAGAGTAGTAAGCCAGGGGGAGGCAGGGTTAGGGTTAGGGAAATTCCCCCCTCCAGAAAATTTAAAAATGAGTCTTGGTCATGAATAGTAAAATGGGGAAGAAGAATAACAAGGACACACCAGTCTTTGGAGGAAAGGAAGGTAGGGGCATAGACGATTGGAGTTAAACCAGAGGAACAAGCAAAATGGGTGTTATTTGGCTTGAGAATGTAGGGGAGGGAGAGGTCAGGGATGACAGTCTGGGCGCAAACGTCGCTGAGGGGAAGAGGAGGGAGCATATGGGGACCCAGGAGGCAAGTACCTATGCCGGAAACAGACTGGAGGGTAATGCGATTGTCGGGAGCTGGGCCGGTGAGGGTGGGGGTAACGTTGGTAAAGAGCAAGGTGGAAAGAAGAGCAATACCCTCGTAAAAGGGTGGGGAGGGGGAGAAACACATCCAACACACCCCTAAGAGGCACAGTAAAAATCTTGGGCCCCACCACCGCGGTGGTTATCATGACAGGGCCGGTGAGAGAAACCTGGGCAAACATAGATGCCTCCACCATAGACCATTCTCTCTTTAGAAAAAATTTTGTGAAGCATAACCCGTTCCATGTCATTGCGACAGCCTGGTTCAAAGCCTCCGATGTCACGGGAGGAAGTGAGTTCGGGCACCTTGGACTGGGTTGTAGGCCAAAAAATATCATCCATGCCCCAATAGGAACTAGCTCCTAGGGCAAATGCACAAAGATCGACATGCATGATGGGCCAATGGGGTTTGGCACCCAGAGACGAGGAGGAATTAACAACATCATTAGCCTGGTTAACAATCTCCCAGGTAAAATTATAAACGGCATAAGGCCAGTGGTCATATGAAGGGACGGTGGAGGCAGGCAGGAAGAGGCAGAGGCAATGTAAAAAGACAACCAGCACACCGAAGATCATGGTCCTGAAAAAGAGCACAATTACATCTTTTCCTCAGGGGTGTTCCCTGGGGGAGGGGGTTAAAAGGTTTGATTAGGCGCTCAGGTAACCAGCGCGCATTTTGTTCTTTCTGATCATAAATGCAGGCATGACCTTTGCCCCAAATAAGGACTGGGTCGGGTCCATGCCATTGGTAGGTCAGTGGATCCTTCCACAAAGCCTTAGCATAGGTGGAGGAGGTGGAAGAATGCCAAAGGTGATCGGCCGCCGAATGGCCAAGGTCATCTCTTTGTAGAAAATTTAGGACGAACAATGCATGATTGAGAAGCAGGCGAGGCCCTGCTGTAGAGGGATATAGGATTCCTTTGGAAAATTGTAACTTATTAAGCATTGTTTTAAGTGTTTGGTGGGCCCTTTCAACAATTCCTTGTCCTTGGGGATTGTAAGGTATCCCCGTAACATGTTTAATCTGCAGTTGGGCACAGAAGGACTTGAAGGCAGAGCTTGTATATCCAGGGCCGTTATCAGTCTTTAAGGTAAAAGGTTTGGGGGCAATACAATACATGATCAATAACATCTCTAGTAGCCTCTCCAGCGTACGGAGAGGTGCAAATAAATCCACTAAAAGTATCTATAGACACATGAATATACTTAAGTTTCTTAAAAGAGGAGAAATGAGTAACATCCATTTGCCAGATCTGTCCAGGCATGAGGCCACGAGGGTTGACTCCCGTATGTGGCTCGGGAAGAAAGGTGACACATGCCTGGCATTCTTTAACAATAGCCTGGGCTTGTTCCCGAGTGATGGAGAACATGTGGCGAAGGCTTTGGGAATTAAGGTGGTGGAGGGCGTGAGCCTTTCTGGCCATAGCAACGGGGCTGCTGGGGGATGGAATGGCCAGCCCTGAGAGCGCAAAAGAATAAGCTGTTGGATATGGGAGAAAAGAGGGGAGGATAGATTAAAGGGAGTATGGGGAAGCAATGTAAAGGTGTGTGCGACAGCTTCCAGCTCAACAAGCTGAGCAGAGGTATGGGGGGGTTTAGACAAGGGGACGACAGGGGCACAGAATGGTGAACACCCGCGTTCCACGGTTGAGATAGGATCCTCATAGGCGGGAGGAAGCGAAGGGTAAAGACGGGGGGGGGGGGGCGTGGAAGAATCAGAAACGGGCGCAGGGGAAGGATTTTCTGAAGATTTCGAGGATGCAGGAGGAACAGAGTCGGGGGGACATGTCAATGAGCGTAAGAGAGGAACCCTGCAAAGAGGAACAGGAAGGAACACGAGAAGGAGGGAGAGATTTGCGCAGGCAGAGTTCAGCCACGGAGAGGAGTTGCCTCTGTCTGCTTTCATTTTCGCTGGACTCAATTATGTCCCGTATAAGGCCCCAATAAGAAAAAATACTGTTCGCCACCACTGCATTACCATCTTTTTGGATAAGCGCATTAAGCTCACGCCCCACCTTTTGCCACTTTTCAGAATGAATAGTGGGTCCATCAATCATGAACCAGGGACAGGTCTGGTCAATAAAAACAAAAAAACTCAATCAAATGTTTCTTTTTTACCCTAATACCCCTCTCTCTGAGTATGTCCTTTAAGCCTCTTTGCTTCTTTGGACAGCGAATGGCCCATTCTTGAGATTTGCGAACGGATGACGAGGCCGGCCGGGCGAGCTCGGCTGGTCATGAAAAATCCAGTAGACCGGTCCCTTAATCCGTTTGGGGAGAAACCCGCACCTCGAGCCTCACATCTGGGCACCACATGACCAGTCCGGCTGGTCGAGTTATTGGGGGGCCGAGGGGGGTCGCAACCTGTGGATAAAGAAATGGGCGAGAGGGAGGCAGGGCTCAAGGAAACAGTAGCTTGTCAAGAGCCGTTTATTGAGGGTAAGGGCAGGCTTTTTAAAACCTGCTTTAGGGAGGGCGGGGGTAAGCAAGGAGGGTAATGGAAAAGTACAGAATCTTCTGGGGTTGAGCCCCGGGAACATCTGCAGGGGAGGGGTTTTCCTAGTTGAGGCAAAGCAGGATGTCTCTGTGGTTATCTCAGGATCGGATCGCTCTCTTCTCAGGGCTAAGCCGGATGCCTTGCGTGCCTAGTGAGTGGCCAAGCAGGATGTTTGCTGCAGATGCTGAATGGGTGGGGGTCGGCCACAGGCCGTTTGGTCCCTGGCACAGAAGAATGGATAAACTCAAGCATACATAAAAGACCTTTATTTAAAAAAAAAAAACAAAATTATGTTATTTTCAGGAAAATATATGGAGATAAAAATTTTGTGAATAAGAGTAACCTAGACTCAGACATGGATTGTACATGGATCCTAGATATTAACTTAATATACAGGCCATAAAATCAGAAAAAAAAGACCATAAGAGAAGTAAAAATAGATTGTAAGGGGGGTTAATTTAAATACATATGATGTGAAAATAGAAGGGGTTGTTAGTGAGGACAAGGTAACTCACAGGAAGGGGCTAGGAATAGGAGAGGGGAGTGGAGGAAACAGAACAGCCAAAGTAAAAAAATGTATGGAAATGCCGTAAGAAAACCTAACTTACAAAACTCCAGCTAGATAAACAACAAAAGGAGAAAATATACCTATAATATTCTATGATAGTGCCCTTAAATTTTTATGTTGTGTAGCTAACTCATTGCTTATTTGGCCTCTTTCTGTTTGAATATTTGTAAAAAGAACTTATAAGCATCTTTTATTGTTAGTTGTATAAACACAATAAAATTTATTGGGACATATTTTATTATAGATTATAACATTGGCTTCTATCAATAAGAAAGTCATTTGTAGCTATCACATTACCAGATCCCATGATTTGAGCCTAGATACCACATAACACTCTTATCTCCTTTTTATGATATAACATTTTATCAACCCTTTGAGAATTACATACATACATACATACATACATACATACATACATACATACCTATGTACATATGCATTTTGACCATATTTACCCTCCCACACCCCCTTCTATCTCTCCTTAGGCTAACTCTCCATCCCTTAAACTTCCTATTTTCTTTTACTTTTTAATAACCCACCAAATCCAATTTTAGCTTTCCATATACACATGGATATGGGGGCATCCACTAGAGCATGTTCAGTCTACAAGGAGTCATACTCCTGAAGAAAACTGAGTTTTCCTCATCCAGTAGCCATCAACTGTCCATAGATTCTCAGGTAGGCATGGAGGCTGTTGAGTACCCTCTTGTTCCTCGATGGAATGCTGGCTATTATAGCTGCTTTAAGCTCATGAATGTGTCAGTACTGTCATGTCTAGCAAACATTGTTTTTACCCTGTCCTCCCCAACCTCTGGCTCTTAGTGTCTTTCGCCGCACCCCCCCCCCACACACACACCTCTTTCACAATGTTTCTGAACCTTGGGGGAAGGGGTTGAGATATACCTTGCCTACTATTCTTGTGAAGTTTTTGCATGACAGTCTCGAGGCTAAGCTTTGTGGAACCACCAGGCTGCTCATGCGCTTTTAAGTTGGGGTGAACAGAACTGGATTGACCGACTTTCCAGTCCGTCTCCAACTGAAGCTTTCTTAGGATGAAGGATTTTATGTGTAAAACCCAGCAAAGTCCCATGCAACGAGGCGCAGCCTGCACTTAGCAAGGCAATGCAGCCATGCAGCAATGCAGCACCCTCAAGGTGGGACGAGGAGCAGCAAAACTGCAGTGTTCCGCCATTTCCTCATGTGTCTAGGAATCTGGAGTACCTGAGGAGCCCTGTGGGATATAGAAGTCTAGGACTCAGAGAATAGTCATCCACTTCTCACATCACGTGCTTTTTAGGCTAGTTGTCTCTTCACCTGATTACCATAGAATGCTTACGTCGTTGCCAATCTTCTGGAGGTATTTGACTTCTTCTGACTGGAGTCTCGCTGGTGCATCTTGCAGCCAGCATTCACTCTGCCTTTTTCTTCATTTGCCCTGATTCGTCTCCCAGATGCACTCACTGTACAGCATTTCCTCTGCGGATTAAAATACCTTCTTCTGAGATACAACAGCTACCCCTCAACCTCTTAACACATCACTCTTTTTCAGTAAGAATGAAGTTATAAGTAAAATCACATCCTTTTTGCAACAGAATACTCTGTCTCATTTGCATACCCCCAAACAACCCTGAGCGAACCAATAATAAAGTATTTCATGGCTGAGAGGCTTAAGTCTTAGAGCAAAAGGAGTCTTAGAACAATCGCTTTCACTCCTGAGCTGCTGCTCCAAATAAAAGAGAGCATTTAATAGATTTGCATTTAGCGTCCCGTGCTTATTTGTTTCAATAAGCTGCTTATGAATAATTTTGTAGGTATTTTTTCAAATGCACACATGAAACACAACTCTATGCCATTTTCTTTATTATCACAGGAAAACTTTGGCCTGGGTTTGCAATCACAAGCAACAAAAGCTTTGTGCTTAAGGGAAAAAACAACCAGGTCAGGAGAAATTGGCTCAGCTGTTAAGAGTGCTTGCTACTCTTGCAGATGACCTAGGTTTGATTCCCAGAACCTACATGGCAGCTCCCAAATCTCTGCAACTCCAGCTCCAGGGTATATCCAGCCCTCTACTGACCTCCTTGAGTATTACACTCACATGGTGCACTTAAATATATTCAGACACAGCATCAATGTACACAAAAATAAAAATAAGTCTGTATGAAAAAGAAAATATGCAAAGCCAATAAATGGCTTGTATGATTCCTTAAATAGTGCCTCCCATAGAGTGAGCCTTCTCTATGGATTTCTTATATAGGACAACCTGAGTGTATGTGTCTGCAGAAATATGACATACAGATGTTTATGTATGTGTGTTTATGTATGCATACATATTTGTTAAGAGCTATATAGGTAGGTGAGCACAAATGTATCTGCATGCTTTCACAAGTGTGTTTGTGTGTGAAAATGCATCTGTGTACGAAGCTCATTTTCTTCTTGTGTTCATTAATCTTTGATGTCTGCTCTTATTCACTTTTGTATTTCCTTTTCTCTTATCATTGGGTGAACATTATATACTTCTTTTTTCTCTATTTCCTTAAAGATACTCTGAAGAACTGTGGTTTGTAACAGAATCGGTAATAATGAGGGATTTTTTAAAAATTTCAAATTGGATTGAACTAATCTACAAGTAAGAACAAATCTATTACTGTGGTTTATGCAAACAGCTTGATTTCTTCTTTCTTTCTTTCTTTCTTTCTTTGTTTGTTTGTTTGTTTCTTTCCTCTCCCTTCCCTCCATCTCTCTCATTCTTTAACAAGAGCAAGAGGGGCTTGCTGAGGGATTGTTGCTCATTAATCTGCTCCACAGTGATAACTTTATGGAAAACTCATGAACTTTCTATTATGGTCAGAAAATAATCACTAGCTACAGCTATCACATCCAAGAATGTTAAAAAGAGAAATGGAGGAAATAGAGAGAGAATAAAAGGCTCCATGAATAAGGAGGTGAAGGCTTTCTCCAAGCCTTTAGTGAGGACATGCTTAGAGCTGATTGTGTAGAGCCTGTGGCTACAAGATGATCTGGGCATGTGTTCATAGGACCTAAGACAGAAGAGGGAGAGAAGGAGATCAAGGCTGGAATGAATATAAACACCTAGGTAATAGTATCTGCCTTAGAAAGGCTTCAAGGAGAGTATCCGATACACACACTCATAGGAATATCCAGATGCGTGTCTATAGAGACACATGTCTAGTGCTTTGTCCCTCATTCTCCGCCCCCTTGGGGCAAAGCAATAAGAAGTTGAGACCGTCCAGTGTTACATCCATTTAGCAGGATAATAGCAGTAGGTTCTCCCTTAAGTTCTGCACCCTGTCTTGTCAAAAGGTTCTTGGCCCCAATAATGACACGAAGTGGGGGTTTCATCTTGTGGGGCAGAGGTTAAATCCAATCACAAAGTGATCGCTTCATGATGTTGTTGTGCCACTGGGATTGTCTGGCCAGGCCAGTTGTTATTGTAGCTTGTGAGGAAAAAGAAGTATTATCAATTCATTGAGAATCTCTGGAGAAAGATCAGAGGAACCTAGGATTAGAAGAAAGGAGCAAAGTAAAATCTTGGGAGAGAGAGAGAAAAAAAAGAGGACACAGCCATTATATATAAGCAGTAGGAAGGGCGTCCACCACTAATGACGCAGTTGCTTCCTCACTTGGCTTTACAAGCAGTGAAGTCTGTGCTCACCCCTGGTTTTGCCAGGTTGGGGCCTCGGATAAGTCTCCTGTTCTTCTGGGATCCAGTGTTGTTTATTCCTCACAGGGTTAGGGGAATAATCTGGGGTGACACATGTGCCGAGCCCTACACTGTGACTGGGGCTAAGATGTGTTAGCGCATGCTCCTTCTAGCTTATTCCGAGTTTAACATTTGTCATTTTCTGATTCAGCCATCTCCTTGGACAACAGATATCTTCCCTCGGCTAATATTTGCTGAGCGCTGTGAGAAGCCGAGCAAATACTCTTATCTAATTGCAGGAGAATATCCACCTTACACCCGACACAGGAAGTCCTTCTGAGTTATATGGACCATAAAACAATTGGAAGTTGGTAAAGGACTCTTACAAGTTAGTAAATAGTAGCCATGCTCTGCTAGAATTTTTACTACACATGTCTTCACAATGCCTGCACCTCACATAGCTTGTACTCTTCTTTAAAAAATCTACATTCCAGTTTGGAAGGAATCTGAGGCTAGGCAGACCCCTCCACACCCATGCTTGAATCTCACTTTCTCTCAAACTCCCTTTAGGTCAGTGAGTAAATTGTAGTGTGTTAGACACTAAATCAGTATCTGTCATGCACTCGTAGGCAAATGATAATTTCCACTGAAAACTATTTCCTTAGTGATGATAAATCTTCAACTATTGCTGACAGATTCAATTTTTGCAAAGCGCCAAACTGTCTGGCATGAGTGGGAAAGGGGGATTCAGCTCAGCACACACTGCTGAGCACTTACTATGTGCCAATTGCTTACTTGATCTCAGATTCACCCCTCTTGCTCTCTATTTTGTTTTATTTTTGAGATCATAATTTAATTGCAACATTTCTCCCTTACCTTACTCTCCTCCAAACCTTCTCATATATGCTCCTCACTCTCCTTCAAATTCGTGGCCAGTAAAAAAAAAAAAAAAAAAAAAAAACTGTAATTGCATGCATATATGACCACCCAAGTGTGAGCTGAACAAGGATGATGCCAATTGAACACACCCAACTGGTCAGAGGAAAGATCACAAGGTCTCAATTCCACAAAAAGAAACTAAAGGCAACTGCAGAAAGCTGGGAACAGGGGTGGTGGGCTTCTCTGGGGAAGAGCACACTGATTAGTTGTGTGGTGCCAAATGGCCATCCCTCTTTTTCACTGCACGAGTTAAGTTCCACCAACCAGGAGCCTGGGCACATACAGGAGAATAAGCATGGTAGATGGCTGCAACTAGTGTGCAAATTTAGGTTTTGGAAAGTGATCCTGAACCCCCTACCTATAATCTTCCCTTCAGAACTGTCCTTCATTTCTGGTGCCATCTTGCCTGGAGATGCCTTGAAGTTCCACAGACCCTGGGAATCTGAACCTAACAATTTCCTTGCTCAAGGTATACAAAACCCAATCTCCATAGCCTCATTGTGCAAGAGACAGTGAGATGCAGTTGGTACTGCAAAACATTTTATGGCATCCAGCTAAAGTTAGAGATCCCCTGGAGTTAGTAAATGCCTCCAGACAACCCCATTTCAAGTGCTTGAGAGCATCCATGTAGGAAAGCAAGAAGTAAGGTCCATCACTTTAGGTGGGGGCTATTGTTTATTTCTGCCTCCTTCAGCAGTCTACTGTTTCCCAGCCCATACTGGTTCTAGCTGCCCCCTCACCCCTGTCCAATCCAGACCTGGTGAGATATATATTTTCTCCATGGCTGCAGCACCATTCTACATCTCCCCATGTGTGTCTGCAATTAGTCTGGATACCTGGGAGTGCCTGTGGATTCATTACTCTTATGCCACTGTAACAGGATGCTCCATAGGACAACTTTAGAAAAAGAGATTTTATTTTAAGGCATGGTTTTAGAGGGTCTCAGTCCCGCATGGTTCCATTCACAGTAGTAGAAGCATGTGTTAGATGTTCCTTGCACCACAGTAAGCAAAGAGATTTTTCAAAACTTTAAGTGACAGCACATCCTGGTGAGGATGGGGAGAAAGGGGACCACTCCTCCATTACTGGTCGGAGTGCAAACTTGTACCACCACTTTGAAAATCAATCTGGTGCTTTCTCAGAAAATTGGGAATTGTTCTACCTCAAGAGCCAGCTATATGATGCATGGGAATATACCTCAAAGGTGCTTCACCATACAACAAGGACATTTGCTCAACTCTGTTTATACCAGTTTTATTTGTAATAGCCAGTATCTGAAAACAACCTAGACACCCCTCAACCAAAGAATGGATAAAGAAACTGTGGTACATTTACACAATGGAATTCTACTCAGCTATTAAAAACAAGGAAATCTTGAAATTTACAGGCAAATGGATGGAACTAGAAATGATCATCATGAGTGAGGTAACCCAGACCCAGAAAGACACACATGGTACATACTCACTTATAAGTGGATATTAACCTAACATAGATGTCATCTGAGATACTCCTCCAAGTGAGGGATCAGAGCAGGTGCTGGAACTTGATGCTGGCTCTGGGTAGAGCACTGAGTGGTATGGATCCCCCCAAGGAGACCATCAATGGTGGCAGATCTGGACCCAGGGGGACCTGCACAAACTGCTGCACCATCCAAGGGCAATGCTCATTTGCCAAGGTTGTGTGGAAAGCAGGGACTGCCTCTGACATGGACTCTGGTGCCCCTGATTTGATCACTTCCCCTTGGTGGAGTGGCCAGTGGGTCCACAGAGGAAGGGGAAGCAGGCTACCAGGATGAGGACTGATAGGCTATGGTCATACTGTGGGGATGGAGGTCCTCTTCTGTCAGAGGCTGGAGGGGAGGGGGATAGGGTGGGAGAAAGAGGGAGGGTGGGAATGGGAAAATACAAGTGAGGGTATAATAATCCAGATGCAATCTGAATAAATAATTATAAATTTAAAAAAATTTAAACCTACATTATGGTTCTTAAACACTTCAACATCTCTTCTAATCCACCCACTGACCAGAGGAAGGGGATAAAGACTGTACATAGGAAAAGGGGCTTGTGAACCTCCGTGGATGTAGTTCTTTGGGTCAATTCCACTCTGCGTTGTCAGAGTGGATAGCAGTGCAGTCCAATAGCCAATACCTAACAAGCCACATGAGTCCATGGTAGTGCGACGATCCAGCAGAATCAGCGAAGTTCCACCAAATCAGCTCCAGTCAGTGGGAGCGGCCAGAATCAGAATGAGAACTTCTGTGAATGTTTCTCTCTGTGAAGCGAAGACTAGCAAAGACCAACTAAGACCAGTGAAGCCCAGCGAAGTAGTGCATGATGTAGAAATGTCAAAAAGCCTCGTCCCACTGTGTGTGTGTGTGTGTGTGTGTGTGTGTGTGTGTGTGTGTGTTTATGCCTTCCAACCATCAAGCATCTTCTCATGTGTTTGCTCCCAGAAAAACATCACATGCCCTCTCAAAGACATCTTCCATAAAAACACCATGTGACCGTTCACAAGACAGCGGCCCTCAGCTGGCTTTCTCCTCCATATTTTATTTAACCTCATCCATCTACCCGAGACCCTATGGGAATTTGCCACTAAGGTTCAGAGCAAGTCTTTGCTCCTCACGTAGTCTTGGCATGTCCTTATAGACACACAACAAAGCCCTGCCTAAGTAGTTTCCTAAAAGGCTCTTAATTCACTTTTCAAAGAAGATTAACTACCACAGCATCTTCTAAGACTCTGACTCCCTAGGGACAATAGCAGTAGTACCCAGCTTTGAGCGGTAGGAAACTTTGCCCTGTGATAGTGACTTTCTTTGGTTGTTAACCTCTGAACTGTCTCACTCATCACCTGATTCCTGCCTTCCTAACACTTTTACAGCTACTTCCAGTGTTCAGCTCCCTTTGTTGACCTCTGTACATGGGTTCTGTGTGGCAGCAGCTACTGACTAATACGCCGTGTGCTGGAAGCAGAAAACAGAAGTAACTGCTCTATCCTCAAGTTGTTCATACATAACAACTTGGCCTTTACAGCAAAACTCCAACCTGATCTGACAGGAGGCCCCACAGCATAAGCTTTGACAGGAAACTCACAGGCCATCCTTTGTGGAGCTAATAGTGATGTGGGCAGCAGCTGGGGAAAATTGCCCCAGGAGATGAGTGGAGAGCAAAGCAGGGAAGAACAGAAATGACGCTGGGCGCCACTGTACATCCTTTCTGTTTTAAGTCAATTTTCTTTTTGAATGGTAACAGCAAGGTATGTTTGATCCCACTTAACCCTCTTCCTGGCCTCCCTCATCTAGGCTGGTGGTTAGCCAGTTAAGCTAAGCTTTTATCACCCAGCACAGGGAGTTGAGGGAGGATTGAACACACCATATGAAACTGCTGCTACTAGAGGTGCCCAGGAAGACTGAGGTAAAGAAAGCTACCAATTTATTATATTTTATTTATGCCTGCGCGCGCGGGCGTGTGTGTGTGCGTGCGCATGCGCGCGCTTGTGACCATTCATGGCACACCACTTCCCGAGAATTTATAGGATAACTTTGTAGAGTTAGTCCTCTTCTTTTGCATTTACCTGGGTTCTGAGGCTGGAACTCAGGTCATTAGGCTCACGTGCAACCAGTTTTATTCACTGGACCATACATTTGACATGACCCCCAAGCAATTCTTGATGGATTTGTGTGGGAGATGCCTGCAGTGGAAAGTGCATGCTGGGAGGAGATGCATACTGGAGTAGATAGGGAAGATGCATGCTTTAGGAGAGATGCCTGGTCAGGGAGATAAGTGCAATGGAGAAATGCATTCTGCAGAAGATGCCTGCTGAGTGCTGCATTCTGAGGGAGACACATGATCTGGAGCGGCGAATGCTGGGGAAGCTACTAGTTGAGGAAACATTTCTGGATTGCATGGCAAAGTGTGGCTCAGTTCTTGCTGAAGTTCTCAAGCCAGCACCACACCCCCAGCCCCCCGCCCCTGCCTCTGGCACTGTGTGCATTGGCTAAGGAATACTTAGGTAGATTTTAGTATACTAGGACTGTTTTCTGTGAGCATGCGGTATCAGCATCTCTCGATAACTTGTTGAATATTCAGATTTTCAGCTGTAAGGCCAGACCTATTGAACCAGGAACTCTGAATTGAGTCTCTCATGCTGCTTTCAAGACTTATGCCTCTGAGTGATCTTGCTGCGCAGTGAAATTTGAGAGGTTCTGGATTGAATGTTTTCCAGGTATTTTCTTGTTGTTAAGGGTCTGAGTTGCTGCCATACTTGACATTTGAAAGAGTATTTTCATAGCAAACAAGAAGAGAGGCAGTTATCTGTCACCTCCCATGTGACAACAATACGAGGCTATTGCTTAGATTTACTTGGAAGTTAACCCCTCTTTCTACTCTATCTCCCGTCCACGTCTTCTATTCTTTTTCTTCCTCTCCTTGTGTGTCTATTTACAGGTGCAGGTGGAAGACAAAAGTCAATATCAGGCGTCTTCCTTAATCACTCTCCACTTTATTTTTTGAGAAAGTCTCTCACCGGAACTGAAGCCTGCCAACTTGGCTAGACAGGCATGCAGGAAGCCCCAAGAATCCCCTTTTCTGGATTCAGTCAATGGCAAGATTCCTAATTATGTTCTGCTATATTCACAGATTGGTGTCTAGTCCAGTCATCATCAGAGAGGCTGCCTCCAGCAGCTGAGGGGAGTAAATCAGACACCACAGCCAAGCTTTAGGCAGAGAGAGAGAGAGAGAGAGAGAGAGAGAGAGAGAGAGAGAGAGAGAGAGAGAGAAGGTTGGAAGGTTGGAGTTCTTTATTGAGTCCCTCTCCTCAGAGCTCAGAGAAACCTGCAGAAGAAAGGAAAGAGAAGCTGTGAGACATGTCCCACAGAACCAAGTTGGGCCCTTGGAACCTCACAGAGACTTAAGCAGCAATTCTGGAGCCTGTATGGATCTGGCCTAGGCCCTTTGCATATACAATATGGTTCTTGACTTGATGCTTTTCGGGGACTCCTGACAGTGGAAGTGGCATTGCCTCTGACTTTTTTTTGCCTGCTCTTGGGCCCTTTTCCCTCCTTCTGGGTTTCTTCACTCAGCTTTACTATGACTGTTTGTGCCTGGTCTTTTGTATCTTGTTGTGGAGTTTTTAACTGATGTCTCTGGGATGCCTACTTTTGGCCGGGGAGGCATGGGGAGTGGAGGGAGAGAGGAGGTAAGGTGGCTGCAAGTAGTGGAGGGAGAAGAAGCGGCACTTGTGAGATATTGAATGAGAGAATAAAAAGAATTAGAAAACTATTGCTTGCATATTTGTTTTTAATCTCTTTGTGGTTATTACAATCTGTATAGATGTATGTTTGCCAGATCAAGACTGTATTTCCCAGCTTCTCTTGGCACTATCTCCCAGTCAATGTGTGAGAGGCAATGGAAATATCTAGCAACCTCCTGTTTTTTCATTCCTTAACCCATTTGTGCATATAGATACATAGACAACAGCTGGAACATCCGTTCCATTCAGGACATTGATATAGAAGTTGGGATGTGTTGGCAGAGCAAGGATATAAACCAGTCCAGATCCCTAACCCAAAGGGCCACTGTATCACCTCACATGCTTTCTTCTTGTCGCTTAGGAAGGAAATGTAGGTATTTAGTTTAGATCACTGTTCCATCTAGGCTTTATTAGCACAACCAGAACCTACATCTTAAATAATATCAATCCTTGGACCCACTTATTCACAGCTCTGTGCCTTTCCACTGATGTTTGAGCATCAACTCTTTCAATATTTACTGAAAAAAATTCAAATATCAATAACTGCATATAAGACATTGAGCCATGTTCTCAGGAGACCAGAGGGCCTCTGTTGGTCTTTGTCTCCTGATTCCCCTTCTACAGATTACCTAAGCTTTATCCAAGCCATCATTCTCAATGCTTCCACCAGAATAGATACCATACCCCATTTTTAGCCCCCCAAAAAACAACTCTTAGGTACTCTTCAAGGTCCTGTGTTAACTTTCCAAAGCAGAGTTAAGTCTTTGCCATAGAGTGTCTCTGGCACTTTTTAACATATGCCTTTATTATAGAATTTTTAGTGTTTGACAACTCTGCTAAAATGCAAAGTCGGCCAGCGTAGGAATGCGATTTCCACTTGACAGCCAACAAATATTGATTGAGCTCTTGGCGTGTGCCAAGGCTTGCTCTAAGCATTGGGGATGGGGCCAAAACAGACACAATTCCTGTGCTTATGGGGCTTGTCATTGAGCAGGTGCAGAGACAATAAGTATACAGTGTTAGGGCCCGGGGCTGAGACAAGCGCTCTATTATCTCAATGCTCAGGCCACAGCTGAACTGAGGTATAGACATAAGCCCTGATAACTATGATAAGAACTTGAGCTTACTCCAAACTCTCCAATATGCCTTTAGGCCATACCTAAAGAGACCCTGACACAGAGCAGGTATTAAAAAATATGTGCAGTGAGGAATAATAATGGTTTACTAGTGTTTTAAATACTAAGCATAGTTATCACAATTTTTAACTCTTAGTGTGATTCCTAACCCATAATTATAGAATATATTCCATGATCATAATTTTCATTTTATAAATGAGAGCAATGAAATGGAGAGGAGCTAAATCATGTTCCTAATGGACATATCCATGAAGAGATAGAGCTGAGATTTGAATACAATTATCTTGAATGCAAGGTTCCTACTTTTCGATGTATATTATTGTAAAGGAAGGTATCTTTTCATATACTAGCTTTCTGCTGGCCTGGAAAAAATTGTGTTGTTTTGGACTGTATCTAAGAAAAATAAGTACTATTCTCTTCTCTTACTATAGATGATGGAATTAGACTTGAGATGTAGAAGTATTTTTACCAGAAATTATGAAGGGCACAAAGAGCATCATTAAGACTTCAAGCATGCTTGGTTCTACCACCTTGTATTAGCTTTGGTTACCTGAGGACAAAAGAGATAGCTGGCTCATAGCTTCAGAGGCATCGGCCCATATTTGTTTGTCTCTGTGTGCTTGCTTAAACAAGACAATATGGCAAAAGGAAGAGAGGAAAGCTGTTCAGTCAGGAAGAAGACAGCATGATGGGAAGCAATCAAAGATCATAGGACTCTCTCCCACTAAGTGAGTTACTTTCTCCAGCTCTCTCTATCTCCTAAGTATCTAGAGCCTTCCAAAATAGTATCCAGTCATGAGTCTTTGGAGAAGAACACTTCATATTTAAAGTATAACATACCTGTCCCCAGCTTTTATCCAAGATATTTTTAATTGATTATTTGGGAATTTCACATAATGCTCCTGCATCACACTCACTTCCCAGTCTTCCCAGCCCTAGCCTCATGTGCCCCTCCCCCTCAAAAAAAAGAAGAAGAAAAAAGAAAGTCCAATTTGTATTGCCCATATATTCACTAGAGAATGATAAAACTCTCAATGGTCAGTGCCCTTAAAGAAAAGTTAGTCTGTGCCCAGTTGTAACCCTGCCACAAGCCCTCAACTGTGAAGATCTACACTTCAGCATCCCTACCCCAACTTTTAAGAGTTCAATGGCATCCTGTCTAGACTGTTTCTTCTGGGGGGGGGGTGTGGGAAAGAAGTTGTCACAGAGCCTTTCTCTCTCTCGCTCTCATTCTCAAGTGTCAATCTACCAGATGGTTGCTAAGGTAATGATAATGGCAGTCAAGAGAAGAGGAAGATGATAGATGAAGAAGAAAAGGAAGAGAAGGAGGAAGAGGAAAGAGAGAATACAAGCTTTCCTGAGGCCTTCCTCCTTTTGGGGACTTGGATTGGCAGAATGATATAGAATACAAAGACAGTCCCCTGGGAGCAATTTCCCTTTTCCTCTCTGCCCTTACCTCCTGTGTGTCACTTCACATTTGTGCAATACGTCCTATCCATTGCTAACACTGTCTGATTAGAAGCTGGATCCATTTCCCTGTTTAAACACCAAGCTGCCCACGGTATGGAAATGTTACAGAAAATGACCTGTACTGAATAGGATTTTGTTTTCACAGGAAAATTACAAGCTGCACTTGCAGGTTTTAAATTTAGGACAGTTTTTTCCCCTCCTTTCATATAAATGGAAATAATATTGAACTATTGTTAAATGCTCCAAAAGGCATGTGAATAGAGAAATGACTAAAGAGGGGGAGGCTCAGGCTGACATCTCTGCTGACTCAGCTCTGAGCTGCAAGATGAAAGTAAAGAACCTAAGCTGTCTCAGAGGATTCCATACCAATCATGTTAATTGGAAACTCGAAGGAGGAAATGGTCACAATCAACAGATTTATCACCCAAAGGGCAGAGCAGTTCATAAATTTAATCCAGCAACAGAGTTAGGAAACAGAATTGATGCTTATAAGAATCAGGGCAGGGCGATGAGACCTCTCCAAATAACCTTTCCCAGGCAGATGGCTGGAAATGCTTGAACATATTTTTATTTGAAGCTATTAGAAATATGAAAAGAAGGCTTTCTCCCAGCCCCTGGCTACAGTATTGTAACTTCTTTTTTTATAGTCTTTGTAAAAGAAGGGCAATAAAGAGACACAAACAGGGTAGTAAAGTTTAATGGTGGTAAAATCCAGACACCTGAATATATGTAATTTATTTTGCTCCAGACCTCACCCCATCGAGGTTGCTATTAATTAGCATGGAAATGTGTTACAGAGCCAATCTTGTGTGACGTTTGTTATCTTGGGTACTTTATGAAGAGAAAAAGCAAAACAATCAGGAAAACATTTTGTCACTTCATTGCAGAAAGAAATGGAGGAAAGTCATCAAAAATAGCCTGAGGGTTCCATGTGCAAAAATGAGATGCCAGCCCCCCCCCCCCAGAGTCCCATCAGAAGGTCCTTCCACCAGGGGAAGGCTGCCCTGGGACACAGGAACCCAGTCGCCCTTGTGTTTGGCTAGTATTAGTTGTTAATCTAGAATCATGTGGGAAGAGAGCGTCAGTGAGGGTCTGCGTAGATAAGAGTGACCAGTGAACATGTCTGTGTGAATGTCTTGATTGCACTAAATGATGTAGGAAGACCCAGCCTACTGTGAGCCACACATTCCCAGAGTAGGTGTTCTGTACAACACAACAGTGGAGAAAGAGACTGAATTGCAAGCACACATGCACCCATCCTCTTTGCTTTGGCTGTGGATGTAATCTGACTAGTTCTTTAAGTCCCCGCTGCCTTGACTTCCTTGCTGTGATGGTCAGTAACCTGGAATCATGAACTGGAAGTGAACCCTTTCTTCCCTAACTTGCTTTTTGGGGGAGTATTTTTTATCACAGCAACAGAAATGAGACTAGGACACAGCCTGAGTTTCACCTAGAGCATCCTTCAGTTGTGGGGGAGGCAGCATTCATGTGAAGGATCTACCAGGGCCACAAACAGAGCTGAGTGTTGAGGCAGGAGACTAAGGTCTGGGAGGCTTTAAACAAAGCCTTATATGATTAGCATATGGAAAAAAATACCTAATTGACAATGAGGACAGTGGGATTCCTTTCTATTTCTCCCCAACAAAGCCATTCAAAACCAGTGTCAGTGGTGGAAGCAGCACACTCTGGAGTGTCTGAGTTTGACCCACGACTCCTTTAAAGGTTGCACACACACTTAATATGCTAATGACACTGTGACACACAGGTTGGTTGCAGGTGACAGAACATGCAGGAGAAACTCAGAGCTATGCGACAACAGCCTGCCCTTTTACACTCTGGTGACACTTGAGCTACTGAACTTTCTTATCCTCAGTTTGCTTCCATTCTTGTGAGTTTACAAGCTTTTAATAAACTGAGCTCTCTGTCTGCTCAATTCTTCCTTGGGGGAACTTAAGCATGTGGAATCCCCTAGTGGTGCCTCTGGCCTGGCTATCAGCCTGCAGCAGCACTGCTCCTGTGCCAGGCACTCCTGGTTGTCTTTGTCCTCCAGGTGAGGGGATTGAGGCTCCTGGACGGTAGGACCTCAAGCGAGAGAGATCATTAAGAAGCCACCAAGAACACAAACATGAGAGCCAAGTCCATGCCTAAGTTTAGTCAGTGAGTGGCGTCCCGTTTCTTAACACACAGCCTGGATGGCACCACCCACCGTGTCTTGTTTGCTTGCAACCTGCCAGGTGGACCATTTACCTGGCGGTTGGAACTTTGAAGGCAGAACTGTGAAATGAACAAATTGCTGTAACTTTTCTCAAGCTTCTCCGTGGGACAAGCAGAGCTCCTGCTTGATTTATTTGTGCCGTTCATCACCACAGGACTGAGTGGAGATAAGTGACTTAATAAAGCATAATTCAACACCTGCAGTCTCCACAGAAGCTGGGGCTCAATAAGCATTTAACAAGGAGCAGAGGCAAAACTAAAAAAAAGATTATTAAAAGTGACCTTAGCAAACACATTCTATGGCAAATATTTCAACACAATCACCCTTCCGTCTCTGCGTGGATTAGTGCCAGCCTTCCCTGGCAGAAATCAGAATCTGTGGATGCTCATGTGCTTTATACACAACTGAGAGGAAAATGGAGGCAGTGACACAGAACTTCAAAGTGTCAGGAGAAAGCGAGGAGTTATTGGAGTCTGTAGAAAATGTAACAAGTAAGCAGAAAACTACTGATATCCAAAGGAGAGCCTTGGACTGTCGAGAACCTTGCTGAAGTATCCCTGTGGGTTCCTTTAAAAATATAATAATTTCTGTTTAGTTTTTGATTTTATATATGCATACCATATTTTTTCAATCATATTCACACAACATTCCTCCTTCCAAACCTCTCAGATCCTCATTCACACACATACCCTCCCAGGTTCGTGTACTATATGTGTGTGTGTGTGTGTATGTGTGTGTGTGTGTGTGTGTGTGTGTGTGTGTCTTTCACCTTCATGTACAATATATATACATATATATCCAATTAGTGTTGTTCATGTATGAATGGATGAAATTTCTAGATAAACGAATGGAACTGGAAAGATAGTGCTGCGTAAGATAATGCAGACCTACAGAGTCAAATCTATTGACTCTGTGTCTTTCTGATGAAGATATACTTTGCTGAGTTGCTGGCTTTGTTGTTGTTATTTGTGCTCTCTGTAAAGAAAGCATACCAAGTGGAAAGGATGGAACTTCAAAGTGGGAAAAGTGTTCAGATTTGATCCTTACTGCTTCTCTGCTCAGTACACTAGAGCAATATAAGCAACTGTTCATCCTGAGGCTCTTCCTGTAAGAGAGAATAGGAACTTTCAACTTGTGTTTCTGTAGGACTCTAAACACAGTATAGGTGCCTGGAACCCTCTCAAATCACAGGAAACACCCCATGAATGATTTCCTGGAACCTTTGAAATTTTGGGGCTATGTCAAAAACTACTAAAATCCCCCTATTGTATTAATATCACCCATTGGCTTTATGCAAATTATATCTCCCAGCAGGTTCCCCCCCTCTCCCTCCTTCCTTCCCTCCCTCTCTCTATCTCTGTCTCTCTCTGTGTCTCTCTGTCTCTGTGTCTCTCTCCCTCCCTCTCTCTCTCTCTCTCTCTCTCTCTCTCTCTCTCTCTCTCTCTCTCTCTCTCTCTCACACACACACACACACACACACACACACACACACGAGGGAGGGGTGAGAAAGTGAGAGAGAGAGGGCACATCTTGAGGGACAAGGAGATGAAAGTCTCATCTGAGGCACAGCACAGAGGCACAGCACACAGCATGGCCTGTTTCTAGAACTCACGTCTTGGCCATTCATACCCATGTTCACAATGGTGTTTTCCCTTTCTGAGGTCCTGCTTCCCCATGTGAAGTGTGGCGACTCTCCCTCCACTGTGAAGATTGATTGCTTATGCGATGGACCAGGGCTGTGTCAGGCTCAATGTTCAATGACAGGCAAGATGAAATTTATTATAAGTTGACATGGCAGTAATTGTCCTGTAACTGAAAGGTAGTGACTCTTGCATTTGGATTCTGACAGGAATATCCTGTAGTGTCCCTATTTATATAAATGGCTATATGCACAGACTTGAAAAGAGGATCAAGAAAAACGAATGAACTCTGCTGGCATATAAATGGAAAAGTCACTCTGGAAAACTTCCCTACCTCCTCAAATTCAGGAAATGTCAGCAATCATTTCTATAAATCAGAGGACAAATGTGATACCTCTCTAGGAAGGAGGACACTGACCAGGGGACATTACTTAGTAGTAAGCCCAAAAGGCTGAGTGGTATATTCCTTGAGAGAGCAGAGTTTCCAGCCAAAACAAGTAACAGAAATGTTCCTGTGATTAACAAGGTGCCAGCACATTGTCCAGTAACTCAGAAGGTCAGGAAGCACAGCTAGCTGTTGGACTCAGAACACAGAAAGTGATTTATGTGACTTCATTGCATTCAGATGCAAAGAAGACACAAGTCCTGGCACAATACCCATATTTCTTGTTTGCTTTGTCCAGAGAAAACCTTCCTCTAGATTAAGAGGCGAGTTACATCCCAATTAGAGAGACAGAAACCCTTTGTGATTATCTCGGCAACCAAATGGCTGCTGGAGAGGAAACAGGCAACAGTGTCCTGAAGTCATCAATATCAAGTGTGCCCCATCCAGACCCGGTTTTTGGTGAACTAGTGCAAGGGCCTTGGAGCCCAGCTGTGCATTGTAACTAAAATAGTGAGATATCTAACCGAAGTGAACATTAGGCCACCACTAGAGCTGAATTCCACAAGAGAAGATAAAGAAGATTAAAGAAATGGAAGAACTTACATATTAGGAAGAAGAGTGTAAGCACAAGGAACAGTGGGGGCAGGCAGAGAACAATGAGAAGGGGAAGACTGCAAGGGAGTAAACGGTAGGTGTGCCTTACGTACCTGGACAAGACCCCACAGACATTTTCTCAATCATCGCTAAAGACAGAACCATAAGGTAAGGTCCGCTGTTTTACAGAAGGGGTAAGGAACAAAAGCAGCTTGAGTAAGTGGGGTCGCCCCTTAGGTAGCTGGAGCAAAGAGGATTAGAACCAAAGAGGGAGGAGAGAAGGTGAAGGGATGGCAGGGAAAGGAGTTCTCAAGAATGATTGGAAGAAGCCACTGGCTTCACTGTTGGAAAGTTACAGGCTTTGCTATCACAGTCAAATGGGCACAAACAGATAGACACTTTAATTGCCCCAAACCTAACTTTCTTGCCGAGAAAATAAAACTGCAAGTAGAAGTGAGACTGGGATGGAGGTTCCTCCTTGATAATAAGGATGAGGAATACCAGCCTGGTGGACCAGTTTGTTAGCAGGGACCACCTTCTGCAAATTCAAAAGATCCTGTAAGCGTCCAGAATTCTTGGTGGTGTTTGCATTCCAGCAAAGAAATCCACAGGAATCAGGGGCAGGGCATCTCAGAACAGCCTCCCAGCATCCATTTAATAAGAGAAGCCAAGGACCTAGGGGAAGTCTTATTTTGGACCCCGAATAACCCAACCTCATTGTAACCAGGGTTAAGGCTTCCTCATTCTACCCCCACCCCCACATAAATAGAAACAGGAAGACAAGGGCAAGGGGTGTCGTAAAGGCATCTCAGGCTTTCTTTGGCTCTGAGAAGGAAAGTTCTAATAGAAGCAAGAAGCAAGTGTGTGAATAAAAGGAAAGATAGAAATATGTTCCATATGGATGCTTCATGCAGTGGGTGCTGGTTTCTCTTGCATATGCTATGACATATGTCTGTTCTCGACAAGCCTATTGTTCAGGTCTGGGAAGTCAAAATTTACACCTGGGTGTTGGCAACTCAAATTCCAGGGATTCTGCTTTCTGATTTTCATTGGTCTCATACACTCTAAGGATCTGCTTCGTTTCAGGCGTGTACTCCATGATGCTTGACTGATACTTCTTATAAATGAAAGAAAACATTTAAAAATGTAATAGACAGAAGCAAACTCATTTATCCATTCAGTGCCTGTTTAGAGATCCCTAGACAGTATGCCTCAGCAATGGAGAAGTCAGACATTATCCAATTCTGATAGCAAGGGAAGAAGAAAGAAGACTTGCTCTGAAGGTCTCTGGAGCCTGCCTGAAGACAGACGGTTTTAGCAACATGGCTCGCATCATCTCTCTGAGAAAAGGGATTGTCACAAGACAGTTCCAAGATGAAAGCAAAGGCCATAAGAGCCCCTGAATCTCAAGAAAGTATGGGCTGGGTCCTGAGATAAAGAGATAAGAGCTGAACCTACAGAGTGTGACCCTCGTCCTCATGTCATCTTCTCTAATCTTTGCATCAACTTTAACACTGGGCTTGTTTCCAAGATGACACAGGCCATGGGATTCTTGGGTCCTACACATTTTTGGAGAGCGTCCCACTGATCTGCAGCTATGATATGCTGATGAATAGGGGAGGTGTGGGGCACATCAATTATAACCCAAGGCTCTCCCTGGGCTCCTTCTTTGCTCTTGGACTGTAACATTGAACTACTTCACACCAAGTGACTCTGTTTTACACCTCTTTAGTTATAATAATATTGCAACTTGAAATCTGAAGCACCATTTCTGCCCTCAGCACCACTGCAGCATTCCTATCTCCCAGCCCCCTTAGCTCTATTAACTTCTATCCCTTCACTTCCCATCTTCTAACGTGAGCATCCCCATATGACCTCTGACCGAATGTCTTCATAAAATCCAAAGTCACTGCCTGTTATGAGGCTGATATTTTGAACACCTTAGATAGTAAACCAAAAGCTGCCCAATCACTTTGCACTTGTAGAGTTCATGTCACCATGTCAGGAGTTCCCAATAAAGAGAGCTGGTACCTCATGAGAGCAAAGAAGCAGAAAGAAGAGCGAGAACGAGAGCAAGTGTGTGTGTGTGTGTGTGTGTGTGTGTGTGTGTGTGTGTGTGTGTGCATATGTGTATGATTTGAAATTCCAGTACCCCTTTCAAAATAATGCCCTCAGTTTTGTCACTTATGTCTACTGTCTCCAAAAGTTCCATCCTCCTATGGGCTCCATTATGTCCCACTAGCCCGATGAGCTAGGGAATGAGCTCTTAGCTTGTGGGCCTTTGTGTCACATTCAAGACACAAACATAACCATGTACATTCACAGAAGAACATTCTCTGCCGAGGCAGACACTGAGCTCTGAGCAAACACCAGCAAGGTGAGAAGTCACACACCACCTGGATCTTTCCTTGGGAGTGCACAGCTGCCACACTAATGAACACACACCCGTCTCAGATCATCTTCCAAGTGGAATACTGCCTCTACACATTTCACTCTCTTACCTGAAGTGCTATTTTGAGCTGGCACCTCATTTACTTGCACATTTGGTGAGCAGCTTAATGGCGTCTCCTGGGACTCATTCATTTGTGCAGTTAGGGAGCCTGGGAAGGAGGTCGTCACATAGTCAGATGCAGGCTGAGTCTCAGAAGTGCAGCCACTATGACAGTTTTGTACATTGTTGGAGCTTCTTTACCAGGTGGAGGTAGGCTGATACTTTTATTTCATTGGCTGAGGAGCCTCAGGAGGGAACACTGGGCCACATGAGTGAGAGGAGGGAGAACAAAGCCTCCCCCTACAAGATATATTCATATATCGATGTCCCTCAACCTGTGAATATTTTCTACATGGTAGAAGGGACTTGGCAGATATGATTAAGATGAGTGACATGTCCTGTATTATCCAGGCGTTCCTAATGCAATCACAGGGGTTGCATGAATAGAAGGAGTCAGGAAAGTCAGTGAGAGAGAGAGAGAGAGAAACTTCAAGGTGCTGGACAGTTGACTTTCAAAACAAAAGAAAAGGCTATGAATCAAGAAACCTAGAAAAGACTAACTGGGTCTTCCTGCCTGCAGTTTTTAGAAGGAAGGCAACTTTGCTAACATGTCTGCATTACCCACTGAGACCTATGTCACACATATTCTCTGCAGGACAATAAAAAAATAAATTCCAGGTTGTCTTAAGCCACCATGACTGTGAGAATGTGTTATGGGAGCTGCAGGAAATGAATTGGGGGTCTTATAGTAAACACTGTTCTTCACTTATTCATTTGCCCACTCAATAAGTGAACTATAACTCAAAGCCCACATAAAGACACCTGAAGAATAATGTGGGTGTAACAGTGTGTTTTATGCTTTACAGTGTTCAAAGTCTTTAAGGAAAGTTTATAGGGTAATAGCAAGGGCAATGTATGACAGTGGGTGACAACACTCAGATCTGATGAGTGATTTAGGTGTCATTTGCTCTTCCCTCTCTGACTTTTTTATAACTAGCCACCACCTGTCCTTGGCAGTTGCTATTCCAGCAGCTTCCTGTGTCATTATGGGATAAACTATGTATAAGAGTAGAAATGTTCCTCACCCTAACAGTGGATGGGTCCCACAGAATTGGAGAAGTTCCCTCAGATTAACCTATTGGGTTTCACCTAAACCAAGGCTTCCACAGAAGATCCTGGGCACCTGAACATTTCCCTGAACGTTGTGGCTCAGTTTCCAACTTGGTCCTTTGTCTTCCACAGCCCCTTCCCCTCTGTATGCTTCCCACCAGGTCTTATGATGCAGCCTCCACTCGTGTTCAGAGTCTAGGTTTTCAGTTGTCTAGAATATCCTGTAGTCAGGCCAACTCATGTTAGCTTCTCTATACTAATTCTCTGAAATTCTACTGTTGGTACCACTCATCCCTTGACTATATCCAAAGTCAGGTGAATGTCCTCACTTCTAAGACTACCAGTCTTCACTTCTCCCTTCTCCCAAATGGTCTTTGCAATTGACAATACACATCAAGGTAGGATAAAAGAGATCTCTTGTTCCTCCAGGGTAGATCAAATGAAAATTATCTTTAACGGTCAGAAGTAGGTAAAGTGGCTATGTAGTATGGTAAAGCTTCAGTGGAGTTAAATTTTAAGTGTAATTCAGAGGCATAATAAATATATATAAACACGGATTACTTTGTTGCTTTGTGATGGTGAGATAAGAACAGGTAGAGTCAACATCTCTAGACAGAACTACCCACTTTCCTTTAGATATGAATGTTTTAGAAGCATAAAATTGAAGCTGGAAGGAAAGCAAGCCAAAATTCAGTTCTTGTAATAGGTCATAGGCAATTAACTCATGAGCAGCAGCAACTATGATAGGATGATCAAACATTGAATGAGGAATTACAAACCAAAGGAAATTCAAAAGCTCTCTATCCAAGTTCAAAGTCACACAGACCAAATATTGTCTTGGCCTTAGCACTGTGGTTCTTTCTCTTGAAAAATAAGTACAATAATAATTTATTTTCAGAAGCTGAATGGGAGGGCCTGATGTCATAAAGACTTGGGTCCAGGCCTTACCCATATATATCATATGTTGTTAATCAATGGATATAACTTCCCCTTGCTGCTGTTTCCTGATTTTCAAAGGGGTCCTAATCATACCCATCTCAGCAGTGATTACAAGGATAGTGTAAGAAGTATTAGCTGAAGGAGTCTATAGCATGTCCTGAGATCTTCTAAGCCTTATGCACACTACCATGGGTTGATAAGCAGCTATATTGTTTGGAGCATCATAAACCTAAGGAAAGCAAGGGTGGAGGCCCAAGCTTTCTGACATATGGCAGGGATCTTAAAGGCTTGAGTGACTGAGGCTTTTTTTTACTGTGACAGAGTCCTGGGCAGAGTCTAAAATATGGTCAAGGGAAAGCCAGAACAATTATGTTTTCCATATGAGGAGCAACAAGTAGAATGATCAGATGGATCATGGATATTTAGCATCAAGATTTGAATGGATATTCACTAGGTTTGAAGACAGAAGTCTTAGGGATCAGAGATAACAGAATACATGGCCAGTGAGAAACAGGGCAAAGAGAGACAGAGCAGTGCCTCCTTGATCTGCAGAATTATGCATGGGCTTCTAGAAGCACAATGTGTGCTTCTCTTTCCTTGTTCAGTGTTTAAGGCTCTTCATTTATTTTTAACCCATTTCTATCAACCCAGAAAGACCTGTGAATCATATAGCTATTCAATCTACACACTGTGTGCTGGCTCACTATTGTGAGAAGCCTCTGGAGTATAATCTCCTAAAACAAGTATTTTGTCTTAAATGCCTTGATTCAGATACCAGATTTGCTACTTGATATCTGTACAATATTAGAGACATTAGGGGAGCAATTTGATCTCACTTTCCCACTCATAATATGGTTAAAAATTAAAAATAAATAGAACTCATAGATGATTCTTAAAGACGCCATAGAAAGTGAAATAAGTGAGACATAAAAGGCAAAATTTATGTTATAAGGACTCATCCTGGTTTTGTACAGATAGGTTTCTGTGAATCATAAAACTACACCTTGAGAATAAGGTATTAAATGCATCCATATTGGAACATGTATTAGAATCTTTCTCTCTCTCTCTCTCTCTCTCTCTCTCTCTCTCTCTCCACTTTTTTTTACATCAGTGATGCTCAAATCCAAGGTCTTCCTATTCTAAGTAAACATTGTCACACTGGCATACATCATTAGCCTCATTTTCCCTTTTAAGGCTGAACAACTTTGCATCCTGTGTATATGATCATGTGTTTCTGCAACAATTGCATTCTGGACTCTTGGGTTACTGTGGGCTTCTGGCTAGTGTGAATAATACCACTCTGTGCATGTGCTTGAACGCATATAGACATGCAGTTGAAGTTTCTTTTGTCACACTTTGGACTGTGTGTGTCTTGGGATCAGCCTCACCCATTGGGGTGTTGTAGGTCCCTAACTTTGATAGATACCTGTCACTTGTCAATGCCTTTGGAGGGTCTTTGTTGGAACAAGGTCTTCTGCTGGTTCTAGGTTTCACTCACCATGAATGTGGGCAGATGACCAAATCTATGATGTGCTCTCTGGGATCTTGGGATGTACATTCACACTCATCACACCCATTTTTAAGGAGACCTCCACCAGATAATGCTTTAACTGCCATTTGTGATGACTTGACTTCCTTCCACAGTAGGCACATGTCAGGAACTCAGACCTGTTACAGGGAACAAGGGAAAGGCACCAAGGACCAAGAAACACTAATGTATCCAGAGAGTTTTAGAAAGTAGGCCATGGAGGAGAGGAGGATTAAAAGACATCACATGGAATTCCCCCCTTAGATGGGAGATGCGAGGTTTTAAACATCAGCTCTCTGCTGCTGCTGGAACTTCTTCAAACCTTTCCAGAAACAGGTGCTGTAGAGCCACCTAACTACCCCTGTGAGGAGTGAGTCCACAGGACCAGCTCTGCAGCCAGCCATCTATTCTATGTGAGTCAGGAAAACCGAGTATGATTCTTACTACTCTGAATTAAGGGATTGTGAAGCTGAGGGAGTTATACATAGTCCCAGAAACTGAATTAGTATAAGGAGACCAAAGAACAACGTATATCTGAAACATTTTATTTGGTTTTGTTTTTTGTTTTTTTGTTTATTTTTTGTTTTTTTCCAAGATATATATTATTTTATTAATTTGTTCTTGTTACATCTCAATGATTATCTCATCCCTTATCTCCTCCCATTCTTTCCTCCCTCCAATTTTCCCCTTATTTCCCTCCCCTATGACAGTTCCTGAGGGGGATTTCCTACCCCTGTATATGCTCATAGGGTATCAAGTCTCTTCTTGGTAACCTGCTGTCCTTCCTCTGAGTGCCACCATATTTTATTTGTTAGAAAAGTGCACATGCATGAACAAGGAGAGTGCCTGTCACATTGCAGATATCCAGTGTTTTCCTCCTCATTTATTCTTTGTGTCCCTTATACCTAACCCGATACTGTACTCACAATTATCCCATGACCAATACTATACTCACAATTATCCCATGATTGGGATAAGCACTGAGGGTAGAGGAAAGGCAGACGGCACTCTCTCACAATCCCTTTCTGCTCTTGGAATTCTAGATTGTTAGGCTGGGAGATTCATAAAACACCTCACCGGACTGTAGTTGTCCAGAGTTGACCTGCATGCCTTGCATGAAGATACGCAGAAGGAATGGAAGGCAGATGTTGCTGTCTATAGCTGAGGCAATGTCTGTTAGTTGAATTAAACAAGATGAATGAACACATGGATCACACTATAAATAAAACCAGAGATGTTTCCTCATTTTCTGTATTTCCAAAGAACCCACAAAGCACCTGAGGAAGGCCCACAGACTAGATGTGACAGGAATTTCTCTACACCAGTGTCTCCTCTTTCCTCCTATGGCCTTACCAGAAGTGAAGGTGAGCATTGAATATAAGACGTTCCTGGGAGCATCCCTCCAGAAATCATGTCATCCAGGGTGAGACTAAATGCTACCTTCTTCACTGACTTGGGTGACCAAGACACAGTAAGTGGACCTTTATGTTACCACCCAGATCCTAAATGGATGGGTATATAACCCACTGGGTGCTCAAGAGGAAGTCCAGGAAGGCTGTCTGAGGTCTAGGTGGAGTCTACTTTCAGGAAGAACTAGTACCTCCTGATCACATAAAGTCAGCTGCTTAAAGGAACTTGACATCTCCCCAGAACCACAGGACAGAGTTTAGCATTTGCCCTTTCCTTGCCTTCCCTTTGTCTGCCATTGAGAGAAGAAAAGATAATTTCATCTAGATAATTACTGTCGTGACCATCAACATTATCATCATCATTACTATAAAAAATTAAAACATCACGTTAATATATCCAGGCTCATCACCATCTGTAACTCCACTTTCAGGAGACCTGACACCCTCTTCTGTCCCCCACAGGTACTAGGTACATATATGGTGCACAGACATGCATACAGGCAAAACATTCACACACATGAAATAATAAAATATTTGAAAAATGTAACACTTCCTACTATGTGCCAGGAACTGAGATCCTATGAATACAAAATCATTTGCTTTAAATACTTACCCTCTAATTAATTTCCTTTTAAGGAAAAGTAAAAGATAATTGCCCATAATTAGTAAATCATCACTATTGTTAGTTTTATTGAAGAAGATTGGCAAAGTCCTTGCCCTGATAGGTTAATAGTCTTCATGTGGAAAAGCTCATGGGATGGTGTGGTCTTGGAACATTTCCAGAGGCAGAGGTCATGGGAAAATATGAGGTTATGAAAGGTTTGTTTTCTGTTCCTATTGTCTACCTTTCTGTAAATACTGCCAATTTCTGCAGCAGAATTTTGTTTCCCATAGCAACATCTCAAGCAAGTAATAAAGAGCTGAGGAAAGCACATGCTCATACCCTAACATTAAATTATCCACAGGCCTCTGGGAGTGTTGCTCATCAGGAACATAACATTAGCTGCTGGTTGATTAGAAATTCTTCAGCATGCATTGTTAAAGTGGGTGTGCTGATTTTGGAAAGGATATTTAATTTTTTAAAGAAATTTTTCCTTATTTAAAAAAATGTGTTATTTACATACACCAAGTTATTTATGATTTTGGAATGGGAAAATACATGAATCTTTAAAAAGTTTACAAAAACAATTTTCTGCCCTCTAGCTCTTTCAGAGTTAAAATTTAACAGAAAATCTTGCAAGTGCTTGCACGGCTAGGCTCACTTACCTCTTCAGCCTTTCCTTTCGCCTTTATCACTCCTCCTATATCTTCTCCTCATTGGAATGCCTCAGTCATCTCTTGTAGTCTCTGCTATTTCTTTCCTCTGGGACAATGAATGTATGATTTTTATCTTTTACCTTTCCATAAGCATTCACCCTTCCCATGTGTCCTCCCACCATATCTTCAGTTAAGACGGCGTTTCTTTCAGAGTCCCTGCTTTGACTAGAAACCTGCCTTAGACACTCAGGACTATGGTTTCCATGTTCTCCCATACCCCTCCATGAGGGTACTAGCAATATGTAACTATAAGGTTTTATTTTTAAAAATATCTTTCTCCATTATGCTTAGAACTTCTCGACAAGGTTGTGCTTGTCATGCTCACAAGCTCAATCACAAGATCAGGATATTAACTGCCACAGACATGGTAACTAAAATAGTGAACAAATCAAAATCATCAATTAAAATTTGTTATTATTATTATTATTATTATTATTATTATTATTATTATTATTATTATTACATTTTTTATTAATTTATTAATATTACATCTCGATTGTTAGCCCTTCCCTGGTTTCCTCCTATTTTTCCCTCCCTCCCACTTCCCCCCTTCTCCCATCCCCTATGTCTGTGATTGAGGGAGACCTCCTCCCCCTATATATCGAGCCTCTTCTTGGTAACTTGCTATCCCTCCTCTGAGTGCCGTCAGGCCTCCCCATCCAGGGGACGTGGTCAGAAAAGGGGCACCAGAGTTCGTGTGAGAGTCAGATCTCACTCTCCACTCAACGGTGAAGAATATCATGTTCGTCGGCTAGGTCTTGGTAGGGGTTCGAAGTTTACTGCCTATATTCTCCTTGGCTGGTGCCTTAGTTTGAGGAGGACCCCAGGACCCAGATCTGCCTGTCATAAAGTTCTTCTTGTAGGTTTCCAGGACCCTGTGGGTCCTACTATTTCCCCATTCTTCCATGCTATTAAATTTTATTATTAATAATTGTGTTGGGCAGCTTGTGCTACATAATAAACGCTCTAGAACAGTAGCAAAATGATAGCTTTCATCCTCACACTTGCTTCTTTATACGTGGCTTCCACCGACGTGTATGTCAAAGGGCAGTAGGCAAGGCTCTGAGCCATGCTCTCACTCATTTGGGATTAGCAGGTTACCTGTGCAGGTATTTTAATAGTAATGGCAGAAATGCGATAGGCAAAAACCCAATCACACAACGACAATGTAATTCAAGGGTCTATAAAGCCTTTGTTTTTCATATTCATTAGTATTCCACTCCACACATATATTATATATATAACATTAAATACATGTATATAACATATATAGTACATATATATTATGAAGCCCAACATTATTGGGTAAAAAATTATACTCTAAGGAGACCTGACCTTTATTTAACCATAAACAAAGGACCAACCAACGTTGGTCTAGCTAACATTGACTCTTCTTCTCATAGTCAGTATAGTAAGCAAATTCATTACTTAGAAAATGTGTCATAGCATCTGACACTGACACAACATTCAAGGTAAAGCATATATAAAACTCTACATATGTCCTTAATAAAGACTACATGTCGTGATGACGATAGAAAGGAGTTTTAGAGTCAGACAGACCTGGATATTGTCACTTGTTAACTATATGATTGGAAATAGGTGTTTAAACTCTTCAAGTCTATTTTTCTCCCAAGATAAATGAGCATGATAATAGTATCTACTTTACAGGGTGGTTATAAGGTAAAATAGCCCATAATTTTTGTACCATTTATAGGTATCTTTATTTGTATCTGTGCTGGTTCATGTAGATTAGTGACTTGACATGATCTTGAATCATCATAGAGATGAATCTCTGGGCAGGTCCATGAGGGATTTTCTAGGCTAGACTAATCAGGGTGAGAAGAACTGCCCTAAATGGGGGTAGCATTATTTTCTGGGCTGAGGTCCAGGACTGCATTAAAAAATGAGGATAGCCAACTGAACACCCACAGTCTTTGTCCTGCCTCCTGACTATGGATACTATGTGATTGACTGGCTCAATCTGCTATGGTGCCTTCACCATGACAGACTGTATCCCTCCAAACTGTGAGCCTGATAAACTCATCCTCCCTTAAGTGTTTCTCCGGTAGATTGTGGAAAAAGTGAGAATAGTTAACTAACACAGCACCCTTCTGCTCTTTAATTTCTAGTTAAGGCCTAACTAAAATTCAAAGCTTAGCACTGGCTAGAAAATGTTTTGTTTGGCTGCTTTGTTTGATTCCTCAGCTTGGGGCTAATTGTTGCACCATTCATAGGTTAGATTCTTCAAGGAAGGAAGTAAGAGTTAGATCTCATTTCCTAGAGACAGCTAGGGTTACTTTACTTACACCTTGGCAAATCACCTTGGCATTTAACATTATACAACAGCTTTTTTTTCTCCTTTATTAATTTATTCTTGTTACATCTCAATGGTTATCCCATCCCTTGTATCCTCCCATTCTTCCCTCCCTCCCATTTTCCCCTTATTCCCCTCCCCTATGACTGTTCCTGAGGGAGGTTACCTCCCCCTGTATATGTTCATAGGGTATCAAGTCTCTTCTTGGTAACCTGCTGTCCTTCCTCTGAGTGCCACCAGGTCTCCCCCTCCAGGGGACATGGTCAAAGGTAAGGCACCAGAGTATGTGAGAAAGTAATATCCCACTCTCCACTCTACTGTGGAGAGTGTTCTGTCCATTGGCTAGATCTGGGTAGGGGTTTAAGGTTTACTGCCTGTATTGTCCTTGGCTGGTGCCTTAGTTTGAGCGGGACCCCTGTGCCCAAATCTGCCTATCATAATGGTCTACTTGTAGGCTTCTAGGACCCTCTGGATCCTTCTACTTTGCCTTTCTCCCATGATTCTCTCAGCTAGAGTCCCACTAGAATGTCCTCTCCTCTGTCTCAGTTTCCTGATAAGTGAAGGCTTTCGTGGGACATGCCCCTTGGGCTAATATGCAGATATAAGTGAGTATATACCATTTGAGTCTTTCTGTTTCTGGGTTAACTCACTCATTATGATCATTTCTAGCTCAATCCATTTATCCACAAATTTCGGGAAGTCCTTGTTTTTAATAGCTGAATAGTATTCCATAGTGTATATGTACCACAGTTTCTTTATCCATTCTTCTATTGAGGGACACTTAGGCTGTTTCCATGTTCTGGCTATTATGAATAAGGCTGCTATGAACATGGTTGAGCAAATTTTCTTGTTGTGTGCTGGAGCATCTTCTGGGTATATTCCAAGGAGTGGAATAGCTGGGTCTTGAGGAAGCCCTATTCCCATTTTTCTGAGATAGCACCAGATAGATTTCCAAAGTGGTTGTACTAGTTTGCATTCCCACCAGCAATGAAAGAGTGTTCCTCTCTCCCCACATCCTCGCCAGCATGTGGTGTCACTTGAATTTTTGATCTTAGCCATTCTGATGGGTGTAAGATGGAATCTCAGAGTTGTTTTGATTTGCATTTCCCTGATGATTAAGGAGGTTGAGCATTTCTTTAAGTGTTTCTCAGCCATTTGATATTCCTCTGTTGAGAATTCTCTGTTTAGTTCCAAGCCCCATTTCTCAATTGGGTTATTTGGTTTGGTGGTGTTTAATTTCTTGAGTTCTTTATATATTTTGGATATTAGACCTTTGTCAGATGTGGGGTTGGTGAAGATCTTTTCCGAGTCTGTAGGCTGTCGCTTTGTTCTCTTGACAGTGTCTCCTGCCTTACAGAAGCTTCTCAGCCTCATGAGGTCCCATTTATTAATTGTTGACATTAACTAAGCAAGTGAAGGACCTGTTTGAAAAAAATTTCAAAACTCTAAAGAAAGAGATTGAAGATGACATGAGAAGATGGAAGGATCGTCCTTGCTCATGGATAGGGAGAATTAACATAATAAAAATGACCATCCTACCAAAAGCAATCTACAGATTCAATGCAGTCCCTATCAAAATACCTACACAATTTTTTAAAGACATTGAAAGTTCAATTTGGAACTTCATATGGAAAAACAAAAAACCCAGAATAGCTAAAACAATCTTGTACAATAAAAGGTGCTCCGGAGGAGTCTCCATACCTGATCTCAAACTGTACTATAAAGCAATAGTAATTAAAACAGCATGGTACTGGCACAGCAACAGGCTGGTTGATCAGTGGAATCGAATCGAAGACCCAGATATGAATCCACACACATATGGTCATTTGATTTTTGACAAAGAAGCCAAATCCATTCGATGGAAAAGGGATAGCATCTTCAACAAATGGTGCTGGTCTAACTGGATGTCTATGTGTAAAAAAATACAACTGGACCCATATGTGTCACCTTGTACAAAACTCAAATCCAAGTGGATTAAAGACCTCAACATAAAACCAGAGACACTAAGTCACTTAGAAGAAAAAATGGGAAAGAGCCTGGAACATATTGGCACAGGAGACAACTTCCTGAACAGAACACCTACAACAGCTTTTAAAACCTTACTCTTGGCTGGTGTCTCAGAGTACTTGCTTACTCTGCCATTTCTCCATGAGTGATTTCACTCACCACAGACTTTCAACATTCATCTCATGTATGTCGGCTCTAAAAGGTAGATGTTATCTCACTCATGTGAGTAATCTTATAGATTTCTATGGAGATTGTTAACTGTACATCAAATAGCTACTGTGCATCAAATAGGCTGGTGTCTCTGATATGATGTACTAAGTACTAGTCCTCTATTCCCTCAGTCTTTACTTTTTCCTTAGTTGCTTATCTCAACAAAGAGCTTCACATCTTCCCAGCCATAAAAGTTTAAAAACCTCAGAACTGCATTTGATTTATCCATTCCCTCATGCACTAGTGATGTGTCTGTAAAGTTGTTTAGGAATCCTCATTACTTTTCGGGGGGGACATTATTTTCTAGTTTTAGGGGACCAAACATCATATTCTGGCTCCAACATAAACCTACACACATGTAGTATGAACACATAACACATAAATAATGGGGAAAAACTTCCTTTCTTTTATTGGTGATATGGATCATTGGATAAGAGTCTTTGCTATTCTTTCTAAAAGACTTAATTCAGTTCCCGACAACCGCATAGGGTGGCTTACACCCTCCTGTAAGCCACCTCCAGGGAAATAAATTGCCCTCCTCTGGTCCTAGCAGGCACCTACATACATAGCATATACCCATCCACACACACACAAAAGCATACATAATTAAAATTTAAAAATTAAATCTATAAAAGGATGTATTGGGCAATGGAGCAACACAAAGCTCCCAACACGGATGAGCTTTAAAAGGTAGATGTTATCAGCTTGCATGGCATCCCTACAAGGCGCTGAGTATAAAGCTCCAGAAACACTCTCATTTTCTTACCTTCCCTGGCTCCACCATCCCTCAGTCAGCTTTAGTCCCCCACTGTTCGCACATCACACATAACAACTCCTGGTTATGCTGTCTATAAGATGGACAATGCAAAGTTAACAAACTCAGCAAAATTATCTTCTCAGGAGGGAAGAGCCTCTCTATAGAGGTTGCCTGGCATTTCCTTGGCTGAAAGGCTCATTCTTAACCTATTCAGCACCACAAAGGAGGTTCATCATGCTTGATGTAGACCTAATCCATTTATCTGACAACATGTTATAATGAGCCCTACATACTCTACTTCTTCAATACCATGAAGTTTTCTGCTGCAGTTAAGACAAAAGGTGCCTCTCATGAGTATCATTCATTTCTGTTCTTCTGATTTTCATGCTCTGAGTTCCACTATTCACCCTAAAATATGGAGTTATTGAAGATAACTCTTTAGGAGAGCTCACCCGATGCCCCTCACATCCTAAAAAATGCTCAGGTTTTCTCACAGTATTTAGTCTAGACTCTACAATTCAGCACTCAGACCTTTCCAAGACTAGTCACACCTCCTTTCCCACTGTGACATTCTTCTAATCCTAATGGTTTATGGTCACTTTTAAAAAATTGATTCTATTAGCAAGGCAAAATCTTCTCAGTGCATTATATGAGGTGCTCTTAGCAGCTCTCTGTGAAGGAGATATTATTGTCATTGACCCTGCATGACAAAGGAGCTGAGATTCAGGCAGGTCAAGCAGCTTTCTCAAGATCACCTTGAGAGTTGCCTGTGCACCCAGTGTGAGATGAACCTAAGAACTTAGACTCACTTCAAAGTTCTTTCTCTTCACCCACTTGTAATACATCTTTTCTTTGCTTCCATCTGAATTTTTACCATCTAGAAATATTGCCCATTTAGTTAACTATTTATAAACCTTACAAGTATTTTTGAAAGCTTTCTCTACACTAGTCTCTGTACTCTTGACAATGGATCTGATGACAGATAAAGTATATCTCACAGGGCTTTTTACCTTCTCTTTAAAAAAGTATTCTATGCTAATTTCATGCATGAATATAATGTATTTAGAACACAATGTATTATATCTACCTCTTACTCTCTATAATCATTTGGATAATGTCCCATCCTCCTGCAATTTCATGCCAAGGACTTCCCACCCCTTTTCTTCCTCTTCTTCCTCCCCTCTTCTAGTCCCTAACCCACTAACCCATTAACCCACTTAGTGTTGCCTGTATGTATATAAATGTAGAACATGGGCAACCTACTTACCAGGAGCTGAACCTCTGAAGACAATTAAGTCTTTCACCAGCACACAAAGCTGCCAATAGCTCTCCAGTTAGATGTAGGGATGTGTGTGCCCTTCCCTGCTGAATGTTGACTGGCTTGATCTTGTGCAGGTCTTGTGTCAAAAGCCCAACCTCCACCTGAATTCTATTTATTTGTAAGGCATGTTCTACTTGGAAAGCATGTTTAGAACAAACCCAGCAATGCCATGTCCTGCTGGTTTGCTGAACTGTCATTGTCCAGACTATTCACTTCTCTCTAATTGCTTTCAGAGTTCTATCCAACCTTTTTTATTTTTCTCTCACCATATGCTGCAGTCATAATCCTTTATCTGTCCCCTTAGTGAACTGTCATACACATCTATCTCTCATACTCCCTCTGGTAGAGACAGTTATTTTTCTGATAAATGCTCTGCACAGGCTTATAATATAATAGATTATAATCATAGGATGCTGTCAACATATTATTTGAGCTGTCACACTGGACAAGGTGGTGCTAATTGCCACAAGGAAGTGACCATGAAGATACTGAAAACACATTTGTCACCCTCGAGGATTTTGCATTTAAGTGTGGTAAACATGTAAGTTTTAGGTCTAGGCTTCCATATAAGTATAACACTGATTGAGTTAACTTCAGTCACGCATTCTGCAGATTTATATCTTGACCAAGTATTTACCACAAAGTGTGGGCTATGGGCCTTGTGTGCATATGTTCTTTGAATTAGGCTGCTGCTTGTCTACCTCCAATAATTCTTTTACTAATAGGAAGGTCTGCTGAAATACATCCAGTTTCTCTCCATCTGCACACTCATTCTTCCCAAGAGACAACACATGCTCATTAAGAAACCACCAAAGAGTCACTTCATCTTTCAGAGCATGAGCGATTGGTAGAGAGTGACATCATTACCTATGAGAGAGTTGGAAGTCACTTGGAAAATGATTTCACACAAACTTCTCAGCTTATTAGAGAAGTTTAGAGGGATTGAGCTAATTTAATTGAGGTTGTCCAGGCGTCACTGATAAATCTGAATGGAACCCAAGAGTCCTACTTTTCTATGTTTTTCTATTCTATTTCAAAAATCAAGGTGATTTTGTTTTTCTGTCCCTCCTGTACAGCGACAGTTTTCCAGTAAGCTCAGGGCTTCTGATTGTAAGGTATAAAGAATAATGCTTTAAAAACATCCCATTGTTGCAAAAGTGATAGTCTTGGCGCCAAGACAGGCCCATTTCTGCATTTACTAATTTAGCTCATTAAGTTTAATCTGTGTCTACAAAGAAAAATGTTGCCTCTTGATTTACTTAACTTGCAAGACTATATTTCTTTTTATACACAGAGTGCGGGGACAGTCCCTGAGTCAGCTCTCAACTACTCCTCTTTCATGATGATTTAGGACATAGTAGAGAAAGGAAGCTTGAAAGAAAGGAGAAGCAGAGTTGGCTAAAAGCCTTCCAAGTACAGGAGAGGCTGCTTTTGTTTTTATAGGACTGGTCAGACATGAAAGGGCTGGAAGGAAAGCATGGGTGAGGAGTCAAGAGATGGACATAAAAGTGTTTGGGGGATGGACAACTTATTCAAGTTGTCACAAAGAAGCAGACTGAATAAATAAATCACAGAAGAATTTATCAAGATGGGGAATATAATATAAATATGAACATTTTAGCAGCATCAGATGTCTCCTGCAGCGTGAAGCCCCGGGGGTGGAGAAGCAGACATGAAGGAAGAGAAGATGTGTTTAACGAACACCATCAAAAGGAATAGCGGCTTTAAGTTTATTATTAGAGTTTTAGCAGCTGACAGAACTTAAAGCATAGCAATAGTGCTGTCAAAAGCTAGGAGAGGATATAGTGAAAAGGAAGAAAACAATAAATCAAGAAATGCAGTTTCAAGCCTAGACCAAGACTGGTGGTGGCCCACATTGGAATAAAATCAGAAGTTATGCAAAGAGAGGCTGTTTCCAAATGGTGAAATGAAATAGCAGTCATCCATTTCATATTGTACATCTATGGGCCACCACATAATTATCATGTGCATACATGACTTTGAAATCAGAGACACAAACCCCACAAGTCAACAGCAAACTCATTACTATACCTGGATAGGCTATGGACTGAGAGTTTGAAGAGTAAGACAGAGCAAAGGGTTGAGTGGGTTTTCTGGTTGGGAGAAAGGTAAAAAGGATGTGAAAGAGATTTTCTAAGGAAGCAAAGCAGTAGGAGGATATTGAAAAATGAACCATCTACCAGAAACAGGGCATCAGGCAGCAAAGGTCCGAGATGTAGAGATCCAAGTGTGCATGGTCTTACAGAGGCTGGAATGCAGTGACATTGATGATCAAGTGCTGGTTGGGCTATGTTGCTCTACTTGGTGCTGAGTTGTAAAGCTTCAGGGAGAAATCAAGAGGGGCTCATATATCATAATCAAGGGATTGCATTATCCAAATACACACAACAACCAGGCAGACAGACAGGACTAGGGAGGAGGAAAGGAGAGAAGCACACTAAGGAGTCCTCTTGTTCATAGGTCCAATAGGAATTGGGCACAGTACAGACTCATCATCTGATTGGTCCAACACAACATCTGATATTCAGTAGCTCCTCAAATAAATAGACCAATTAAACATTTGATGTGGAACCTCTTAACTTAAGAGCACTGTAGACTTTATGAGTTGTGTCATGCTGTGTTATGACAACAAAGAAACTCCAGTGGTCATGATGAAATATAATACAAGCTTATGTCCCACCCACAGATAGCCCTATGTGTGCAGAACATCCCACTTTCATGTACTTATGTCAGGAAGGACTCATGTCTATCAGGGTCATTAAGCCTGGATCAAAGGCACCCATTGTCTCTGAAGACCCATTAGTTGGGATGAGTCACATGGCCTCAGCCTAACTTATAAGAAGACTGGGATGGGTCACAGAACACAGTGGGATTCCATGAGCCATCAAGTGTCTGCAACTACAACTACTGTAAAAAAATATATTTAAAGACAACACAAGGGCTTATGCATGGTGGTTGGCTGCAACAGAGAGATGTTAGTTTAAGATCGCTTTTGTTATCCAAGACCTAAGTTTTTTTTTTTTTAAAGTATTACCATCTGCAGAAAAAAAATAGCTAAGTAATAAGGAGGACCCTCGGGAGGATGCTTAATTCTCATTCAGAAAAGCAAATAGACACTGGAAACTTTTGAAGAGGGACCATAATTGAAGCCCACCATAGACGTCTTCTGAAAGACTCCACCCAACGTGGATCAAAACAGATGCTGAGACTCACAGCCAAACTTTGCGAGAGGACAGGGAGTTTTACGGAAGATGAGGATATAGAAAGGGCCCAGAAGAGACAGGAGTTCCACAAGAAGGCCAACAGAACCAACAATTCTGAGCCCAGAAGGGGCCATGGAGAGGACCTAGATCCTGTGCTCAGATGTAGCCAACAGATAGCTCAGCCTCCATAGGGGTCCCCTATGGCAGGTCCCCCTGCCATAGATCTGGTTGCCTGCTCTTTGATCACGTCCCCATGGTGCGGTACCCAACCATGCCCCCTGGCGGGGTACCCAACCATGCCACCGAGGAGGATCCAGGCAGTCCTGATGAGACTTGGTAGGCTGGAGTCAGTTGATAGGGAAGAAGGGCTCCCCTTCTCTAAGTACTAAGGGAGGGGCATAAGAGAGGGGATGAGACCGGAGGGAGATGAGGAAGGGGGCTAAGATGGGGCTATAAAGTGAGTAAATTAAAAAATAAAAATAAAAAATAAAAGATGTTACAACTGAGGAGGCAATGAGGAGGATAGACCAGAAGGGGGCGATAGTAGATGTAGAAGACCTAATGAAATTGCATTGGGAAGCAGTATTAGGGACCCAGAACAAGATAGAAGAATGGGGCAGGAGAGAGTTCTCTTTTGGTTTAGAAAGAGGAGGGCACCCACAGAGTTTATGGGAATTGGCTAAGATGCTAGGTCAATAGGCGGCTAATGCTGCTCAGAACCGACTCAGCCCAGCAGGTGTTTCTTTTTTTGTTTTGTTTTTAATATTAGTAGAAAAGCAGGAAAGAAAAGTAATGGAAATGTAAAACCTTTGACTTTGAGAATCGAGGCTTTGGGTTCTTATCTCACACAAACGCCCAGCGCCATTGGATATTGTTCATAACTGATTTTAAATGCGAACCTCTTCAAAGATAATACTTTCTTCTTAACGTATTAAGACCTGCCAATGGTAAACATCAAACAGATAATGTATTCATTTTTTAACCTTGATTTAGACTCTTCTCCTATTACCTTCTGGGAAATCCTCAGCTTAAACAAGAAATATTTTTATCTTTCTCACCTCTAAACGTGCCCTAGTACTAAAGCAGTTAGCATTCTAATCAGTGTGGTTCCCAACCATCTGCCATGAGATTGCGGTGAGGATTCGTCTAAGTCTCTAATGCTCAGAAGTGGTTAATCCACTTGAGCCCTCAGCAGAAAAGAGAACTCTTAAAAGAAAATAAGCAGTGTGTGTGTGCGTGCAAGTGTAATGGAACAGCGCCTTTTTTTGCCCTAAATTTTCAGTCAACTAAAACAAAGCTCATATATATGACTATGCCTATCAAAACAATTAATGTTACATGACATTTGAATAGAAACTATACAGAAAATAGAAGACTCAGACTTTGCCATATTTAAAGACTTGTTTGTTTTTATTTTTTTTATGTCTGGGTATTTTGTGGGCATGTATGTCTATACCACATGCTCACCTGGTGCCTCCTAAGCTAGAAGAGGCATCCAAGTTCCTGGAACTGAAGTTACAGATGATTGTTAGCAGTCAGGTAGGTACTAGGGATCGAACCCAGGTCCTCTGGGAAAGTACCAACTGCTCTTGGTCTCTGATACTGCTCTCTGGCTGCTAGGCCTTTCCATTTTAGGTGGTTGTTTCAATAATCAATTTAGCCACATGTTGGCTAGTGTTTCTCTATTTTATAAATAAGAAAATAGACTTGAGAATGTAACAAGGAAAAACTATCAGAGAGTGTTTATCACTTAAACTGAGAGTCGGGGTTTTTTCACTCTTGACAATATCATTGCTGATAGTCCTATATCTGGGGATCCAACAGTTATGTATCAAGTATTCACTAGGAACTCAGGATTTTGACACACCTCACTCACACTTAAAATAACCGCTTGTGGTCCGAGTTGTTACTCTAGTTAATGATAGCTAAGGAAAGTGCAGTGCAGAATAAAGAGTAAAACGCCTTTGATTTCATTGTTTGGCCAGTAGAGTCGAAGGGCAAGAGTTAACACACCACATGTCTTCACGGCACCCTTTCCCATTCTTTGCCGGGCTCTCAGTGGTGGTGGGAACATCCCAGGCTTCCCGGTCTTTGCCCCTTTGTGCAGAGTGCCAGACCAAAGAGTTATTGAAAAAGAAAAGCACTTGGTCACCAAACCATTTGAAGACATAGGTATTATCAGTGTGTGTATCCCTCTAAAATAAGACAAATTTCTATAGAAGAGTTGTTATGGCGATACCACCAAGGGACCATGATTTTGAATAAAAGGAAAAAGATTCTAAGTGTCAAATTGTTCCCCAGATGTATTTTATGAAAGACTCAGCAAATATGTGAGATTTCTATTCTTTATGCAAATGTCAATATTAGAGCAAAATCAAATGGATTATGTATTGGATCATATGCCCAAAATGCCAGGTACCATAAAAATGCATAGTAGAGGAGCAAAGCACTGCAACATGGCCTGAGTTAGTATAGACATTAATCATAGGAAAGTTTCTGAGTGATCTGGATGATGAAATTAGTGGATAGCCTCAGCATAGCTATTGATACTGTGTTCTAGAAAAGAGCAGACCTATGAATAAATGCACACAACTGAATATAACCTGTAGCATTAAGTCTTCAATGCTACAAAAATAATTTAGTTGGAGTCATTTGGAATCAGTGGGTGAATGAATATACTAATTATACTGTAAATACAAAAAGATTAGAAACATGGGAATTAGGCGTTATTTCAGTCAGTAAAATGCATGCATGAGGATATTCATTCTATACCAAGCACACATGTAAAAAGTCAGGCATCATGGCATGTACCTGTAATCCCAGCACTAAGCAGGCTGAGATAGACAGCATTAGCTAGCCATACTAGCCTATTTAGTCGGTGACTTCTAGGTCCCAGTGAGGTGGATGGCTTCTGAGGCAGGACAGCTGAGATTGACCTCTGGCTTTCCCATGCCCATGTGTGTACATACACATGTACAAAACATACACACACATGAAAACACATAGACATACATACACCTGAGCATATACATGCCAAATAATAAATACAGATATGTTAAATAATTTAATAGAAAAATAAAATTAGTTAAGTGAAAATCGGTTTAAGGAGTGAGAAAGAAAAGGCACATAGAAAGGACAGTAAATTTGTGGATAGAACTGTAAAAATATCTTTTACCCATCTCTGTAATTGTCTTGGAGGCTTACTGCCTCTGTCTGCTAACCTGGGCCTAGTCCTGGAAGATTCTAGTCTCTGTAAAATCTAACGTAGGCCCAGAATGCTTTCAGCATCTGAGATTTACTGCTGAATAAGTTCACCCTTTCTAGTTCTTTTTCTAGTTATTATCTAGGTGTTTTGCCGCCTGGTTCAACTCAGCTGTTCTGGCTCAAACTCCTCTCCTAGCTGACTTAAGTATTCTTGCTTCTCTCTCAGCCTCTGACGAAGAGAGATTTGCTCTGCTTGGCCTCATACTAACTTCGGAAATGTGTTCTAATCCTCTGCCTCCTTCTCATTCTCTGCCTCGTTCTGTCTTTACCTGTGCCTAATTTGTTCTCTCTTCAACCTATCTCTGTAAAACTGTCCCTGAATTCCATGAATTGAACTGCCACAAACTCAGTTCCGCTGCACTGTCTATCAACTTACTAACTCAACCAAAATGACTAGACAGCACTCAAAGATCTGCATGTTCCTGTCTCCTGAGTGCTAGTATTAAAGGCATATAACACCAGGCCTGGACCTAAGCTTTTCTTTATGTGGAATTTGCTCTGTACCAGACTAGCCTTGAACCCAGAGATCTCCTTGCCTCTCTCTCCTAGGTTTAAAGGCATGTCTGTATTCTAGCCAGAGTAGCCATGTTGCTGGATTAAAATTCCTCTACATAGAACCCTGCATTTGAGAATTTCAGAACAGGAAAAAATCTGTGAAATTCTACCTCATGAAAATCACTAGAGAAGCCTAAGAGGAATAACTATATTCATGGACAAGAAACCATATTCAAAGCAGAATTTTAGGAAAAAGAACAAATACTTGGGAATACCAATATTTGGAAAATAGGAAATTCATCATAGCAACAATAGGAACCAAGATACCCACTGCTTCCACTACAGCAGCCTGTGACTGGCATTAATGGCTATCAATAAACATTTCTTGAGTGAATAATTAAACACACACAAAGAAGAAGTTAGATTTAATATTCTCCTGGCAGAAATAAAATATTGGAGAACTAGAAAGTATAGAGATTACTTGAAGGACAAAATTAACATATTGTAAAAATCTTCACCTAGCTAATAGAGAATAACAGGTTTTTATTATACATTGATAGGCTTTACAAATTTGCTATATGTGATCTATGAGCTGTCTTAAGAAATTCAAATAATTGATGTCGCATAGGCCAGTAGTCTCCCCCTGACACACACACACACACACACACACACACACACACACACACACAGACACCACTCTAATACTATTGAGAATGAGAACACCTTACTGAGCTTACTGACTCACAGCACACTTGGGCTCAATTCCTGGAGTGTATGAGTCAGCACATTAGGGAAGGGTTTCAAAGTCTGCACTTCTGAACAGTTCTCAAAGGGATGAAGGTAGTACCAGTTCTAGGACAATTCTTCTTTTAAAAGACTTTTTAAAAATTTCCCAGATGTATCTCAACTTCCTACCCACCCAACTTTATGGGTTCTTCCCTTCCAATAAATAAAAGAAAAACCAAAAGTCAAAGCAAAACAAAAAAAGTAGTAATAGAAAAAAATAGCAAAACAAAACAGAAAGTGGAATTTAGAAGAAGGAAGAGGAGGAGGAGGAAGAAGAAGAGGAAGAAGAGAAGGAATAAGAAGAGAGGAGGAGGAGAGGGAGAAGAAGAAGAAGAAGAAGAAGAAGAAGAAGAAGAAGAAGAAGAAGAAGAAGAAGAAGGATTCCATTTTGAGTTGGCTGATTATTCCTGGCCCTCAGTTTCTGGAGTGTGGTTGACACCCCATCGAGAAAAGTAATATCTCTTTTACCAGCAGCTTCCAACTTTCAATAGTAAATAGTATTTGGTAAATAGTGGGTCTTTGTTTCCACCACTCTCCTTCTCCATGCTGGAATTTTTGTCTGGCTTGAAGTTCTGAAGGCCTTGGCATGATACAGTTTCTGTTTATCATCCTGTTGTGTCCCCAAGAGACTTTTTCCTCGTAGTCATAAACTACCTCTGGCTATTCAGATCTTTTCACCTCCTCTTCAGTGTACACCTTAGGGTCGGGGGTTAATAATGGCATCTCATTCAGGGCTGAGTACTCCAAAGCCTCTCACTCTCTACACGTTGTCCAGCTATAAATCTGTTTGTTAATCACCATCTACTGAAGAAGTTTCTTTGATGAGGCTTGAGCAATGCTTTGCATGATGGGCCTATCTCACAGGCAGAAGTGTTTTTTGGCTGGATGAGATGGATGATGACTTTTCTCTCCAGTATCCTGCGAAATGCCTTCTAGCACCATCAATAACAGCCAGGGTGGAAGCTTCTAGCTGGGCACTAGTTTGATTTCTCAAAATTTAATAATATAAAGAAGTGGTATCAGAAAGCAGTGTCTTCAACAATAAGGCCTTTCCACCAGGGTGTGGGGAGTAAGAATAGCCTCAGCTACAGCCTGTGATGTTAGAGGAAGGGGTCTATGGGGCTTCTTTGGCCAACAACTCAACAACATAAAGCTCATTACAGGCACTTGATGTTTGTTTTGCTTGGTGACAGAAGATGTCTAGTCAGTACAATGCCACCTCTTTATAATATTAGTCTTTAAATTCTTTCTGTATATATTTAATTTTAAAAATAAATATTTTAGGAAACTTCTATAGTAGTAGATTTCCATATAACTTTCCAAAAAGCCTTTTATTGTTTGTTATCTCTCTCTAGAGGAAATCTTTTGATGGAATTTTACTTTTAAATCATTAAATATAAATATCTTTTAAAAAGAAATAATCAAAACCGTATCTAAATCTTTTTAATGCTCTCGATTAACTACTCATTAATTAGGAAAAGCATGACAATAAAAATTGTTAACTATTTTGGAAGGAACTGTGAAAATACTAAATCAAAACCTAAGAGATTAAGTTAATAGGATATTTAGAAGGAAATATAATTTATTTATGAGAACAAGCAATTTGGGAGTTAAGTGAATTATGAGTTCAATTCAAGAAGCCAAATTTAAACAAACAAACAAACAAACCCATGCTACCTCTGCTTATGAAGAACTAGATTGCAGCATTCCAAAACTCTTGCTGGGAACATAAAGAAGAAATGGGTGGGTTATAAAAGTACCTAGTTTGAATGCATTGCTGAGCCACCTTGGGAGCGGGAGCTCAGGCCCTGGCAGGAGGGGGATTCACTGGACTGAGTCCCTCTCTAACACCTGCTCCTTCAGAGCCTCACAGAGTTCTAAGCATTACAGACTGAGGCACAGAGGAACTGAACACCAAGCAAAGACCACGCTAAAGAATGAGAAGGAAGATGATGCTAAATTTGGCATGCTCTCTTCAGTGGAGAAAATAAAATGAGCCTTATGGAGACTAAAACAGCTAACATTTGAGAATCAAAGACAGCATGAATTAGCCAACTGAAAAACAAAGAGCTGGGCTACCTCAGCAGTTTACCTTTCATGACATTGACTGAGGAGGGAGAGATGGTTCAGTAGCTGAGAGTGCACACAACTCTTGAAGAAGACCAGAATTCACAGGTCCCAGCATGCACCTCAGAGAGAAGGGTGTCTCACAATAACCTGTAACTCCAGGTCCAGGAGATCCAACAGTGTCTTCTGGTCTCAGTGTGCTCCTATATTCAAGTGCACACAAACACACACATATAAATAAATTTAAAAGACATTTAGTTATTATCTTTTAAAATTACAATATGTTTATTGCACATAGCGGTGGGTTTCATATCACATCCTTTTACTGTATTCACACTGACCCTCAATTTTCTCCCCACTCCTCTCTCCCTGATACCATTAAAGTCATCTCTTCCCACAAATGGCCTCACTTCTTCCTTCATATCTTATGTTCAAATGATTTTATTTATCTATATAAAATCTAGGAGTGAAAAATGAGCTAAAACAAGACATTTGTCTTTCTAAGTCTCTTTTATTTAGCTTAATATGATGACCTCCCACTGCCATCCATATTTCTGCAAATGATGTAATTTTGTTTTACTTCATGTCTGAATAAAATTCTACCATGCAATTATGTTACAGTCATAGATCAGTACCTTATATAGTCATCATCAGAGAGGCATTCTCTGCCAGTAAATGGGGACAGATGCAGAGAGCCAGAGCCAGATGTTACATGGAGTCTGTATGGGAGGTCTCCATCAAATCCTTCCCCTCAGAGCTCAGAGAACCCTGTGGAACAGGAGATGGAAAGCTTGTAAGAGCCAGAAGGGACGGAGGACACAGCAGAACAGCACCTTCTGAATCGATTCAGTAAGGTGCATATGAACTTACAGGGACTGAGGCAGGAAGCACAAGGCCTGCCTGGGTCTGCACCAGGTCCTCTGTGTTTATATTATAGCTATTAGCTTACTACTTTTATATTAGCTTACCATTTTTATGGGGCTCCTGACTGTGAGAACTAGTGGGTGTCTAACTCCTGTGCTTGCTCTTTGGACTCTTTTTCTTCTGTTGTGTCACCATGTCCAACTTGAATATGACAGTTTTCTGATTCGTCTTATTCTATTCTATTTTACTTTTTATGTTTGGTTGTTATCTCTTACAAGCATGTTCTTTTCTAATGGGCCTGGAGCAGGTGTGAGGTGTGGAGGAACTGGGAGAAGTGGAGGCAGGGGAAAAGACAATTAGGATATATTGTATGAGAAAATAATATATTTTCAATAAAGGAAAAAAATGGGAAAACTCCATTGTACATATATTCCCCATTGTCTTTATCCATTCATCTGCTGAGAGAAATGTAGACTAATTCTGCCACTTGGCTATTGTGAATAGGGCTGCAATTAACAAATATGCAACTGTCTCCGTGGGGTGTTGATTTAGAGCCCATTAGGAGTGTGGCAGGAGTGATACAGCTCGCTCACGTGGTGGGCTTTATTTTTAGTTTTGAAAAACAACACAGCAGAAGAGCACATAGTCTCCTACTGTGGCTGAACCAGTCAATATCCAGGCCACAGTGTACATGAATTATTTCCTTCCCCTCCTTGACAGCATTAATTGTAGCCATTCAGATGGAGATGAGATGGAATCTTGTTGCTGTTTTTATGGCCCTGAAGAGGTTTTTTTAAACATCTTTTCATATGTCTATTGACATCTATATCTGACTTCCCCACCCCCCCCTTGGGAAAATTTAATTTGTGCTTTACAAGAACTTTTATTTTTTAATTCACATGTACATTAATATTTCACACTGAGGAGTTTGCTTTAATAATTTTTAAAATTTTTATTGACTTATTCACTTTACACCATGACTTCAGTCCTTGCTCTGCCAAGCTCCGCCCCTTCCCACATCCTTTAATCTCACTCTTCTCTCTACTTCTCCCCAGAGAAGGTATCCACGGGTACCAACCTGTCCTGGCATATGAAGTCACTGCAAAACTAAGAGCATCATCTTCCATGCCCTTTCGCCTCTCCCAAGGCAAAATTTCCCTCTAAACCCTAAACAAGGCGTTCCTTATTTTCTACCAACATATCTCTTAGCGATAAGATGCACTTAACTCTGTAGGCATGTTCATTCTCTATTGTTTTAGGTGGTTTTTAAAATACTTTTTTATTAATTCATTCATATTAATTCTCAATAGTTATTCCATCCTTTGTATCCTCCCATTCCTCCCTCCCTCCCACTTCCTCCCTAATCCCCTCCCCTATGACTGTTCCTGAGGGGGACCTCCTCCCCCTGTATATGCTCATAGGGTATCAAGTCTCTTCTTGGTAGCCTGCTATCCTTCCTCTGAGTTCCTCTGAGGTCTCCCCATCCAGGGGACATGGTCAAATATGGGGCACCAGAGTTTGTGTGAAAGTCAGTCCCCACTCTCCACTCCTATATCTCACTTTTTAAGAGCCTCCTGTTAATTAGTTCATTTATTGATCAGGTTGCTTGGATTCTTGCCTTTTCAGTATTTTTAAGATCTTCATGTGTTCTAGACAGTAGTCAGATAAACACACAGATAACCTCCAGTAAGCTGTCTGATCCATGGCTGTGGAGAAGCATTTTAGTTTCATGCAACTCCATTTATCAGTTCTTTGGTTCATAGTCTAAAGTGTCAGCATCCTTGTCAGGGAGTCCTTGCTTATGCCTATATCTTGAGGCACTTTTCCTACATTTTATGCTAGTGATTTCATAGTGTCCAGTCTTATATAAAAGGTCTTTGTCTTATTTTTTTTTAAAAAGTAAGAGCTTACTTTAATTCTTTCTTATATGAATTTCCAGTTGACCAGACCAATTGTTATAGATGATGGCTTTTCTTTAATGTCTTTTAAAACATCTTTTTCAAAAGCAGATACTTAAAAGTGTCTGTAGATGTTTCTTCTACTCTACTCCATTTGTACTTGTATGTTTGTTTCTGTGCCTTCTATTTTATGCTAACTCTGTAAATGTCTGGCTTTCTGATGTACCATGCCTGTGACTCTGTATTGGGAGCAGGTATACTGACACTTCCAGCACTGTTCTTATTTGTTAGGGTTTCTTTGGCCATCCAGGGTTATTAATGCTTCCATGTGAACTTTAGGACTTATTTTAAATTTCTATAAAGAATGACATTAGAATTTTAATAGAGCTTGCATTGAATTTTAGATTGTTTTGGTATGTAGAAATTTTCTATGATATTAATTATGATGATTGATAGGCATGAGCGTCTTATTATCTTCTACTGTATTTTTAAATTTATTTATTTATTTTTTTAAAAAAATTATTATAGATGGTTTTCATTTCCCTGGAAATGTTTATTCAAGGTTTGGTTCAAAGTGAGAAAGAATAAATTTGTTTTCCTTATATTTTTCAACATGTTTTTATTGGTATAGAGAAAAGCTACCAATTCTTATAGATGACCATACATTCTTCTACATAATAAATAGAAATATGTCTATTGATTCTAGTGAGATCCTGAGGACTTTTTAAGTATGAACTCATACCATATGCAAATAGATAAAAGTTGATTTTTTTTCCTTCTCATTTGTATCTTTTTAAAATTATTTTCTCCTGTCCTATTGCTCTAGATAGGACTTTGAGCACTGTGCTGGAAAGAGTGGAGAGAGTGGATTTTCATTTCTCAACCCATATTTAGAGGAACTGTTTCAGTTTTTCCACATTAAGCATAGAGATTGAGGAATGATCTTTTATATTCTTAGTTTCCTCAATGTTTTCATGATAAAGAGATGTTGGAATTTCTCAAATACCTCAGTTCTCCAGCCAGAAAAGACATAAAGTAGCAGATTGTACTGGAGAAAAAAAAACAGAACCCAGCTATTTCTTGCACTCAAGAAATAAGCTTCACTTGGCAAGACACAGTGTTAGAGTGAAGGAATAAAAAATGTTTTATGAGCAAATGGAACTGGGATAAAATTAGATGTGGCCATACTAATATTTGGCAAATTGTGCTTTGGCCAAAAATTTTTTCAGAAGAAATAAAAATGGTTGCTTCATATTGATTTATTTAAACAACCACAGACATGGATATAATAATTTTAAACATATACATAATGAACATTGGTTCATCTAATTTCTTAAAACAAACATTACAGGATATAAAGGTAAGCATGTTGCTTTTAACATAATAGTAATGAGTGGCTTCAATACCTTGACCTTACCAACAGATAAGGAGACAAAACAAGCACCAAAAAGAAATATCATAGTTAAATGGAATAATAGATAAAATATAGTTGGCAGACACATACATAATATACCACACACATATTCCAAATATTTATTATTTTCACAAAACTATAAAATAAAAGACATACTGGGATACAGAGCATACCTTCACAAATATGAGAAAATTGAAAGAATTTTACATTCTTTCTGAAAACAATGAAATAAAGCTAGAAATGAAGAGAAAGGTAAACTCAGAATAATGTTCAAACTCCAGGAGAGTAATCCACACACTAATGATCATTAAATTGGTCATTAAAGAAATCAAGAAGGAAATTAAAAATTCCTAAAAGAAAAATGATAATAAAAACACAACACATCCAAACTCATGAGGTACAATAAAAGCAATTCTAAGAGAGACGTTTATGGTTACAAGTGTGTACATTAAAATTGAAGATGTCAGGTAAGCAGGTAAGGCAGTGATGAAGGCAGGCAATCTTTAGATTTTTCACTTGCCCTTCTCTTTTCCAAATCTATTTTCCTAGCTTCACTGCTTGGCCTGCAGCAGGCCATCTGCCATGGCTTCTCTACCTTCTCTACCCTCTCTGTCCCCATTCTCAGGGAACTAAGCAGATTCTGGTGACACGCCCTGCTTCCCTCCTTCCAGTGAACCTCATAAATGTCCCATTCTAGCTCATCAGTATTCCTAAGTGTCAGTTCTCAATACCAGAAACACAGTCTACCATGGACAAGAAGTAACATGGCAGGTTCTCAGAAGCATTTCTTACCAGACAACTCACAGCCACCACACTCTTAGAAAGGGTCATTTAACCAAGGAATAGAACACCCACACAGCAATGACAAGACCTGATACCAGCACCTGGAATTATAATAATCCCAAACTCAGGGGCCTAGACATGAACGTAAAAATATAACCAACAACAGCCAGGGCAATGTATTTTCAGTGGAGCCCAGTAACCCTAACACAGCATGCCTTGAGCAATGCAATATAGCTGAAGTGCAAGACAATGACTTCAAAACTAGCCATTATGAATATACTAGAGGTCCTTAAAGATGAAATCAATATACCCATTAAAGAAACCTATGAAAACACAACCAAACATTGAAGTGGAATGAAGAAAACAGTTTAGGACATGAAAATGGAAATAGAATCACTAAAGAAAACCTAAACTGAGGGAAAACTGGAAATGAAAATTTTAGGAACCCAAACAGGAACCTCCCAAGTAACCCTCTTCAACAGAATACAGGAGACCGAAGAGAGAATCTCAGACATTGAAGAGATGATGGAAGAAGCAAGTACCCAAGTCAAAGAAAATGTTAAATCTTTTTTTTTAAAGTGAGGCACAAAATATCCAGTAAATCTAGGATGTTATGAAAAACCCCCAAATATATGAATAATAGAAATATATGAAGGTGAAGACATTCAGTTCAAGGAACAGAAAATATTCTCAACAGCAACAACAACAAAGAAAAAAAAGAAAGGAAAGAAAAGAAAAAAGGAAAAAAGAAAGAAAATTTCCCTAAGATAAAGAAGGAGGTACCTTCAAAGTGCTAGAAGCATACAGAATACTGAATATATTGGACCAGAAAAGAAATTTGCCTCAGCACATAAAAATCAAAATATTAAATGTACAGAAAAATTAAAAATATTGAAAGCTAGAAGAGAAAAGAACAAAATCATATACAAAGATTGACCTATTAGAATAACATGTAAGCTGGACATGGTGGTACACATCTTTGATCCAAGCACTCTGGGAGGCAGAGGCAAGTGAATCTACAAAGTGAGTCCAGGATAGCCAAGGCTACACAGAGAAACTCTGACTCAGAAAAAAAATAATCTGACTTTTCAATGGAGACTCTAAAAGTCACAAGGGCCTGGACAGATGTTCTGCCAACTCTAAGTGACCAAGGATCACAGCCCAGACTACCATACTCATCAATACTTGCATGACAATAGGAGGGGAAAGAACAATATTCCAGAGTGAGACCAAATTTAAGCACACCTGTCTACAGAAGTCAATAGAAGAAAAACCTCCACCTGAAGAGGTACACTATCCCAAGGAGGCATAAGGAACAAATAATATCAGATCAACAAATTCTAAGAGGTGACAGAAAGCTGAATAACTCATGACTGAATGAAAATTAGGTCAAGACAGAAATTAAGAAAGAAATTAATTTTTTAAGGAATTGAATTGAAATGAATACACAACATAAACAAAACTAGGGAACACAATGAAGGACACAAAAAGAGCCAAGATCAATCTCAATTGGTTCAGCATTTCAGACTGTCCAACACAGGACTCTAATTAAGCCTGGAATTTCTCAACATTTAGGACCTGGACCACAAATGTTATTCCTAGCTTGTTTAACCATTTCCCCAATTTATTTGGGCCCCTACAAAGGCATTATTCATCCCAAATCAGCTGGAAGAAACCTTAAGAGAAAAACACCCTATTTCCTTTAAGGGGATCAGGTAGGTGTTTGGTTGCTTTCTTGGGCTGAAGAGGGTTATTTTCAATAAGTTATTATTGGTCTTATTTAGAGAGAAAACAAGTTTGGACTCAGGGATGTCTCTCTTTTCCATTATCATCCATTCTTAGGTTTGGAGATAGGGGCTGAAAAGAAAGCAGGGAGAATATAGAAATAAACAGGGACGGTAGAACAAAAAGTAGATTAGTGAGTCTACTTATCAATTTAATGACTTAATTTTCACTCACAAAGTTATTTTTAATTCATTGGTATAGAAGTTTGTATATAGATGCAAAATTAGTTTAATTTTAGATACAGTGGTATAGAATTCAATTTTAAGATTACTCTTCATACATATTATATAATTTCTACTCTAATATATAGTATTGTAGCCATATAACTCAATTATAATGCAAGGTTTACTTATATGTGGATGTTAGCTGTTAAGTCACTGGTAAGCAAACCACAGTCCAAATTACCACAGAAGTTCAGTGTTGAGAAAAGGATCTCCCTAGGAAAAGGAAATAGAACAAATAGTTATGGATGAAGGGGGACTCAAATGGGAGGATAAAATATGGAGTAGGAGGGAAGAGGGGTTTACAAAGGGAACACTAGGAAGGATTACTAAAGCTAGAAGCTATTTGAGGGTTTGATGGAAACCTACTACAGTAGAAGTTTCATTAAATGTATGCACATATGAAGTTGATCTCTGAATGGTATCATCAAACAACGGGAGAGATAGAGGCCAAACTGGACATCTCTAGTCATCAAATGAAGCTTTCAATACCAGGAATTGGTTACATACATTCAATTTTGGGCTGAAGGGGTCCTATAGGAACCCCTAAGCAACAGTAGACTGTTGTCCAAACTATCAGCTGCTCTCCACAATATAACAGTAAATCTCTATTGCTGAAGAACATCCAAACACAGTTTGTTGAACATGGAAACATAAAGCTGTGAATACCTAGAGCCTTGGCCCTACAGCTTAGTGTTCTTTTTATGATACTGGAACATACTCTGCATGCTACCAAAGGAAAACACAAATGCCAATGCAGCTACAAACTTTTTCATCTATAATTGTCATCTACCTACAGGATATGCTTGTGCAACAGAGGCACAAAGCTTGTGGAAGAAACCAACCAACGTCTGATTTGATTTAAGGCTCTCTCTGTAACACTTATATATATATAGAACACCTCTTGGATGGCCAAGAACCCAAGATTAGGTAGCCCAACACCCTAGGGTAAACCCAAATACTATTGTTCTAAATGAAATGTAGCTACAAAATGACTCTCACTGATATTCTGCTATACTCAGATCAGTGCCTTGCTCAACCATCATCATAGAAGATTCTTCCTGCAGCAGATGGAAACAAATACAGAGAAACACAGGGGGAAATATGCAGAGAACGAGATACCTTGGAACACTCAGTGCTAAATGAGATTTCCCCATCAAATTCTTCCCCTCAGAGATCAGAGAACCCTGAGAAAGAGGAGTCAGAAAGAATATAAAAGGCATAAGTGATGGAGAACACCAAGAAAACAAAACCCTCTAAATCATCACCTTTGATGCACATAGGAGGCAGCGCACACAGGTCCTGCTGCACAGGTCTCCACAGGATGAAATCTTGGAACTGAAAGAAGTGGACACTAGTCAGTTCCTAACACAGATGCCATCTCTACTTGGAAACCCACTTGCAAACTGAAAATTAGTTTTCTCCACGGGAGTTTCACTAGGGTAACAGACCACCCTTTAGTGTAAGCTCTATGACCCGCAGTAGATGGCCAATGTAAAATAAACTCAGTGGCATCTTTGGATTTTCCTGTCTCATAATGTCTTGTCAGGACTTTGGTTTATTTTTGTTTTTTAACATACAAGTCCTTTGCACATATATTGTAGCTTCTGGTTTTGTGTATTCATGGGATTTCTGAATGTGCAAATGAATGTATCTCTAAATCTATCTCTGTTTCTTTGGGGGTTTTCCTTCTTTTTGTTTAATCCTATTTTACTTACTCCTTAGATGTCTCCCCCTTAGGAGAGACAGGTGAGAGGGGAGGTAAGAAGAACTGTAAGTAGTAGAGGAAGGAGAAGCCATAGTCAGAATATATGATGTATGGGAATAAATCTATTTTCAATAAAATTTATTTTCAATAAAAAAGTTAAATGAAAACAGGCATTTACATGGACTTGAATGTCAACTCCATAGGGCATTTCCTTGAACCTTTTGTACTACACTTTGTTATATTAAAGTATGTACAGTGTTAGTATTAATTTGCTTCGCTATTTATATACTTGTTTGAAAATAAAGGTATTGTATTTTAAAGAAAAACTTTGAGAGATCTTAGGTAAGTAATTTAATGATACACCTGAGAGCTCTAGATTTAAAAAGAGCCAGTCCCCCAAAGAACACATATACAGAAAAATAAAGATCAAAGTAAGAACTCAATGAAAGGGAAAAGAAAAGAAGAATATAGAGAATCAATGGAACAGAGTAGTTCTTAGAAAGGATAAACAGAATTAGCCAACCCGTACTTAAACTAAGAGAGAAAAGAGTCAATTTAGTAGAATTAGCCCCAGAAAAGGAGGCATTGCAACAAAAGCTAATGAAACCCAGAAGATCATTAGGATAAACTTTAAAAACCTGTATTTTAATAAATTAGATTTTTAAATTTTTATTTATTCTTCTCTCATATAAGACACCTTGACCTCAGTTTCCCATCTTTCTACTCCTCCCAGTTCCCCCTTAGGAAAAAGGTAGGCTTTTTAAGGGCATCAATTCCACAAGAAGCTACAATAAAACCAGGAACATATCCTCACATCAAGTCTGAGTGATGCTACCCAGTAGAAGGAAGAAGGTCCCAAGAACAGGCAAAAGAGAAACTGGAAGGTCTGAAAGCTTACCTCTTTTTATTCTTTCAAACCTTAATATGTGAGTACAATGTATTTTGATCAAACCCATCCCTCATTCCCGACTCTAATCCTTCCAGTGCCTTCACGCATCCTAAAAACATGTAGCTGAAGAGCCCAACTTCAATGGGATTATCTCACGTTTTCTGAAGGATAAAGCTTCCCCCAGCTATCCCTGGCAAGCTTCTCACATTTCACTGCTCAGTTCTACACCCATACATGTATGGACTACACTAATTGGATTGAATAGGTAATATATTTTTTTTAAAAAAATAGAAGAAATGGCAAAATTTAAAAGAAGTGGATAAAATTCTAGACAATATGAGCTACTAAAATTAAATTAAGAGGATGTACAGCTGAAACAGATTTCTTAACTATCACGGACTGAGAGTGGAAGAAAAACAATATTTCCAAATTAAATGTATCTCAGTGGCCAAAGCCAGACCAAATCCCAGCATGGAGAGGGGAACTGGGCATTCACATCCCTAGTGGGAGAGCTATTTGCAATTGTTAAGTTCTGGGAAAGGAGGAGTTAGTTCATCATAAGAGTGTATCCCTTGATATGACTGCGCTCCAGTGGAAAACTACACACCTAGAATATTTGGGCAGCACAAATTGGTCTGAAAAAAAATATTTTTAAAAGAACACAGGGAAGGAGAGTTAATCTGAGAAGAGTTTGTAGTTTCCATTCTAAATAACTATAGCTTAAAATTTAACTATGTCACCAAGAATATCAAATTTTAAAATACAGGGAAAATGTGAGATTAAATATATGGCATATGTGCTAGCTAGTTTTATGTCATCTTGACATAAACTAGAGTCATCTCAGAGTAGGGAACCTCAATTAAGAAAGTGTCCCCATAATACCAGTCTGTAGGCAAGTCTATAGGGCATTTTTCTTAATTAGTGATTGATTAGTGAGAACCCAGCCTATTGTGAATTGTGCCATTCCTGGGCTGGTCGGTTCAGGGTTCTTTGAGAAAGCAGGATGAGCAAGCCAGTAAGCAGCATTTCTTTATGGCCTCTGCATCAGCTCCTAACCTGTTTCAGTTTCTGTCCTGACTATTTTCAATAATGAAAAAAGATAAGGAAGCATAAGTGTAATAAACCCATTCCTCCGCAGGTTGTTTCAGTCATGGTCTTTCTTCACTGTGATAGAGACCCTTAACTAGCACAGAAGTCAGCCCCAGGATAGTGGGATATTCCTGTGACAGACCTGACCATGTTGTTTAGGGGAAGACTGTGGAAGGGCTTTCAAACCATGGTTGGGCTAGCAAAGCCACTGAGTGTTAGGAGCTCTGTGAACTCTTTTGTAGGAGCTTGGAAGATAAGGATGCTGAGAGCAATGAAAAAGATGGAAGACTGGCTTGTGAGGTTTCAGAAGGAAGTGAAGACTCTACTGGGCGGGCCTTTTGTGTAAGGAATCTGTGGTATCTGGTCAGCTGCATTAAAGTATCCACTGTAAAACCCTGGCTTTGCTGAGCCTTGGATGCTGGTTAACTGGGGCTGAAGAATCAGCTGTGAGTAGGAAGAGGCTAGCATCACTGAAGTGAAATCTTCAGGGACATGTTTTCTTAAGGTGACCACACAGAAGCTGTGTTCCAGAAGGGGCCAAGGATGTACCTTGTGCTGGCAGCTGAATGTGGTAGAGTGAGAATCACCCTGCTCGTACTTGTTTTGAAGGCATGAATGTGTTGGCTTTGGGTGGCAGGGCTGAAGTCCCTCAAGAGAGGCCAGGAGAGGCTATGATGAAAATGTAGCCCAGTTTCAACAAGAAACCCTAGCAGCTTTGGAGATTCCAGTACCATGGGATGAACACCAAGGACAACGGCCACAGAGCAGTGGAGCCAGAGTGATCCTAGAAGACAAGCTGTGTTTCCTCACATGACCCCAAGCCCTTTGGAGGAGCCCAGAAGATCATGAGTGGATTTTAGATATTGGACATTGAGTTTTTTACAATGTTGGAGGTTGGTTTGGTTTTGCTTTGATTCTGACTGTACCTTGCTTGTTCCCTCTTGAAGGAAGAAATTATTTAGCTTATTTTTTTATTTCACAGAAGCCCACAGTTGGAAGACATTATAATTTAAAAGACTTGGGATTTTAAAAGAGACTTAGTGTTTTAAAGAGACTAAATTTTTCAGTGTTTGAATTTTTAAAGGCTGTGGAACTTTTTAAGTTTGTAAAAATGTTTTATATTGTGATGTCTTTACTAATGTGTGATCTTGGGAATGAACAAGAAAGGGACGTCTCTGCCTTCACAGTGACATTTTATGTGTCAAGTTGACAAAGGGTCAGTTGTATTGGCTAGTATTATGTCAACTTGATATAAGCTGTCATCAGAGGGGAGAGAGCCTCAATTGAGAAAATGCCTCCATTAGATCAGGCTGTAAGCAAGCCTGTGAGTATTTTCTTAATGACTGATGAGGGAGAGCCTAGCCCATTGTGGGCTGGTGGATATGGGTGGTGTAAGAAAACAGGCTGAACAAGCCATAAGGAACAAAGCAGTAAGCCACACCTATTCATGGCCTCTGTGTGAGCTCCTATTGCCATATTTTTACTTTGAAAACTTTAAACAAACTAAGTATCTCTAATGGCATCAGAAGATAATCTAAGTATGTCAGGTGTTTCAGTATTAGTACTATTTAGTGTTGTAATATAGAGAGTGGATATAATTCAAAGCACTTTTAAATAAAAACATTTAAAGATACTCCTAAAAATCATGTTATAATACAAAATGCTATATTATTATTATTATTATTATTATTATTATTATTATTATTATTATTATTATTATTATTATATAATAGTAAAACACTAACTCAAAAGAATTAAGGAAGCATATCTTTGTGTGCCAATAAGTAATAGAACAGCATCCTATAGAGCAAAAAATTAAGTTTATGTTTATTGTGTTAACAAAATGACAAGGCAGTTCACATGTAAAGGACAATCTGTCACCTCATTTGCTAAGATACTTCCTAGAACATTTCATGTTTTCTCATATGCAGCTCCAAACTCTCAATGTCTGACTGTCTGAATAAAGAGTAGTGAGGTTTGACACAGATTATGCAAACAGACAGGCGATCAGGAGAAGCAAACAGGAGGTACTCATAAAGGGAGATGGGACAAAATGTCACATGTGTTATGAAGGCCACTGAGGATTTCAGGAGGTCTCAAAGGAAAAAGGAGTGGAGATAGCAAAGAAGGAGTGCAGAGAAACAACAGCCCACATCTGGAGGTCAGAGGACAACTTGCAATAGCCAGTTCTCTCCTTCTACCTTGTGAGACCCAGGGATCAACTCAGGTCATCAAGATCGGCAGCAAGTGCTTGTAAACCCTGAGCCAACTCTCTACCCTTTAAACATTTTTACCTTTTCAATTTTTAGTGCAGGAGTACTGTACTCTTTTCACAAATGTGTGGTCCACGTGACAATAGTGTGGCATTCTTGTTAGCTCAAGTGCATGAATTCTTCAAAAATTTTTCTTACTTTTCAAAGTGTTCATTAAACGAACATCACATATCGAAAAAGACAGTCCAATCAATGCTCTTAATCAATTCTATATTTATATAAAAAACAAAAGCAATTTTTAAAATATGGCATCTACTTGAGACTCTATGAAAATTCAGCCCAGGCACATTCCAAATCTATATGGGCATCATGAAAGGCAAACTAGCATACTACACGTAAGACAGAATAATTTAGTAAAGTTGGACTATGAAAAGAATTCTTAAGGAGAATGTGAAAGTCAGCACTTTCTCGGGCAACTAAAATATAGAGTCATTAAAGTTAAAGCATTGGTTTATGTCAATAAACACTATGTGAAAACAAAAAGGGAAATCGTTAATAGAGAGAAAGTATTTGCAAGGCATCTGGGTGCGAGAAACCCAATTCAAAATATATAGCCATGGCTTGAAAATTGACAAATAAAAGACAAACAATCTAATAAAAGTGTTGGTGCACCTGAAAGTGATTCAAAGAAAAGACATTAAGCATCAAAGTGCTCAATAAATGATTCATCTACTACCTGCATATTTTTTAAAAGGCTATACTAACCCCCCCAACATCAGGAAAGATAACATCATTAAACCTAAGTATAGCAATACCGTTAAGGATGTGAAACCATCACAACTCATAGTTTGTTCTAGGAAATTACTTGACTATGTATGCTGCTTCTCTGCAAATATTCAGCTAAGTGAACCAATATACAGCTAACCCATGTATAGGAATGCCCACAGTAGCCTTTTGTTTATAATATTGAACAATAGGAATTTGTATCATTCATAGACTGACATAATAAATCACAATTTGTGTATCCTTGGTATATCTAGAACAGTCCATAAACACCAAAACCCATAGTTATTTCAGTTTCCTGTGAAAAACTTGTGGATACTGCTTGCCATAGAACCTACACAAAATTCTGGATATTTTGAGGCACATCTAACCCACAGCCTATAGGCTGCAAACAGCTGAGTATAGCTTTGAATGCATCCCCACTCAAAATGCTGAACTACTTAATGAGGGTTTTTTGTTTTGTTTTGTTTGTAATTCAATTGCATGGTTCTTATGCATGAACATTGTAGGTGACAGCACTGTGTCACCATGTCAAGGGCTGAATAACTTATATTACCTAACACTATGCAGATATTTGTTCTTGTGTGTTGTTTAGGGAATAATGAGATAGAAAATTCTACTTGAAGGCAGATATAAGACCTCTCAGATCTTTTCAGTTCACATTGATTGAATCTATAGATGGGGACATCATGGGTGTGGAAGGCTGGTTATATTTATTATCATAAGTGATACTATACACTAGTAAAGCATTTGTGTATATTTATACATATATATAGAATTGGATTAGGATTATAATATAATATTGGATGTGGAAACTATACCTAAAAGAGTTACGTATTCTCTGGTCAGTCTTCTCTGCAAACATCAGCACCATGAGTCTGTCTTGCTCATATGTGAGGTGGTGGTTACTTTGCTGCAGTAGGAAAATGTCTGAGCTAGAACTCAGGGCCCCTCTAGGATAGTGATCATTTGCTTCATTTCCTGTTCTGTATGTGGCAACATGCATGCATATCTTTTTGCCCTTAATTCATCAACCTTATGCATACAATTTACACATTTGTCTGTATAGACAAAATAAGTTATCAGAATAAATTTCCAAGAAAGGCAGGGGAAAAAAAGACAAAGCCTAAGATAATACAGAAACACAAAATGACAAAGACTTCAGCAAAACCGTGTCAGGAAAAATACAAAACGTACAGGTGATCAGGAAACCGAAGATGCTTCTTTCTTGGCAGGAAAAGGAGGTGGTGATGATGGTAGTTGTGAGAGAATTATCAAAAGGTGAGCCTGTAGCAAGTCTACTTCAGAAATAAAGAGGAATTGAAAAAAAAAGACTTTTTTCTCTTGTTCTCTTGAAGTGAAAGAGAAAATTTTAAATTACATTCTTTATTCTTTTCCCCTAATGTATTATTTCTGTACTTGTTGGAGCATCAATTTTCAAGAACATTTAAACCATACCTGGGGTTTATTTTCATTAACCCAAAAGGCAATGGGCTGCTATTCAGGGGTCTACATTCTGCATTTGCATAATAGGAAACAGGAAATTCATTTCAGAATTGCAAGAAAAATATCTCACCACATTTGTCTTTTTCAGCGTCATTACCAGTTATGAGAGTGACAGCATGAAAAAGCAATAATTCTAAAACAGTCACAGATATTTAACTCACATGACATGTTCTTCTGCTCAACAATAGCTGCATCCTTAGCTTCAGCACTGGGTTAATTTCCATCAGTATATTCCAAGCTTCTAGGAAGATCTGGCTATGATGCAAGATGCCATGATGCAAAAGCACATGAAACAAGACGCCTTCCTTATAAGACCTCCAGTTTTATTGCACCAAGACAGAGACATGCATGAGCAATTGGGTTATCAAGCATTACTACATAATTATGCTTTGGGTCCATATGGTGGCTTGGGGTAGAGAAAAAGTCTTCAAAGTTATTTGAACAGAGGGAGATTCTGAGCCTAAAAGCAGGCATGGGTTTGGCCCAATAGCACTTCTGGATGGCTCTATGAAATGCAGGAAAGCTTAGAATCAATCATTGGGATGCTCAAAGGACCCCGTTATGAAGGACAGTAAGAAGGTCACGAGATGGTGAATTGCATCCTCCAGGCAGAGGTAAGGATTATAGGGACCTAGGTAGACAAGTGAGGAGAACCCAGGGGACCTGAAAGCTATCATTCTGTCCACTCTGCCCTTGGTCCTTGGAGGGTCTCCCAATCACTAGACTACATCAAGTATATGTTCTTTATTATCTTCATGCATTTGGTCAGTGCAACGAACTGTGCTTAATTTCCGTTGGAAGCACTGCTTGCCAACATAAAAGTGAAGTGGCCTGGGAAATCTTTCTGAGCTTGTTAACATATTTAGCTTTCTACTCCACACCATTTGTATGTTGTCTGCACTTACGCTTTTATAAGATGCACTGCCTCGGGCTATACGTATCTCCGTAGGGGCTTCTTCATCAGACTTTGGGATGTATGATAATGGTGGAGTCAGCCTTCTTCTTTGCAACCTAGTGTCCTGAAGAATTGTAGTCTTTTAACGGGTGTTTAGTCATTTTTTAAAAATTAAATTCATCTCTCAAATGTATAGCCACTGTGTGTAAGCTATATGATTTATCAAATAACCATTATAGACAAAATGTGTTTTATTGTAAAATATTATTCTACAATATATTTGCTTCACGGTTTGGGTTTTTTCCCCAAGTCAGTCTATGGCTATCATGAAAGAAATTTATACATGTTTGAAAAAGAAAGTCATAGTCTATAAGCTATTCCAAGGATAGTATCTGTATGCATCACTTGTAATTGTTAAGTGTCAAGTTAAATTGGCCACTATATGGAACCCAATGGTTTGGCTAAATATTTATCTGGATGTCGCCATCAAGTTATTTTTAATGCAGTTAACATATGAATGAGTAGACTTTGAGTGAAACAGATTACCCTACATAACGTGTGTGAGCCTCATCTAACCCGTGGAAGACCTAAAGGGAAAAGGTTGAGGTTCCTCAAAGAAGAAGAAAATAGAGAGAGAAAGAACGAGACCATGAAAGTCAAATGTCCTGGGAAATCTTGTCGAGCTCTTTGACATACTTAATTTTTCAGTGAGGAGATGGTGAAGGTGAAATCATGATCAGAATATATTGTATTAATATTCAATTTTCAAAGGTCCACTTCCAGAGTACCTTGATTCAAGACTATATCACCAAACATTAAGTCTTTCCAGAACTGTCACACATATTCTCTCTGTTAAGTGGAATAGTTGGTGTCAATTCTGCATAGCAACCACATCGTGAAATCAATATCACTCTCTTATCACACAACATTACTCGGGATCTGAAAATCTCAGTCTCCAGCAGAGTGAATAAAGTGCCCACCAATATCCTGAATATCTGTTTCTGCTAGTGTGACCAACAGTTTCTGCTTGCCCAAGACTGTCTTTTTTGTAAGTATATATATTTTTATTAAATATTTTTTAATTATTTACATGTAAATTTATTTTATTGCCCATATATACAATATACTACCTACAGCAAGAAGAAGAATGAAATAATCAGGAATTATATAAATGTTACATTCTCAGTGTTTCGGCTATTTGTATTTGGCAGCCTTGGAGAAAAACATCTTTCCTATCTTGTTGTGTCTGAGATTCTGAATGTAAATCAATATCTATCATATCTCATCATTATCCAAAGAGAATGATGAGCATCAAAGAACCTCCTTATGAAGATGGCCTCAAATGGGGCAAACAAGCCGCATGGAAAAATGTCCTCGTTTCTACCACAGACAGAATTCTGCCTAAAAACAGGCAAGCTTGGGTGCTGCCAGAGTCAACGGCCAAACTCTGCACAGCAAGGCAATCAAGTCCTCAATAGTTACTGCCTCACAAATATGTCTGTCAGATATATTGGGCTAGAAAGCTGAAGATGATGATCCAATGTTATATTGAGTTTTGGGTGACTGCTCAGGTAGCAAACTGTCTCTGTCATCTTCTCATTTGGGAAGCTGTTAACCTGCACTCCAAGAATGTCTTTTTATTGACATAAGGTAAACATTCAATCCCAGGCCAACCAGATGGTCAGTCACCCTCATAGACACATTCTCCAGTATGACCTTCTAGAGAGAGTTGAAATTGACACCGCTTGGTCACACAGTTGCTTAAAGTAATAGTGTGTGGGCAGCAGTGGCTGGATGTTGCTTCTGGTGAAGTGTTGCATCTCTTGTGTCTGTACTTTAGTCTACTCTTCTGCTACAGTGGTGACATGCATGGTCTTGTTGAGCTGACAATAAGACACTTGCCCTAGATTAGCTCCCAGACTAATAGGCGGCTGTCTGCTAGGCCTCTTCGATTGTCCATTGCTTCAGACTGGTCCTGTTCTACCTTGAGTCTGTTCGCGTTTTCACAGCTACCCTGTAATGAAGACAAGACAGATTCTGTTTAGCACAAGTGGGTTTGTTTAGGAAGGAAGTTTGTATATTTTTATGCTAGGAGAAAGCAGCCAGGGGGAAAACAGACCCGGGAGCCAGGGAAAGGCTGTCACGAGGAGTGTTCAGTTACAAGGAAACCATGGATTTGTTCAGAAGTGAGAATTTCTTTCTGAGCTTTTGGGAAGCCATGGAGAAGGAACGTGAGATCATTTGAGGGTCAAGAGTAGAATGTCCAGCAGTGCTCACCAAAGAAACACCAGAAGAGATCTTGCAGTTAAACTCTCAGCTAATTCTCCTTCCTTAAAAACCTCAACTCGGCCACTTGCTCAGTTAATGTACAGGCCATACACTAAAACTCCTACAGCAGGAACATTTCCGCACTGTAAAATCCTTCTGGGTACTATCACAGACACATCTCCAGGTTTACTTTATCACCAGCAGACGAAGGAGAAAGTTTAAGATAAACTCAAGGAGCAGGCACCATAAAGAAGATGCTAACAAGTCTGTTAGGGCTTTTTAATCAGCAGGATTCATTACGGTAAATGTGAATGGCTTTGTAGAGTTCCTAATCTCCTGCTTATCTCATTAACTATATTTGTGCCACAAATGACTTGACTTTTAGTTTGTTGACAAGAACAGACAAGGGTAATTAAATAATTATAGGCAGTAAATGCATTTCACTCTGCATCAGTTAGGCAGGAGACAAAAAAAAAAAATGAACTGACTGACAATTACCCCAGCCCTAGCATTTTGTTTGTGTCCTCACTATTGACAGTCAAAGGACACAAGGTCCATGCTTCCCATGCGATCCCTTACCTCAGTGTGGTGCCAGTCTCTACACGTAGGGTGTCCTAAGCATCCTCAATTTCAATATCTCCCAGTTTCGACAATCCCGAGTTTTAGCATTCAGGTTTGTTCACTTGTAAAGTTACATTTTAATTGAAGTTTTCTAAAAATGCGTTTGGAGTTTTTATGTTACGTGCTTTAATATTCATACACAGATTTGTTTACGCTGAATTCCTGGATGTTAGAATTGGGCACTGAGTTCTTTGTACCTGAGCCAACAGACTCGGAAAGATGAGCTTATTTGTCTAACATCAAATACCCACTTATTTGTTCACACAGGATGAAAATACAGGTCTATGCAAAGCACCAGAAATGGAGAGGCAGTTCAGCATGCTCTCTATCCTTCACAACGTCAGTGTTTGATACCAACTGTGAACTGGCTCTTTAGGCCAGGAAAAATAAGTCAAATTCTGCCTGAGCTATGCATTGAAAATAGCTTAAAGGAAATGTAGGGTGGTACAAGTTTTGACTTTAAATGTACTCTTGAGAACCATCCCTCGAGAGAACTAACCCCTGACTCTATTAATGATGCCCTGCTATTCTTGCAGACAGGAACCTACCATAACTGTCCTCTGAGAGGAATCACCCAGCACCTGATGGAAACTGATGCAGAGACCCAAACATTAGGTGGAGTTTGAGGAGTCCTGAGGAAGATTCTAGGGAAGGATTGAAAGATGGGTCAAGGACACCCTAAGAAGACTTACAGAGTAAACTAACCAATGCCCATAGGGCCTCACAAGGACTGAACCACCAAGTAAGGAGCATGCATGGGCTGGATCTAGGTCCCCTGAATATATGTAGCAGTTGTGCATCTTAGTCTTCCTGTGGGTCCCCTAACAACTGGAGTGGGGGAGGGGAGCTGACTCTGATTCCGTTGACTGCCTTTGGATCCCTTTCCCCTAGCTGGGCTGCCTTGTCTGGCTACAACAGGAGAGGATGCCCTTAGTCCTGCTGAGACTATATGTGCCACAGCAGGTCCCCAAGGGAGACCTCCCCTTTGAAGGGGAAGGGAGAATGGAGGGAAGAGATATGTGTGGCTGGGAACTGAGAAGAGAGGAGGAAGGAACACTGTGATCAAGATATAAACTGAATGAATGAATAAATAAATAAGTGAAAATAAAAAGAACCATGTGTCAAAACTTTAGTCCTCAAGGTGGTACTAGAAGGGATAGTGGAACCACTAAGAGGTGGGGCATGGTGGTTAGGTCTAAAGCCATTGAAGTCATTGAAGGCATCTTCCTGAAGGGGACTGAGGGGCAGTCAGCACCTTCTTTCTTATTTGCACTGTGGATGTGGGATCAGAGCTTTGCCTCTATAACATGTTCCCTGTTGTGATGTGCTGACTTTCCACACATCCAAAGCCATGGATCAACTGCTCGTGGTCTATACCAACAGTTCTCAACCTTCTTATGGTGTGACACTGTTCTTCATGTTCTGATGACCCTCCTCCCACAACCCTATAATTATTTCCCTGCTACTCATTAACTGTAATTTTGCCACTATTATAAATCATAATGTAAATATCTGACATATGACCCCCAAAGGGTTGCGATGGACTAGTTGAGAACTACTGATCTAGAACTTTTCTAGGTCACTGTGAGTTAAATTAAAACCTTTGTCTTGATAAGCTGATGATCTCAAGTTTCTTGCTATAGTGACACACAGACTGGGGAGAAGAATTCTGTATTATAAGCAGAGAAGGAAACTTCAAATCATGCAAATACTGAATTCAATGCCAAGACTTCTTGCCTTTACTCAAGGTAGGCTGAGATTCAATCTCCCATATCTTTTTTGTTGTTGTTGTTCTTAAAATTGAGTATATCAACTCTTACAAAGTCACCGATAGCTGGCTCTCTACAAATATCAACTGTAAAGAAAATGCTGTAGGAGTTTTAATGGACTTATGTGGCCTTCACAGATAGTCATGCAAACTAAATATAATTTATATGCATATTAATTTGTTGAGAATGTCAATCAATACTAGTATGCTGTCAAAAATACTGTTTCACTCTATTGCTAGTCATCTCTGCATAAACGTGGACTCTAATTATAGTTGGTGACCTGCAGCATTTGTTTTTGAAAGTGAGCATGTATAATCCCATGGCCATTCAACTTTGGCCAGTATTGTGGCCTTAATATTGATGTTCTCTTACACTCATATGGGGAACTAAACAACCAATATGATATTATTAAAGGACAAGCCCTCAGCAAGTGATCAAGGCATGAGACCTTGCCAAGCCATGAATGAGATTGCAGCCTTTAGAAAGGAAGCAAAATGTTGGGCTGGAGAGAGGAGTCAGTGCCTCAGAGCACTTGCGGCTATTCCAGGGGAACTGGCTTTATTTGCCAGCAATGACATCTGGCAGCTTACAACTACATATAACTCTACCTCCAGGATATTCAACACTTTCTTCTGTTCTCTCAGGGCACCTATGTACTTGTGGCATACGCTCACACAGACACATATACATGAGTCAAAACAAATCTTTTTTTTTTTTAAGATTTATTTATTTATTATTATTAGGTATACAGTGCTCTGCCTGCATGTACACCTTCATGCCAGTAGAGGGCCATCAGATCACATTATAGATGGTTGTGAGCCACCTAATGGTTGCTGGGAATTGAACTCATGACCCTTTAAAGAGCAATCAGCTCTCTTAACCTCTGAGCCATCTCTCCAGCCCCCAAAATAAATCTTTTTAAGAGTATAAGAAATTGAAGGAAACCATCCCCTATATCTATGAAGACACAGAGAAGGTGTCATTGGGCCTTCACCAGATACCTAATCTGCTTCTTTCTTGACCTTGAATCTCCAGAGATGCAGGGTATCCATTTGTATTGCTTATAATTTACCCCAAACAAGATAGCTTTAGCACAGCAGAAAACAAAAACAATCATCAGAATGCAGAGACAGCCAAAGGATGGGTGAAAAAACTTGTCAACTGTACATCTAACAACTCTGGTGTTCTACTTCCTCCTAGACTGAGGCTGCTTCTCCACGGAGACAATCAGATCTGAAACAGAGACCCGCTGACAAAGGGCATCGAAGCATCCTAACTGCTTCCATCTCATCTATTTTCAGAAGCTTGTTGGATTATTTCACTGAAGACCTTCATTTTTCTGATACACATGTAAAGAACATAAAAATGATAGTCAGGGATGCCTCTGCCCTTAAGGAGCTAAGAACCAAAAGAACAGCCGACTGTGAAAGCAGAAACCAAGGGCATGGCTCTTCAGATGACATCAATTATAGTACTAAAAGCGAGGGTCTTGAGGAACTCTGACTTCTTGGCATGATATACCCAGTACCACCTTAAGATCATTAGTTGGGACTTTTCACATGAGAGCCTCTTAATATCCATACTAGTAATATTTTTCTCATGGAAAGGAGTGGGAGCAGTCCTCAGACTTTCTCACCTGAGATTCTAGCTACTCCCTCTTTCTCCCTCTCCGCCATCTACTTACGATCTTGACTCAACTGCATGTGCTCTTGGGGCATGCTAAAGAATAGTGAGTATAGAGCATGGGGGGGGGGGGGCTGGAAAGTTGGCACCACTGAAACTGTTTACAAGTAAAGTAGGGGTCTCCGTCAATGCAACCTTCATGATCTGCCATGCATACTGAATTAATGCAGCAGTTTTGGGGTTCCCCCTTACTCTTGTAATAAACCCTACACTGATGAATATATAAGAAATACCAAGAAATTCCTTGGCTGGCAAAGCTAGGCTTGGGTGGAAGCATCTCCTCGGTTTGTCACTGACCTATGAAACTGGGCTGAATAGAAACAGACTCCCCAGGAAAAGTCACAGTTGATGATATTACAAGAGACAAAGCAAAGGGAGAAAGAAAATAAGGAGGAAGGTAGAGGAAATAAGCTATGGAGAGAGGGACTATTGAAAGGAAAATATTTGGCTATGTCTAACAAGGTGTTATTCCTAGACACAATTACTTAGACCTGTTTGGCTCTTATTTTCTTCATGTTTTTAAGGCTTCTATCAAGAGAGATATAGGACAGAGTTCAAAGACCTATCTCATCAAAGAAGCTTTTTTTAAAACGTCAAATGGAGACCATTATAGAAAACTAGAACAGGTCATAGTGTAAAGATCAACAGTTCATGTGGAGCTTGGCTTAAATGGATATATCTCCTGTCCATAAGGCTCAGTAAACACGGCAGAAAAGAGAGTAGAAAGATACTAAAGGCCAGAGGAGCAGGAAGTCTGCTGTGAAAGTGGGTCTCCTAGAAATGACAAGGAAGCTGTACCCATGCTATCTCAGTAATAGCTATCTGAAGTCTGAAGTACCTAAAAAGGACCTGAACAATGATAGTACCAACAGACATGCTGACTCAGAAGGGAGAAATCTCATAGGGCTCCACCCCGAGACAAAGAACTACTGACAACTAATAGCTACTGAGAGAAGATAATTAGCCTCTCTGAGGGATGAGCCGACTAATTGGTTATCCGATACAAAGTGGTCAACCCTGAAATCATATACACACAAATCACACTAAATGATCTCAGCAGAGTATATTGTACATAGTTCTATGAGTGTGTTTGTGTGTACATGTGTGTAGTGTGTGTGTGTGTGTGTGTGTGTGTGTGTGTGTGTATGTGTGTGTGTGTGTGTAAAACAACAAAAAGGATGCTAGCCATTTGCAAAGGAGTGAGGGATAATGGATAGAATTGGAGAAAGGGCAGAGAAAGAAGAAGTGATATAATTATATTTTAATTAAATTTTTAACAAATTAAGAAAAAAGACCTATCTTATCAAGATTCGTTAATTGACTTAAATTTGGGGAAAATTTAAGTGTATTGTCCTGGCTTTGCCAGATGTTTAGAAAACCCCCTGAAATCCTTTCCCATCCTCTCCCTTGCAGGTGGAGGCAGTGTGGTGCCTGTGCAGACTAGAACACATACATAATCTGCCCTGTCCTCCCTTCTCAGAGCTGCTGTTGAGTGCTGGAGCATCTGTCCCACTGTGCGGGAGGGTGGTGAGCAGCTGCAGTGAGTAAACTTAACTTAAACAACCAAACAGCTATGGCGTCCACATGGCATGGTGTGTGAAGGGGCTGGGGGTGCTTAACCCATCTTCATTTACTGCTTGAAAAAGCATGCTCAGAATGGTCAGCACACATTCTTGCTTTTAATAATGGATTAGAAGCTAAGTGGAGAATGTTAAGCTTCAGAAGCACCAAAGAAGATGGTTGACATTCTGCCTGCTGTGCTTTTCAGCCAATGTTTTACCTTACTGATGATAGCCTTTGGAAAGAATTCCAGAAGACAGCTGGAGAGCTATGCATTGCTAGAGTCCCACACACAGCCCTCAGAGGTGGGTTATCCCTTTCCCTGAGGCAGCCAGAATGCTCTTAGAAGACATCACTCTGGCATGCCAAGACCACCACTTTTACTGAGGACAGTGGTATCAAACTGTATCAGAGGTAGACAAAGAAGCCTTCCAATTCCTGGTCAATTTCCTAACTGACCTTCTGCAAACACTATTTAAACACTTTATCCCTAAGATGAATCCAAATTTGGTAGTAGTATCATAAAATATTGAAGTGAAGAGCAGTGTAACTGCTGTGCATCTAGTTTGCTGCCTTCCCTTTAACAGTTATAATTTCTCCTTGTCCTCAAGACAGGTGTCTAGATTTGTTTAAAGATGAAGAGAGACTGAGATTGAGAGGAGGTCAAGAACTTACCTATAGGTTTAGCATTAGCAAATGCCCTGTCCATAACTGGTATCTCCTTTGTTCCAGCTGTGATTGTCTAACCCTGCTTCTTTATAGGAGGTAGCAGTGGATTCAATGGAAGCTGAGTGATCGATTGAGCAACATCCTGACTAGGATAGCTTCAGGGTGTTGATGGGGGGGACCATTATTACAGGCTATACATGAAATGTGTTTAGGCTTATATGTTAAAGGCTTAGGCTCTTATGGCAGCACTATTGAGTGATAGTTGGGTTCTGAAGGTGCAAAATACATCAATAGATTAATCCATTGATAAGTTTATAGACCAATGAGTGAGGCCTAGGTGAAAAAAGCAGATAATTGGCCATGTAGGGGTGGGCAGTTGAAAAGCGTATCTGGTTCCTGACCTCTCCTTACCAACACTCATTTCCAGCCATAACAGCTCTCTCTCTCTGCCGCAGACTTCCACCATACTAACTATAGTATACCTTAATATTCTGCCTCACCTAAAGCCGATGCAATGGTATTAACTGTGGGCTGACACCTTTGAAATGGAACTAAACTAAGTTTTCCCCTTCCTAAGTTGTTTTTCCCTGTAATTGTCACAACAAAAGCCAGTCAACACAGGATCCCTGTATGGAGAAGGAAGAAGTTGCATGGGAACCCTTGCTGGGTTTGGTCTCAGAACAACCACACATGTGTGTTCTATTTACTAATATAACTCATTTTTCCTCCACTATGTGTCTTCTCCAAATGTAAGTGACATGTGGCTCCCCCTCAGCCACCTACTGCCCACTCGCTTCCTAACTAAACACAAGTTGATCTGTGTCTTCATCCCTCTTACAGATAAAACACACTCTCTAAATGGTGAAATACCTTTTTTCTTCTGGCTGCCTGATAACACTCTCTCATTTCCTTTCTATCTCTATGTTCTCAGACTTCATTGTCATCCCTCATTGTGTCTAAAAGGAGTACCATTGAATGCATTGGAAATCAGTGGATAAAGCAAAAATATATCTGTGGAGAGAGGGCTAAGCATCTCTCTCCTTCAATCCTGTTATCTGTTAGAGTAAGATTCTCTCTCTCTCTCTCTCTCTCTCTCTCTCTCTCTCTCTCTCTCTCTCTCTCTCTCTCTCTCCCACCCCCCTCTCTCTCCATGATTGGCAGACTCATTTTTTTTCAGACTCATTTTTTAAATCACCAATTAGATGTTTATCAATAACACTCAGCACAGCTTCCTTCACAAAGATCTTATGTGATTCTGTTCAGCTCGTGGAATGGTCCCAAATTCCCTTATATTTGGTAATATGTTTAAATTAAATACATTACATACTTGCATAGAAAAGGTCTATGTAACCATGTGTAATAAAAATACTTTATAATAATATTTTATTGTTTTGTGGTTATTTATTATAATTTATTCATCTTACATCCTGATTGTTATCCTCTTGCTTGTATCTTCCCTTTCCCTCCCTCCCTCCCTCTTCTGCCTATTTCCCTCTCCTAGACCTCTGACAGGAGGGCCATCCTCCCCTACCATATGACCACAGCCTATCAGGCCTATCAGGTCTTATCTGGATAGTCTGCATCCCCTTCCTCTGAGTGCCACACGGCCTCCCTGCCAAGGGGAAGTGATCAAATTGGGGCGTTAGCATTCATGTCAGAAGCAGTCACCACTACCCTCACAACTGTGGAGAATGAGCTGTCCATTGGCTAGATCTGAACAGGTTCTCTCTAGGCATTGCCCTTGGTTGGTGCAACAGCTGGTGCTGGGTCCAGATCCAGAGCCCTTGATGGTCTCCCTGTCGGGCTCCTGAACCCTCTGGGCCCTTCCATCCTCCCCTCCCCCAACACTCTTTTGTACCACTCTCAGAGCTCCTTCCAAAGTCCATCTGTGATTCCCAGGGATGTCTGCCCCATCCCTTGCTTGGTGGAGTCTTTCAGAGGAAATAGAAGGGTCCAGAGGGTCCTGGAAAACTACAGGCGGGTCTGGGCCCTGGGGTCCTCCTCAAACTATGGCACCAGGCAAGGCAGTAAACTTCGAACCAGTCTAGCCGATGGATAGGACATTCTCTACTGTTAAGTGGAGAAGGAGATCTGACTTTCACACAAACTCTGGTGCCCCATATTGGACCATGTCCCTTGGATGGGGAGGCCTGGTGGCACTCAGAGGAAGGATAGCAGGCTACCAAGAAGAGACTCAATACCCTATGAGCATATACAGGGGGAGGAGGTCCCCCTCAGTCACAGACATAGGGGAGGGGAGTAGGGGGGAAGTGGGAGGGAGGGAGGAATGGGAGGATACAAGGGATGGGCTAACAATTGAGATGTAATATGAATAAATTAATAAAAAATTAAAAAAATAAGTAAGTATATACCATGTGTGCCTTTTTGGGTCTGGGTTACTTCACTCAGGATGACTTCTAGTTCCATCCACTTGCCTGCAATCCTACCCTCATCGAAAAGGCCCATATGTTGTGTTTGCTTTGGCAGCACATATACTAAAATTTATAATAATCTTTTTTTAAAGATTTATTTATTTATTATGTATACAGTACTCTGCCTGTTTGTACTCCTGCAGGCCAGAAGAGGGCATCAGATCACATTATAGATGGCTGTGAACCATCATATAATTGCTGGGAATTGAACTCAGAACCTCTGGAAGAGCAGCCAGTGCTCTTAACTGCTGAGCCAGAAATTACTTCTAAAATTGGAAGACACATTTAAGGGAATTTAAATTTAATCGCACTTTCTTCCTAAGCAGGTTTTATAGTAAATATGTCCTTACTAACATATAATGCCCACAATATGCCTGATTTTGAGCTCACTGACAATGCAAAATATAGGACGCATAAATGTGTTGAGACATCTTTAGTCACTACTGCACCCTTTAGCAGATGCATGAAGAAGAGCATGTGTGCAAGTGCAGTTCCCACACTGAACTGAGAAGTTCCCTTTCATCTGAGAAGTGTGACCTCTCATCTAGAAAAAATGAAATTTTTATTTTAATTCCATGTTTTCATGTGATCCTATGAGAGGGGAGAAAACATTTGCTAGCATGCTAGCTACATTGCAAGAAAAATTTAAAACAAATGATAACTACATAGAACTTTAGTTAATTGAAACACTAACCTATTCCTTTGTCCCCACTCCCTCTGCTGTGGTTAAGCTCAGTGGATCACAAAAGACAAATAAAGGAATGTGAGAAAACGATGGGGGGGTCAAGATCGATGGGGTGGAAGCCATATAAAAGAGGATGGAGGTTTTTGAATAATTAGAATCCATTAGGTATGAAATTAATCAAAAAACAAATGTAATTAATTAAAAAGTTAAAAGATGAAACAATCAATACTGTGAATATTATTATAAAATTTATAGAACATCAAAAATGGGAATACATATTATTTTGTGATAATATAAATGTAAGATTTTGTAAAAATAGTTCCGTGGTACAAATAATGTTAGTAAATTAATAAAAATATTTGTGAGGCAGAAATATATTGAGAACATAGTTATATAACTACATATTTAGGTGTTCTTCAAATAAGAGATAGACATAAAAAGTTTCACTGTGCAGTGGACAGCAATTAAAGCAGAGACATACAAAAATTTCCAAAGTGCCGAGAACAAGTGTTAGTGAGAGTTCAGCAATAAATAAGACATCTATAGTACAGCCTTTATCTGCAAGGCTCCTTGACCATCACAGAAGAGGGAATAGAAAGATTGTAAGAGCCAGAGGTCAGGGAGGACTGGAGCAAAACAGTGTCTTCTGGACACAGGAGGACCTCTGAATATATGTACTCACATCAGCTGTGGCAGGCAGTATTCTAGCACAGGGAGGGAGGGGCTCATGAGCCCCATGTCCAGCTGATAAGCTACTGTTAACTGATGGCTGCTGGGAGATGGCAAGGAATAGTCAGTTTTCTTTAAACTGTAGTTCCTGGAAGATCAGTCGTGCACTAGTGGATGGTCCCATGTATTCAGCCATACATGGGCAGCACAAATTGGACTCAGTGAGTCATTTTTAAAAAGAAAAATGTACAGAAATTGGAGGATCTTGGAGAAGTCAGCAGGGGGATTGAAGCATCGAAGATGATTAAAGGCAATATAAGCATGTATGAATTCTCATAGAATTAATAAAATATATTTAAAATGAGAATGAATAGGCACATTACATTATATATATATATACATATATATATATATATATAACTGAGACTGCATGCACAAACCTACAAGTGCTTGCACACACACACTTTTCTTGATGGTTACTTAAAATTGCTTCAATTTAAAAACGTATGAAACTTTGAAGAACTACTTTCTAAAAAAAAGCCTGAGTGTCTTGGAATACTTTAGAATGATTCAATGCAAGCCCTCCAAATTGTATCGTTTTGTTCAAAAGTTTTAAGCAATTGAAGTGTGAAAGCAAATTACAATTACTGAAAAACAAGGTCTTCAAATAAAGAGACATGAAAATGCATCATGACAAAGGCATAGAAAGAGCCAGAAAAAAAATGATAAGAGCTCAAAGGGCATACTGTTTTCTACACTAGAAAGTTAAATTAGTCTACCTGAAGAAATTTTTCTAATGTAACCCCAGTTTTTAATTGAATGAAATGATATTGTCTGCTAAGATATAATTAGAGCTAAAACATATAATTTTGTAGCTCTTAAATTTATAAAAATATTCAAACAAAATTGAAAGCAAAACAAAATTATTTGATATGTTTCGTCTTATAAAATATACACATTATGGCTGGAGAGATGGGTCAGTGGTTAGAAGCACTGGTAACTCTTCCAGAAGACCCTGGTTCAATTCCCAGCACCTACATGACAACTTACAACTATTTGTAACTCTAGCTCCAAGGGATTCGACACCTTCACACAGACATATATGTAGGCAGAACACCAATGCACACAAAAAAACAACTGATGGGGGCTACCACTAGCCAAAGATCAAGCAAACCAGGCCAGAGATAAGAAACCCAAGCAGAATGTTTCGTGGTACCCTCTGCTACCAGCACCTTGGCTTAACTGAAGAGCTGTGACACTGCAGTATCAGGTATCACCATCCACCTTGGAATTTCAGAGTTTCCTTTGCCTTCTGGTACCTGCAGTCTCATTAAAAAGAGCTTATTGTCATCGAGCTAGAAAACTGGAGATGATGCTCCAATGTTACAAAGAGGTTTTGGTGACTGTTCAGGCAGTAAACTGTCTCTGTCATGTTTTCATTTGGGAACCTACTAACCTGCACTTTTGGTTCACTCAGGTAATTAAGTTTTGTTCTTTCTCATGTCTCTCATGGGGTTGAAGACCAGATAATTTAATCTTGCAATTAAGCTTAGTTGGTTAGCAGTTAAGATGTTTTTAAATCTAGATAGATATTTTAAATTAATTGAGAAGAGATATGATATTGATTTTCATTCAGAATTTTAGACTCAACAAGATAGGAAAGATATTCACTTCAAATTTGCCAAATATGGATGGCTAAATTACTATGAATGTAACATTTATATGATTCCTGATTGTTTCCTGGTTCTTCCTGCCATATGTAATCTTTTATGTGTAATAATATAAATATATATATGTTAAAAAAAGAAACATAATTTAAAAATAGAAAAAATATGTAATTAAAGAGACTTGGTTTAACTTTTTACAAAACAAAACAAAACAAAAACAAAAACAAACAAACAAAAAAAGCTCATTTGTAACACAGTGGAAAACTTTTCCTCAGCACCAATGAGATCAGGAGCCTTTTGGGCTGACCTCTGTTTGAATGATACAGCAATTCCTGAGGAAGCAGAGCCTGGAACCCTGAGGTACCACCTGTTCCCACTGGAAGCCAACAACTTCTCGTGTGATGGAGGCGGCAGCAGGAGGTACAGGCTTAAAACTGGAAATAACTGTATTCGAAAATATAACATACTAGGACTTCTGGTTTTTTTAGGTATCAGGGGTATTCTTTTTAAATGACCCCTTAGCAGAAGGGGCTCATGAAGACCAACTCCTCCTTGAGGAACTATTGGGAGTTTGTGGACGTTGGGAGAAAAGGAGTCTTAGTGGAATAGCCACTGGCATCTTGCCCATGCTCCAGGAAATAATTCCATAACCATGCCTGTGTCAGCAGCACTAGTTAAATTCAGTGGGCCACAGACTAAAACAACACAGAGACATGAAAGTGGGAGCTTACTGGGAAGAGTAAGTGGTTTAGAGGGACTGGGAGGGAGAATGAGAGAAGGTAGTGGGAGGTGAAAATGACCAAAATTAATTATATACATATTTAAAATAAAAAATAAAAAAGTTAAATTTCTAAAAATTAGTCCTTAACAAAACACACTCTAAAATACAGAGTGGAGAAGAAAAACTAACTAGTCAAATATTTAAGCCATCACTTTTGAAAATAACAAGAAGACGTCAGACCAGAGTACTGATGTGAAAATACAGATTCTGAGCTTTTAGGGTAAATTGGTGCTCAGATTTCTAGACAATTTCTATCATTCAACTGTGTGTGTACACAGCATGACTTTGCGTTATTCCCTTATAAAATAGATGAGGTATATAGAAGTACTGGGTGACACATACAGTCATATGAATTTAAACCCACACACACACTAAATTATGCTTCTTTTTTTAAAAAAAAAAGTCTTATCTGACTGGCCTTGAGTGGCCTTGACTCTTAGCCAGAGACTTGCCACCCTGGAGATGTTGGTTACAAAGAGCATCTGTGTGGCCTTTTCTCTACTGCTGTCATAAGAGCCAAGAGAACTGCTTATGCTCATTCATGACTGTGATGTCCAGAATCCATGTGTGGCATTAAATCCCTCTTCATGGATAGAGAAGCTGCTCACACTATTCAGAATTCCCCAAGCTGGATGGATCCCACTTTCTTAAGGCTCTGAAAAGCCAATAATCTGGAGGCTGAGATGGCCACCATGACCCGTCACCAATATTGCTCAACACTCCTCCTCACGTTGATCAAAACAAAAACTCTGATGGGGGATGCCACTCATCGAAGTCTTTTCCAGTCTATTCTAATCTTTTTTTTTTTTTTTTTTTTGGTCTGATAGGATTTTTGTGAAAAAAGTAAAATAAAATAGTCTGACAGTGGAATAAAGAAGGGAGGAAGGCAGGAAGGAGGGAGACAGGGGAGGAAGGAGAAAAGGAGGGAAAGACAGGAGAGCAGAGGCTGGAAGAGGGAAAAATAAACATGTTGAACACTGAGGAAGGCACCTTTGTGGATACTGCCCATATCAAATATTGGCAGAGATTTGGGGTGTGGGTAAGACTCTCCCCATTTTACAGGTGGTAGAATTGAAACATAGTAAGAAGCACATTACTGAATGCCCACATTTGCTGCAATCAGATTTGAATAAAGAATCATCTACTTCAAATTCAGACTGCGGCATCTTTTTACCAGTTTTCTTTCTAGCTTCAATCATCCCTCCAGATTCTGCATCTCACACCCGCACCAGGGGATCGTCTGAGTGTGGTCTCTCCATCCTTCCGAAGCTGTCATCCTGTTCCTAGTGTCCCTTCCGCTGCTTCTATCAGCTCTGTTTTTAGAGACAGATCTGTCAAAGGCATCATGTTGCTGGGATGATAGCTGAGAGAACTTCTGTTGGCTTCCATCTGGGTACCAAGTGGTTACAGATGGGGAGACTTGCTGCAACCTTGAAGATTAAAATAAAGAAGTCTTCAGCTCCCAAGGTTAATGATTAAAAGGGGAGGGGCCCAGGAAAGCAGGGCTGCCAGGTAGCGCCATACATCACGGCCATTGAAGATGTGGGCTGTGCTCATCTGATGAGCTCTGCACCTGCTCCTAGTTCAGGCCCCCCCTCACTCTTTCTTCTCCCTATCCATGAGACAGTAACTTCTATTTATAAGATGCCTAAGCACACTACTAAAGCTGCAGATTTTAGAGAAACACTGTAGGAACTGCATTACAACAGTATTTCTTTCATAGACAGACAGACACACAGATAGGTAGACAGACAGACAGACAAACATAGGGACAGAGAGAAACCGGACAGAAAGTGAGACAGAGACCGGGAGGCAGGAAAAGCAGAGGAAGATCTAGAAAGGCTAATTATATTCAAAATCATAAAGTTCATTAAAAATTTTAAATAATACACACATGCACAAACTGAAGCTAGGTCATCCACAAGACTTTCACACCATTAACAATAAGAACATGACAGGCACTTGCTTAAATATAAAGAACCCTGGACTTTGAGAAAGAAAAATATCTGTTCTATATTTGGCAATAATGATCTGGGTTTTTTGTTTGTTTGTTTGTTTGTTGTTGTTGTTTTGCTAACATCTAGGTACTCTATTTCAATTCAGTTTTCAAATTCATGAGTCAGGCATAGTTCTTTTACACTGCCCCATTACTGGATTAATAAACAAATGAGATCATAAAGATGTTTGGTAATATAGCAGGTAAGGTACTTCAAGATATGCATTGTGTTGACATACTAACAGGAAGCAGAAGGAATAAAAAATAAACAGCTCTTCGTGTATCCACTAGAGAACAGAGGTCAGAGAAAATCCAATGGATCCAAGAGAAGAAACTGAAAGGCTGGTGCAAAGAATCAATGTGCTGGGGTGGAATCTAGGTACAGAAAACATCACTGGAAACAATTAGGAGCACAGAGTCTGTAATTATAGGATGACATGAGGCTTGGTGGGTACAAAGTTGAAACTAAAAACTACATAGGTGAAAAGAGAACGAGAAGAGAAGCCATAGGCTAGAAGACCGTATTTGTCAAAGACACATCAAGTTAAAAATAATTATCCAAAATATGCAAAGAAAATTCGACTGAACAATTGACCAGGTCAATTTAAAAAATGAGCAAAACAAATGAACAAAGAAGAGACACTGATGGTTAATGAGTGCATGCTTACTATTCACTGTCAGTAGGAAGGCAAACACCAGAGTATCGTTGAGATACCAGTGAAGAAATGTTAAGGTGAGCACACCAGCAAGTGCTGATGAGGAGGCCAACAGGAGCACCCCAGCCGCTGCCTGTGAAGGCAAACTTTTTGGAAGACTGAGTGGCTTCTTAAAAAACGAAATGTAATCATTTCATATGATACAACGATACTGTTTCTCCATATTCACTCAAGCAGCTGAGAACTTACATCCACACAAAAACCCACGCATGAATGTTTATAGCCACTCCACAGCTGTCAAAGTATGGGGCAACACTGAAGACACCCTTCAGCAGATTAACTGAAAAATAAAACATGGAGCATCTGAATGATGGAATATTACTCAGAGTCAAAAAAAAAAAAACCTGTGATCTGCCAAGACATGAAGGGATCTTGAAAACTACACCCTTCACATTGGCCACAAGCAATATAAAGTACTTAGGAGTTACTCTAACTAAGCAAGTGAAGGACTTGTTTGAAAAAAATTTCAAAACTCTAAAGAAAGAGATTGAAGATGACATGAGAAGATGGAAGGATCGTCCTTGCTCATGGATCGGGAGATTTAACATAATAAAAATGGCCATCCTACCAAAAGCAATCTACAGATTCAATGCAATCCCTATCAAAATCCCTACACAATTTTTAAAGACATTGAAAGTTCAATTCTGAACTTCATATGAAAAAACAAAAAACCCAGAATAGCTAAAACAATCTTGTACAATAAAAGGTGCTCCGGAGGAGTCTCCATACCTGATCTCAAACTGTACTATAAAGCAATAGTAATTAAAACAGCATGGTACTGGCACAGCAACAGGCTGGTTGATCAGTGGAATCGAATCGAAGACCCAGATATGAATCCACACACATATGGTCATTTGATTTTCGACAAAGAAGCCAAATCCATTCGATGGAAAAGGGATAGCATCTTCAACAAATGGTGCTGGTCTAACTGGATGTCTATGTGTAAAAAAATGCAACTGGACCCATACTTGTCACCTTGTACAAAACTCAAATCCAAGTGGATTAAAGACCTCAACATAAAACCAGAGACACTAAGTCACTTAGAAGAAAAAGTGGGGAAGAGCCTGGAACATATTGGCACAGGAGACAACTTCCTGAACAGAACACCAACAGCCCAGGCATTAATGTCACAATTAATAAATGGGACCTCATGAGGCTAAGAGGCTTCTGTAAGGCAGGAGACACTGTCAAGAGAACAAAGCGACAGCCTACAGACTGGGAAAAGATCTTCACCAACCCTACATCTGACAAAGGTCTAATATCCAAAATATATAAAGAACTCAAGAAATTAAACACCACCAAACCAAATAACCCAATCAAGAAATGGGGCATGGAACTAAACAGAGAATTCTCAACAGAGGAATATCAAATGACTGAGAAACACTTAAAGAAATGCTCAACCTCCTTAATCATCAGGGAAGGACAATACAGGCGGTAAACCTTAAGCCCCTACCCAGATCTAGCCAATGGACAGAACACTCTCCACAGTAGAGTGGAGAGTGGGATATTACTTTCTCACATACTCTGATGCCTCACATTTGACCATGTCCCCTGGAGGGGGAGACCTGGTGGCACTCAGAGGAAGGACAGCAGGTTACCAAGAAGAGACTTGATACCCTATGAACATATACAGGGGGAGGTAATCCCCCTCAGGAACAGTCATAGGGGAGGGGAATAAGGGGAAAATGGGAGGGAGGGAAGAATGGGAGGATACAAGGGATGGGATAACCATTGAGATGTAACAAGAATAAATTAATAAAGGAGAAAAAATGCAAAAAAAAAAAAGAAAGCAGATTACTAAGTACAGATCCTCCATTTTAAAAGGGTGCACATTGTATACTTTCAACTATGTGACATTCTGAAAAGGATTCAATGATGAAGACAAGCAAAAGAATATTGGCCTCGAAGGGTTAAGGAAGAAGATGTGATTAATGGTCATAACTCAACAGAGTTGTCAGGGTTGTGAATGAATTCTGTGTGGTGTTATCAGGCTATATACATATCATTAATTTTGCTAAAACACAGATAGTATACTAATGTAGACTTTGAGAACTAAGAATGTTTATATAGTTTCAATAATACTGATAAATGTACCATTCCATGGAGTCTTAATACCCACACTCATAACCACAGCATGAGTTATGTGGGAACACTCTACTTTCTGCTCAGCTTTGCAGCAAACCTGTAATTGTGCTAAAACTAAAATGCTACAATATCTTAGCCAGGACTGGAGAGATGACTCCGTGGTTAAAATCACTTCCTGCTCTTCCAGAGGACACATGTTGGTTCCCAGCACCCATTTTAGAGTGCTCATAATTGCCAGTTCCCAGTTCCAGGGAATCCCATGCCCACTTCTTACCTTTTCAGGCACTACACACACATGTGGCATACACTACTGTATAGAAATTTCCTCAGAGATAAAAAACCTTCCATCCTTTAGGGAAACTCCTTAAAACATGGCATGCTCTAAAGGGAGATGAAACATCACATCCTGTGTGGAAGCTCTAAGCTTAGCAAGTAATCAACTTAAAGGGTTCAGAAAGTCCCTGAAACCTATCAGATTCCTAGGCACTTCGCTCTTCAAGTATATATAAACAGTGAGAATTGCAGAAAGGCACTCTCAAACAAGCCAATCTGCCGGAAAGAGGCTCAGAGAAAGGAAGCTACTTGGAAAAGACAATTTAACCAGTTGAACTAGTTATAAACTGTACAGTGTGTTTTAGGTTTCCAGCCATCTTGTGGTTGTGGGTTTGGGGTGATAATCTGTCTTTCAGCAGTTTCTGTTCCTGTAAGTGACTCCTCCCTCACTAACACTCTTGTAAGTAACATTAATAAGAACTATTTTTTCACCAGGCCAGACTTTGGTGGTATCCTTTTTTTAGTCTGTCACTTGTTCCCTTTCTTGGGTGAGTAGATGTTTGCTCATGTCTACCAATAGTCACACACACACACACACACACACACACACACACACACACACAAACATGGATAAAAGTAAAATGTGAATCTCCAAAAAACAATCCCAGCAGGCGTACTCTTAGGAGAACCCACATTTAATGGACTTTTATCAACTATCATACTGCTAAGTTCTCACATTGAAGACTAAAGAACATTTTCTTTGGCTCTGTCAGGAAAAGAAAAAAAAAGTAGTCAATTCTTAAATATAATAAAAAAAATTCTGATATTAACAAGGCCTACCCCAAAAGACAACCATTTTATCATACTCTAAATTGCTGGATTTCGTCAGAGTTTAACTGAACTGGGAGAATAGAAATACTGAATTAACTAAGCAAAAACAAATTAAAACAACATGAAGGACTTGTGAGGGTCACATCCTGGGAGCACTAATCATAGGCCTGAAGGATGTTTCCTCTCTCACACACATCACCACCACATCTGTTAAGCTCCCGTTTATCAGGAGATGAGATCATGCATGCTGACAGAGGTTGAGATGATGAAGGTCACACAAATCACCATTTTTAATTCAACTAAAGCTCTGGACACTGAGGTGAAAAAGATGCAGAATACAGGATCCAATTTCCAAAATGCCCATTATTAAATGTCAGATTATGGTGCAAAAACAACTACTGTGTAATGTTGTACACTGTAGTGCTTAACTGATGGGAAGAGCTGTGCCAATTGCCCTTTACGTGCTTACTGTGTCTCGCAGCCTCCTTCCGGCATGAGTATTAATATCATCTCCATCTTCTAATGAGGATACTGTCTCAGAGAAGGCCAAGGTCAAGGTGGAGCTACAGCGTTAGTCCATGAAGTATAACCCTCAAGATAGAGTCCTTAATGAACACCAACACCATTTATAATGTAGATAATATGATGGCTAAAAGCACAAGAGAAGTAAAGCGAAATACATCCCAGATCCCATAGAGAAGACAGTTAAGCTGATCTCACGGGATGAAGAGATGCTGCTTAAATTACTGTTTGTTGTTGTTGTTGTTGCTGTTGTTGTTGTTGTTTTCCGTTCTAAAGCTTTCTAGGATTATTGGAAGGAATAATTACTCAACAAATACTCACCTAGTATTTTCTCTATGCTAAATAACAGTCTGATAGGAATAAGACTGAGCACCAGATAGGCTAGAAGGGTCAGAACTGGAGTTGAGCCATTCTGTGGATGCTCGTGTGCTCAGCTGGTGGTTGCCACTGGCAACTCCTGAAGTTATCTTAGAACAGGCCATTACGTGGCTTAATCCAAAGTTCACATTGAGCCCTGCCAAGGATGCCAGTCTCTACTCTGTTTTCTACCTCAAAATCTGCTAGCGTATTGAACAGCAGGGAGAACTGGTAGACACAAAAAAGGCATCCCAAGTGGTAAAAGGCTTGACAAATAAATGACCTGCTTTAAGCCACACAAGTCCTCCACTTAGGTTCGGTGGGGGTACTTCTGCCATTGTCCTGAAGTCTGAAAGTCAACCTTGCCTCTATTTAAAAGTGAAACTCCAATTAAACAAGGAAACTAAAACCACCCTAGTCTTAATTTCAGACTTTGTTTTTATCTCCAAGGGGCATCTGCAAGGTAGGAATAATGACAGCACTCACGTAGGACCTCCTGTGGGAACTGAAGTGCTGCTGGGTGAGTGAAATGCTGCCTTTTCTTGAGGGTTTGCTCAGTTACTGATAGGATTCTTGGCAGCTCTCCCTTCTGAGCAGTTAGGTAGGTACCCCATGCCCTGAGATTTATGTCTAGAAATATAGATCCCAAGAGCAGAATTCCACACACGGTGTGATGAGAGCTGCACTAGCCTGAGTTCCTACAGAGACTGAAGGCAAGATGGCTGTCCTTTGCTGGTATCTAGCTGTCTTTCTGAGCTCTGGTTTTATATAGGTTTTATATTCTGCAGTTTCAGTTATGAGGGGGATGAACACAGTGCAAATGTATTAAATTAAAAATTCCACAAATAATGAGTTCATCAGTATTAAACCATGAACTATTCCAAATAGCATGATGAAATCTTACCTAGTGCCATTTCACTGTACTTAACGAGTCACCCTTCCACTCTCTGTCTCCATGGTATATATGCTACCTGCCCATTAATTATTTAGTGGCTATCTTGGTTTTCAGATCAACTTTTGTGGCATGGCAATTCTGTGTCCTTGTAAACTTTATTTTCTTTAGCCACAGTTTTATATCCCAAGAGTAAAAGCTATGAAGTTTTTATTTTAGGGAAAAAGTCAAAGATCTTGACTCACCAGGGGGAAAAATGTGCTGAGCTTGCTGAGATCGGTATTAAGAATGAATCATCTATCTGGAATCCTGGAGAAAAAGGAAACTCGCGCATATTTTTCTGTCATACTGCAATCTGTAAAACTTACAACCGCAGAATGTGATAAGTTTTTTTGGTTAAGATGCAAAAGGCATTATATTTAGGGCTTAGTGGTATCTGTAGTTTCCTGTTTCCACTGGGTGTTTTAGAATGAGTAACCTGTGATGAGGGGCAACTAATGTGGTGGAACCTAGCTAAAGCATCCAGCAATGGCTGAATAAAAGCACGGGAATAGGGGGCCTGCCTCTTAACTTCATTCCGCCTCCAGCAGTGGCACTGCCCTGTTGGCTGTAGAGCCAAATCAATACATGTAGGTCCAATCTCCAAGCAGGACCAGGAGCTAAGTGGGCTTTGAAAGCTTCTTACCATTGTTTTGCCTCTGGGAAAATAAGCAGTTTTAAAATCAAACTGTTTCAAAAATGAAGGTTTTATGTTGTTGTGTGATTTATTTTGTGTGCCTGGCCCTTTAAAGAATCCCCAGCTAATCCTATGACCTTCAGTGTCAATTTGCTGTTGGATTGCTGGGAACAGGAGAGGAGATATATATATATCAGAGTCAGGTCATAGAATAGGGCTAGAGAGGACAGTTGGTGCAGGAAGAAGGAAGATTGAGTAGGGCCAAGGAAGAGAAGAAAAGAGACGGAGCAGAGTGAAGATAGGAGGCTGCTGAAAGTGATTTGGACTAGTAGAGTGGAAAGAGAAGACAAGTGGTGGCAGGTGAGCCAGGAGAAGCTGAGCTGAACCAGCGAAGGTATTTTAGGAGACAGGAGAAGAATCCACCAAGAGCTCACAAAATAACAAAGAGGGGGGAAAAGTCAAAAGATTACATTATGCTCTGTGAGTGGTCCAAAGCATTTATTTATACAGCATAGTGTGTGGCCCCCAGGACTGAAGAATCTCCATATCCTGTAAGGAGGGGACAGATACATCTGCTGACTTGCAACATCAGCTTGCACCTGCCCCTGCCGCAGATGATGTTGAGTTTCACATGGCCCCCAGAAATCTGGAAGCTGGAATTCCCTAAAGAGAGTCCTCATTGCCTCCACAGGGGAAAAGGAAACAGGCTGCACCCTGAACCCATCTCTGCCTTCAAAGTACAGGCTGTTTTTTTTTCCTCGTCTCTTGTTTGTGATATGTCCACGCTGGTATGTTTCTTTCCTCACATCAGAGTAACAGACTGGTGAATTACCTTTGGGAAAGAAGCCATGCTGAGCTCTATCCAGTGTTAGGTGCCTGGCATGGTAGGTGTCAATGGATGATTCTATAAATCACAATATGGGTAGTCTACTCTTCAGATATCTAAGAACACAGTCTCTGTCCCAGACCAGGGAGAGATACAAAGTGAGAAGACCTATCTTGTCCTTTATTGAGGCAGATCCAAGTAGACATTTTTACCCCCATGCCTGTTTCAAAACATATTTCATATTGGACTTGGTGGAGGACAGGGGAGAAACAGAAATGAAAGAATTAAGAAAGCAGAGGAAGCAATGACTGAGAAAGCAGAAGTCAGTCAGAAGACAACTGAGAAAGCAAATGAGCATGTCATTCTTTCTTCCTTTTTTCTTTCTTCCTTTACTTTTCTTTCTTTTCTTTCTTTCTTAATTTCTTTCTTTCTTTCTTTCTTTCACAGGTTTCTCTGTGTAGCCTTGGCTGTCTTGAACTCACTTTGTAGACCAGGCTGGCCTCGAACTCACAGTGCTCCACCTGCCTCTGCCTCCTCTGATGCTGGGATCACAGGCCATAGCGCCCAATGAACATGCAGTTCTTAGTGTGTGTTTACTGGATTCCTATCTTGGGTCAAGCACCCCTGTGATCTACCCACTAAACATTGTGAACAAGGGCAACTCTCTGATCTCCTCCTGCCTGGATTCCCCTAAATACTCATAAACAAAACTTGTGGAAGACACAGTATTTTTGTTAAGCCACAGAAATACTCATGATGAAGTCCGTAGGGGGCTACACTTGTAAAGGCAGCCATACCAAAGGAGACAAAGGCACCAGTACGACGTCAGGAAAGGAATTCTATGAGAGTCCATACCCCTTTTTTTCATCCTCAATTGTGGTACCTTCCCTCTTCTCTCCAATTACCCTTCAAGTGTCAGGTAAACAGTGCATCACTTGAGAAATTTTGCAGTATATTTTTCCCTCTTTTACCCTACTGACGTCCAGACTTTTTTCACTGGTTCGTCTCTCCTGAAGCTTGTGATTGTCTAGAATCTTGCCTGGAGAATTTATGGATGCTCTGATTATATGTTACTTCTCTTAATCGAGTTCTTCTCATTTAGTGTTTTAATCATGTGAAATAAATGAGATCTTAAATGGGGAAATCAAAATGGCATTTTATAGTGAAGTGAAATTAAGTGTTCTTAGGTTCCCTTTCAAAGTGTTATCATTTCAATATAATTCCTACATTATGGAGTATTATGGTCCTTGAACAAGGAAGAGACCCCATACTGTGTCTGGATTTATACCAATGGCCACAGGTGATAAAGAATGGAAGGATGAGGTAGCTCTGACTTTGTCATATCCTGTCACCCAGGACAGTAAATACACTCTGAGATATGATGAGTAGATTATTCATATAGTTACTTATAGGTATTAATCAAGGTGTTTTATGGCAGTTAAAAAGGGCTAGTTAATTTTCTTGACAATGATGGGCACAGAGCAGCCTCAATACACGAATTCAGGAGGGAGAAATACCATGAAAGCTCAGTCCTACCATTCGACATACACATCTCACTTTAATATGAATTTAATGCAATTCTTAAAAATTAAAAATTCTTATAAACCTTTCAGTATATGCCCTAATTTCAATAACATTTGATTTCTGTTAAAATTCTTTGAAATAAATGTTCTTTTCTTTTTCTTTTTCATTTTTTTCTCTTTTGGAATTCTCTTAAAAACAAAATCAAAGCTGTAACCCAGAGAGGCTGAATTTGTGCAATGCAGTAGAATCAGCGTAAAAGATGGACGTGAGTTCAACTGGGCTTACTCCTGGTGATCGACTCTCCTGAATGAGAAAATTCAGAATGCTTACCGATTTTATAAAGCCACTATGTGGAAGCAATGACTGAATTAATTTCCTTAGAAGAATCTCTTCCTTCCAAATTTCTCATTTTCCTAGCAGACAGTTTTAACTGGGCACTCTCTCTGCCTTTGGCCAACCCTGATGCTGCTCCTGTCAGCTCCTTTTGAGGCTTTTTCTCTTCAGCACCTTCTGTGCTCATATACTGATACTTCATTTGATCCTTATAAGTGCTCTGCAAGTGAGTGTGGTGAACTCACTCTCATCTAATACAAGGGAGGAGAGTAAAAACAGAGGCAGGCTAATGCTGTCTCTGAAGATGCACACTTCTGAACCAAGGGGATGGGGCACCTCATGCCATCTGCAGGTCTGTGATAAGGACAGGCCTTGTCGTTTCTATGGTGCTCAAGAGCTCTGTGCACATGACCATCTCATACAGGAGTAGTGCTGTGATCTGATCCCAAACTCAGAATATTTTGTGAACTTGATATCATGAAAACAGAAACAATGAACACACATCCTTTGTTGGATAAAATGGTCCAAAACAGTGATGATGGAGCATACTTATCATACAAAGAAAGCTAAATATCAAATGGCAGAATATGCACTCATAGAGCAAAGAGAAAATGAAGATGATTTTAATAGACATAATTAGGTTACTGACTTAGTCACTGTTTGTTTGTTTGTTTGTTTGTTTAGTTCTTCTGTGAAGAAACACCATGACCATAACAACTCATAAAATAAAGCATTTAATGGGGTCTTGCTTAAAGTCTCAGAGGTTTGGTCCATTATCATCGTGGCAGGGAGAAGGACAGCAGGGAGCACAGCGGCAGGCAGGGTGCCAGAGAAGCAGCTGAGAGCTACATCCTGATCTGCAATCAGAGAGAACTAGAGCTAGCATGAGTTTTTGAAAACTCAAAGTCCACCCTCAATGACATATTTCCTCCAACAAGGCCACACCTAATCCTTCTAATCCTATCAAAGAGCTCCATTCCCTGATGACTATGCATTCAAAATGTGAGACTATGAGGGCCACTTTTATTCAGATCACCACAGTTACCAATCTCATATGATTAGCCCTAAACATACACATATATGAACAACAATAATTGTCCTCAGAGGTTACATATACGTGTGTGTGCGTATACCTATATATGTCTTTATATGTAAACATACATATATGCATATTCATAGATACATATATGTGTGTATACGTATATAACAATGGCAATTAAAGAAGAAATCATAAATGAGAGGGATTGGGGGTTATGGGAGAAGTTGGGAGGATAGAGGGAGAGGGAGATAGTGTGTATGCAGTACCTTTGTATGAAAGTCTCAGAAAATTAAAAAAAAATAGATATTAACTAGTATACACAATCTGCCCAGAAGCTGGGAAGATTCTTCCCGATGAATTCATTACTGTGCAAATAGTAAATGTGCAAAGCCTTCTTTTTGTTTTGTCAGTAGCTTATGTAGGCTTACATTAAATTCACTCTGTAGCCTAGGAAGGCCTTGAACTTGTGCTCTTCTTGCCTCAGTTATCCTATGTGCAGACAGATTATCAGTCTACATGTAAACCGGTGCTGGCTCAAAATGGGAAAGCTTGACAAGAACATAACTCTTCTGAAGAAGCAATTTGGCGGTATCTATTAACACCAAATGCCCAGGATTTGGCTGACCCAGCAACGCTACTCAGATCATAAATTCTTTCATTTAATCAAAAATTATTTTTTAAAGTGCTAAGTGCCAGGACCATAGTAGATGTTTGAAACAGATGTGAATAAAATAAAAAGTCATTGCTTCTATTTTCTCTCCCACTTTTAAGCATGGGGACATTTAATAAGCATGAAAGCCCATGATGTAATGTCAATGATAAGTACCCTAGTGAAAACAAAACAGAAAAGAAGGCAGAAGTTCCTGTAGATAGATGCTTGGGAAAGACTTCCTGATACAGTGATTTGGTGCTCATGTGATTTGAAAGAATTTCCAAGACCTAGAAATAGTTACTGGAAAGGTTTGTATGCTTGAGGCACACCAGGGACATTGGAGCTCTAGCACAGTGAAATTTTCTTTAGATAAAAAAGTATAATAAAAATTTATTTAGTGGTTCTTTTTAGTTCTTTTTTTTACATTTCCATAACAAACGGCCTGAACTAAGTGACTCTATAAAGAAAAGTCATTTATGTAGCTGACAGTTTGGGAGTCTGAAAGTCTAAGACTGATCAGCCATGTTTAATCAGGGCCTCATGCTGTGTTACAATATGGTAGATGAGCATCACGTGGTGATAGCATGTACACAGCATGTATGTTGTACTATTATTTCTATTTCACAGGTAGGAAAACTGAGGCTCACAGCTATTACAACACTTGAATCTCATCATCCCCTGATATGTGATTTGGAGGAGAGCCACCTCTTTAACTCTGATGTTCACATTTGGGGTCTTGGAAATAAACTCAGTTTTCAGACTCATGTCATAATGGAATGAACTCTCTCTCAGCATTGCATTTAACTTGCCTAGAATTTTATGATAATTGAATGAACTCATGGACGTGATGTATTTTGAAACATAAAACACAGGGTAAGTTGAAGGTCTCACTATAAATATTTCATCCACCACAGGGTTGCTAACTATGATTAAAAAAAAAAAAAAAAGAACACTGGAATTCGGTGGCTCAGGTAGAATTTATATTTTGACAATTGTCTTTTATGAAACTCATCTTTCCCTTCCTCCCTTGTTGTCTTGGAGTTTTATTCCAGTACTGACTAACACACTTTTATATTGCACCCCACACTTGATTTCTGTCCAGGCCATCACAATTCTTATTGATTTCTACCTTCAGTTCTTGTAGATATAGCTATTCAGCCGCAAATTATTTGGCTCAAATCACATTTCATTCTAATTTCATCTCCAATTTGTTTATTGATAGTATGATAAAATTCTGACAATACCTAGAATTGGAAGCAATTTCACAAATAGAGAGCAGCTTCCTAGCTAAAACTTGTGTATCTTTCCACAGTTGCTCCAAGTCTAGGGTCCCTAGATCAGCCATGCTTCCTACCAACTGACTATAAAAGTCTAATACGATTTTCCTTCTCATTTAAAGATGATTTGAATGACTTAAAGAACTTGGAAAAGGACTATCCATGTGATTATAGTCTTGTTATAGCACACAAGGCTACAAGTCAGGACCAGCCAGCCACAAGAATAGTCAAATATAAGATCACAGAAGATCTCAAATCGAAAACTTCTTCCTCGGAATCTGTGTGTCTCAGCCAATGTGCAGCACTATATGTAGAGCCTATGTTATCCAGGAAAACCTGGGCTGTTTTGCTCATGTCCTTGAAGCGCATGTCCTTCAGTGTCCAAAGATTTTTATTAAGGAACTCTTACGTCAGCGTGATTGATAGAACCATTGGCCAAAGGTTGAACGTGCTCTCCAGCCCCTTCCACGTTGGGCTGAGTGTCAGGGTACATTGAACTATATTAATCACATATTTCAACACCATAATTCTCTACCCACAAATTTTTTTGCTGTAAAGTGGATTTATTTCCTTCTTATGAATGCTATTTTTATCTCTTGCCTAAAATTATCATTTGCTATACAAAAATCACAAAGATATTCACATATACTGTCTAATATTTTCAAATACTACATTTTGCTAGTTGACCTAGCTAGAGCTTATTATATCTCATTACTTTTCTGGCCTCCTAGCATCTCCTGTGAAATTAGCTTATTGGATTAGTTAACTGTTAAGACTATATAGAGCTTTAACTTTGGCAATACAAAATATTTACCATTTATGTATTGCTTTTTAAATGTTGGGAATCATTCTGAGAACTTGACATTTTTTTTCTCTATATATAAGTCAATTATCCATCTGTTAGAGGCAGGTAAGACAGAAAAGTTTCTAAGTAATAGAGATCAATTTGAAGCCAAGAAACATGGCTCCAAGATTTGCTTTTAACTGACCCATTATGTTCATCTTCCAAACAGAAATACTGTACATTAAAACTATCATAGTCTTTATCCTTCAACTCCTCAAGGTTTAGTAAGTACTAATACTCTAGGGAAACTCTTAATGAGACCAGCTACCTTATACAATGGCTTAGTAACCTGAGACTTTACTTGGTTTGGGTTATGAATGTTCCAAACAATGCATCTAGTAACCACAGAACCCTCCCAATCCTCCACTTGCATCAGGCTACTCGAATAACTATCTCTAAACAATAGTATAGATTCTTCTCTCTACTAGTAACAATAGTATTTAGACAATTTTGATATAAGCATATCCCCACAGTATCTGAGTCTGAAGAAGAATGGAAAGCCTGATGCAGCTTGAACTGGCTTTGGCTGCATGTACAAAAATGCAGATCTGCATAAGTTGCATGGAAAATCCTCTATTTACTATTTTATGCATATGACTAATTTGCATGTGTTTTATGATTTAAAAAAAACTCAGATACATTATGAGAAGGAACATGGGCAATAAGAAAAAATGAATATATAGCCTAGTCTGTCAATCAAAGTATAGAACCACAAAGCTCTGTCCTTTAGTAACCAACTGTTCCTTTTCTTGAACCCCACAAAAGGAAGTCATAGACAATTCCTGTGTTCTTTGAACATTCCCATTGGTGTAACTATTGTCAGTCTTGACACTGTACACTTCTTTTCTATGCTTTGCTCCAAATAATATCTCACTTCCTTTGTGAATCTGTGTGAGTCTGTTTTATTAATTCTCTTAGGCCCAAATCCTGGGAATACCTGGCTGAGAGCCAGGGATTAATAAGATGTAACGTTAATACACCTTTGATTAGTTCAATTAAGAATAAATCTTCTTAACTATCCTTGATGTTTATATCTCTTTATGGGTAATCATCAGCTATTGGATCCAATTTCAAATACATTCATTCAAGTAATAAATGGTGAATTATTGATTCACATATTATATATCCAAGGCCCCATTGTCAGCAAGTAATGAACATTTATATATGTATCAGTCCATTCTCTGGAGAGAAAGGGACATTAGATTTGTCCAGTTGTCATCCTACTTTGACAAGATATCTATGGATAATTTTCTCCTATTAATTACAAAGCCAGTTACCCTGCATGGAAAACCAAGAAGCAGTAAAATTATCAGATTATCCAGGACCTATGAATAGCAATATTTACCTAGAAGATTGAATTTAGAATTTGAGTCCTATCTCATTTTCTACAGGAAACCCTAAGATGACCTGCCCTCTGAATCAGCAGCTGGTTTTGTTTTTCATATGATGCCTCATCCAGCACAGTGTAAGTGTATTATGACATTCCACTTTCTGAGGAAGACTGCCCTATAGGATGGCTGGAGAGAAGAAGGTTTGGAAGATATGAGAAATGTGACCAGCAATAATTATGACAACATATCTTCATCAAATGCTTTCTACATGTGCCATGTTGTCTTCCAGGTTCAAATTCATGATGACAGTTCCACAGCTCATTCAGTAAGGATCAGCCCCATTATATAGTGAAATTTGATCTCAGGAACTATAACCAGGCCAGAGTTAATTGTTTCAGTCACATACGTGACTGTGGGATTCTTTTTATTCTCATTGCATTAGACCTGACTAATGCTAGCTTCTTTCTCAGTTTAATGCCGTTAACTGGTAGAATGTATAGGCATGAAGCTGGAAAGAGAACCAAGACCTGATAGAGTGTTGATTATTTAAGAGTCAGTAGTGCAGACATGTAAGGGCGAGAGGCTGTTTCTTGTTTTTCCTCTCTTACCAGCACTTCTGAAATCTCTTCCAATTGAAGAATACAGGCCTTGGAATAGAAACAGACACGGAGATGGAGCAAGACACTTGAACCTCTAGACCTGTTTTCTGATCCTAAAATAGGGTCTGTTACTTGCAGCACCCTTTTATTAATAACGGAGTCTATATGCTGAGACTAGTGGGTTAGAAAGAAGTTCTAGGATGAGGTTAAGCACAGGTAATGCGGAACTAGACAGCCTTAATTAATGCTCCTGGTAAAATCCCTGTGATGAAGTCCTGGACAATTGCTTCAGCTCCTCGTACCCTTGCCTCCTATCTCATGGCATTATTCTACAGGGTCATCAGGGATGTAAAGTCGTGGCAAGCAGAAAGAAGAGGGCAATCATAGCAAATTGTCACTATTGCTGCAACAAACAAACAAACAAACAATATGAGAGTAAGCCATGAATGGTGGTGTTCTGAACTGCAGATCTCTGAGCTTAAGGCCAGCTAGTCTTCAAAGTGAGTTTTGGGCCAGCCAGAGCTACATAGTTAGACCTTGCCTCTCAAAGTATGTCTTTCTATGTCATCTGGAGAGCTTTCAGAAGACCACACCAGGGCCTGGTATACCAGGCAGTCTTCAAGATGCTCTTTGGATAAAGGTAAGCTTTCTTAAACTCACCACCTAGCCCTTTCTTCCAAATTGGTGCCAACCCTATGAAGTGCTTCAGACCCTTGCTTCCGGTTAAACGCCTCACAATTAACCCATCCTTGATCCATTTACATGTGGGCTCTCATTGCTTAATTTCTTGTCAGTAGATGGCCTTTAGCTATTTAATACATTCTCTTAACCTTAGGCTTTGTTAGGACAAGTGGTTTTGTGAGGCAACAAACCTCTAATTTAATCCTAAGAGAACCAGAGCTCAGCAATTTTATTTTTATTTCTAAGAGCTTTACAAAGAAAGCTATTGCAGGTTTAGAGATATTGATTTTATTTAGAACCGAATATGTATGAATACAGCCAGAGTGCTTCTGGCATAAATTACTTTGATATAGTGAGTGCAAAAGCAAAAGCAATTCCTTTCTCTCTTTTAGTTTTCAGTGTTCAGCAGAGGGGTGCTGATTTATACTTTTATTCATTTCAACCAGAGGTAGGCTGCTTTTAATTCCAGAGAAGAAATGCATCACTCATGTTGGACGGACATGAAGGAGATAAAAATAGGAAGGAAGGAAGAAAAGAAGGAATGAAAGAAGGAAGGAAAAGGCCTCCTTTCCAGCTTTTCCTTTACCTTTCAATCTAGTTCTTCACATTGTGGAAGAAAATAAACAACAACAAAAAATGGAAAAGCACCTCAAATAGAAATCGATAGACAGTTTTCTAGGTAGTTAACTTAAGAACAATTTTATATAGAAAACTATAATTACATAAAGCATTAAGCCCTTTTCAATGAGAAGCAGGTAAAAGGTAGGTAACATTATAATGTAATTTAAAAAATTTTTTTATTAATTTATTCTTGTTACATCTCAATGGTTATCCCATCCCTTGTATCCTCTCATTCTTCCCTCCCTCCCACTTTCCCCTTATTCCCCTCCCCTATGACTGTTCCTGAGGGGGATTTCCTCCCCCTGTATATGCTCATAGGGTATCAAGTCTCTTGGTAACCTGCTATCCTTCCTCTGAGTGCCACCAGGTCTCCCCCTCTAGGGGACACGGTCAAATATGAGGCACCAGAGTGCATGTGAAAATCATACCCCACTCTCCACTCAACTGTGGAGAATGTTTTTAATTATCTTTCCAGTTCTATCTCCTTTATACCCATGAATGGGCACTGAGAAGTTTATTTTCAAATACCAGAAGTCCTCACTGCCTTATCCAAATTTGAGAAAGTTACAGGGGACCTGGACATTTACCTCAAAGTTCTGCCTCTGGCTCATGAGGCTGAAGTAGCTTGTCCCTTTGCACTATGTTTTGTGAATTCTTGAGTATATTTCTTGACTCCTATAAAATAAGTCTTTGAAATTCTGGATCAAAAAGAAATGAAATTTCATGTTTCTGGACTTCTCAGTTTATATATATATAAATAAATTTATATATTCACATTACATCTCAATTGTTATCCCTTCTATCCTCCCATTCTTCCCTCCCTCTCATTTTCCCTTTACTCTCCCCTCTCCTATGACTGACTGAGGGGGGCCTCCTCCCCCTGTATATACCCATAGGGACTTCTCAGTTTTATTCATGCTGCTTCTATGCGTCAATTTGTAAGCACGTACTATGATGCCATTTGCAATCTTTTGTTGGGTGCTACCGTTAATCTATAAGTAGGGTCTAATACATATTTATTATTAGGCTAATTATTATTACTGTGGTATTTTCTAACCTGCTATTAGTCAATAAAAACACAGACGCCTGTTATACTTTAAAATAGCCTTGATTCACCTGGGGGCAGGGAAGATATTAAATCCCCCCTAGACTACCTCTCTGCCCAAATCCCATGCCACCTGCTTCTTATAATTTTTATTGAACTATCTCCCATCTATAATCCCAAATACTTGCTAATGTTCTTCATTTGGGCCAAAATCTCTATTCACTCCAGCCATGTGCTTCTTACTCCACCTAAGCCATGGTTGGCCACATCCTTCCTTCTACCTCTCCTCTCTCTTCCCAAGATTCTCTTCTGCTCTCTGCCTGCTTCCCTTCCCAAGATCCTCTCCATCCTAGCCATGCCTATCCCATTTGTCTGCCTAGGTGTGTGGGCATTTTATTGGTCAAAGAGGAATACGTTTTTAGACATGGTAACCCAGCACTATTTGGGATACATTAAACGACAGTAAGCAGTAATTAGCATCGAAGTACATCAGACCAGCCCCCAACATTGGGAATCTTGTTTCTACTGAGCATCACTAAGTCGCCATGCTCAGTGGAATATACTTGGGGACAGATCCAGTTCCTTCACCAAAGTTGACTCGATCATGTCTAGCTGTGCCACAACTCTTCCACATCTGTGCAGCCCTTTCTGTCCCCTTCCCAGTTAGAGTTACAGCCACACAGAATCCCTTTTCAGCCTTGAATACACTCCGATTTCCCCTCCTTCTTTTTCCACATGCAGGCTTTTCTTCTTCAAAGCCTACTTCTCCTTGCAACGCTCACGATAAATTCTGACATCTTTCAGAACCTATTTCTAAGCCCCGTCCTCGGCGTCGTCTTCCTCGGGCCAATTTCTGATGGCTTCCTAAGAGGCAGATGGTTCCTGGGGAGCCAGTCGGACACAGACACAAGGTCTGGCTGTCTAGAGGGACAGATGGCGTCCTGCTTCAGTAGGGAGCATTGCTGGGACAGTAACAGTTTGCTGGGATAGTATACTTCACAAACTAAGTGGCACCAGCTATTTTGCTCTCCATGGGCAAGGATATTTTCTGTGTTTAGAAAAATATTTTGGAAATACATTGGAGAAAGAGGCATTTGAGAGATCAATAACTAGATAGCAAATAGGTTATCTACAAAGCAGTTAGTATGTTTCTTCACCACCACAAGAGCTTTTTTTCCTCATGACAAAATTTGCAAGTTTGAGGTGATACGAGCTGGTTTTCTAAAAGGAGAAGAAGCTTCCAAATCAGACCTTGCCAGTGACCAGTCAACTCTCAGAAATAAGAGACTAAACAGAACTGATGTATGATAGTGTTAAATTGCTTGTCTCTCTAGGGGCACCTTCCAGGGTTGAGTCACTCTGGCCTCTCCAGCATGTCCCATTCACGGACACCAACTCAGAGCCAACTGGCAAAGTAATGTGAACAGAAACCAGACACTAGGGACACAGAGAAACACCCAAGAGGCTGGGGAGAATCTTAAGTGAATGGACAGAAGAAGGAGGAAGAGCAAACTGAATTTCCTGGAGACTGGGCCACTTTCCGTTTTCGCCCCTACAGGAAACAATTGCTCTATGTAAGAATCTGTTTCTAATCCATCATGCTGTCAAACTATCAAATCTTTGTCCATGCAATAGATGAAAACTTCTGTAGATGTATTTTAAATCACTTGTTATAGATAATACTAAAGACCTATTATGAATGAGATGCTTATATTTTTATTTTGAAATCATTGTAAATTCATGTTCTTGGTCTGTAATTTCCATTAAATAGCTTTATCTTTATCGACTTTGCTCTTTCTATACTAAATAATTAATTTCTTGTTTTCTTAATTTCACTATCCTTGTTTTTAAAAAAGATTATCCAATTTCTTCCTGTGTTATTTGTTTGTCTCTGGAGCAGACATGTTTGCACTATCAAATTTATTAAACTTTTAGCATCTAGATTTTGTGCAATGCATATGCTTTGTACAGAGTGTAATCTCTCTCATTCTCTCATTCTCTCTGTCTCTCTCTGTCCCTCTCTGTCCCTCTCTGTCTCTCTCTGTGTCTGTCTGTCTGTCTGTCTGTCTGTCTGTCTGTCTGTCTCTCTCTCTCTCTCTCTCTCTCTCTCTCTCTCTCTCTCTCTCTCTCCTTCTCTGCCTCTTTCTCTTTCTCAAAGCAATCACATGCCCTTAGAAATAAATTTCTGTTTTTAATAGCTGAGTAGTATTCCACAGTGTAAATTGACCACAGTTTCTTTATCCATTCTTTGACTGAGGGACAGCTAGGTTGTTTCCAGATTCTGGCTATTACAAATAAGGCTTCTACGGACATGGGTGAGCATATGTCATTGTTGTGTGGTGGAGCATCTTTTCAGTATATTCCAAGGAGTGGAATAGCTGGGTATTGAGGAAGCCCTATTCCCAGTTTTCTGAGAAAGCACAAAATTGATTTCCAAAGTGGTTGTATTAGTTTGTACTCCCACCAGCAATGAAAGAGTGTTCCCCTTTCTCCATATCCTTGCCAGCATATGCTGTCACTTGAGTTTTGATCTGTGGAGAGCAGAGATTGACTCTGGTGCTCCCTATTTGACCACTTCCCCTTGGTGGGGAGGCCTGGTGGCACTCAGAGGAAGGGTAAGCAGGCTACCAGGATGAGACTTGATAGGCTGTGACCATATGGTGGAGGAGGAGGTCACAGACCTAGTGGAGGGGAATACAGTGAAAGGGGGAGGGAGTGGGGATTGGTAAGATACAAGTGAGGGATAACAATTTAGATGTAGTCTGAATAAATTACTTAAATAAAAGTAAATAAATAAATTTCTGAGTTATCTGATATTTATTTGGCACAGATATATAATATATATGTACATATATACATATATATATGTATATATATTAACCATTAGATTGCATGAAATTGTGGGCTCTTTGTAAAATTAATTTTGAGAATTCTTTAATGTATTGCTAATCTTATAAACAATAAAAAAGAAGCAAGAGGTAAGTGAAACACTAAGATTTATTTTTGTTTTAAAATATTTTGACATGTACTTTTTAATGGTTTTGATTTTATTAATTATCACCTACCAAAAATAAGAAAAAATATTTAGCAACAATTTTTATTGTGTAAAATTGGAGGCATATGTGTTTCTTAGAGGATGGGGAAGAAATCTATAATTATATAGATTCTGAACAACCCTGATTCTAAAATATTGATATTTCCTTCATCCCCCACAATGGTGCACAGGATTACCTGAGTTCTTAGTTTTGGAATACCATTCAGAAATGGTAGTACATATAGATCTACACTTTAGATTTAGAGTTGAGATTCAAATGCCAATTTTGTGCTTAATATCTATGTCTTTCTTTTTGTAAAATGGAAGTAAATACATACTCTCTAGAAGATTATTGTGTAGCATAAAACCAGGTTTGAGCCTCATATTTTTATGACCTTGAGCAGTCCCCCCCCCCCTTTTTTGTCTTTTCCTACATCAATAAAGTAGACGATATTACCTTGTTGTAATGAATTCTTTCTTATAAATCAGTCTAGAATGATAAATATTTGTAGGCATCCTTCCTAGTATAAATGCAGAATGTAAGAAGACTTTTTACCAAGCTGGTTACTTAAAAAGGAAAGAAGAAAAGCGAGAAGAGTGCGAGTGAGGAATTTAGTTTTGCATCTATTAAGGAAGGCAACCTTTTTGGAAACTGCATGGAGTGTTTCTCCAGCCACCTACTGTCCCAGACCAGGTCTGCCCTGCTGTGCAGGCCCTATTCGGCTTCATTTGACTCAGTCACGTCTTCAATCTTGTTAAACTACAGAGCACAACAGAACCAACTCCGAGAAAGGTTAACTGAGGCCTTCAGATTGATTGAAAAGGGTGCTGTCCCTCACCATGTACAATGGGTTTTCATTAGAATTTTGTTGTCTGCCTTGGCATAGTTGGAAACATTCACATGATGGATTAATCAATTTCTGAGCTAATGCATTCACATGTGGTAATGACTTGCTCAAATGCCTCTCCGGCTGGCTGAATGGGCTTAAAGGAATTAAGTAGGACCACGAAGGAACCAAACTTTCAATTAAGGAAGAAAGTTGCAAAGTGTTCTTTTCTAACCTAGGAAATGAACCAAGCCTGATAATTTCATTTTATTTCCCCATGACATATTACAAGGTTAAAAAAAAAAAGCTAAACCTATAAAAAAATATAACATCATTTACATCTTCAATTTGTAGTGCTGTTGGATGCATCATTAAGTATAAATGGGCTGCAATAAAAACACATTAATTAGTATAAAGACAGCAAAAAGCAAAATTTCGAGTTCATTTCAGTTCTCAGAAAGAAAGGCATATATTTATATACTTATGCATGATTAGAAATCACTAACTCAGTTTCTTCTGTGATGAACGCAACAGGGAGATGTGGAGAGAGAACTAGGCAGTGTGCTCATTTCTATAAACCATGACTGTACCTCAGGCATGGACAGCCTTTCTCTCGGTTATTATCCTCATAAAGTTCCTATACAAATGACTCCATGTAGCTCCGCATTTATTGTCTGTCATGGTCCCATGGATCAAGTTGGGTTTACAGGCCAGGAGATGATTTTCTTCCCATTCCAATTGCCATCCATTTTGATGTCTTCTGGACTGTAGTACTGATATGTCTTTGGACACGTTTACAGCCTAGGTACAATGATAAGCCTGGGACTGAATTGGCGGGTTGTGGAGGGCACACTGAACCCAAACCTTACCTAGTGCCACTGTCACACTCAGTTTATAGTTCCAAGTCTTGTGGCTTCAGCTGAGGGAAGAGCAGTCTTCACAGAAGGTGATATATGAAGAGCATTTCACTTTCAATTGTCATTGATTGGCCACCAAAGCATGTGCGGGTTAGTCTCTTTGATGGTGGATATGAAAAGTCTTGGGCTCGTAAAGTATGCATATAGAGTCTTTTAGGCACTGAAAACAAAATGCAATTGCTGAGTTAAATTTTTCAATTTTTAGACTTTCTTCTTTTTGAAGATTATGAACAGCTTTTTTTTTTCTCAATAGCAGGAGAAAGGGATTTGGTTAAGTCAAATGCTAAAGGAAGGAGAATTTGAAGAGGATGGACCTTTTAAGAGAGCTCTTTCCTAGGCCAAAATTCCATAGTTAACACATACACCAATGTTACATATGTCCTGTAAAGTTACTGAAGGCCACATACTTACGTTTTCCTGCTGAAAGGTGCTCGACCTCCTTTCTCACCTATTCACGGCTGAGAGGATGGAGGCCAGGCTGCAGTGAGCTGTGGGAAATAGTGGCCGCCCACAGTAAAGGGAGACACCAATATCTGTGCCGAGCCCTAAGATCCCTGATACAAATGTGCTGCCCCATTGGGTATTGTCTTCCCCTATGAAGAGAATAAAATTTTAAATGGGTAACATTTTGTATTGTGGGGTGTATCAAAGCATTGTAGTCTAAAATTTGGCCCAGCCTGGGGTCCTTTGAAGTCTTGACTGGGACTATGGAGCCCTCTTCCAGTGTGACTCATGCTCATGTTTGACAAATTATTGGCAGGAACCAAATGGTAAATGTAGGCTGGATGCCTCAGGTCCACTCTTCACGAGAGTCCTTGATTGTCCTCACAGCATGTCAGCCAGCATCTGACAGATGATGTAACCCCAAACAGAGCAAGGGAAAAGTCACCTTGACTTTGAGATCTGCCCTTGAAGCTGCACTGTGTCACCTCCATACGGCTTCTTTTGTCATAGGTCTATTCGAGAGCACGTAGATAAGGTGATGATAACCACCACAGAGACCAGTTGCCACGCCCTGGTTCAGATAACAATGGAATGAGAAGGAACCATGCGCACGCAGAAGTTAGCTCTCTGCTCTTAGTGGACTAAACTCAGGGATCAGGATTAAGGACAGGGACAAGGCATAGATGACAGAAACCAGAATCTGTGTGGCAGGCTTTCATTAAAAAACCCAGAACACAGCCAGGCATGGTGGCACACGCCTTTAATCCCAGTACTTGAGGGAGGCAGAGGCAGATGGATCTCTTTGAGTTCGAGGCCAGCCCGGTCTACAAAGCAAGTCCAGGACAGCCAAGGGTACACAGAAAGATCCTGTCTCAAAAACCAAAACAACAACAAAACAAAAAACAAAATCAAAACAACAACAACAACAAGAAACCCAGAACACTAAGTAGGTGCAGCTATCTCAGATACACAGAGTGGAAATGTAGTTCAAATAAGGAAAGCCTGCAAAATAGAGCTTAAAAGTTAATGTTCTAGTTAGCAAATACACAACATATGATAGCATATCATTAATTGGCCTAATAGATGGTGTCAGCTGAACTGAATTTGTAATTCAACTGGAAATCAAAGGATAAAAGACATTGTGACAATAAGTGGCTCTGGCTCTAAAATCTGGCAATAAATCCCTGGCTCTAAAATCAAAACCCACAGCAGTGGTGTCTTTGGGGGGAATGATGGCATGCAGATTTTGAAAATATGGGTGAAATGAACCCCAGGAAGCTCACAAAGTCCATGTCCTCTGTAAGCAGAAAAGAAGGAAAGAGTGAAAATCTGAGAAGGACTTTGAGCAATAACTCTGGCTATTGCATAGGAGTTGTAAATGTTTCTACTATGCCCCCAGCTCAGGCAGCCGACCTGTGATCCTTTCCAAACAGGAGACCATTTTTCAGCATCTCACCACTTTTATCCTTACATGCAGAGTCACGTGGGCATTTCCTGCCAACATTCATGCTGAGAAACAAATCTTATTTTGCATTGCAGCATAATTTATTCTTCATTAGTCTAAGCTATGGCTTGCCGAAGATTACATTCAATTTCAGTGTTTACAGATTCATTTTCATAATATTTCCTCTGGGCTTATTATTTCCATTTGTAAAAATGAACTAAATCTTCTAAGGCAGAGTAAGCTGAGATCATTTGCAAGGGGCCACTGCACTGCCTCACGCTTGGGCAGGAGCTTCGCTGCAAGAACAGATAGATGATACTCCGTCTGAGAGGACTTGAGGGTTTTTATTCCTGCCTGGTTTATCTACGGCATTTCATGAATGACCGTGTTGTTGGCTATGCCAACATTTTAGGAAAACAAGTGTTCTGTAGGGATGGCTCTGGTGCTTTGTGGATGGCTGTGGTTGGGTTAGCTTACTTGCCAGGACACTGACCATTCTTAAGACCATCCTCACAGTAGCCAGGGGAAATCTCCATGTACATATTAATACAATTAGTAAAACTTGCTTTGCAGAGGTGTCGGTTTACACAGTATTTTATTCATCTCTCCATCATTCTACTGCATTGATTCAGCTGTGAAATATCTTTAGTCACTCACACATTCATTCAGTGACATGCCTTAAAAGCATGTTGCACAGTAGGTCTCTGATTCAGGTGTACAAATGATGCTACTGTCCAGTTCTTGAGAGTTAGATCACTTCAGCCTCTCTGCAGCATCTTGAAATCTCATTTTTTTTTGGAAACAAAAAGACTAGCAGAATTTATATGTCATATTAATGTGATGTCGTCCAGGTTTTCTTGAAAGCTGCTTCAAGGAAGCCATGTGTATTTCCTCTGATATAGGGCAAGGAGGTTTTCCTTATATTGATGGGTCAAACGGGACCAGGAAATTACCTATAAACTTGGATCAGAACCAACCCAAATAGTCTTTAATATTCTTTCTCAAGTTCTTTACTGTACTATAATCTTTTATTAATTGGGTTTTTAAAAACTGTACCATGTAATCTTTTATTAATATGATTCTTTCAGTCTCAAAGAACAAAAAGCTTGTTTGAAATTGACTTGTCTATACAGGGCAGTGAACTGTGTTTCATGACTCATACTCCCCAGATCCCATCTGACCTCAGATATGCTTGCAAACGCATAGCAATGCGCCGGGCTCTAGTTTTATTCTTTGTATCTTGACTCTGCTTCTGGGCTGACCCCATTTTCCAAGAACACTTGAGAGTCACCTGTTGAGAGCTGGCTAGTTTCACATCAACTTGACACGAGCTAGAGACATTTTAGAAGACGGACTTCATTTGAGAAAGTGCTCTCCCCCCCCCCCCCCACCTCCAGACTGGCTTGTAGCCAAGTCTGTGGTGTGCTTTCTTGATTGATGTGGGAAGGCCTGGTTCATGGTGGGCAGCAACAACCCGAGGCTGGTGATCCTGTGTGCTACAAGAAAGCAGGCTGAACAAGCCTTGGGGAATGTGTTAGTAAGTAGCACTCCTCTATGGCTTTGGCTTCAGTCTGCCTCCAGATGCCTGTTTTTAGTTTCTGCCCAGACTTCCCTGGATGATGGACTATACAGTGGTAAGAGGTAAGATGAAACAAACACTTTCCTCCTAAAGTTGTTTTGGTTACAGTGTTTTATCACAGCAACAGATAGGCTTGCTAAGACAGCCTGTCTCCATGTAGATCCAAGTCCAGCTTGGAAACAATCATTTACCGGTGCATCTATCTGAAGTTGCACAGCTCAGCTCATCTACAAGACCCAGATCAAAGACTCACCGTTGAGACATTTCCGGCCACCTGTTGACTGGCTTTCACATCCTCCTCTAGGATTGGGCAAGAACCTCCTCAAACCATACATACAGCATGGTATGTGTATGGATGGGGATAGGGCCATGTCCAAGTAACAACTGGGTCAATGCCTCACACTGGGAGAGATGCTGGGAAGGCAGTCAGTTTCTACAGAAACATTGATTCAATTTTAGGATATTAAATATCCCCTCCAGAATGTAAATCAACAAAGAAACTGGCAGGATGCTTCTGAATATTTGTGTTTAACTGAGACCCATTTTGGACTGAGTGACACAAGTGCAACAACAGGAAAAATGTCTAATCAGCCTAAGCAGGAGGCCAACAAAACAATCAAAGGAAAAATTCTACCCAAGTCCAGCTTGGTGAGCCAATAGATTCATAGGTTTTTGTTTACAGAAATGTGGGTAAGAAGTCAATTATGGTAGTGTGCCTGATTCCAAAGGAGTTGCATCAGTGATCAAGTCTCACCCTGCATGCATCATTGCATGATGAATTCCCATTTAGTGAGTCTTTTACTTCCCATATACTGTAGCACCACTTGAAACTGAGGCAGGCAAGCAAAGGAAATAGCTTAGCAATCTGGGACTCCATTTAGTTTGAGATATACACACTTACTTTTTCTAAAAATGTATTCAGCATCCTATGCCCCTCACTGCATGGACTATGTACACATACTCCTCTCCTTAGAACAAACCTAATAACCCAGGGCATGCCCCCTCATATTGAGCTGTGTCCTCCTTTCACTCCAAACTGTGGAATAAATCTATATTCCTCTGACAGCCATCAGTGGCTCTTCTTTAATGGACATTAGCTATCCAAATATATTCCTGGATATATCTGGCTATGGGGATTAAGGGTCCTATCAGCCTGGACTAGTATCTGGTGCACAAAAACTGTGTATGCTGGATGAACTTTTTATTTATCATTTAATGCCTACGCATAATTTGGCATGCATATGATTTATGTGTGGTAAGGGCCATGCAAAGTAGAGAAATGTTCATTTAGTCCAAATCTGATTCCAAAGAGACAACTATGTAAGATATGTTCCTAAGTAGCCAGCCCTTCCTCACTTTAGACTCCATTAAAAAAAAAGATGATCCCGGGCAGTTATCTGAAGCCCTTGAATACTTTCTCACTCAATTGGCCTGGTGTCCCTCTTGGCAATATATCTGATCTGTACCATTGCTTTGCTTATGAATTAAGTTGCCTTGCCTCTTTGCAGTCTGGGTGGGTCTTTTTCAACTCCAAGGGCCTGGAAACCACAACCCAGACACTGACCACTGGTAACAAAACCATATGTTTCTATTATTACTTACCTCTAGTTGAGGGGGCAGACAGATGTGGGCAGAAGGGAAGGAGTAGCTGGAATAACAGGAGAGAGTCAAATTACCCTCTCCATTCATCCCTTCTGTGAGGAAATGTCAACACACATGACCTAAGGAAGGTATATTGGGGATGGATAGCCACAGCTTCTTCAATTAAGATGATACTGGGCATGTTAGGAAGAACAGACTCATATGACATAAAGTGGGATGAAAACAACAACATCAAACAAAATTGTCTGTCATAAAAATTTAAAAGATCTGCGGAGGATATTCAGCCCAAGGGAGTCTTTAGTACATTGCATGAAGGTTGAGGGAGATAATAATACATCACTTATCTGAAGGCTCTAAGACCAAAATAACAACAGTTGTATTATACAGGACTCAGGAGGCCAGAAGAGTGAAAAATAGTTGCCCAGTGAAGGAGCAAGAAGCCTTGGTTAAAGCTGTGGCCCTATCGCTGTGTCTGATAAAGCATAGTTTCAGCAATCTGTCAAGGAGGAGTAGAAAAAAAATCAATCACTAGTGAAAGAGTGTGCTCATAATGCTCTTTGATATGCACATGCACTAATGTTTCAAGAGCTGTTAAATTTAGCATGGAGAACACTGGCAACAAATAGGAAATTAATTTGAGTATTGTTGGCCTGATGAAAAGGAAATAATCAGGTTGTTGCAGGAGCACACACAGGGAATGGAGTAGGGGACAAGAAAGCTGGAAGTTTGAATTTTGGTCTCGAGATGAAAAAAAGAACAGGAATAAGGTGGATAACACGGTAAAGAAAAATGGAGTCACCTCTGTATTTTGCAATTCCTGTTTAATATGCTGTTTGTTGGGGTTTTCCCCTATTCTGAGTAGTCATTAGAAAGAAAAGGCACAGAGGTGAGCATGATGATTCTATCTCTTCTGTGAGGAATTCTGACTAAAGTGATAGGGATGGCTCTCTCCCATGGAGTGGGTCCCAAGTTGAGCTAGTCATTGGTTTGCCATTCTCTCAACTTCTGCTCAGATGTCAGTCCATTACTTTTTAATTCAGCCTCATGTAAATTCTCAGGACATGAGCAGAAAACAATCAGAGCCTTTAGTGGTCTCTAGCCAACCTGTTAATAGAAACTTCATTCTGCTCCTAACGTCATGAGCTATGCTGCCACGTCCACACTACTCTCAGCACTACTGTCTTCCTACAGCATCCAACCAGTGTTCTAGTCCTAACTTCCAAAGTCTTACACATTCTTCTGAAAACCTCAGCATGGACAAGGGCTTCACAGTAACAATTCTAATCTTGGTACCAATTTCTGTGTTAGTTACTTCATCATTCGGGTGATAAAAATATCATGGCTAAAAGAAACTCAAGAAAGAGTGTATCTTAGCTTATGATTACTGAACCTTACACTTCTAAATGGCAGGTCAGGCATGTTGAAAGAAACACAAAGCTAAGAGGTACTTCTCTACCACACACAGGAAGCAGTTAAAGTGGGGAGTGGGATGGGGCCATAGGCTCTTGTAGGCTACCCCCAGTCATCTTCTACCTCACCAAAGTTGCAGCTTCTTTAAAAGTATAATCAACTGTGGACCCGGTGTTCAAATATACAAACCAGTGGGGGACATTTTTCATTCAAATCACTGCAGTTCCGACCTCCATCATCTCATAAGGCGTAACTTATATTGGCACATGTGATGGGTAAGATTTGGCCAAGTTTATTCACAAAGTTAAGATAGGACTCAACTCCAAGCTGTTTGGATTCAAAAGCTACATTCTTCATCAAGCAAATCTGTGGTTTACGCCCTCTTGGAGGGTCTAATGACCCTTTCACAGGGGCCGCCTAAGACCATTGGAAAACACAGATGCTTACATTATAATTCATAACAATAGCACAATTACAGTTATGAAATAGCAAAGAAAATGATCTTATGGTTGGGGGTCACCACAACATGGGGACCTGTATTCAAGTGTTGTTGCATTAGGAAGGTTGAAAAACATTGCTATTGACTACACACTGTTTGGGCACCTGGACCCTTCCTTCCTTCTGGTTTCATTTGAGGTAAGGATTCCTTTCATTTCCTTTTTTACCCGTCAGAATCCTATTTAGTCAAATGTACAGCTCTGAATATATCTTGGTCCTAGCAGCTTTGTCCTATGTGCAAGCAGCCAGAAGACATCATGTTAGAACATTACACATTCTGGCAAGAAAATGCCCAGTGATTGGTTTTTTAGACCCAATCTAGCGAAAGAAAGCTTTGCATGTTGCCAGGTCAAAGGGAAGCCCACATAACATCATGGAGGAGCCACTCCTGTGATTAAAAAAAAAAGGGGGGGGGGTGGGCTTCCATCTTGGTTCCTGCACTGATAATTTAAGCCGTTGATTACCTCACAGGATATATTTCTTTGTTCAGAAGGGGATCAAAAAATCTGTGTCAAAAGAGAAAAGGAAAGAAGACACAGTGTCCTAGTTCCCTTCAATTAAGAGTTTGTTAGCACATAGTTACAGAAATATCTCTTGCTTCTAGGAACTGCATTCCCACGAGGAAAGTGCTTCTAATGGATGAGGAATTCCACTGTGCAGACACAGCCTGCCCTCCATAGCCACCTTCTTTCTTTCCTTCCACTTAGTTTCTATATTTACCTTAGCTAACATGTGTGCTTCATTTACAACTTCCTGTAGTTCTTTAAGGCTTGTTAAAGTGAGGAGAGAGAACTGTTCCCAAGACCTCTCCTCCCCCACCCACCCAGCAGCCTGTCTGGAATGCACGCATATGACATATGACTCACCTTTTAAAGTGTCTATGCATGCTCACCTGGCTGTCACCCACTCCTGAATTGTATCCATGATCAGAACATGAGAATTCAGTCACTTTCACACAGCCGACTTTGACCCTCCTCACACATGCCTACTCTCTGATTCCTCACCCGCTGGCAGCCTGTATTTATACATTATGATTATACAGATGACATTTTTGCAGTGCCTTATGTGTCATGTCACACGTACTGAGTCCTCTAAATTATGATTATTTGCATATCTTAGATTACGTTTTTCTCTATTGTTTTGTTTCATTTACCTGTTTCCAAATTTAAAAAATTCTGTTTTTCACTAATTCTGCCTCAGATTCTTCCTGTGTTGTGGGAAAAAAAAATCCTCAAAGTCCTCATCCTTTAGAAGACTGTCAGTTTCACCTGCGGGAAAGAATCACCCCCACAGCCTTGTGATGTCTCTGGTTTGCCTGGCTGCGTCAAGGTCTGTCTTTCAACCTACATCTTCTTTTCTCTTTTTAAGCCGTTTTATTATTTCAATTCTGTGTCTGCTTTTCTAAGTCATTTTTTGGCTTGTGTGCTGGTCTGGATGCCACACAGTTTTTGTTAGCTCTCTGATCCTAGGAGCAGAGGAGTGAAATGTTATGCAGATGTCCTGTGGCAATTTTATTAAGCCCCTAACACTTTGGAGGGAGTAATTCTGACATCAGGGTTGGAAAGACATTGCTCCATTTCTTCCAGATTTCATCTGACTAATAACAGTCCAGTTTCATCCTGTTCTTATCCCTGCCTATTAGGATTATTTTTCCCTTCTCTTTGAAGCCTATAAAAAAAAAAACCATTGTAACTTCAGAGTTGTTACATTCCTTTCCCATTGCACCACAACACATCCCAATAAACTTGCAGTTTAAAACCACACCCATTTAATTTTTTTATTATTATTTGAAAATTGTACAGGTCAGAGGTTTGTTGGAGTAGGAAAGGGGGTCTGCTCAAAGTGTTACAAAGCTAAATTCAAACTGTTAATTTGGGTTATCTGTCACAAATATAGCATCTTCCCTGGTTAGCTGTCAACAAGGACTGCCCATACCCTATAATGTAAATCCAAGAAAGGTCTACGATCTTTCTTAAGACTCTAGTCGCTATCCTTCACTGTATCCATCCCAGAAAACATTTTACTTTTAAAGGCCTCACATGGTTTAGATCCAACCCACAGGGTAAGAACCATATTATATGGTTCACCTGGGCAGAACCTAATCACAGGACTTAGACCCAGTACAGCAGAATAAACCATTATATAGGGGTTCCCCACGTCATGGGCTCCTCCAAGAATCCTGCCTGACAGAAGGCTGAGATGATAGGGTGGTGTGTCTCTAGGTGAAGGCACTCTGTATGCACAAACACACACACACAGGTGTGTGTGTGCACCATCATTGTTCACGCTTTCGGTGCACTCTCTCAGTGTGAAGTTATATACACTGCGTTTCTTCTGAATCACACTGTTTCTCTTTCTTCTCTGTTTTTTCTGTACTTTCAGCACTTCCCTGTTGTTCATCATGCTTTCTATACTTTCTTTCCTGTTATTACTCAATTGGTCTTTTTATTTTATATTCTAGAAAAGCCACTTGGCATTAACTTCCAGTTTTAGTGTGTTTTATTTATTTGTGTAATTACATTTCTAGTTTTTAAGACTGTATAGTATTATCTAGATTTTTTATGAGAAGTAATTTTCATTTATAAAGTCTTTTCTAGTATCTCCAGTAACTTCTTTTCTTTTTAATAGCCTCTCTCCAAGCTTATTTTACTTTATTAGTCCTCATCTCTGTCTTTGGTATGAACTATTTCTCATATGTCTAGAAATTCTTGGTAATTCCTGCTGACTATATTTCTTATTATAGTCATATACAATTAGTACAAAGGAATCAGGTATCACTCTGAGAGATCAATTGAACTCTATTTTCATAACATTAATTCTTCAAAACAAATGAGACAAGGCATAGTATCTAATTGCTCAATAAAATTATTATGTTCTATTGATTGAGAACAACATATTCCCAGCCAGGCAGCCTGAAATGCCAAGGGCACTGAATTTTCATGTCAGCAAAGGTCTCCCTTCTTCTCATCAAAATTGATGCTATGATCTCTTAAAATGAGACTAGTTGTTAAAATTTCAACATCAAATAAGCATCAAAATGGAAAGTAAGGAAAAACATATTGGGAGATAAAGTTAATCCTGAGAACTCTTCAGTGCTGGGAATGGTGTTGCATCTCTTTCAGACTGTTGGCTTAAAAGTGAAAACCGAGCACAGAGTAAGAGGTGCTTACAAAGTTTTCTTTCAATTGAATATAAAAAAAACTTTTAAAATTATGTGATAAAGTTAGCAACAATACCATCACTGTTAGAAACAGTGAGAAGCTATTCATCCGTATGCTCTCTATCCATGAAGCTAAGCTATTTTGTTTATACTTTTAATAATAGCTTCATGGCCATCTACCTTTTATTGTTCTCATAGGGAGACTGAATTTCAGGGAAGACAAACCAGAATGCTAATAGTCGTAACACCAGAATGTCAATCACGGGATAAATATTTCCATAAAGCCTAAATCTTCAGGGTTTTCATTTCTAAGTAGACGAGTTTCATATCCAAATAGAAATGTTGTAAATAAATAATGCTTAGTATATGTGGAGACTTAGGGTCGCACGTACCTGGATTAAGTTTTCATCTCTGCAGCTTAGTGGTTGGATTGCACTGAATAAGTGAATGGGCTTCTCAAAGATCCAATTTTGCCACCAATGTCATCTATCACATAAAACTGATAATGCTCATGTGGGATGGTGTGTGAAAAATACCTCATACATGAAAACAATGCAAGAAGTGAAACCTTTCATAGGTAACATGTCATTTTCCTCACTACGCTTTTGTTTAAAAAAAAATTAAAACACATAGTGCATTGCAAGATTGATGCTCAGTACATGTCTGTCCTTTATCATCTTAATTTATTGTACTTTCTACTCTTGAAGTAATAGACAATGATAAAGTGACAAATGGTTATAGTGATCTCCCGGCAATTTATACACTACAGTATTTAATTCTTATTCATTTAATTTAAGTTCACATAATTCAATAACTTTTACAATTCATTAAAGTAAAACATGTTGTGCACGAACTGAAAGTAGCCCATATGTGTAAACATTCAAGCCTATTCTACTTATATGAATGCACTTCATAATTGTCTACCTTTGCAGAAGAATGGGCATTTTTCTATAAGTGTAATGAACCAATAAACTTCCTAAGGTTAATGATATAATGATAATTGAACTGCTTTTTAAAGAATAGAATTTGAACATGAAGACAGGGTCATTGGCATTACAAAGGGCATTCCAGGCTGCACTGATGCAATAGTGAGGTCCAGAGGTTGCGCAAGCATTAAAACATCAAGTTACTGCTGTAGCTACTTTGTCTTAGCATCCAACACAAAGGCTAGAATCCTATTATGTACAAAGATAAGTGTTTTGTACAATGCATAGTTTGGGCTTGATTTAGTAGTATTGAGTTCACTTTGCTGCAAAGGATGAGTTATGGAGACCGAAAAAAAGAACTGGTAAAAATACAGACTGTGTATTTTCCTTTTGATGAGGGAACAACATATTTTATAACCACCAAATCCAGCTGTTATTTTATTGAGTGATTGATTAAGAAAAAGCATAGTAAGCTGAAATCATGTGCCACATGGTACCTTCAGCAAAGACAAATGCTGGTGAATAATTAGTCAGCCACCATCCTCGATCTCAGTCTCAGAATTTAACCAGAGGAAGAAGAATTAGCAGGCACGCACAAATAACTTAATAAATGATCAGTCACTTACCATAAAATGAACACGCATCACAAAAGTAAAAATACTGAAGCTTCAAAACCAGACTAAAGTAAAATTAGGAGGAAGGTGGGGGTCCAAGCACCAGGGATATTTCTCTGCCATTGCAGAAGCAGAAGCAGAATCTGTCTATGAAACTGTTCTGGACCTGTGGAGTCTATTGTAGACAGCAGACTTCCCTGGGAAGTCACAGGTGGTAAACCGTGGTCAATTTGATTCAGCCTTGGTTATTGACAGGCTAGCAGATGCCCATCTTCCCATTTACAGCTCTATGGAAGCAGCTATGTATGCGTACTAGGAGTGATTTTCATGCATCCTGTAAGACCCAGGATGGAAAAAATATCATATCATATCATATATTTTTCATTTCCTTATTGTTGCTTTATGATCTCAAGGTGCCTACAGAGGTGGGTAATAATTTTAATAAGTCCATCTCTTCGGCTGAAGCAACTTGGTGAGCTAGAACACAGCATATTTTCTCCTTCATTATTTCTTTCTCTTTTTTAAGCCAGATGCTTAAAGTCTAGGACACTCAAAACATCCACAAAAGAATTTAGAAATATACTATATATGCCCCAAAAGACATAGACTCATTCTTAAAAGGACTTAAATTTGCATTTCAAATCATATCTCATACAAAGATAGCATTGAAACAACCAACTCCAAATCAGCAGAAACTTGGATCTACAGAAGTATATTAAGAGAAATATTAAGTCTTTAGCAAAAAAAAAAATCACAAAGCATCAAGACAAAAAACAATCAAGACAACAATCTACGGAAAGAAAAATAAGTCCCCCAAGTTTATACCTGATAAAGGTCATTTCCCCACAAACTTCAAATCAACAGTCATGACGATGACCACGCCCCTAATAGTAGGCATAAAATAGTTAAATAAACAATACATGAGGAAGTGGACCTATAAATACAGAAAGTTAAAACAAAAATAGGATACAAAATTCTGTACCTGAAGAATACATAACTTATATGAAATGTTCACTGGAAGGATTTGATGGTAAACTTTAAAACGGAAAAAAAAAAAGTCAATTGATTTGAAGATTATATAACCTAGAAAGATAAATAAAGATAAGTAAACAGATCTTGAAATTGTAGGACATCAACCAGAAATGTGTAGATTGTAGGAATTTAAAGAAACAAAATGGAGCATAGATTATTTGATAAAATAATGACCAAAAAGGTTTCAGACTTAGTAAAAGTTGTGAATATACACATGCGAGAATCACGGTTTATTCGAAGCAGGAAAAACTAAAAGAAGCCACTGCAGAGCACATGATGACCAAGATATTTTAAGGTATTCTTCAAAGGAGCAGAGAATTGATTCACTATATATCATAGACCCCAATAAAGCTATCAGCACATTTCTTACAAGAAAAATTGGATCTTAGGAAGTAAAGGGCAAATATGTTTAAAGTGCTCAAGTTCATAGAACTGTCAGCAAGGAATCTTATTCTGATGACGCTGTCTGTCAAAGTGAGCACTTTGTAGTGTATTCTCTTTTGTCCTTAGCTGACCACCATATTCTTAGTGAAATCATATTGAGACTTAACTGTAATTGTTGACCTAAAAGTCAGACACAAGGATGCAACTCCTGACAAAGCTCCAACTACCTCATGAGGATGAGGGTTCTCAGCACCCTTCTTGAAAGAGAACATGTTGATTATTCACAAGGTGGGATGGGCCACCTGTCAACATCTATTTGAAAGGGAAACTCTCAGGGTCACATAGCCAGTGTCCCTCCATCAATTTTAGGGGCCCAGATCCCTACTCAGCTCCTTCATTTCTCTGGATCTTTGTGACAGAACTGCCATGTTTGCAGCTTGAATCTGGGTTTTGAATATTTTTGAAACTTGAGAGATGGGTAAACTACCAAAGAGTGCTTTGTTTCAAGTTAATCATTTAACTCTTTGTTACAAATTCCTATAACTTCATTAATTCTCTGTAGAGCATCAATCTAACTTATAATCATTTATTAACCTACTATTTTCATAAGTCTTGTTTCTCTTACAGACCTATCAGATTCCCAAATCATTACCCCAGAAAAAGCACAAGGGTTTTTTCCTCCCTAGTTGCTTCTGATGAACTCTTCAGTAATTTAACTTCCTATTATACTAGGGACTGTCTGCATTGCAAATTCAATTATTTTTTGATCATATTTTTAAATTTGTGGATCTCACCAATGAATATTCTGTATTTGTGCCTTTTCCACAGTTCCTCCCCCCTTGTGACTCTCTAATTGCCTGCCTTAAATTCAAATTGATTACATCTTCTCAGATAACTATATGATACACACACACACACATTATATATCTATGTACAACATGGTCACTTCTATACAAGCACACATACATATATATGCACCCACATAAAGTATGTGTGTTCATGCACATGTGCACATGCCCACACATGTACAAACACACAGAATCCAATTAGTGTAGTCCTTACTTGTATGTGTTTTGGGATGACCACATAGGACTAGGATCTTTTTTTTTTTTCTGAAAAAAGTAAGAAAGAAAATTGATTCTCTCTCAATGGCCATTGACTATAGCTCTTCATCTGGTGGGGAGGGTGGTGAAATTACTCTCCATCCATGTTGCTGTGCTGACTGGTGCAGCATTTGCAAGTCATGTGCAAACAGTCATACTGTTGCGAGTTCATGGGCGTAGCATCCCTGTCCTGCCCAGAAGAAACAATCATGTAGCAACCTTTGCAGCACTCAGGCACTTAGAGTTTTTCCATCTCCTCTTCTCCAAGCTACCTTAGAAGTAGCTTATGTTATAGATATGCCAAGTGGATCTGGCAACCCCATGGTCAATTATTCTCTTCCTTTTGACTAGTTGTAGGTCTCTGTTACAGTCTCTATCTGTTTCATAAAGCTTCTTTGACAAGATGTGAGAGGTGCACTTGTTTGTGGATATAAGGATGAATATTTATATGGCATCTGAAACCTAGCGTACTTGGATCCCGGATCTTATCTTCTTTCCTAGACAACTGGAGTGGTCCAGTCTTCAAGCCCCATCCCACCTCTGTTATCTCCAGCTGTCGTCAATGACATTTCTATTCATTTCATCTTGAAGAAGCATAAGCCGAGCTGAGTCAGATATGCAGGAAATGTATCAGAGGAGCGTTCTATTTTAAGTAAAATACCGAAGAAAAAGAATTGTTAATTCATTTCAGAATGTGATGTGCTGTTGATATCTATGGCATGAAAGAAGGGAGGAAAAGATGATTCTCAGAGCTCATTATATCTATGACTCACAATAAGGTGGGTGGGAGTTTCTTAAGTAGATGCTGTCTATTGTAAAGTTCAATATTAGAAGGACTATTCTCTTTCTAATCTTCTGGTAGTCAGGGTATTAGCAAACCCTATATGAGATTTGTTGGCGATCTGACAATGATATCTCTTTTCATGTTACACTGGCTTGAAAATACATATTGGAAATGAAAACAGTAATAACTGAGAGCTACATGAAGGTGAGACACAGTGGATTGACTAGCTCTTTCTGAATGAGGACACCTAGAAAGCTCCCTGGTGTTATTACAACTAGAAGGAAGTGTTCACCTGGCTCAATGGCAGTTCATGAAATGTACAGCAGACATCTCTGGGAAATCCTACCACTTTGCAGAGGTTACTATTATTGCCAAGGATAAACAGTCTGCCCATGAAGGATTTAAGCTTATTATACTCATATTGCTGTTATATGATATTAATAGATCCTTGACTGACTAAGGCACTTTTAACTGGAAGATATTATACTCACCTGAATTAGATTTGGTTTGGATAGAGTTATGATGTTTGTTTGTTTGTTGGCTGAATAAAGAAGAACTCCAGACTGATTTATAACTACATGTGAATTTTATATTTCAAATGATGTCATAACAAATCAGTGAAAAAATGGGAATACATCTACTTCTGACATTGTGATAACTGTATTTAAAGGAAGGAAATGTTACTTCACACAGTATATAATGATTCAGCCCAAATGGGATTGTGTCAAATAATAAAAGAAATATAGGTGAAGTTTGGTGATGGTCTGCTTTTCTAAATAACTCAAAAGCTCTAGTGTCAGCTGGACCAAAAGTTCCTCTTAACAAAGTTAAAAGTTAAGTGAGAAGCTAGGAAAACCTTCCTGAGGGATCTTGACAAAGGGATATAGAGACATAGAATAACTATTACTAAAAGCATTCCCTATATAAGGTGTCCATATGTGCCCATAAGACAAATCCACATGCCGTTGAGAGTAGCAATTCTCAGAAGAGAAATTACAACTAGTGCAAGAAGCAGATGGAGATATGATCAAATTCCCTTCACTTCTCTGGAACAATTAGAAAATTGCGATAATTTTAACCTATCATATGGTCAACTATTTTTGAAAGGGTAGAAAATGTTAAGTGGCAAGGTAGAGAAATGAGTACCTTCATTTCTTTAATGGAAGTGTAAATTTGTAAAGCCTATATGATAGACAAAGTGATTAAAAGTATAAATGCCCACAAACTTTCAAACAGAGGACTGACAATGCTACCATTATGACACCGCAGGGTCTCATAAGATACAACAGGTTTGTCTGAGGTGCAAGGGATCTAGGCTAAACTAAGGTCCAAGCTGTGTGTTTCACAGTTGCTTATCATATAAACTTAATGATGAAAGAATAGTACTAATTTTATTCAGGGGGACAATTATAAAACCATATGATAGGCTTTCAGAGAAAACAAAGGTTAAGGTAGCCAAAACTATCAGTAGAGTTGAAGAGCAGTTGATGGGTAAAACTGATGAGTTAAGAAACATTTAAGCCCAGAAGATGCTCAAATGCCTTGTTATTAGTGGGCATCCATGAGGAAGTGGTGTAGCATGCAGGTGGTTTGATCAGCATCTGTGATTTGATGTTTACTTTAGGCACAGGCGAGACTAAAAATATGGAGGAGGGAAACAGTGAAAACTAGTGTGTCAGGAAGCCTTCTATCTTTGTGGAAAATTCCTGAAAGAAACAAGGCCAAGGAAGAAAAACTTATTTAGGCTCATGGTTTCAGAGCTTTCTGCCATTGACCTGGGATTCTGTTCCTTTTAGGTCTGTGGAAGACAGAAACAATATTCAAGATGGGTCTGGGAGAGTAAGCAAGCTCATCTCCCACAGCCAGGAAGCATGGCAAATGAACCAGGGCTAAGATCTGCTTTTCAAAGCCATGCTTTCAGCAACTTGGCTACTCCAATTAAGTCCTTAAGTACTATCGCCTTCTAATAGTTTATTCAACTTTTCAATTTATCAGTGAGTTAAATTTTCTGATTATTGATTATGGCAGAGGCTTCATGATCTGATCCAGAAATTTCTTACTATTGCATAATAGTTTCCTCTGAGATTGAAACATTCCCTCCTACAGGCGAACCCCCAAACAGGAATGTAAATATCTTAAAGTAGCTTCAGGAAATCCCTGAAATTGACAACATTTTCTAGGCTTCTCTCTCTCTCAGAGTAAGTAATCAAGGCGATGAGAGTCACTTGCAGACAAGCCAAGCTGCAAAGAAACTCTGAGACCAGGCCATCTGCTTGAAGAAGCAGAAACCAGCCAATCTGCATAGAAGAAGTTTAAGTCCACTGAGTCTCTAGAGAGAACACTCTCCAACCTGTTGAGCCAGGTTTCCAGCTTTTGTCAGCTGATACCATGCTGAGGTGAGCTTTGGTGATACAGCTGTCTTTGAGTCATTTCTGCTCCTGCAAGTAACCCTTCACCTATATTCCTTTAAGTAACCCCAACAAAACTCACGGTTCACCAAGTTGGACTTTGGTGGTATCCGTACTTTGGTCTTCTGGTGGACATCTTACCTAGGGTGAGTACATGTGTGTTGAATCTTCCAAAGAAAAGTCTTGTCACATGACCCTCATGGACATGAAGAAGTGCTTTAATAACCATCAAGTGTTCCTCCATAAAGTTGACAATAATGAAGAGTCACCTCAAGACCCAGCTATTCCACTCCTTGGAATATACCCAGAAGATGCTCCAGCACACAACAAGAAAATTTGCTCAACCATGTTCATAGCAGCCTTATTCATAATAGCCAGAACATGGAAACAGCCTAAGTGTCCATCAGTAGAAGAATGGATAAAGAAACTGTGGTACCTATACACTATGGAATACTACTCAGCTATTAAAAACAAGGAATTCCCGAAATTTGTGGACAAATGGATTGAGCTAGAAATGATCATAATGAGTGAGTTAAGCCAGAAGCAGAAAGACTCAAATGGTATATACTCACTTATATCTGCACATTAGCCCAAGGGGCATGTCCCACGAAAGCCTTCACTTACCAGGAAACTGAGACAGAGGGGAGGACATTCTAGTGGGACTCTAGACGAGAGAAGCATGGGAGAATGGTAAAGTAGAAGGATCTAGAGGGTCCTAGAAGCCTACAAGTAGACCATTATGATAGGCAGATTTGGGCCCAGGGGTCCCGCTCAAACTAAGGCACCAGCCAAGGACAATACAGGTGGTAAACCTTAAACCCCTACCCAGATCTAGCCAATGGACAGAACACTCTCCACAGTAGAGTGGAGAGTGGGATATTACTTTCTCACATACTCTGGTGCCTCACCCTTGACCATGTCCCCTGGAGGGGGAGACCTGGTGGCACTCAGAGGAAGGACAGTAGGTTACCAAGAAGAGACTTGATACCCTATGAACATTTACAGGGGGAGGTAATCCCCCTCAGGAACGGTCATAGGGAAGGGGAATAAGGGGGAAATGGGAGGGAGGGAAGAATGGGAGGATACAAGGGATGGGATAACCATTGAGATGTAACAAGAATAAATTAATAAAATAAAATAAAATAAAAAGAAGAGTCACCAGAAATCCCTTATGACACCAAGAGGTCTTCTCAAACAATACTTAAGGAAAGACCTTAACAAAGTCATAATTATGCCTACCATGGTAGAATTATCTTGCATATAATAAAAAATATACTATGTATCCTACAAAATCAACAGTTTTAGTATTGAGCAAAAGTTCATGTCTAAAGTTTCTCCAATATTCTCTTAGTTATGAATCCCAATAAAATCAAAACGAGGGCTGGAAAGATGGCTTAGTGGACACAATACTTGTGCTACAAGAATGAGGACCAGAGTTCAGATCCCCAGAACCCTGAAGCCCAGAAAGCTGAGTAGGCATGACAGCCTCCTGTAATCGCTGGGCTTGAATTGAAGAGATAGAGGATTCATGGAACAATCTAGCTAGAGTAGCTAGATTTTGTGAGTAAAAGACCCAGCCTTAAGAAATAAATGGTGATAGAGTCAGACACCATACATATACACATATACATGCACATATACACATACATATACACATACAAAAAAATGTCCTATTGCCACCTCATAATGGTCATTTTTCTGTTTGCATTCTACCCAATTTTAAGCTGCTAAACAATGTCCCAGTAGCTTCTACTTAGAGAATCCTATACCAGTGTTCTGCACAGTTTGAGCTTCTTCCTACGGAGAAGTTCCTAAGGCTTCTGAACATTAGATAGAGTCATAGAAAAAACCATACATCTCTGGACATCAATGTCTTATGTTAGTCACTCTCCCTGCCACTGTGAAAAAGACATGGAGCTGTTGGAATGAGGGTGATTCACTTTGTCTCATGGTTTCATAGCTTTCAGCACCTGTCAGCTTGCACTGTCTTTGGGCCTATGGTGACATCCATCCTGACGTTGTGGAGCAAAGATGCTAACATTACGGTGGCCGAAAACCATGGGAGTACAATGGGAAATGACTCACTAACAAGACTTTTTCTTCTACATCGTTCTCCTAGTGACAGTTCCTCTTAGCTTCTGACTCTTCACAATACTGTCATCAATTTAGGAGTCCATCCATAGATTTGGATGATTTCAAAGTTCCTGAGGAAAAAAAATCACTTGTCTCCTGGCTAATTATTTTGCCAACATGACACAAATCTAGTAAGAGAAGCCTTGATTTAGAAAATGCTTTCATTAGCTAGTCTGTAGGGCATTGTCTTGATTAATGATTGATGTGGGAGCACCCTGATCACTCCTGGCCAGGTGGTCTTGGCTTGTAAGAAAGTAGGCAGAGCAAACCATGGTGAGCAAGCCTATACGCAACATTCTTCCACAGCCCTGCCTTCACTGAAAATCATGTCAGCCAAATAAACCCTTTCTTCCCAAGGCTGCATTTGGTCAGAGTGTTTTATCACAACAATATAAACTTAACTAATATACTTTGCAAAAACCTAAATTCTAGACACTGCCGCACTGGGACCTTCAGTACATTAGCCACTCTATGGTAGAATGTGTGTTGGGGGTGGTACTTCTCGGAAATCAGCAACTAGAGATTAGGAAGGATTCATGAAAAGGAAGTAGATGCAAAGGGATGGAGAGGTGGGAAAGTCAGATTCACTCATGCAGTGTCAAAAAAAGTTATTAGCTGCAGGGTTAGATGTACAACAGACACCAAAATAAAGCTTAAAAAAAAAAAGGAACAGTAGCTAAGAAAAGTGGAATCTCATGTTCATGAAATGATCTAGGAAATGATAGATATATCACTCTCATGACCAGAGAATGAGAAGTTCCCTTTCTTTATGCAAAGATTAAGAGTTTGAACAAGATTATTCTGTGATTTGAATTTCATATAGCCGTGGAACTGAGAAAAGAGTACGCTTAAAATCAAGGTAGAGTTCCACCACTGTTGACTTATTAGATATCAGACAAGTTTCTTCACATACTAATTATCAGTTTTCTAAATTATAACATGCAGAAGATAATAAGTATATCACTATCAACAATCAGTATCCTCTGTTTTAAGCAAAGAATATATTAGAAAGATGCTTACTAAAGCAAATGCATTTTAAAATACAACTAAAAGTAATCAGGAAACAGCATGTCTGGGTTCCAAATGTTTTCAGCATACTATGACAAGCATGGTGAAAAAAAATACAACTACAACTACATAATTCACATAATGGCCTAGTCTAGGTGTTAACCAGTTTCTGAACATTTCTGTCTCCAATGAATGCAGATCTTTTTTGGGTCAGGCCTCCCTTTGTTCCTCCTTTTGCGTCAGTGCACAGAGCTGAGCTTACTGAGTGGATGTCAGAACTGTCTTTGTACTAGGCATTCGGGATATTTTTCTCTGCAGGGTAGAGATTGTTATTTCAGATTTAACCTGAGGAAACTGATGTTCAAAAATTTTAAATAATTGTCTCAAGACACCCAGTTATTAGGGAGTGAGACGGGATATAAACCTTGATACCTCTGACTGCAAAACTCATTCTCTGTAAAGGACTAAACTAAGCTGTATTTTCTTCCTCTGGTGAATTTATCACATAACAAGGCTGAGTCTATAACCAGAATCTTGTCTTGTATCTCCATGCATTCCCCCATATCTTCCAGATTGTCCTCTGGCCCATCTCCGTTGAAGGATAAGAGGGGTTTCCAGGTGACTTACCTAATTAGAAGAACCAATACACTAGATACTAGCCACAGAGGAGGAAGATGCTTCCTATTGTCTTCACAGTGTGGTTTGTTACTTAATAAACCTAAACACTAAAAAATTAATAACAGTAAAATAGTCCTATCTGAGGCTTTACAGGTATCAGGAGTCCAAAAATTAGCTCTGCTGCTTCAGTAAAATGAAAGACCAGAAGACTTAACGAGAATTTTGAGATTCTATGGTGCAACTATCTCTAGTGTCAAATAAGAAAAGGGAATCCCTGTGGTATAAAACGACATACCAGAGGTGCACAGTTCCAGGTGACTTTGGTTTATGTCAGTTGACAAAAAAAAAAAAAAAAGCCTGTACATGTGACTGTCTGTCTACTTGACACAGAAATATACCACTATTAAACTATAGGCTTTACTTTTTTGTTTATCCTAAAGATCTCATGTTACTATCACAATATAAAACATAATATATAACTTTAAAAGTCCCACAGTCTTACAAAAATTCAAACATTTCAAATTTCAGAATCTCTTTAATAATCCAAGGACTCATGGGCTTCTGTAAAATTAAAATTAAAAAACAAGTAAAATACTTTCTTACTTCAAGTGTGAAGAGTCAGAATGTAGTGACAGTCAGATCAAAGCAAAATGAAAATCAGTGTGAAAATCTCAATGCCTGATATTTGGGACTCAGTTGTGATCTTCTGGGTTTCAGGGGCTTTGGGAAATCTCACTTTTGTCACATATATCTTATCTCATAGACTCAGGCTGGCTCGACTCACATCAGCTACTGTCTGTGGTGGGTATCAATGATGCTGGCATCTCCATGACGGTTGGCTACTACAACTAAGGCATCAGATTTACCAATAGTCTCTCATGGCCTCTTCATGGATCCCAACTCATCACACTGTGCTGAGCTGCAGCTATCCTTCATGACCCCTACAATCCTGAGATTTCCAATGCAAGCAAGGCTGCACCTCCAACAGCCACTCCTGACCTTTCTCTAGGGGGAATTTAACCCTGCCAAATAGTGCCAAACCTTGCATGTTCTCAATAGCCCCTTATTGCCTTAGTGATGAGTCCTATGTTGGGGACTATTACACATTACCAAGGTCAGATTCTAGCTTAAAATTCAGCCCCTGCCCATCCCCCCTTAGACCACAGCTTCTGTCTGCTGACCTTGATGAACTCCCAGATTTGCCTTAGTGATGTTGCTTTCTTATTAATCACTGGAGATTTTTCAGCCCTAGACCACCAGTACCATTTGTCCCAATAAATCGCAGGTTTAATGTCCATGGATTCTTCTTGTGTTTGTCTATCTGTCTGTCTGTTTGTGTATGTTGTGCCAGCTTTTATGTCTGTTCACCACACACATGTGCATGCAGCAGTTCTTGAGATGGACAGAAGAGGGCAATGGATCTCCCGGGAGTGGAATTGTGAGCCACCAAGAAGGTACTGGGAATCATACCAGGTCCTCTGGAATAGCATCCAGCACTATTAACCAAATGAGCAGCCCCTCCACATATTCTTAATAAAAGTATCTGGACCCAGGTGGATCAGCTCAAACTACTGTATCCAACCAAGGACAATGCATGCGGTAAATGTAGAACCCCTATCCAGATCTAGCTAATGGACTGCACATTCCCCACAATTGTGTGGAGAGCCTGAACATGAACTCTGGTGCCCCCTATTTGACCACTTCTCCTTGGTGGGGAGGCCTGATGGCGCTCAGAGGAAGGAGAGTAGGGCTACCAGAGACCCTATATGTTGTGATCTTATAGTAGGGGATGAGGTCCCCTTCTGTCACAGACCTAGGGGAGGGAATAGGATGAATGAGAAAGGGAGGGAGAATGGGAAGATACAAGTGAGGCCATACTAATTGAGATGTAATGTGAACAAATTACTTAAATAAAAAAATTTTAAAGTATAACAAAAACATCCCTGGGATAGTTTTTGAGGCACTCTCAACATTTTCCTGCAGTTTCACAAGCAAGGCTCCAATTGTCTGCATTCCTTTCAGTGTTTGTTTGTTTGTTTGTTTGTTTGTTTGCTTTAGGCTTCCAAGCCACCAAAGAAAAGCCCACAAAGCACTGAGCACTGAGTGTCAGAGTCCTCCCTAAAAGAGCACACCAAAGCCCATCACAGTGACATCCTGTTCTCTAGTATCAAATTTTATCCTATTTTTCCCTGTTACTGTGATACACAGCATAACCAAAGGCAACTCAGGAAAGGAAATGATTTGTTTTCTCTTCCAAGATACAGTCCACAATTGAGGGAACTCAAAGCAGAAAAGTACAAGGAGGAACTGAAGCAGAGCCATGAAAGAGTGCTGCTTACTAGCTTGTTCGGCCTGCTTTCTTATATAGTCTAGAGCTACTTTCACAGGGGTGGCACTGCCCAAAGTGTACTGGGCCCTCTCACATTAATCATCAATCAAAAAAATGTCCCATAAACAATGCCTGTAGACCAATATAGTCCACAACTGAGGTTCCTGCATCTTAGGTGACTCTACTTTGCTTCAAGTTGACAAAACAAAAACAAACAACTACCCACAACAATGGCAGATTTCACTTTTGTGATTTGGCTTTAGATTGCCTCTCAAAATGTCACGTACCAAAAGCCTGGTTCCCAGTTTGGCACTGTTGACAGGTGATGGAATATGTAAGCATCAGAGCCTAGTGGGACTGAATATATCTTAAGTGAGGTTTATGTGGTCAGGAGTACCTTCTCACACTCATGAGATGTCCCAGATTGATATAAGCCAGTATGGTGCCTCCTCTGATTTTCTCTTCTTTCTCCCATATTCCCATTTCTGCATGCAGCCAGCATCATTCTTACTCCTCAGCCCGGTTATGATGCAGCCAGGAGCATCACTAAGATAAAAGTACGTATTGGTCAAGTTCACCATCCACCAGAATCATGGATCAAATAAGATACTTTATTTATAAATTATCCTACTTAATATAGCTTATAAATAAGATGCATAGATGCAGTGGTCTCCCAGGAAAACTTCCTTTCCCCTATGTATGTTGTTAGCCCAAGATAAAGAATTAAGCCAACACAACACTTAGAGTACATTGAAGAATTAAAGGTTCTAGCATAAACTGAACTTCTCCTGCCCATTATAGCATTGTACTCCATGGGGTGGTTTAATAAGCAACTTGTTAACCGTTTTAGCAAGCTAAATTCAAGTGTAAGCTTCATCCACATTCCCTAGGTTAGTCATGAGAAATAGAAGTATGGGGCAGATTCTAGGCAAAGAAACCAACAAAAGTAAGTTTAAAAACCCAGGCTTTCCCTCAAGATCCAGCATTTGCAGTTTGGGATTAATCACATTAAGTGCCTGGTAAAATAAGAAAACAAGTAAGCAATCAAACAAAATCACATTTCACTAGAACAGAACAGGCCTGGAATTTTCCACTAGAACACTGACATGTTAAGGGAGTGATAATTTAAAAAGTATCTTAACAGATGAAAACCTGGGGATGCCACCTATTATCAAGAGGAAAAATAACACGAGCCAGTTTTTAGCGTAATTAGTGCAAGTGTTACCTGACAAATAGTTTTAAAGGATTGATTGTAATTATATGCAAGATATTTTAAAGCAGGTAAACTCAGCAGAGAAATACAAAAAATGAAAATTAAAGAGACTTTTTAAAGGTTGAACAGTATTTGATAAAACGAGACATTAAAATTGAGCAATAATGATCAAATAAATTTATTTGAGGTCTATGGCTCTCATACATCCTAGGTGTTAGGAATAGGGAAAAGATAAAGATCAAATGTGACTAGAACTCATTGAGTGTGAAGGAAGCTGTGACATAGAGTACACACCCATATAGACGAAAAGCTGCAGGATTTGCATGGGTTGCTGCTAGCCATAGTTTTACTTTGGCTAGTACATTGTTTCCAAAATCATTTTCTCTGAGATGGTGATAGGCATTTCCAGAAAAAGAATGTGTGGAATGTATAAGTTGTAGGGTTTTAAAATGCAAACTTTTAAACTACAGTGCTTCTTGGAGCTTTAAACTAAACATGCAAATGTGTGATAGGAGTCTCCAAAAGGCTGAATATAAATCAGGCTTTAGACATACTCACTAACCAGGGTGCATAAAGGAGCTAGCGCTCTGCAGAACACACTCGGGGAACAAGAGAATAAAACCTTATCTTGTCACCATAGAATTCAAAACCCTCTACCACTCAGTTCCATCTATTCAAACTCATTCTGGTCCACGAATCTTTGCTTTTAAAGATTATTTATTTATTTGTTTGCATGACTGTTTGGTCTGTGCGGAAGTACATGTGCCTAGTGCGTAGCTTGTATCTGCATTGGATCCCCTGGAACTGCAGTGGTAGACAGTGGCAAACAGCTGCATGGTTGCTGAGAAACTAATCCGAGTCCTCCACAAGAGCAGAAAGCGCTCTCAACCACTGAGCCATTGCTCCAGCCCCACTTTCGTGATTCTTAGTAAGGTGCTGACACAGAGCAGTGCGTTCCAACAACTGTTATGCCTTCTCTGTTTATCAAACCAAAGCCTATTTGCTCTGTGGCCTATGTCACTTCCATCTCTACTACGTCCTGCATCAATCATGCCCTTCTCTGAAGGGTGTAGGTTCCACAGAATTGTGCTGTTTCAATGTGAGTTGATGAAAATTCTGTTATCATCAGAGTGACCGAGAGCTACATAGAAAAAGGTTAGCTTTACTTCTAACCCAAGAATCGTAACCAAATGTTCAAGGTTCAGCAGGACTCTTCTTATTCCTGAATGAACAAGAAGTATGTGGCCAATGCTATGGGTTGGAGTTGGAGTGCAGTCGGAGTGATGTTCATTCTGGTTGCTCCCCTGACATTTTTGAAGAAGCTCTTGATAATGTTAATTCCTTTCTCCAAAGGGCAGAAGCCAGTAAGATGGTTCAGTGGATAAAGTCACTTGCCACCAAGCCTGATGACTTGAGTTTGATCTGAGTCCTACATAGTAGAAAGAAAGGAGGGACTCCCACAAGGTGTTTTTCCATGCATAAGTCATGCCCTGCATGAGCATGTGTGTGTGTGTGTGTGTGTGTGTGTGTGTGTGTGTGTGTGAGTGTGTGTGTGTGTGTGTGTGTGTGTGTATGCACACGCACACACACACATGTGTAGATGCACAAGTGCATGCATGTGAGCACCATAGTGCACTTGTTAAAGTCAGGTCGGAGATCAAACTGTGGTTGTCAGACTGCACATCAAGTACCTTGAACCCTTGAGACTTAGGGCCAGCTCCAACGACTCTTTTGTGAAAAAATATCTACTTCATAACAAAAATAGATGGCATGTAAAACAAAATTTTGGAAGTCCTCCTCTCTGTCTCAGTTTCCTGGTTAATGAAGACTTTCATGGGACATGCCCCTTGGGCTAGTATGCAGATGTAAGTGAGTATATACCATTTAACTCTTTCTACTTCTGGGTTAACACACTCATTATGATCATTTTTAGTTCAACCCATTTGTCCACAAATTTCAGAACATCCTATTGGGACTCTAGATGAGAGAAGCATGAGAGAATGGCAAAGTTGAAGGATCCAGAGGATCCTAGAAACCTACAAGAACGGTCATAGAGAAGGGGAATAAGGGGAAAATGGGAGGGAGGGAAGAATGGGAGGATAGAAGGGATGGGATAACCATTGAGATGTAACAAGAATAAATTAATAAAGTGTAAAAAAAAAAGAAAATTATGATAGGCAGATCTGGGCCCAGGGGTCCTGCTCAAACTAAGGCACCAGCCGAGGACAATACAGGCTGTAAACTTCAAACCCCTACCCAGATCTACCCAATGGACAGGACATTCTCCACGGTTGAGTGGAGAGTGGGATCTGACTTTCACACGAACTCTGGTGCCTCATATTTGACCACATTACCTGAATGGGGAGACCAGGTGGCACTCAGAGGAAGGATAGCAGGCTACCAAAAAGAGACTTGATACCTTATGAGCATATACAGGGGGAGGAAGTCCCCCTCAGGTCACATTCATAGGGGAGGAGAGTAAGGGGAAAATGGGAGGGAGGGAGGAATGGGAGGATACAAGGGATGGGATAACCATTGAGATGTAATATGAATAAATTAATAAAATAAAATTTTAAAAAAATAGAAAAAAAAGAACACCAAAATTTTGGAAATAATTTCATTATGTGAGGATGTTAAAGGAGTAAATAAATTTATATTTTTATGTAATGATTAATTCCTACATCTGTTACTAAACAAACCATTTTCTTCAATTTGAACTCTGAATAATCAAATACCAGTCATTCCTCCAAATTCATGGGTTCCACAAGTATGATTTCAACTAGATATAAGTAAAAATATTCAAAAAATTCATCTGCAGCAAGCATGTTCAGAATTTTCTTGTTTATATATATATACATATATACATATATATATATATAATTAGGATATAATTCATTTAATATGACTATATTTAGTCTCAGAAAAGTAACACGTTTTCTTTCATTTGAAGTATATAAATACACAAACTCATGTGTTCATATGACATGAAAGAAGAAGTGAAACTCTCTAGGGAAAAATATTGTAATGGGACCAGAAGGTAAAATGTAGGTTAGGAATACATTCTCAACATACAACATACACTTACTTACCTGCAATTTAAAAAAAAAATCAATTAATGACAAGGTATGTATTGAATAACAACAATTCATATTACACTTATACTGCATTAACTAGTCTAAGTCATCCATAGTTGATTTAAAGTATATGAAAAGACTAGGACATGTATACAACTATCCAACCTGATATGAGACCTAAACATCTATAGAGTTTAATAGCCACATGAAGACCTGAAAGCAATGCCTCGTGGATACCAAATTATGAGCATATTAAGCTTCCTTGAATTTTGTTTGACATTTCAAATGTCAATCCAGAAAACACATATCTAGGAAAGATTGCCATCCAATCAGAAGCACTGCTTTGGTTTGGAGATGGCAAGAAATCCTATTCAAAAGATGCTTAAATTCTCCACCGACAATGGATTATCCCTTGGGTTAACCCTCTGTTATCAGTTTCTTTTCTGTTGATGTAGAACCATGAACACGACAAGCAACTATTACAAGGAAGAGTTTATTTGCACGTACAGTTCCAGAGGGAGAGTCCATAACATCCAGGGAGAAATCTCAGCTGGCAGCAGGAGTAGAAAGCTGAGAAAGTAGATCTCTAACTGCATGCAGGAAGCAGATAGAATGAACTGGAAGTGGGGCAAGGCTATGAATTCTCAAAACCCACCCCTAATAACATAGTTCATTTGGCAAAGGCGTCAGAGTTCCCACAAATAATGCCGCTAAAGGAAGACCAAATGCTCAAATCCCTGAGCCTATAGGGGATGTCAAAGCAAGACATCTTCCTCTTGTATCTGCTTTCATGTGAACATGCTCACCACTGGAAGAGAAGAGCTACAAAGCTTGTCTGTCTCCCAAGAATGTATAAGTTAGTTAAGGAAACAAACGTTTCTTGTCCTAACATGACTGGGACAAGCCACAGTAACATACCCTTGACCTTCCCAATACTCTCATAATAAAGGTGGCCATGGATTACCTCCATACTTTCTATATGAAGAAGTTATGGCAGATAGAACAAAGTATTTGTTTAAGAACTCTGTCTATTGGGAAAGCCAAAATCGACATACTTCCTTTATGCACTAAATACCTTCAATCTTTGGTTATTTAACCTTGTTTTACAGATGGTAATGCAGGTCCTTTGTCCAAATCTCCCAGATATAAAATGATGAATCTGGAACTCAAGCCTGTATACTTGACTCCCATTGCGCCAGTGTGGGGGCCTTCAGTATTTTTTCATGTGTTGGAGATACTGGCACCCAGTGGGCCCTGAGAATAAGAAGAACTTAATAATGAAATATTGGAGCCATGTCCTTTAGAAGAGGACTTTTCTTTCTGGTAAAGTTTGCCCAGGGCCAGCTCATCATTGCTTCACACAGCTCCTTTCTTGCCTTTTAAATATGCTATGTAATACCTTGTACAAGATGGTATTATTACCGTCTCATGATTCCTTAATGTCTTCTAATGAAACACTTTTTCACAGAGTACATTTTTACATCATTCATCTTAGTAAAATTCTGAAGGCTTTAAAAAAAAGAATCATATAATATGATATCTCCATTTGAAAGTGAGTGAAAGAGTGTACAGTAACCAAACTTTGATTATCTGGAGTCTTAGAAAACCTTCTTCCTAAGCAAAAACAGTAGTCATCCCTGAAAAAGAAAATCTAGCATTTTGAAAAGAAACCTTCAGAGAGGCTTCGTTGACAAGGTAGGCACATCGTGCTAGAGGAATACAGGATGAGCAGACCAAGAGAATGCACAGACCATATTGGCTGGCAGTTCACTCATATACGTATACAGCACACTCAGAGCACATATCCTGTTTTCTCAGCTCAGAATAACCTTCTAGGAAGAGAAGCTTCCAACCATCTGCCTAGAAGGCCATCTGTGCACCCTCGTAATGTCATCTTGGTTTTTCTCACGAAATTTCACACCCTATGTGTTAAATATATCTCTATAGATAATTTAAAATGCTACTCAATTTTTGGTGTTATCAAAATGAAAAGTCATGTACTGAAACCAATCATTTCTTAATTTTCCGACTCATGCTACCTTGGGCTTCATGCTTCCTGAGATGTGTTATAGGTACTGGGATACACATTTTCTCATATATAATTTTCATTACAGATATTACAATAAATGATACCAGTAGTCACTAGTGCCTGCTAGTCTTATGCTTGTGACATTATATTAGGATGTTGGCATGATGTCTGGCTTACTATTCCTACTATAACTTATGAAACAGGAGGAACTTCCTAATACCTAAGGGTGTTAAAATTCCCAACTTAGGGCTATAATCACTTTCTTCTTCTTCTTCCTCTTCTTCTTCTTCTTCCTCTTCTTCTTCTTCTTCTCCTCCTCCTCCTCCTCCTCATTATTATTATTATTATTATTATTATTATTATTATTAGTAGTAGTAGTAGTAGTAGTAGTAGTAGTAGTAGTAGTAGTAATAGTAGTAGGTTTTTCAAGATGGTTTCTTCGTGTTGCCTATCCTGGACAAGGAATGAATGTGTGATTGAGATATTGGAAATGTGGAGCACGTGATGGAGAGATGGGCAAGAAAGCTAAGCCAAGGGGTTCAAACACTGTGAAAAAAGGTAGAGCTAGATGCTTGACGGCAATGAAGAACAGACATACGTAAGGAGGTCATGGTGAGGGTCTAGCCTGGGCTGCTGACACGGACCATGTCTGTCTCTGTGGTCCTGCTGCAGCTAGGGTCTGTGTCAATGTCTGTGGTGCGAATTACCATGAAAGGCCAGGTGGATGTCTGCAGTCTGGACTGCCACCAGGGACCGTGTAGCTATCTGAGGCTCTTGCTGCTGAGAATGCTGATGTGAGTGGCCTGCACTGCCACTTGAGGCCATCTGAGTCCAGGTTATTGCTGGAGGCCATGTCTGGGTCCATTTTCCTGTGCGTTGGGATCTGTGTTGATGTTCCAGCCCATATTGCCATCAAGGTCATGTAAATGTCACTGGCCTGAACTGTCTCCTGAGACACTGTGATGAGCTGGCCTCACTCCTCACCAGCCACCATACTAAGGAGAGCTGTCCCCAAGGACATGGGTATAGGAGAGATGGCCCTGCCCCTCATCTACTGAGAGATGGTGGCCAAGGATGAGATGACCTCTCTACTCACTCCTCGCTGCCTGCAGCAGATGGAAGAGCTGCAGTGAGGTCATGAGAGTGGGAGAGCTGCCCCCACCTCTCACCAGTTGAAGCACTTTGGAGACTGGACCCTGCACCTCACGTGGGCAGCACAAGCAGTAGTGGTGGCCCTGGTGGCCAGGGCACATGTGAGCCAGCCTGAGGGCATGAGCACTTGAGAGATGGCCTCTTCCTCCTTTCCCATGGCATGGGTGAAGAAGAGATGCTCCCACTCCTTAATGCCTGCAGCAGGCAGGAGAACTATTCCCAAGGTCATGAGAGTGGGAGTGCTGTTCCTGGCCCTGACAGGCTACAGCACTCAGGAGAACAGGTTCTTCACCTTGCCTGAGCAGCACAGTAGAACTCAGCCTGGTGGTAAAGGTGGTGAACTGGCCTCTTAGATGTGAGAGCATGAGAGCTGACCCCGCCCTTGCCAGCTGCAACAGCGGGTGAGCTAGCTGGGGCAGTACTAGAGAGCTTTCCCTGGTGGTGTAGACACAGGTGAGCTGGCAGGCTGATCAACTCAGCTACATCCCAGGCCAAGATGCAGGGCTTTGTGTTGGCCCACCCTAATATCTATCCCATCTATGATTGCTGGAACATGTGAGTGGGCTGGTCCTGCAGATCCAAAGCTATTGGATCTCCACGACAAAGCAGCAACAGGATATCCCAGAGGAGTCCCAGTGAGGATCCAGTATTGATAGTGTAGGAGAAGCAAGATGCCTTGAACCACACCCATGACTCATTGCAATGAATATTTGCAAGTAAAGGTGTGTGGACAAAAGGGTGTGATGTGTGACACACTACTGCTTCCACTAGGTGATTTTTAAAAATTCTATTTTATTTAATTTATTTTTTTAGGGGGAATATTGCAAAGGCATGGGACAGATACAAAGGGAAGGGGGGAGATGAGTGACATTGGGGTGCACGATGTGAAATTCACAAACAAGCAATAAAATTTTTTTAATTTTAAAAGGTGGAGATCATCCTCAGAGTCTATGACTTGAAGTCCATATACTTAACTAATATCAAATATTGTCAGAATCACTAGGAAATACTCACCTATGTAAGGTAAGTGAGATGTCATTTTCTTTTTCTTTTTCTTCTCTTATTCACTTGAAAAACATATATTGTGAATTTATTTTGTGCTACTCACTGTGATAAGCTTTGGGGACCCAACATTAAACAAAACATAGCTTCATTGCCAAGAAAAAAAGAGATGTGCAGTTCATTGCCTATAAGACAATATGCTAGGATTGCTAGATGACTGATTTATGAACCTATTTAACATCATTATTACTGCAACAATTGTGACAAGACAGAGTAGGATGTCACTCAGGGTTGAGACACCTAAGAAGAGAAAGTCTTTCTTGTGAAGGAAGCAGCTGCCTCAAAGCAGGAAGTTGACAGGAATTGATTACCCTCCTTTCCCAAGGCCATACCTAGGCTCTTCACTCTTGTGAAAGCCTTGTGAAAAGAGAACTGGAAAAATAAAATAAAATAAGCAGCTCCCATATCTTGTAGAATTCTACTTTTAAAGAGACAATAAAGTAGCAAATAAATACTACTTCACTTTTTAAAAATGGTCAAAATGAAATAAACAAGGCAGGGTGTGAGTGTCGTGTGTGTGTGTGTGTGTGTGTGTGTGTGTGTGTGTGTGTGTGTGTGTGTGTGTAACAGTGTATTTGAGACAGTCCTCTATTTTAGAGAGGACTTTGGCATAGAAGCCACTGTCCTTGCTCTCCAGCAGCTAGTAGAAGAGTTTTCTAGTCAATGCTGGGAATTAAGAGTCAGGCTACCAAGAAGAGACTTGATACCCTATGAGCATATACAGGGGGAGGAAGTCTCCCTCAGTCACAGTCATAGGGGAGGGGAGTAAGGGGAAAATGGGAGGGAGGGAGGAATGGGAGGATACAAGGGATGGGATAACCATTGAGATGTAATATGAATAAATTAATAAAATAAAAATTTAAAAAAAGTCAGTTATATGCACCAGGGTGAGCCACCATTTTCCTGCCAGTACAGCACCATCACAAAGAACATCCATGAGCATCCATGTTCTCATTGGTACCTAGTGGATGAAGGAGAAGGAGGCTGTCTCACGACTAATCCACCATCTCTTCTGAGATGGATCAACCATTTTGTAAAGAAAGTATAAGGATTTCTGACATGAAAGTCAGAAAACTGGATATTTCACAGAAAATATATTGAATACTTATTGCTGACACTTGATGGTGAACTAGGTGATGCCCACCAAATGTGTAATTCAATGCCACAAGACACTAATGGATCTTCCTCATGAAAATCTTGCTATCCAGATTTAATAAATACTTCACTTTATTTAATAAATAAAATAACCTTCGCTGATTCTGTCAGTCAAGATTCATTTAGATACCAAGAAAAGGGGTAGATGGGCACTGAGGGTAGTTGGAAGACTTTTTCTAGCTCTTCTATGATTAGTTCAATATTATGCATCTCAGAGTTGAAAATGGGATATTATGAAGGAGTAAGAAGAGATTATTAGCCAAAGAAATTCTGAATTTTAGAAGCCGTGAAAATCTGACAATCTAAATAGCTAAAGCGACCTTCCTGACAGGATGAGAATAGGTAATTTGACTTGTCAGCTTACCTAGTCTGTGGGAACTGCTAGTTTAGTCAAACAGGACCCAGGTGCTGCTCTGAAGGCATTTTGTTGATGTGGTTACCATTTGACTGTAAGTAAACATGGTTGCCCTTGGCGATGTGAGTGGCCTCATTACCAAGGTCTTAAGAAAAAAAAAATCCTGCCTCAAAGAATTAGATCCTCTGGAGTTTCTAGACTCCTGCTTTTCCCTACAGACATAGCTCCAACTCATACATAAGAACTCTAGGACCCTGTTGGGGCTCCTTCACACAGAAGGGCCTTCTGAAGGCCCTACTGTCCACTGTTGGAAGCCTTCTGTATTAGAACTCAGTACTGCCTCAATACTTGTACCAACATTAGGCTTGGATTAGGACGCACTGAGCTGGTCCTCCCTGCTCTGCCTCTTCCCATTGGCTAGTACCCCTCATGACTTGCTTGATCTCCTTGACCCTTTCTTTTTCATCTGTAGGATACTGCTGCTGCAGTCACTTTTGGACATTTGCAGGGATACTGAAAGGAAAATGAATTTTCTTATTCTCTCTTTTTACTCCCTTATCCTTCCCATTTGTTTCATAAATGAGGACTGCTCCCATGTATTGGCAAAGCATATCAGAGTTGCCATAGTACAGTGGAAAACCAGGCAGGAAAGATTCTATGGACATCCATTAACCAAACACATAAAGGATCTGTTTAGGATGATAATGTTTGTGGACTATGGAAACTTAAAATGGCACATTGTGGAGCATGACCAGTGGTGGAGGTTGGCTTTTGGATTCAGTGGGGAGTAAAAGAGGAAAGAAGCATTGGAGCTCAGGGTAGCATGATGGCGACACAGCGGTATAACTAGGATTTTGTTCTAATGCAATGAGGTGTCTTTAGAGAGATATAAAAGGGAGAGAGACCTTTAATTTGCTTTTCCAAAATGGACAATCAAATTTAGAACAAAAGCTTAATGGGTCAGCGTTGACACCTCCATCCAGCACGCATAGTACAGCATCCACAAGACTTGACGAAGCCATCCCTTTCATAAAAATATGCCCAATGATAATAGTGTTCCACCTCTCACAGGATGGAGGGTTTTCTGCTGATTTACTCCACCTCCCTAGCATGTTCATTACTCTTAGGACCAGATCTATATTCACCTTCATCTGCAAGGTCTCCCATTTGCCAATGTCCTTGGGAAACTGTTCCAAGGTCTGAAAGAAACCTTGAGTCTGATCATACTCTAAATAATTAAACAATAGATAATAGACTTTCCAGTGGCAATATGACATGGATTTGTGCTCCCCATGCAATGGATTAGCACTGGTATACTGTACATAAATACCTAGGTGTAGGACCAGAGAGATGGCTTAGTCAGTAAAGCGCCTGCCTGCTGCTCAGACCTGTAGACTGGAGTTTAGATCCAAAGCACCTGATGAAAGCTAGGGGTGCAACAGTGTGGATCTGAGGCAAGGGATGGAGCCAGGAGTGTTCCCAGGGCTCATTTGTTAACTTTGCCTAGCCAAACGGTGAGTTCTAGATTCAGGATCCTGTCTCAAAAAATAATGTTGAAGCAACTAAGGAAGATATTTGATGTTCTGGCCTCTCCACATGGAAACACATTTATTTATTTATTTATTTATTTGTTTATTTATTTATTTATTTATTTATTTATTTGAGACAGGGTTTCTCTGTGAAGCCTTGGCTGTCCTGGACTTGATTTGTAGATCAGGATGGCCTTGAACTCACAGCGATCCGCCTGTCTCAGCCTCCCGAGTGCTGGGATTAAAGGTGTGCACAATCCCCTTCACAATCCAACCTGTTTATGCATATAGCCCTTTACCTGTTTTTTCAGGACTGCACATCTGCAAAAGTTATTCTACACTAAAGGAAGAGTCTTAGAGAGACGTGTTTATTCAAGAAATCATTTCTGGAGCTTTGCACATGAATTAGAACATGGAGTGAACATTTATTAAATGAACAACTGTATGCATTTCCTCAATGAATAACTGTTTTAATTAGTACTAAAGGAAAGGCGCTTTATTAAAAATGGAGAACTTAATGAAGTCAAGAGAACAAAACTGACTCATAGCTCCATGCTATGACATAGTTGTCCCAAATACTCTCACCCTACTCACATGTATGTGTATCCTGATCTGACTTCCTTAGTGCATGCTTATGTTAACAGACACACAATAACAAAGAATTCCTTAACGCTAATTGAGCAACCATAAAATGAATCATGACATTGACTGACTGTACATTATTTAACAGATTTCTTTGAGCAAACGAAGCTATTAATCCTATGAAGTGCTTCCAGCTTTTTTCTATTTACTTTTCACTATTTTAAGGTACTTCTTATATGTACTATTACATAGCCAATAATTTTCTTAGCACTACATCCTAGAAGAGGAAATATTAGTTCAAACTCATTTAAAATTTTTTGTTATTTATTGACTATTTAGCCCTCAAAACCAATGCTAGGCAATACCCTTTCTCCAAGATCTTTAATAAGGATAAATGAACATGACACATGAACAAGGGGAAAAAAAACAGGAAAGGAACTGGACAGTCTTTGAAAGCTTGAAGGTAGTCAGGATACAGTGAGTGATACCAGCGGTGGAGGTTGGCCGGGGATGAGGGTTTTATGGTTCACTGCCTGGCACCTACTTCGTATCTGCTCACTTATTAGGTTGAAAATGGATGGTATATGTGCCTTTTAAACGCCCAGAACCTTGTGGTAAATCATAGTCTGTATTTGCTTTCGAAGGCCCGTGCATGTGCATAGGTAGAGGTCACAGGATAATCTTAAGTGTCATCTGAGGAAGGTTGTCTTTGAGACAGGGTCTCTCATTTGTTTGTTAGTCATGGTTTCAGCTAGACTGGATAGCCAGTGAACCCCAGAGGTTCTCTTTAAATGTGCTCTATTGAACTGAGCAAGGCAATCACTTTCTTGATTAAAGTACTCCCTATCTCTTGGTATGCTATGGCTCTAAGGAGCAGTTGGTAAGGTGGCCAACAGCCTAGGCTTTGAAGTCTGCTTCATGGTAGGCTAAAATTTTGAGTTCTAACACATACTATCTATATGAACTTCAGTATGTCACATAAACACCTTAGCTTTTATAGATGGCAAGAAAGGAAAGCAACATAATCTACATCCTATGGTTGTTTAGAAATGTAATTTATGCTAAGAATATAGATCATTTACACACAGGGACTGCCTGCAAATTATGGTTATATTATTAATTACTACATTCAAACAGCCATAGAAATGGCTAGTCCAACCTGCTTTCATTAAATTAGTAATCCACTGTGACGGCAAAACTTTGAGTTTTCATTGAGAGGCAAAAACAGGGAAGAAAGGGTGGGGGAGAGACAGAGACAGACAGACAGACAGACAGACAGACACATAGATGGAGAGAGAGAGAGAGAGAGAGAGAGAGAGAGAGAGAGAGAGAGAGAAAGAGAGAGAGAGAGAGAGAGAGAGAGAGAGAGAGAGAGAGAGAGAGAGAGAGAGAGAGAGATTGTGAATTTGGATGGAGTGTCTATGAGATTTTTAAGCCATTCTTGGAACCTCTCTACTATTATTTGAATAAGATCAAATATAAAACTATAATGACCTTTGGAAACTTTCTTTCTCTCTCCTCTTTTTTTTAACTTTTTTAATTCACTTTACATCTCAATAGTAGCTCCCTCCCTCCTCTCCTCTTGGTCCCATTCTCTCTCTCTCTTCACCCACCTCCCTCCCCCCACTCCTCAGAATAGGGGACCACACCTCACCAACCCACCCCAGCAGATCAAATTGCATCAGGACATAACACTCTGAAACAAGTAATTAAACTTAAGATAAGTAAGTGGAAAACATAAAACTAAAATACATTAATTAAGACAATTTAATATAATTAAGTGAGAAGAAAATGCCATTTTGTTGGAATATACAAAAGAGGATAAATGGCATCTGCAGTGGAAGAAATAGAAGCTACACAAAGGCAACAAGTTGAAAAATTGTAAACACCTTAAAAACACTTTACATGGATTAAGAACATTTGCATAAACAAATGGAGACCATTACAGAAAACCCACAACTGGTAGTAATGCAGAGATAAACTGGGACAGAGTGTCCAGCCCCAGTGGGTATATCTACAACACAATCCTTCCAAAGTTCAGGGAGCATTATAGAAGAGAGGTAGTAAGACTATGAAGAGCCAGAGGACTAGGAAGCCTGTAAGATGGTATCTCCTAGAAATGACAAGGAAACTTTACCTGTGATACCTCAACAATATGACTGCCAAATTAAAACCTGAACAATGATAATACAATAGGCATGCTAACTCAGAAGGAGGAAATCTCAGTGTAAGCAAAGAACTACAAGAAATTAATGAACACACACACACACACACACACACACACAGACAGAGAGACAGAGAGATGGAGAGACAGAGACAGAGGCAGACAGACAGACAGACACATAGATGGAGAGAGAGAGAGAGAGAGAGAGAGAGAGAGAGAGAGAGAGAGAGAGAGAGAGAGAGAGTGTGTGTGTGTACTTCTCCCAGGGATGAGTCTCTAAGCTCATTATCTAACACAAAGAACACAGCCCTAAAATTATATACATATAGATTACCCATACAGCTGTGTGTGATGGAGTGCAGGGATAAAGATAGAGCAGAGATTGAGGGAATGTCCAACCAATGCTTGGCCCAACCTGAGACAAGCACTATGGGAGGGAGCCAATCTCTGACACTATTAACAATATTCTGCTACACTTGTAGCTCGGAGCCTAGTATAACTGTTTTCTGAGGGACTCCACCTAACAGCACATTGAAACAAGATGCTAAGACTCACAATTAAATATTAGGTGGAGTGCAGGGACCCTTGTGGAAGAGTGGGAGACTGAAGCACCAATCAAGGACCACACATGGAAAGGACCTAGGCCCCCTACATAGGTGGATGAGCAACTTAGTCTTGATGTGGTTTCCTAGTAAAAGAGCTGTCTCTGACATGGATTTTGCTGCCTGCTTTTCAATCACTTCCCCCTGGTGGTTCCTGGTGAGAGTTTGTTCTGTCTTTGAGATCATTCCCTCTTCTCTGCATCCTCATATGGAGGTAGGGTAGGGGTGCTTTTGTCTCCCTTCCTGTTTTTATAAAGACACAAAATCTACCACATGATCCTCATCCTTAGGACCTCATCTAAATTCACTTGATTCCCAGAAGCCTCTGTGTGTCTCATCACATTGGAGTTTTAGTGTCACCATATAAATCTAGGGACAACATGTCAGGTCTAGAACAATATATAACATCAGGTGTGGATGAGCACGTAATGCCTTGAACCTTAGTTTGAAATGGCACAACCATTTCAGAAATTAAATATTTACTCATACATGTATATGCAGAAGGTAGGTAAAAACAAGAACTTGATCACAACTGTTAACAACTATATTAATCACTAGGTTCTTTCTGGGGGAAAAGCTTATAATAGTGTTATACAATTGTTTTGTGAGAAATCTGCCTAATAAATATTGAATTCTTTGGAATCAACTCAAGAGAAATAAAGATGCGTGTAAATAAAAACAAATATATGTGTGGCCTGGAGAGATGACTCAGTGGTTAGAGTGCTTTCTGTGCAAGCACAAGGATTGGAGCTCAGATATCAGGCCCCATTTAAAATCTAGGTACCATCTTATACCCTGTAACCCTACCACTGAGGGGTCAGAGACAAGAGGATTACTATGGGTTCCTGCTTGGCAGTCTATCTAAAAACATGAGCTCAAGGGTCAGCTAGAGACTGGCACTTAAAGATTAAGGCAGAGGGATGGAGGAGAACACCTGATGCTCTTCTCCGGCCTCAAGGACATACACTGGCTTGTGCACACTTACACACACATCTCACATACATATACTCTCATGTACATGTACAACAAAATGATGCATACATGCTCATAGTTGCGTTGTTTATAGTAAATAAAACTGCAACTTCAATAGTTAGGTGGATAAATATGTCAATTATGGATTATTAATCATTAATAAAAGTTATAAACAAGTGATACATGCTACAAAATGCTTAAACATTAAAATTGTATTCTAAGTGAAAGAAGCCAGACAAAGGAGGGAATAAATCGTGCTTCTGTATATATATATGAAATATGTATGACTGGCCTAGTTTTATACAGGCAGAACAGTGATTAACTAGTGTGAAGGTGTGGGCCATTTAGCCATACAAAAGCTAAGGGAAATCTTAGAAAGTTGAAAATGTTCTAATACTGAATTATGCTAATGTTTGGAAAATCATGAACACTTACTTGTCAGAAATTAAAAATAATGTATTAATCATTGTAATAAATAAAATTATAAAAATAAAAAGTATTAATAAACCTGTAAATATATTTATATACTATGCTATAATTATATTATCATATATTATATGAACGTATTACAATATATTGGCTGAGTCACACTAATTATATATTTATCACACTATAAACACATGGAGTAACACTACACTTGCCATAGGGAAATTGTGTGTGTGTGTGTGTGTGTGTGTGTGTGTGTGTGTGTGTGTGCAGATTGGAGGTTGCTGTTGAGCGTCCCCTCTATTTCTCTCCATCTTATTTTTTGAGACAAGGTTTTTCACTGAATCTGAAGTTTGCTGATTCAGCTACACTAGCTGCCAGAGAGTTCTGCGTATCCTCCTGAATCTGCCACCTTCACCCCTACCCACCCCAGCACTCAGCACTGCGGCTTCTGATGTACAGTGTGCTCCTGGGCATTCATGTGGGGCCCTAGGGATTCAAACTCGGGTCCTCATGTTCCCATGGCAAGCAGGTTCCCCTCTCAGCCATCTCCCATGCCCCATTATTTTCTATTATATTAAAAGAGCAGTGTTTATGATTTAGAAGCACACCCTGGTCTCAGACACTGTCAAGCAGGTTTCACTATGCCTTGCATCATTGCAGTTTTGGGACTGTGTCTAGTCTAGACACCCTCCCATCTCTGATTTTGTAGATCCCTTCAAATTGGCTTAATTTATTTCTTTATCTCTTAGCCTCAATGAACAAGAACACTCCCTACAGCTTGCCTTTGTTGTCAGGCCTGTATGTAGAATAGACCGTTCTACGCTCGCAGCCCTGACCAAGGACTGCCACAGAATATGCTTCACCTCATTATCAGCATCCCAAGAAGCAGGACACAGCAGGCTTAAATGGAGCAATAGCTGGCCAATTTATTTCCAATGAGCAAGCTCATGCTCATTTTAACTTACTTTTATATGAAAGATAATTTTATGAGGCAAATTTAGCTTACAATTCATAAGCAGCCACATTAAAGTGAAACAGAATTGATTTTTACCTACCAGAGCTTGTGGGTCTAATTTGTGGAGAACAGTATAATATAAGAAGTTCAGCAGTTATTTTAGTTAAAGTAGATTATAAAAGTGTGACTTGGGCTCCTTTCTTTTGCTGATGCTGATGTCTTTAAAAAGTGTTTGTGTGTGTGTGTGTGTGTGTGTGTGTGTGTGTGTGTGTGTGTGTGTGTAATGTATGTATGTATGCATGTGTTTATGTCAAGGGTGTGACTATTGGGGTCAGAAGATGACTTTAGTCATCAGTCTTGATCTTCCACATTGTTGAAGACAGAATCTCTTCACTGGTCCCAAGCTGACTGGCCTATGAGCTTCCAGAGACTCCCATGTCGGCGCAGGTATTCTGAGATTGGAGATATCCACTACCCTCTCACGCTTTAAGTGGGTTCTGGGGACTAAACGCATGTCCTCACACTAGCAAGACCAGAGCTTTACTCAGTGAGCCACCTCCTCAGCGTTATCCTGATCCTTTGGATCTAGATATGAGACCCCTGTAGAACACCGAGGGAGCAACCGGTGAGTCCATGTCAGAATCCAGTTTGTAGCTGCATTTCATAGTCAACTAAACTGCTTATGTTTCTTTAAAATGTATCATGAGAACTTGACACCCCCTCCCCCAAAAAATGATAGTATCAGAGGTGTGGGAGGATAGGTAAGTCAGGAGACCTTCCCTTATGGAAGAGATTCCACATGGGTCCCTCTCTCACTTCTTCCACCATGCTAGGACACAGTAAGAAAATGGTTAGGAAGCAGGAAGTAGAAAGCAAGCCCTTGATGAATACCAGAACTGCACACACCTTGATCTTGAGCTTTCCAGCTTCTAGAACAGATATTTACTGTTTAAGGCCACCCATCTGTGGTAGTTTATTATAACATCCTGTATGGAAACTTTCATGTGTATACAGATAAGCCAGGAACCAGCTACAGTTGTTTTGAGTGTAAAATGAAGAGTCTTTATTTTTAACAGAATTTGTTCTCACTGCTTGGTGGACCAGATTGTTCAGTTTCAAAGTGTCAGAATAAAAACAGAGATCTTAGCAACTAATGAGTGACAGGAAGCCACCTCAAGATAATGCCAGTGGAAGAATTAATCTACCAGTGGGATAATATGCCACTAGGTGTAGCAAGTTCTCTACCGGTAGAGGTGGTCACACCCCGTCAGAGTGTGGCAGAAGGAACCAGTAGAGGAGGGCCGGACTAGAAACCTCACAGCCTCGTCTTGACGTAAAAATGCATGCTTATATTTGGGGTGACCCTTCTGAATTTAGCACACATACACGCACATTTGCTACCCATCCCCATCCAATTATGTGACAGGACTTTTCCTACTAACTAAAAGCATTTGGGACTGTGTTCTACTTGTCCTTTAGACTAAGCCTACTAGTTGCTTGTTCCTACTCCACCTATTTTCCTGAGTCACAAAAGATGCCCCTTTTGACTCCTTGGGGAGGGAATATTGCATAGACAATCCCAGCTATTTGTGAACTTTGATTTGAGACTGGAAGGAAGACCATCCTCCTCTTCCTCCTCCTCCTCCCCAGAATCTTGCTGAAAGGGAATAAGTCTCCTATTCTAATTAGTAGTTATGCTCCAATTCAATTTTCTTCCCCCTGGCTATGGAATTCCAAGTGGTTACACAGTTGAATGCAGACATTTTATCTTTCCTTTATTATTGATCTTGAAATGTAAGCTTCATTGACAAGGCTCCTGAATCAGGGTAATTGGTCATTTTTTTTCCTCCTCCAGATAGCCATCTTCTATATGGAGCAGATATCCATGACAAGAGGAATCAGCATCCATGATGCAGAACAGAGTTGGCATTCTGCCGGTGCTGTGTTTAGCTAGTGAGACTTTACATTGTGTAACTGGGGACAAAGGAGGGTTTGGGAACCACTGTGCCCATTGGAAAGATTGGACCTAACTCTATTTCCCACCTCCATTTATGCACCTTCTTCTCCAGTTGTTGGGTGAGAGGCTCATGGAATCCTTTATAATTCAGTTATTCAAATGAGTTCAGAGTATATGCCCAATGCTTCCAGAGAGGTCTGGCTAGTCTCTTTTCTCTGATACACAGTCACCTTCATGTCAGGGCCCAGCAAGGACAGGATTTTCTCAGTGTGCTCCCAGAAGTTACCATGTAATAAACTGATTGCCCCTGAATTGTATAGTATCCCATCTCCCTGCTACAATTGTCCTAAAGAACTGATAAGATTTGCCCCCTCTCAGAAGTATGAAATCCCTTTCTGGAAAAGTCCAGCCTCACACTTCCAGAATCTGGTCAAATTCAGTAGCTGATGAAGTGCCTCAGTTCCCCACCCTGGTACCTCTGATACAAGATTATCCTAGCCTGTCTCCAGCAAGAATCTTATTGAATTGTTCTTTAGTAAGAATTCCTCATTTTCATGTGTCTTCCTAGTGACTTTCCATCTACCATCCGCCTCCTTCCACTACTGTGATAAGAACTCCCTTTTCCGTGCTGCATTTTAAATTGAGATCATTTCTAGACTGACATCTCCTTTCCTCTATTGAAATAGTTTCTGAATAAAATTTGTTTTTTTACCACTCTATTGTATGGCTCTAGTGCAACATTACAAAGAGAAAAGATCAAGGATAGGAAGGTAAATAATGGCCAGATCGTGAAGGCTTGAAGCCATAGGGAGCTGAGGCAGAGTTTCTGGATGTGTGCACTGTGGCTTATTTGAGTGTTAAAAAATCAGTCTCACTGAGTAAAAGAATACGGGCGAGACAAATACAGAAAATCAGTCAGGAATCTAAGGCAAACTAATACACGTAAAATTATTTTATTGCTATATAACAATGAATTGGCGAGGCTCTTTGAGAATTCTTGACATTTTTGTTACAATCTTAAGGTAAGTTGGTTTGTTTTGTTTCGTTTTTGTCTTCTTTTGTTTTTAAGTCTACCAGGCAAGTTTCAGGGACAGGAAGTCCTTAGAGAAAGGTATGATCAAGTCAAAGTGTGACGGGTATGTGGAGGCAGAAAGGAAAAGTTCCTATCAGATGGATGAGCAGGGTGGATTAAGTCTCAACATGAGTGGGGGCCTTCAAGACAGGAGAAAAACATGGGGGGAAATGACCCAGAAATTCAGTGAAATGGAATCAGGACATGAGCAATCCCCTCATGCTCTGTGAGCCTGAATGCAGAGAGCCAACATCATTTAATGATTGTGCTTCTAAGAGTCCCCTGCTTGGTACCATCACAGTAAGTACCTTAGCTGCACACAGTAGTAATCAGTGATGCAAGAAGGCTAGATTTCCCACCCTTCTAGAATGCACCCCCCACCTGCTGCTAGACAGCTCACATGGTTTCTTGAGGTCTGGAAGAAGGTTAATGCAATGAACTGTAAAGGTGGCATACCCACCTGGCCAGCAGATGAATGATATTCTCGTCTTGGCTTTCGGGGAAACATATTTTCTCAAAGCAGCCACCACTCTCTGCAAGCTTTTTAAAGCCTGTGATTTCTTTTCTACATTTGGTCACATCTCAATCTCCCCTGATTTGGAAGAAAACAAGGTTTATCGAGATGAGAACAAAGCAGTTTGGAGTTGTTGGTCCTGAGTATGTGTTTAAAGAGCTCTGTTCAAAATAATTTAACAACTCCCTAAATGCAAAAGTAAATTAGATTAGAAATATCCAGACACAGGACTGCAGAGAAGATTAATAGGGAGCTAGGAATACCGGTGCTCAAGGAAATGGAATTGGTTGTTACATTTTCTTTTATACTACAACTCTTATTCTGTAGACATGTTCTGCTAAATAGTGTATTTCTATTGTTTTAATTGTCCTCTTATTTCCTGAGCATTTGCCAACATCCTTGTGCATTTTCTTCCCACAATAATTCTGTGAACTTGGTTAGGCAGGCTTTTAAAATGCAGGTTTACCCATGAGGAAAAACGCAAGGCTAACTTTTAAGCAGTGTAACTTTGAAATTCAGATTTCCCCCTGGCAGGGAGGCCTTGCCTGACCACAGAGGAAGAGGATACAAGCAGTCCATGTAAGACTTGATAAGCTGAGGTCAAATGTTAGGGGAGGAGGGCTCTCCTTTCTGAGGATTTGTAGATGGAGGGTGGAACCGGTAGACAATGAGAGAGGTGGGCTACAATCAGGATGTAAAAATAAGTAAATAAATAAATAAATAAATAAATGAATAAATAAATAAAATTCAAGAAAGAAAGAAACTAAAAAAAGAAAAAGAAAGAAACTCAGATTTCCTTAAACACATATCAGAGAATTTGCCTTGGTACAAGGCAATGAAATTTGAACTAGATTAGACTACAGAAAGATATTAGCAGGGATGGAAACTCTAAAAGGCCACACCCTGACTTACCAGTGAAACCCCTCTCCAATTACTCTGAATTTCTTTCTTAGAGGACCAGCTGAAGACCATTGATAAAATTATTATATTAGATTATAATACAGAGAATGCAGGGAAATCACTGAAATTCTAAAACTTGACCCTACATTACATCCACTTTACCTGTCTGTAAGGAGTCATACACACAGGAAACCAACAGATGGGACACAGAAGGTATTATTGCATTAGAATTCTGTAAGGCTGGCCCAAAGTATGTGGCCTATTTGAAGGCCTAGTAGGTCTTCATTTCGCTTACTGACTTCCAATCCTAGTTATTTGTGTACTTTGAGTAGAGAAATGGCTGGATAATGGTAACGCAGGTATAGAGAGAGATAGAGAATGGTGCAGGTGCTGGTGCCCTTCTGTAGATGCTGAAAAGTAAAAAAGCAAGTGTGAAATGAGGGCTGACTGAAGCTGGTGGAAAGGTCATCCCTGTCTGTGCCACTTCTGAGGCATAAATAGAGAGTACAGAGGAGGTGGTGGAATCCGAAAAAAGGGAAAGCTACATAGCAGCTTACTCTTTCCTTCTTTTGCGGCATAGAGGAAGCAAACACCCTTACCTGTGGACTGTGATGGTCAACCAACATAGATTGGGGGTCACTTCAAAGACACCTTAACCACTAAGGTGTTTTAATGAAGAGGGGAAGATCATTTATGAGCAGTGTTCTCTATGTAATAAAAAGGAGAAATTGAGGTGAACCAAAGATTTCCTCTGCTTCCTGACTATCCAAGTGTGAGGTGGTCCAGCCGAATGCTTCTGCTACCATGAACTCTGCAATGCCTTTCCTGCAATGGACAAGATTTTCTGAGTTAATCTCCAGGACACAAAAGCCCATTGTAGTGGCACACACCTGTCACTCCAGCTCTCAGATGGCAGAGGCATGAGGATCAGAAGTTCACTTCTGGGATATAGCTAGTCTGAGGCTAGCATTTGTCTCAGATAGATAGATAGATAGATAGATAGATACATACATACATACATACATACATACATACATACATACATACATACATGATAGATAGACACACAGATGAATTAATGGGTGGGTGAATGATTAAATAACTAAATAGACAAGTAAGTAGACTAGAAGATGCAGGACACCCTAAACTAAGGGAAGGATTGAGGAGAAGCAGGCTCTACACTGTCAGAATACACATAAATGAATGAATATATGAATGAATGAATGAATGAATGAATGAATGAACGAAATAAATCCTTCTCCCCTTAAGTTAATTACTGTCAAGTATTTTCTTAGAGCAATGAGAAAAGTACCTACTATCTAACTGTATATCCCACTTGCTTCCTAACTTGGGTAATTGGTATTCTGAAGTCTATACATTCAAGTAAACAGCCTTCTCTTGGGAGAAACAGGAAAAGATGAGGTGAGCTTCTTCACCAACCCAGAGTTCTGTATTCTTGATGAAAAAGGACAAGGAGCTATGAGTTATTTTTTCCTGCTTCAGAAGCTTCAGCTAATAATATCCACAATTCAATTCCAAACACAACCCACATGTAGACTCTGAAAACAAGTTGCAGCTAGAAATAAGTGTTTGCTGTTCTCAGTCACCAAGGGAGCTGTGATTAGTATTTCAATAATTCTTTCTTGGCTTTAGAAAGAAACCAGAGCATTGGAATCCTGGGAATGGACTTGGATTGGCTTCCCAGCGTTGAGCTCTCCCCGCTAACACCTGACATTCCTACGACTGCACAACGTAACGGTTTGCATTGTATCCTTGCAGCACTCCACATCGTAGAGAAGAGGTAATAAGGGTCTAATTATGCCATGTGTTGTGGTAAAGCTGATTTTCAGACCTATAGAGAATTGAGAATTGACCTTCAAGACACAGACTCTCTTAAGCTCTGCATCTGTGACATCACAAAGAACGAAGTCTTTTCCCTGTCTCTTTCTATGCTAGAGAAAAGAGTTCAGAAAAACCAGAGGCTGCCTTTTGCTGTCTTATTTCCTTCTGCAACTGGGGTGATATTCTGTTTATCTGAAGATGACTTTGTCCTTATACATTTAGAGCAGACCTTAGTAGACAGCTGTGTTTCCAGACATATGAAGTGCAGTTTTAGGTTGCTCTCCAGGTACTTGATACAGAAATTTGCTTTTTTTTAAAAAAATGAGCCAGTGGGTATTTCCCCCCAGGAACTAACTGGCTTTAAGCTGGAATTTGTGGCTGTATTTGTAAGGTGTTTTAGAGACTGTGATGAGAATTATCTCTGAGACCCCTTCATGTCTTCTCGGGTTCTGCCGGGAGTGTTTCGTCTTTTTCATATGGCCATATGAGAGCCTGGATGCTCTGACTGTAGTTGGGAGCTTTGAGTTCAGGAGCGGCTTTTAATTTGGTTCCTTATCTTCATTATTTTTATGACTTTATGGAAACCACAGAAACATCCTCAACACACTCCTTTTTCTTTGTATGATGACAAGAGGATTAAAAAAAGATACTGAGATCAAATGAAAAACAAAAGATGAAACAAAATAACAACAACACAACAGAATAACCCAAAACCAAACGTACATCTTAAGGAAATGCTAAAGTAGTTAAAACTACATTAATCTCATTTTAATGTATCTATTACTCATTTTTTATCCCTAATTTTCCCAAACAGTGGCATAAAACCACATCCTGGGGTTTCTTTCAGAATCAGGGTTCCCAAAAGGTTAACACATTGTATTCAATTATCACTGCTACAATGATTTGGCAACTAGGAGTCATTTTTATATTTTATATGACTAAAATAACCAAAGAACATTTTGATATTACAAATACTTTATATGCAGATATGTGTCTATAATAAAAACTTTATTGGCACACAGACATCTCCATCCTTTACACATTGTCTGTAGTGACTTCGCACCACAACCAACAAGAGTTTAGCAGAGGTTGTAAGACATACAAAATTCTCACACATTTATTCTCTGGCTCAATCTAGAAAACATATGGTAGCTCCTGATATGCAGAAAGGAATCTTATTAAACCTGCCTGTTAATCCCACACTCCTGCTTGCTAAGCCATGTGACCACCCAAGAGTCACCTCTAATTTTCTTTGGTTAAAGAAAACACGTTTTGTTATTTAAAAAAAAAAAGGTACAGTTTTAGATTCTTGCAGAGAAAAATCCCACAAGCTTTTAAGGAGAAAGGACAATCACACACCAAAGATGTGAAGACACCTTGACATCACCCTTCTCTCCAGCAGCAGGTGTCTGTTTGCATGTACGAAGCCAAAAGGGAAGCACCTAGACTAGTTTGAAGAAGTATGGGGCTTTTGTCCAGCTTAACGCAATGAAAATGCCCCTGAACAAGCAAGGCCATGGTCATTGTCTAAGCCAGGCAGTGCCTTTTGCATTTAATGAACGCTCATTAGGAACTATAGAACAACATCTTCACTGTGTGTGTCCTCCAGAGCAAAAGGCTGCCACTCATGAAGTTTGTGCGTTTACAGAGCCATTCTTCTGCCTGGGTGGTAGGAGAAAGGCGCTGGAAATATGTGTATCTCCCTGTACCCCATGCCCCATCCCCGGATCATTGGACCATTGATCTACAAGGGGCAGGGGAGGAGGGGGGTATTCAGATGGCCCTGAGTATGAAGGAATAACTTTGCTGGACCAGCTTCAGCAAGAGTGCTCAACTTTATTTGGGGTAAATAAAGGTTATATATTCCTTGGGAAGCGGGGTGGAGGGTTCCCAGGGTAGGTGTACTCTATTGGCTGAGGTTTGAGGTGCCTGGAATGCTTTATTTACATACCAGGAATTCCAGATACTTGTTGGGCAGGTTCTTATCAGGGGGAAAGGAAGTCAAACCTGCATGTTGGCCAGGAGCTATGTGATGTCCCTCAGAGGTGGGGGTTGGTCTCAGAGACATTCTCCTAATTAATTCAGGCAGAGAGAAGGAGGACCCCTGCTGAGAAAGGTACCCCTGCCTTCTGTGCTGAGCTTGGGAGAGCTGTCCAGACATGGTGGACTGTGACCTCAAACAGTGGGGCCTTCTGACAGAAATATAAAGAAATTACCCTGCATTAGTATCTCAAGCTATTCTGTTCATAAAAACCACGGCGCAAACAAAAGTGGTCTGAGATGATCACAGTGCCCTAGACTGCTATAGGTTTGCAAAAGCCACAGATCTCATGGGGAACAACGTTTCTGATGATCCTCCGGCCCTCACAACAGTGCTGAGGGCAGAAGCAGCCTTCCTTCCCGTGTACACCCAGAGAACTGTGCTTCCTTTAAAATGCAGACACTTTCCTGGAGAAACTGACATTTTCATTACTGTTTACTAGAAAATGTAGAATTTGGGTAATTAAAAAATAACTCCGTTTTTATTAATGTTTTCACAGCGTGTTGTAAAACTTTGCCTCTCCATGTGTCTCCCGAATCAGTGGTGCCTTTAAAATCAAAAGATTCTTTAGGCATTGCAATATGGAATGATTTTAACTTTTAATACACAACCAGGTTGGACTGTAACACGAGGAACAGGGAGTGATGCTGGTGGAGGGAAAGGGCATCAGTCACTTGGGCACCCTGTGCCTGCTATGCACTGAAGGCCTTATTGCCTTTCTACTCGCAGTGTAATTTCACAGCATACATTTCAATGTGCATTACAGTTGAGCCATTTTTTATTTCATTTCCATTTGCTCAGATATAGTGCATTTGGGGACTGAGTGAGCTACACTCGTTTGTGCGCTCATTATAGTCTTGGTATTTAAACTGTTTTTTCTAGCTTGTGGGGAGTAAAATCATTTCTGTGTTATTTCAAGCCCAGCGGAAGCATACAGCAGTAATAATAATATGGTTAGCTACCGATTGCATGTGATGTGTGCCAGACAGGGCAATGAGAAGTCTCTACGCGGTTACATAACTTAATCTCTGCCAACAACCCTGTGGCACAGCTCGGGGTACCATCCCCATTTGATTTATGCCCAAACCAAGACTCTGGTAAATGAATTAATTTTTCCAAGCCGAATTGGTAGAACATAGTTCAGACAAGCTTGAGTTTAGCTCCCTTTTGCTTCTAAAATGTTCACTGTGGATATGACCTGAGGATTCTTTGACGATGCCATTGCTACTTTTATCCTCAGCATGATCCGACAGGATAAGTCTAGAGCATTCAGAAGCACTGTGAGGACACCGGGTCTCTGCATCCTGTATCTGCAGCTTACGCCACCGAATATCCACCCTTGTGTAATTACAGAGAGAGTGAAGAATACTATCACCACGTGGTTCCCTTATGCTCATAAGGTTTGCAAGGTACCAAGAGAGATGAAGCAACATTAATGACAGACGGGGGAACTGAGGGAGAGCTTGCCTGCAACTCCACTTTAGTTAGGTAGGGGCTGCTTTCAGTGGTAAAAATAAAGTTTATTAAGTAAAATAATCCACAAGACTTTTAGAATATCATATTTCTTAGAAAAGAGCCTCTGAAACAAGCCATCCAGTTTTTCTAGAACATCACTTTCTGCTTCCTAATATAGAGCCTCCGCTAGCACACGTAGTCACTGTACACAGCTTAAACTAATGAGTTTGTGTGCAGTCCCTTGTGGATGGAGAGGGTCTGCAAACTCTCCATTACTAAGAGGGCTGCTTTCAGAAGGTACCTCAGAGATTGGAGGCCAGTCCTCTGAACGGTCCCAAAGGAGTGGATGAACAAGCAAGCTGCAGTGACTTTCCTGAAGGCAGGATTTTCTTCACTTTATGGCCAATGTCTTTCTGGCACTATGTCTGACTGACAGTAGGAACTGAGAACAAATCGGTGAGTGTCTGTGGCCTGGGTGAGTTACTTACTAAAGACACTATGTTGTGCTCTTGTTACTGTAGATACACATAACACTATAACACACATAGGAACCTCGTGATATGTTCTAGTTCATTAAACTTCCACAACACCTCTCGCTTTTAAAGATATCCATATTTTACACCCAAGCAGTTAATAAATGCTATTAAGCCCCCTCCCCCGCCCCCCTGATTTTCCTAAGACTGGACACAAGGAATTCTGGAGTTAGAAATTTTGAGACTTGGATCTCACATTTAGTTTGATATGAACACTATGAAATTTAGGTGTTGTATTTCATCCTGAAGTGGGGCTCATGAGACGCACCCCTAACTGAGGAGCTATTGATAGCTGACAGTTGGTGGTTTCCTAGGAAGGGAGAGTCAGTTTTCTTTAAGAGTGTGACCCCTGGGAGGTAGAACACACTCCAGTGGATGCCTCCACACCTAGGAGTTGGTATTCAGTACAAATTAAATACTATGGGTTTTAAAAATTAAAAAAAAACACAAAGGTAGGGATGAATCTGTGAGGAGTTATGGAGAAAATGGAAGGAATAAGTATGATCATAACACATTGACATGTGTCTTACAATTTCAAAGTTAATGAAAATACATTAGAAAACCTGAATGTTTTCATCAATCATATGACCACCTGGCCTTTCTAAATCTAAACCATCTTTCTTTTTAAAGACTTTTTTATTTTCAATCCCCCCTCTCTCTCTCTCTCTCTCTCCCCTCCCCTCCTCTTCTCTCTCTCTCTCTCTCTCTCTCTCTCTCTCTCTCTCTCTCTCTCTCTCTCTCTCTCTCTCTCTGTGTGTGTGTGTGTGTGTGTATACAAGTATAGGTGGTTTCTGGGAACCAAACCTGGGTCCTTTATAAGAATGATGTGTGCTCTTAACTGCTGAGCCATCTCTCTAGTGACTAAACCGTTGGCTTTCTGGAATTTACTACAACTTAAATGTCAAACAGTTGGCCTTGGAACTTCTGCTTTTGGTTATCAAATTCACCCAATGCCTGAGACTAAAGAGGCAACAATGATGAAGAAACTAGACTGTGGCACAATTGCAACCATTACTTGACAGCACGGGAAGATTAAAAGAACATTGCTGAGTGCTCGGGAGTGGGATAGCCATGCATTTTTCATCTAGTTTATCAGAGGTGGTTCAGCTTACTCCCTGAGATTTCAGCATTGAAAATAAACTACCAGTAACACAGAATGATAATCAACATATAACCCACCGCTCTCTTCCTCAGCAGCTTTAAGACATTAAAATACAAGTCCCAACTGCCTTCTCAAGCACACACACTCCCTTTCATCACAAGTGGGCACTTTAAGTTGGAATTATAAAACATCTCATTTGTTTCTCCAAGTCTCTCTTCTCTAACTAAACAAACGGATAAGAAATGGGAATTTTATCTTGAGCAGAACTGAATCCCAAGTGCTAGTATGTCTGCTCCATTTCATTTATATTGACCAAGTACACTCACACTCCTGTGGATATGAATGAATTTACATACACCTATTTGTTTCTGCTGGAAGCCACTGCTTGTGGCTGAGGGAAGAGTACCGTGTCTTAGGCTTTGCTTTGGTGGCTGATGCATACTCAATATCTGCTGTTAGCATGAAGAGCCCCGTCTTTGGTCTTTCACCCCCCCTCCCCAATCAGTAATCTTGACATCTCCCATCTGGAACTTTCCCTTGATTATACTTGATCTGTATATCTCACACTGTTGGTTCTGTCTCCTTCATATCAGTGGAATCCACATCAGCATTACATTTGTTCTTGATTATAGCTGCCACTGCTACTAGTCCTAAGCGCTAAATGTGGCCCCTCCATGATCTTTCTGATTATAGTTTTATGAGCCTATCTGTGGTACACCTTGTTGGCACAGGATCAGACATATATCATTCACCTGATTATCACTTTCCATTGGATAGTAACTGTCTATAAGATAATATCCAGGTTGGAAATGTCTATGGCAACAGATCAGAGATAACAGAACACTTCCTGGCACTATTCCAGTGAAGTGCAATACAGGTCTCTTTCTTCTCTCATTACAGATAGACTAGTCCATATACTTTGTTCTGAACTATATGGCAGAAGTAATGTATTTTCAATTCTCGGCCTCATTTTCAGAAGACTCTTCGAGCCAGGAGATGCCACATAAAATGCCTAACTACTGAGGAGACTAGTAGAGATATTCTGAGTTTTCATGAAGACAGAGGCCCCCAGCCTTCTTCCTACACTCACCCTCTGGGCTCCAGGCAAAAGTGAAGCTTCCTAATACCTAATGATGTACCACTGAGAACACTAGTGAATATTGCATGGAACAACATGGCCACCTGAAGGGGAAAGGAAAGAGATGGTTGGGAGCAGGAACTAATGCTAAATAAAGATACAGAGAGTGCCACTAAAGCATAGACATCATGTGTGTGTACACTGGATGAGAGGAAAGGGCAATTATATCAGAGAATGCTTCATATAAGGACTGAATATGCATAAGACAAGTTATAAAATATGAATAGTCCTTTGACATGTTTTGTATGTTGGGGGAGGTTCATATACAAGGTTCTGCATTATTAAGTCTCTGAAAGCTTGAATCTCCTTTCATATTCTAGGACATCCTGTCAATATTGCTTTTGATATTTGCCTTGGTTTGCAATGGAGCCATCACCTAGGGATTAGGCAGAATGCTTCCCAATTTGATCCACCCATCGGTTCTAATCACTGTACATGCCACTTAGATTTATGGCTTCAGTTCTGAAGGGCCTCCTTGGGGAGCGAGAAGTTCTAGTGTGCTACAAATTTAGATGCCCTTCTCATCCTACAATTAATATTTACTGAACACGTATCAGAAAGTAAATGCACAGCTGGACATAGATGAACAAGAGGAGATATAAAATCTATGTTCCCATGTCCCCGCAGCTTACAAGAGAACTGTTACCGGAGAAAAGATAACACATGAAATCAGTAATGTATTCAGATCTTGGTCCTACCTTCATGCTGGCAAAAGTAAGGCAAGATAAAGAAGGAAAAGAGAAGGCAAGTTACAGTTAAATCAATGAAAAGTCTTGCATATGACCAGAGTCTTGGCTAAGTACAAGAGACCACAGGACAATATATTTTCACCTGGTATGTACACTTTGTACATTTGTTCAAACATATGAACATCTAAAGATCTCACATAAATATGTAAAAATATGAAAACTGGGGAGTTATAGCAATATAAGCCCCAAAGTTTGAAATGAAAAGGACAATTTTCAGCTGACGATTTAAAGAAGGATTCTCTGTTTTGCCACACTCACCATTTTCTCCCACTTATGGCCCACTGGACATATTTAATTTGTCTAACCCATGTAGGCATCTGAAACAGTTGTTTTGGTTATGTAACTAACAATTATCCCCTAAAGTTGTTGTCTCAATGTAACAAACATTTTATAGGTCATTTTGTGAATCAAAGGTTCAGACCTTTGGTGGTTTAGCTTGACATGGTATTAATGGGAATTTTATAGCCAACAGAATAGTGACCGCTTTCTCAACAATTTCTTGTTTCTGTCATTAATTTTTGTGAATTTACCCACAGCCCTTCTTAGGGTTATTTCTCTCTTTACTTTGATTGTATCATGTCGTACCATGACCACATCATGCTATTAAATACTGCCCAGTCATCTCTGCTGCCCACTAACTTCAATCCAGCTCTTGAGACAGTATCCCGGTTGTTGCACTTGTGCCATGATAAAATGTGTGCACTGCATTAACTCCAATTAAAATAACTCTATTGTAGGTCCCTGAATCTATTGGGGAAGAGTTTGTGTCTGTGGTTTTGCTATTCTGATTCTAGTCTCCTGGAATGTCCCAGCCTCTATATTCCCACCTAAATTCCATTTTTCACTCAACAGCCATTTCAATTTTTTCAACTCCAGAATACAAGTTGGCACATGATTGACAATATAATCTCCTTTTTCAATCAAGTGGAAATGAGAGTGGTCCTGGCTTCTCAGTTATGAGAGGGTGTTTGAGCACAGCAATTAATGTCTCTGAGACCCATTTTCTTAATTTCTAAACTAGACTGAACTTAAACACCAAACTCCCGAGATAGCCAAAGAACTTAATATTCAATGTATTTACCATGACATGTCAGGTCATGGTTAAGAATTCCTCACTTGCAATTCTTTTTAGTCCTACCAACCATCCAGTCAGATGAACTGGGTAGAACTGGGACCACCTTCCACTTAGCAATTAGTACATAGCTGATGTTCTTTCTTCAAGGCGTTGACAACCCTCAGGTGAGGAAAGGGCAGAGAAAAGAAACTTAGAATCTCTGTTTTCTTATGTGGCGTTAGCAACTGTGATTGACAAATAGGGCAAAGTGAATGACGTCTAAGTATCTGCAGTAGGGTTTTACTGACTGTTGTCTTTGATGTTGCTTAGATACTCATAAACTATCTTGAGCTTTATTTCTTTGCTGGAGAGCCAAGCCTTTCAGGTCAATTCTATGTGCTGTGTGTTTTTACCTCTACGGGCCATGCTTTCATCTTGCACTGTGAAAAGCACTCTCCTCAGAAGCATACCCTTTTATCGAGGGGCGCAGGGGCTGTCTCTGGCATGGACTCTCTTGCCAGATTCTTGATTACTTCCCCCTGGTGGGACTGCCTTGCCTTGGAACAGGCGAAAAGGAAGTACTCACTCCTGATGGGACTTGATGAGCTGGGATGGGTGGGTACGGGGCTCCCCTTTTCTGAGGAATATGTGAGTGGGAAAGGGGGAGAGTGAGAGAGGGAAGGTCGGATTGGGAAGAGGGACAGGGCTACCACCAGGATGTAAAGTGGAAGGTAGGTAGATAGATAGATAAACAGACAGACAGACAGACAGATAGATAGCTATCATATTGCTCATGCTAATGAAAAAAATCTTTGCAGATACTGCATCTACAGCTTGTTGATAAGTAAGGCACAGATGGAAATAAGACTGCTTTGTGAATATTCTAGAAATGTCTTCCTTGCCCATGGAGTGAACTGATATATGGCTATTCATATTCCTTTCACCAGAAGGGAAACTAACACATGTCATTTCTCAAAAGAAGCCTTAAGAACTAAAGGGCAGTAATTCGCCTTCTCATTTTTGTTGCGGGATAGCAGAAGGCCATACGTTTTGTTTAGTTTTGAATATTTTTGTGTCAGGATCTGAGCCTAGGAGCCTAGGACAGCCTCACACATGCAATCTTCCTGCCTCAGCCTCCTGAGTAAGCAGGTGCCCAGGTAACATCATGGAGTCCAGATTTATGAAGAGTCATCTGGACATGGACTAATCTGCTCTGTGAATGCAGTTCGAGCAAGCAGTAAACAGTGAACGTTCGCTGGCCTCTGCATGTAGGTGTCTCTGAGCAATGTGTTAAAATAGTGTCTAGCCTATTTGGATTGAGACAAAAATTGACACCTCAAAGGCAGTGTGTGTGTGCTTAAAGAGCAAAAAGTAAAAGCATTACTGGCCTGTTTACTGTTTAGTGGGAGAGCAGTGAGAAAGTAATGGGTAACCTGGTTGCCAAGTGTTTATTTGTATGGAACTCATGATGAAGATCATATAATGTACCTGTAGTTCTAGGGAAATTGATCAAAGCAGATCACTGTATTATTAAGACACAAAAGAGAATGACAGTGACCAGGAGTGACTCAAGCAAGGATTTCTAGTTCAACATCTAAGTTATGGCATGGGCAAGGAAAGTTGAGTTGGTGTCCTCCCTGAAGAGGTGCCATGTTACACATTTATAAATAGTGAAGTTGTGCATAAGCCAGTGGGGCAGGCACACACACATGCGCGCGCACACACACACACACACACACACACACACACACACACACACACACACGTGTCCTTCATAAGCTTTCATCAAGTGCTTGTGTTGGGGGATGGTCTGGTGTATTTTGATGCTAACTACTGCTTACTGTCTTACTGTCTCTGTGACTAACCTTTTGCTTAATAAAAAGCCATCCCACCTGGGCGGGGCAGAGGAGATAGGTGGGGTTAAGGAGAGAGGAATTCTGGAAAAAATAAGGACTGTCACCAGGAGAAGGAGAGAGACCTGAAGGGAGGAGAGGAAAGCCGCCATGGGTTAATTGGAGGAGAAGTACATGGCAGCATGGATGGAGAATCCAGCCCAGATGAAGAATATTAACAAGTATTTGGGATTATGGATGGGAGGTAACTTGATAGAAGTTATTGAAAACAGATAGCATGGGATTGAGAGAAGGATTCCATGCCTGAGGCCCTACTATGGAAAGTAGCTTAGAGGATTGATATCTGCCCTGCCCCAGGTTAACTAAGACTATTTTACAATATAACAAGTGTCTGTGTCTTAATTGATTGGTAGCCGGGCCTACAAGTAATACAGATAATATAGATAATACAGATAATTTTTAAAAACAATAGCTTGAGTGTCAACGGTTTTCTTAGGTTGAGAATAGACCTTGCTTCCTCTCAGGGAAAACACAGGTGGCATCTGATATGAGCTCAGATCATCAATTCACAAAGCACCAGTTGTATGACCTTGAGGAAGTTCCTTGGCCTCTATGAGCTTCAGTTTCCTCAACCATAAAAATGGAGATGAGAATATCAATCATAGTAGATTGATGTGACAAGAAAGAGACACCCAGTGGCTGTTACTCCCAAGAGCTTGAGTAAATCAGGATCTGAGCTCTCTGTTTCCTGTAGGACCCATGGAAGGCTCCTTGGGAGAAGCATTTGTCAAAGATTACTAGGTGGTTAATTCAGGGACATTAAGAAATTTAGGGAAATTTGTGAATTTATGGAAAGGGTGATTTAGACAAAGAGTAAAAAAGCATGCTGAGAAAGATGGTGGCTGAGGTCAAGTGCAAATCCAAGGATTCTCTTGGCTAGAGAATTGACACTACTGCATGGGTGAGAGCTAAGTAGGAGAGCTAAGAAGAGATTTGGTGTACACCGGTAGGCAATTTTAGGAAAGTTTTCTTTTCCTTTTCCTTTTTGCCCAGCAATGGATGCTTCTTCAGTTAAGCTAATAGGGGGAAGTACATAATTAAATTTCATTCCCTATGCTGCACTTCTCTATTCAGTTCAGATCCATTTCCTGTCTAAATTTATACTTTCTTGGGCAAGTGGGAGCAAGCTTTGTGACTTCGGATGTCAGTTGTTTCTTTGTACTCAACAGGAAGATCTTTTCAAATGAAAATTATGAGAAAAATCCCACCCCATGCTTAGAAGGCCTCCCTATTCCACTCCTTATCTCAGTCATGAAAAATCATTCCAATTATCTGCCTGCTTCTATTATTTGAAACAGTTCCCTATCAGCCATTCAACCCAGATAATTGAGCTAAACCTTTAAAATGGGTTTTTAATGGGGGAATGAGGCGGTGGGGAATAAGTTGATCACGGTAAGTAAAGTTCGTCAGAAGCAAAGGCAGACTAATTAGAGCTAGCCAGTCAATTTGAGTACACACAGTTTAAAAATCCAAATCTCTGGCAATAGAATACAGCAAGGAGGCATGCTGCCCAGCGCCCATGTCCTCCTCAGTGGCCAAGGAACATGGTGTTCTAGAGAGATATGTAAGCTGCATGTTTGATTCAAAACTATTGAATCCGCTCTGTCCTCATAATAATGACATTAAAACAGCATCAAAGTACTGAGCTGCTCTGGGGTATCAGGGTAGAGAGTTTTCCATCTGGATCCATCCTGGCATCATACATCTCCCATATCAAGTCCCAAAGCTTTGCAGCATGTGGAGCTAGTAACTGAGCACCAGGTTGTGAGCCCTGTCTCTGATAGGCTGTCTGGATTTAGGCAAAGCACTGTTGGTTCAGTTTCTTCCTCCACTTACTTGGGCTTTGTATAAAATGTCTTGGAAATACTTCATTGTTGCCTCAGGTGGATTCTTCAATGCAAAGAGGGTTGTGCTCAGAGAGTAGCTGCTTTTCAAGGTCCTTGTTTAAGCAATGTCAAGGTCTTTTTGTGGCCATGAGTTTAAATTACTGTGCTCATTTTATAGATAAAGAGTATGTGACTGGGTGGTGTCCCAGAATCCAACAACTCCTGCCTAGCTCATACATAAGGAACCTAAGTTTCAACCCAGTCCTCTGGCTCTATTATGCCAGCAAATTCATGCATTTGGTGAACATGAAACTACCTGTAGTTGGGTTTCAGGACTTTCATTTTAATCATATAAAATATGGAGAAAGGGGAACACTCCTCTATTGCTGGTTGGAGAGCAAACTTGGACAACCACTTTGGAAATCAATCTGGCGCTTTTTTAGAAAATTGGGAATAGTGCTATCTCAACACCCAGCTATACCACTCCTGGTGTATACCTGAAAGATGCTCCACCACACAACAAGGATATTTCCTCAACTGTGTTCATAGCAGCCTTATTCATAGTAGCCAGAATCTGGAAACAACCTAGATGTCCCTCAGTCAAAGAATGGATAAAGAAACTATGGTACATTTACACTGTGGAATACTACTCAGCTATTAAAAACAAGGAAATCTTGAAATATGCAGGCAAATGGATGGAACTAGAAGTGTTCATCCTGAGTGAGGTAACCTAGACTCCGAAAGACACACATGGCATATAGTCACCTATAAGTGGATATTAGCCCAACATAAGTGTCCTCTGAGAGTCTCCACACAACATGAGATTAGGCTAGATGCTGGGACTCATTGCTGGTCTCTAGGTAAGAGTAGTACAGAAGAATTGAGGGACAGAAAGAACCAAAGGGTTCAGAAGCCATACAAGGAGACCATCAAGGATGGCAGATCTGGACCCAGAGGGGCCTGCACAAACTGCTGTACCAACCGAGGACAATGCATGCATTAACCCCAGGCCCCCTGTTTAGATCAAGCCAATGGACAGCTCATTCTCCGTGGTGATGGGGAGAGCAGTGACTGCCTCTGACATGAACTCTGGTGTCCCCAATTTGATCACTTCCCCTTGATGGGGAGGCCTGGTAGCACTCAAAGGAAGGGGAATCAGGCTCTCAGATGAGACCTGATAGGCTGTGGTTATATGTTGGGGCAGGAGGTTCCCTTCTGTCAAAGGTCAAGGAGAGGGGAATAGGCTGAAAGAGGGGGGGAATACATAAGTGAGGGGATGTAATCTCAGTAAATTATAAAAATAAGAGAAAATGTTCAAAAAGTGTGGTTACGATGACAGCAGGAAACCAAAACTTTTGGAAGAAAATAGTTTTCCTTTTTATTTAGCTAGGAAAGTGGCTAGTATTTTATATGAACTATCTTGAAACACACAAATCTCTTCCTATGTGGTAAACAGTAGGTACTCAAAGTTGTTTTGTTGTTGTTATTGTTGTTGCTGTTGTTGTTGTTTCTATAAAACAACACACTTACTGAGTCCCTAAGACAGTGAACTAAAACCAGTGAAAAATATAAGATCTACAAGATCTTTCTAAAGATGCCTTCTTGGCTACTACTGTCTGCTGTTGAGAAAGTTCAAACCCAGAATTGAGCATCAGACAAGAAGAGGACAAGGCCTCTGAGATGCTTCCAGAAGGGACCCTTAGAGTGAGGATGTGGTGGATCCTTGCTCCATCTAGGAAGTCATTTTTCTAGAGCAAAGACAGTGAAAATGGGATAAGAAAGGGTAGTTAGTTGTCCCAGTCTGTGCAAAGTGAATTAATCATGTAACACAAGATTGCAAAGAGCAGCTTATCTGGTGTGGCCCTTGACCACACCCATGAATCTGTTTCTTGCTAGGTCCAATTGCAGGCATTGATTACTGATTTCATTTGTGCACGGACTTACACTCCTTCACGGTGTTAATTCTACAGGCACAAAAAGCCGTCTTCATTTTCTTCAGCATCATATCCCCACTGCTAATGCAATGGTTGTCACATTGTAGAAATTCGAGGAACATACTTAGATGAATGAGGGGACAAGGAGGAATCAGAGCAGGTGAGACAGTGGTGCCTAAAGAACTGAATGAAACCACACACTGTCACTGCTGGTGGTTGAACGTTTCTGCAGATCTAGCCGTCTGCTCAGAGCAGAAGATGCCTAGCTTGCTAGGCTGGAAGCCACACGTTCCCTCACAGGCAACAGGAGGCAAACCACCTGCGCTTCCCATACTTTTTGGTCTTGTAGCTCTACTCCTGTACATATTCCACACCACCACACTCTGACCTTCGTCTACGTCTGCCTAATAAGAAATATTTCTAGAATCCTGGGCTCCATATCAGTTTACCGTAAGACAGATCCCAGAGTTTAAATTCTGTATTGAAAGTAGGAGTTGTGGTAAATTCATTTTAGTTATCTGGCTAGGAAAAAAAAGGAAAAACAAAAACAAAGAAAAAATGGAGAAAGGATGGGTGGGTAAGTGAAGGAAGAAAGAAATGAAGGAAGAATGTATGAAAGGGAGGGAGGGAGGACAGGAAAAGAGAAACAGATCATGGAGAGAAGAGGAAAGAGAATAAAGAAGGAAGTAGGGAAAGAGAAGGAGGGGAGAAGGAAAGAAGGGGTGGTCTTCTCCCCCAGGTTAATATTTAGCTGCCTTTCAGCCCCAGAAAGCTGCAGGCGGAGCAGTTCCCCCTCCCCTCCCTATGCCCCTGCATTTGTGCACAAGCTCCTGTATAAACAACGCCTTTCTTGCTCATCTTAGACTTTGTGTTCTTCCTGTTCCCGGATGACATTCCTGGAAAGTGCAGAGTGGCATAAAATGCCTGATTGACATTTACTAGCTGTATGCCCTCGAGCAAGAAACTTCATTTCACTGAGTTTGGGTTTCTGCATCTTTAAATATGGGGTTAAGATTTACCTCCAGAGGGCCATTGGGAGGATTAAATGAAATAACACTTGCACGGTGCTTGTCACATGGTAAGTACTCAATAAATCCTGTACTGTTTTTCTGCCCCTTAAAAGCCCATTTTCTTATCCTTAAGGCAAATTGACATTAAGGCTGTTTACTTTGGCGGGGGGGGGGGGCGGAGAAGAATGTGGCATGGACAGGAGAGGCAGAAAATGTTACATTAGCAGCCTCAGCCATTGGTGGCAAAGCCTTTCTCGACTTGGCACATTCTGCCAATTTTCTTTGCTGAGCAATGATTTGAGCCCCAAATGTCATTTGGTTTGCATGCTTGGGGGAGTAATAAAAGAACCCTATGATAGGATGAAGTGGCCTGTGATCTCACTGAGGAGCTGGGGATTGCTGCAGGGCAAGGTCACTGTCCAGTGTAGCAAATGACCCCTTGCAAGAAGAAAATGTAGCAATTTCTAAGACAAACCACAAGGGCAGCTTCTAGGGCAAGGGACCCTGTACTGCCATCACAGGGACCAGGCTTAAAGAGGAAACTTGGTTTTTGATGAGCTGAGCACAAAGCAAAAGTGGCAATGTCTCCCCAAGCTTTGCAAGTTTGGAGAAAAAGTCAGCTTGGATAAATTTCTGCATTCTCAAGAAGTGTTCAGCTTCTTAAGGAAAGCGCTAAAGAAAGTGGGGATTTCAGATTGTGCTTCCTAATAGGACCATCTGATTTAACTCAATTTGGATAGCGATAGAGAATTTCTCTTCACCTGGGGAATATACTCCTACACTACTGCCATATAATAACTGCTTTTGTAATACTGGACACCTGACCCAGGCTTGGCTAGAATATTCTGTAATTTCTTTTATGGGGAGCTAAGGAACTCACCATGCTATTTGCATTCATGAGAGTCCTAAGGTCAGAACTTGTAAGTTCCTAGGGGATGGACTGCAGATTGCAACTTTATCTATACCAAGAGGGAAAGTTTACTATGCCTCCTTGCTATCCTAGATACTGAGATAAAGCATGGAAGAAACATGCAATCTCTCTTTGACTATGTCTCTCTGCATCAATGTGTCTCTGTCTCTGACTCTGTCTCTCTCTCTCTCTACACAAACACATACACACACACACACACACACACACACACACACACACACACACACACACACACACACACCCCAACTGCACTTTAACAGTGTACAGTTCATTCTACCTTCAACAGCTTCTCTGGCAGAAATGGTCTTCATTTTTCAAGGTGTCACCGGAGTGCTCCAGACATAGAAAGCCTTTTGTATTGGGGAGAAATGTGTGCAGAGGTCTATGACTTAAGGCTATGGCAAAGGCAGGAAATAAACAAATGAAGATACAGCCGTGTACTCTGCTCTAAGTCCTGTTCAATTTAACTCATGCTCCAGTTACTCATGCATCATATGGGCTAGGATTATGCAGAAACATGTCACAGAGCATGTGCCGAGAGTTGGTGGTGGGAACGCGTATTCTGTCAGGTGGTGATGCTCACGCTTCTCAGACAGAGAACTGGTTTGGTGGAAGTCTTATCAGGAGAATAACAGTGAATGCAATTGCTCTGGGATGGCAAAGTGCTTGCTTTAATAAGTTGACAATGAACCTAGGATGGCTGAAAATGGGGCAGCGGGAAGCCAAGGAATAGGAAACAAGGTTGAATAAGTGATGGGAGGGTAGCTCTGCATTTTCATTTTCACTGATAAAACTCTGTCTACAGCTCAAAACATAGTGAAGTCTTTCTTGTCTGCAGCTGCCAACTGCCTAATACATACTGTGTGGCAGAGAACGGGCAGCACAGGCCAGCTGGAGAGTCTGTTTCAGGACTTCTTTGTCTAACGGCTCCATCAGCTGTCTGGAGCTTCCTAGTGAAGATTCTGCACATTCACCCACCAGCACTGGACTGGGAATGAGAGAAAGAAATAAAAACTGAAAGGTAGACATGCGTGTCACTTAGACTTTCACTGTGACTGTGAGACATCGACCTGTGACAACGCTCTATGCCAGTGAGACAGAGAAATGTGGCTGCGGACAGAAAGAGAACACAGCCTTGAATAATTACCTAAGTTTCTCCCACCTCCACTCTCCAGGTTAAAATAATGCAGTGTTTTTGCTGAGCAGCCTGTCTGGGTCTCAGGCTTGGTCCAGAAGCTTCCCCCTGCCGTTGGTGATAAGGACCTGTGGCATGAACAAAGGTGGTTCTTGGTGGCCCCGGTGAATGGTTTTAGACTCTACAGCTTCTGATCAACTCTGGCCAAGTTCACAATACCCTCCCCCCCCCCCACACACACTTTTTTCGTGAGTGGATATATGCTATGTAAATTTCAAGTCCATTTCAGAGCCATCAGGAAATGATGCTCCACAATTACATCCTTCCAGTGGGGCCTTTTGGATTTGCAAGATTTAATTCTTGTTCTACTCTGGACTCCCTCGTGGGTAATTGCGGCCGACAGGTTTACGCCTCATGACGGGGCATTTTTGTCACTCAGCCTCAGCTCCTGCAAACAACTTTGCAGTCTGTCAAGCCTAAAAACTCTTTAAGCTGTGGCAATTGATGTCGGATAGCGTCCGCTGTTGTGTGAGTCAAGGCTGAAGCTTACTCTGGCATGAAATAAACTGACTCTTCACCAGGAAGGAAATGAAACAATCGAAAAAAAGGAGGGGGCTTCTGCACAGAGGTGAACGGAAACCTGCAGGTGTGATCCATACAGCTCAGGCGATCTGTGTGTTGTGAGGATAGCACCCTTCTGTTGTAGCAGGCCTGTATTAGCCAGGCAGAAAATATGTGCATCCTTTGTTTGATCTTGCCTCTAGTGCCAGAGAGAGATGGGGGCACTAAGGGTAAGAGGGCCAGGCTTCTAATGTCTATGACCCTGATGCCCTCCAGTATGAGAAGGAAGTGGTTGCCTACTACATGGGGTACTTGGGAGGGCACGTGCTATAATCATTTATGGACTTAAACACTGGATAGTCAGCAGCCACACCTCTCAGAAGAGTGAGAGCAGCCATAAAAACACAGAGGCTGCCTTTGTGAGGCTTGGATGATTGGCAAGTGGCAGGAGTGGGCGGGTACTTGCAAAGTGAGTCACTGACTGCAGTGAAAACACACTAAATGTTAGGTGGGGCCATTAGGAAACAAACCAAGGTACAGAGGATGGAAAGATGGGTCCAGAAGGCTGGCCAGCTAGGGCTGTCTGTGTTCCCAGGGGTGTCACTGTCTTTCCACACTTCTTGGGGCTCCTTGGATCTCTCAGACCCCGCAAGCCCTGCCCGCTATTACCTCATCTACAACACATCAAGACTCTCTTGGTTTCAGCCTTTTTAACTCCCTCTTTGGCTTCATTTTTCCCGAGACTATTCTGAGAAAGGCATCTGTGGATCTGGCTGGATGAATCCAAGGTCATCTTCTGTCTTAAGGTCTGCTCATTAGTTATACCTGCAAAAAGCCTCTTCTATCATATAACGTGACAAATTCACAGGTTTTAGGCACTAGATATCAAAAGAATCCATTCTCCTGTCCTTTACAGCCTGAGTGAGAGAAAGTTGGACAACTTGCCTGGGAACCCCAGATGGTCTAGGGAGGCCTGGCTCCTACCATATAATTCTGACAGGTGGTCTTTCTCCGGGACAATTGCAGGAATGCTCACCACATAGGCACAGCCTCTCTCAACCTCTTCAACTCCTTTTATACATTTATAATTTAAGGACTGTATAATGCTTGTGAGAAATTGTATGCTTTCAGAACAAAAGAACTGGACACTGACGCTGGATCAGACCTGACAGGATTCACTCCTCTCACCATGTTGGACACTGCCATACTGCATCCTTCATGTTCCAGCACCAAATGCTTTAATTGTGGTTCCTCATCAGAACAAGACAGCCCCCAGGACACTTTCAAAGAAAGCTTCCAACCCCCAATTGGTCCAGCATTTCAGACTGTCCTAAACAGGACTCTAATGAAGCCTGGAATGTCTCAACATTTACAAACTGGACCACAAATGCTATTCCTAGCTTGTTGAACCATAGCTGAATTTTTTTTCATGTCCTGTCACTATCTCCCTAGCACGGCAAGGACATATAAGAGCCTTTCTCTCCCCAAATGTAAACAGAATACAGTGGTTTTGTTGTTTGATTGATTGGTTAGTTTTTGTCACTCCTTCAGAGTGCCTGATAAAACACTTAAGCAGGAGAAGGGTTTCTTTCAGCTCACACTCTGATCACCTTTCAGTCCCAGGGGCTTGACCTTACTGATTCTAGCTGAGCCATGGTGTGCCAGAGACCTCACTGGAGTGTGGGCAGGGATTATGGACAATTTCCAGCACTAACGAGCCTTCTTGTTTTCCTCCAGACCCCCAGAATTCGGAATGGTGCTATTTTCATTCAAGGGGGGGTCTCCCTGCTTAGTGAACCCTCACAGACACACCCAGAAGTGTGACTTTGCCATCTCACAGGACCTTCTCCATACCAACCAATTTGCCAATCAAAACTATCCACCCTAGTGACTCCAACAGGATCTCATGAACACTTGTCTGTTTTTTTGCTGTGAAGAGACACCATGACCAAGGCAACTCTTACACAATAAATCATTTACGATTGGGGCCTTGCTTAGAGTTTCAGAGGTGTAGTGGTTTGAATAGGCATGGCCTCCACAGATCCATGTGTTTGAACTCTTGGCCATAGGGAGTGGTACTATTAGGAAGTGTAGCCTTATTGGAGAAAGTGTGGCCTCCTTAGAGGAAGTTTGTCACTGTGGAGTCAGGGTTTTGAGGCTGTATATGATAACAGACTAACCCTCTGAAACTGTAAGCCAGCCCCAATGAAACATTTTCCTTTATAAGAGTTGCCATGGTCCTGGTGTCTCTTCACAGCAATAAAACCCTAACTAAAGCAAGAGGCTACGACAATTATCATCATGGTAGGGAGCATGGTACTACATCAGTAGGATAGAAATACATCCTCATTTGCAGGCTGAAGGAGATTCGGCCTTGCTCAGGTCTTTGATATCTCAAAGCCCATTCCTAGTGACATACGTCTTCCAATGAGGCCGTGCCTCCTAATCCTTCTAATTCTACCAAAAAGTCCTACTCTGTGGTGACTCAGCATTCAAATATATAAGCCTGCGTGGCCCGTTCTTACTCAAACCACCACAAGCCTTGTATATCCACCTCATGTATTTGTACAGTTGTCAAATATTTTTGTATTTGTATTTACTGTGTACCACAGATTCTGGGAATTTGATTGTGAGCAAACCAGGGTCTCTCCAGCCTTAGATTTTATGTAAGTGCTGCCCCCTTCACCTGGAGGAATTCCTCCTCTTCTGCCAAAGCTCTATTTAAATGTTCCCTACTGGACAGAGACTTGTCCAAACTCTCATGCCATCAAAAGGTCAAATATTTGTGTGTAAATAACACAGTTCTCTCAAGAACTCTTAACAAAGCAAACTATTACCTGGGGATAGTGTCCCACTGGTCTACGAACTGGCCGTGTAAAGATATTGTACTTGGTTCCTCTCTATATCAAGAACGCCCATAACTATGACACCACAGGACTCGGGAAGGTCAGTGATTGCTTTCTTCTTGTGGATGTATTCTAAATGCTAGCCAGGGTCTCTCCTTTTATACAAAAATGAAATGTCTCTCTTAGGCATACATCTGCAGATTCCTCCCTTCCTTTAGTCTATGTCTTATCTAGAGATAATGTGTTACTCAACCTACATCAGCCCCAGCAAAGTGCTAAATTGCTCAAGGTCCCTAGACACTGATTCCTCCTCCCCCATTACCTTCGCCCTCTCAGGAGACCATTACTCTTTGCAAAGGTTGCCCTTTGTCCACCTCACAGGACAGTGTGCCACACTGCCTGCCCACTTCTCCATTAATGTCACTCAAGCCCCTCTTAGCTGCACTTTTGCTGGTTCCTCCCTGGCCTGGCCTGCCCTCCTATGAAGTACAAACTAATGAGATGAGGGAAACCCGAAGGGCACATTCCCATGCAGAGAGAAGTGTCCTTGTGTCCCCCTTCGTTTTTTAAAAGTACATTTGCTTGTGGTGAGCAGGGCTGCTGAAGAAACAGAATTCTGAAGGTTTTCTTTTATTGCTCTAGTAACATTTATCTCAGAACTCAGAACCATGCATTTAGACTTACGTCAAAGACAAAATAAAAAAAATACTAAAAATATGAGGTTGTAGAAATATTCACGGTAAACAAGTCCATTCATAGGGTTGTGATCTCAGCCCTATGGTAAGTGAATGGAACAGAGGCTAACCTAGGCCTGTTCATACCTGCCTTCCAGCTAGCATGCATCACTCTATTGTTACCATTTCCCTAGCTCTGGTACCTCTCTCATGCTAATGGGAAAAATTAACTTGTAAGAACTTCCCTGCGTCTCCCTGGAGTGATGCATTCTAAAGAAAATGGGGCGGAGCAGAGCTTCTAAGATTCATGAAAGCTGGTGTATCCCATTGCCTTGGTTAAGGAGGAATCTTGATCAGGAGCTTGTGGTCCTGGGTAATGAGATCACATTAACCATCTGCTTCCCACAAAGGAAGGTATAGAGTAAAATTGAATCCCAGCTGTTCCAGAGGAATAGAATTTGTTTATGATTTTCAAAATAGAAATTTACATGCTATAAAAACATAAACCTGGGGGTAGAGGGATGGCTCAGGGGTTAAGAGCACTTGTTGATCTTACAGAGAACATGGGTTCAATTCCCAGAACCGACATAGTGAGTCCCAACTCTGTGTAGCTCCAGTTCCTTGGTCTTACAGAAGTTTTTAAGTTTCAAGAAGTCCCATTTATTAATTGTTGATCTTAGAGCCTGGGATGCTAGTGTTCCATTCAATATGTTGTCTCCTGTGCCAACGAGAGCAGTTATTCACCACTTTCTCTTCTAATAGATTTAGTTTGTGTGGTTTTATGTTGAAATCTTTGATCCACTTGGACTTGAATTTTGTGAAGGGTAATAAATATGGATCTATTTGCAATTTTCTATATGTAGAAATCCAGTTAGACCAGCACCATTTGTTGAAGAAGATGCTATCTTTTTTCCATTGTAGAGTTTTAGCTCCATTGTCAAAAATCAAGTGTGAGTGTCTGTAGGTGTGTGGATTTACTTCTGGGTCTTTGATTTGATTCTATTGATCAACCAGTCTATTTTTCTGCCAGTACTATGCAGTTTTTATTACTGTTACTCTGTACTTTATAACCATATACTATATACTACCATGCGCAGACCCAAAGAAGGTAAGTAACAAGAAGGATCCAAGGGAAGATGCTTAAATCTCATTCATAAGCAGAAATAGAATAGAGAGAGGTAGTTGTTGAAGATAGGAAACAAGGTAAGAGAGGAAAGACAGAGAGATATAAGGGTGGAGATCAGATCTGAGGAGAGCAGGGACAGGAGGACAAAAGGCCTATAGAGAAAAGAGAAACTGTGGGTGGGGCAAGCTGGAGACTTAATTCAAGGTGGGTACCTGGAGGATGTGAAAAGGACTCTAGCAGAGACTCCCAGTAACAGGGCCATAGAGACTGACGAAGATACCCTCTAACTAGACAAGTCACCTAATAGAGGGAGAGGAACCCACCTACAAAAGCTTCAACTCAAAATTCACCCTGCGCACAAGATGTTCAGGAACAAAGACAGAGCAGATATAGCAGAGCTTGAGGGAAGGTCCAGCCAATGCCTGTCTCAACCAAAGACCCACCCATGGGTAAAAAACCAACCCCTCACACTACTAACAATACACTGCTATGCCTGCACACAGGAGTCAAGCAGAGTTGTTCTCTGAGATGCTCTACCCAGCAGCACCTTGAAACAGATGCGAGACTCACAGCCAAACATTCGGCAAGGCATAAAGCGCCTTGTGGAAAAGTGGGGGAGGGGGTAACCTGGAGGTGACAGGAGCTTCACAAGAAAAATCAACAGAGCCAACTAACCAGGGACCAGAGGAGCCTGCTGAGGCTAAACACCAACCAAGGACCATGCATGGACTTAGGGCCCCAACAAAGATGTAGCTGATGGGCAGCTCAGGCTTCAGGTAGGTGTTTTAATAAGGGGAACAGGGGCTCTTGCCAGTTTTTCAATTACTTCCCCCTGGCAGAACTGCCTTACCAGGCCACAGGGGAAGAGTATGTGCTCAGTTCTGATGTGCCAGGATGGATGGGAAGGGGATTCTCTTTTCTGAGGAATAAGGGAAGGAGAGGAGAAGAAGGGAGGGTAAGACTGGGAAGTGAGTATGGATTGGGCTATGGCCAGGATGTAAAGCAAATAAATGCAACAAACAAGCCACAGGGGAAAATGTCTTTGTTTCTACCACAGACAGAATTCTACCTTAAAAAGGGCAATCTTGGATGCAGGCACAGTCAATGGCCAAACTCTGCCAAGACAGGGTAAGTAAGCAAGGCCTCAATAGTTCCTGCCACACAAATATGTCTGTCAGATATATTGGGCCAAAATGCTGAAGATGATGCTCCTATGTTATAGAGAGTTTTGGGTGACTGCTCAGGTAACAAACCGTCTCTGTCATCTTCTCATTTAGGAAGCTGCTAACCTGCACTCCCTGTATACTCAGGTAATTAATTTTATTCCTTCTCAAGCCCTTGATGGGGTTGAAGACAGAGAGTTTAGTTTTACAGTTAAGCTTAGTTGTTTAGGGACTAAGATGTTTTTAGGTCTAGATAGATGTTTTAAGTTGGTAATGACGAGATATGATAGATATTGATTTATGTTCGGAATTTTAGACGCACCAAGATAGGAAAGATGTTTTTTTTTCAAGGCTGCCAAATACAAATAGACAAAACACTAAGAATGTAACATTCATATAATTCCTGATTGTTTCATGGTTCTTCTTGCTGTAGGTAGCTTATTGTATATATGTGTAATAATACAAATGTATATGTAAAATAAATAAATAAATAACCAAACTAATTAACTAGCTAAAGAAAAAGAAAGATGCATATTAAGAGCAATTGGCTCTGTGAGTCTTGATGTTTTATTGGGATTAGGCCTAGGATGGTTTGCAACTCTTTATTTTATTGTAGCTAATGGTATGGACCCATCATTAAACAGTGATCCCAATAGATTACTGCAAGATAAAACATCTACAGTTGCTTCAATTAGTCTCTCTGAGCACAAAATTTGGAAGCAATTGGCCTTCCAAGTTCTGTGCCAAAACTGAACTTACTTAAAGAGAGTTATGAGGGAGAAGTCTCCGGTCTTTATGAAAGCTGAAATATCTGCATGCCAATATGAGTTCTGTGGTATGGACATTTATTAGTTACTCAGAAATATCATTAGCTGCTTGGAGTATCACATATCATATCTGTGGTGGTTTGAATGCTACATTCCCCCATAAATCACTTGTATTTCAATACTTGGTCCCAGTATCTGTTAGGTTAGGATTAGGAGGTGTGATTTTTTTGTAGAGGAAGTATGCTCCTGGGGGCAAAAGACTGGAGCTATTTCAAGTTGTCGCTCTCAGCTTCCCATTTGTGGGTAAGCTGCTGCTCCAGCGCTCCGCTGCCTGTCACATCCACTCTCTTCATCGTGGTCTTGACTCCACTGCAGCCATAAGCGCAAAGTAAGCCTTTCTTTCGGCAGGCTGCTCATTGTCCTTTGTGTAATCTGACTTTGTCTAGAGTTCATGTTCATTCCCTACGCAATCTAACTTTAGGTAGCTAGACCATAATTAACAGATGTGTGATTGGAGCATGCTTCTACAGTTTAGGTCTAGCCCTGCCACTTGCTAATTCACCAAGTTGACGTTTCATCACTTTGTTTACTTAGTTGAAAAATCTACATAAGCAGAAATGCCTGGCTTACCTGTCAAGGGTTCTACCTCACGGTGAATGAGGGCATCAGTCATACAGATGAAGGGTAGACACTGTTGATATCAACATTACAGATGTCTATTAATCTTTTTATCTTTATTTTTAATATATTTTATTAAATTATTCATATTACATCCCGTGTATCCTCCCATTCCTCCCTCCCTCCCATTTTCCCCTTACTCCCTTCCCCTATGACTGTGACTGAGGGGGACCTCTTCCTCCTGTATATGCTCATAGGGTATCAAGTCTCTTCTTGGTAGCCTGCTATCCTTCCTCTGACTGCCACAAGGTCTCCCCATCCAGGGGATGTGGTCAAATATGGGGCACCAGAGTTCGTGTGAAAGTCAGACCCTACTCTCCTGATATCTTCAAAAACTATTCAGTATTTCCCCTTATAAATTTAAAAAATTAAAACTGGCATAATTTTCCCTCTGTAATCTTATCTGTTAATAATTGTGTAGATTTTTTCATAAAAGTAAAGATTTTTTTTTACCTATTTTTTAATCACTCTCATTCTGTGTGTATCTTTCTCTGTCTCTCTATTTCTCTCTCCCTATTTCTCTCTTTAGCCCGTGTGTGTGTGTGTGTGTGTGTGTGTGTGTGTGTGTGTGTGAGAGAGAGAGAGAGAGAGAGAGAGAGAGAGAGAGAGAGAGAGAGAGGGAGAGAGAGAGAGATATCAGGGAGACAGAGAAATACTCTCACATAATTCCAATAAAGGTGATACAACAAGTGCTGTAAGAGAGAAAGGGAAATAATTGTATCTGCTCTGTCAGAGGTGATGAGAGCATTCCAGTAAAGAAAAGACCAGGCAAGATCTTCAAAGCTGACACTCCAATCATGTGATGAAAACAGGAAAATATTGCTACTCATAAATTGGACCCGGGGAAGCAGTTTTCAAGGTAGGTCAAACTACAGTGTGACTCCTAGAGGAATATACACATCGCCCTACTCTCTAGCTCCTCTAGACAGACTGAGCCTCCCTGGGCATTCTGTCTCTATAGCTCTTCTGCCCTCTGAGCACCGCCCTGGAGCTAAGAGCTTCCATCAGGATAAGCAATCTGATTAATGCATTTGGTGATGGTTCTACCCTGTGGAGATGGCACACATTGAGCCATTCTCTGATAAGCTAATGACCCTGTATAATTAATGCTGGCTCAGCACAGAGGAGTTGGCAATAAAGGATATTGAGAGGAAGGATGTGTTTTCTCTATGAGAATTTCAGCTGTAGTGTCTTCAAAGGGAAATTAAAGCATTTCATGATGGGAACTCTTTGTCCTGGGTGGCTCAGGATAAACACACTCTCCTCTTTGTGCCTTCCTTCTGCTCCAAGAAGTAGAGCTTGTCACTTATCTCTATGAGACTCAAATCTTGGGAAGATAATGAGTGTCCACCAAGCAGCATTTTCAGGATACATGAAGGGTCGGAGGGTGGGAGATTTCTCACATGCTGTGTAGAGCTTGACCATGGAGGTTTCCCTGGAAGATGGACATGCTAGAAAGTGATTATAGACTGATGAATGAAAGGACTTCATTTCCTAATAATATTTATGTCAAATCTAAAGATGTTCTCTCTACCAAGAAATACAACTTCTCAACCAAAGAATACATTTCAGTGCATTTTATACAAGCTTCCAGAAAATAAAATGAAATGTTTATAATGAACATTTTCAAAAATGAAAACTTAAGCTGAAACATTGATGTGGCTACCATTAATGCCACAGAAGTTGCTATGGTTACGAGTAAAGACATCATTCAGGGTTTGCTTAAGGAAGCAGAACCTGTCACATCTCCATTATTTGAAATCATCATAAGAGAGCATATCCTTTCCCTCCTCCTTGACTCTTCTCTCTATAATGAGAGATATATAGATAGATCCCTTGAAGTCACGAGAAAGTCAAATCTATACCATTAAAATTAATGAACATTATAAAGGATTTTTTTTTACAAATCTCCGTTTTACTAATGGAGAAGAAAAGAGGACTAGCGACTTCTGACTATGATAGTTTTTGAGCTCCTTGTACCAAGGTTGAATGCACAAGGCGGCATAGCAGGGAGATGCACTGCTCAGGAAGGTGTCATGGAAGCTGGTGAAAGTGCTGGGCCAAGTCAGCGCCTCTGGGTCCAGAGCTGGGAGGAACTGAGCAGGCAGTGAACTGAGAAAGAAATGTGGACATGAAACAAGGAGAGTTGGGCATGAGCTGGGACCACCAACAACAAGCTGAAACCTACGTCGGACTTTAACCAAAATTCCACTTGCAACGCTGCTGTTCCCTGTGAAGAACTTGGTGTGTTTGGTAGGAAGCTCCTTGAGGAGTGCCAGCAATCACCTCATGCCAATGCCGACCTGGCAGAACATGACAAGGTGACCACACTTGGACCTGCTGCACATACACATGGGTGACCCCTCAGAGCCACCTCTGAAATCTTATGTAAAATGTTTCTCGAGAACAATGTTTCTTCAGGGAGGGGACTCTTGTTGATACAATTCCAGCTAAAAAGAGGTGGCTGGCTATATAGTCACCACAGTGACCTTAGCCTTTGGCCATAAGATGAGTGAGAGCAGTGAAGGAAGCTCTGGGTCCAATCCACATGGGGATCAGAGCCTTGACCTCTGCTACATCTCTGAATTCCTTGCACAGGGATGATAAAGCTAACCTGAGATCTGATACTCCTCTTTCAAACAAACCTGTCACCTGTTTCCAGTTGTAAAGATTTTATCATCTGGGCTACGGTTTTGGCTGCCTGTCTCATTTTAAGATTTCCTTTATGTCGTTTCACAAATATCAAGCTAATTAGGTCTAGATCAGAGATATCATAGTCAGAAAATTATGAGTCAATTATCGCCATAGTGGGTGGGCAAGATCATAGCTTGTAACAGGACATAACAAATGCAGTGTTATGGAACAAACATCCTAAGCATATTTTTTATGTGGCAATCCCATGGAGGACTGTCAAACTCCAAGACGGGAGGCCTGGTAACCCTGTAGAGTAGTTGCAAACATTTCAGCCTACTTGAGCAAGTCAGTTAGAAACTAGGGCCCATCATGACAAAATACAGAATTCAGATTTAGTTTCATTTTAATGCTAACAGGCCTGCTCATATTTGAGAATGGTTTCCTTTTCATCTGAGAAGCTATATTGGCAAGCTCAGAGTTAATCTTCCCAAAATATCTGAGTCAACAAACTCTCCATTTTCACAGCTTCTTTATTAACTGTTAAATGAGTTTCATTCAGATTCTGCCTTGGCTACATTTTTTTTCCAGCCAAGGATGATATAAAGAGTAAGGTGCTTATAACTCAAAGTTTTTACGGGATGGAGCAAAAAAAAAAAAAAAAAAAAAGTATGGAGGAGAAAAGTTCCTCCCAGGGACCTAGCAGGAAAACAGAAGATTCAGGCCCAGCCTTCTGAGGACCTGGGCTTCAGTGACATGACACACATGCCTCTAAAAATTGCACACAAGTGAATGGACCTTGGGCTGGAGACTCCCCCTGGAATTCAGTAATCTCTTGTGGAAAATAATTGTACCACACAACAGGAGAGATTTTGGGGCAGAAAATGAATCTCAGCATAAGGCTTTTCTAACATATCAAGTCCATATGAAAAAAAATAAACCCACACAATTGAAAAATCATCACTCTACAGGAGTCTGTGGACAAAGCTACCAGATATCAGCCACATTAAGCATATGGCTAAACTCATAAAAAGAAAAAATATTAAGATGGCAATATGGAAAATAAGGCAATTGAAAAGTCAGGAAGTAAATAACAGCTGGGTCTGACAAAGGATACAGTCAAGGCTCTACATCAATCCAACCTTGGGATTTAGCTGAGTGGTCATTTGGTCAGACTACATTCTAAATATTTATGTTTACCCCCATAGACCTGAGCTGTTCTCAACTTTGTTTCATTTTACAGTGGGTGAAACTTACTGATCATAGTGGTGAGAATAAGTGACTGTGCATGCCAAGCCTAGGAGGACATCTCTGTCACTACCACATCCCTCTGCCAAGGTTCAGGGAACACTACAGTTAAGGAGGAAAAAAGCATATAAGAGGCATTGGATGGGGACAAATGCTATGAGGTACTGTATTTTGACTATGACAGGGCTACTGTACTCACGGACTCATACACCTGCAAATGACCAGCCCGAGATCAAGACAACCAGAATTCCAGCATGGCTAGGGAAGGAATTTACACCTGATCTAGCCAGTACTGGCAGCTAGTGGCTGCTAGGGAGGGAGAGTCGTTATTTGGGGTGTTGTGGTTACTTTTAGGTTGCCCATATACCAGTGAACAGCCCTATACTCACACATATAGCCATCACTAACCAGACCTAGAAGATTACCAAAACAAAAAGAAAGGAAGGAAGGAAGGGAGGGAGGGAGAGGGGAAGGCAAGGGAAAGAAATGGGGAAAAAAAGATATACAATCGGGGAAGTCTGGGGAGAGATGGGGTGAAACGGGGAGTATATCTTCCATTGTATACATCTATGAAATCCTTAAAGAATAAGAAAGAAAGCCGGGCAGTGGTGGCACACTCCTTTAATCCCAGCACTTGGGAGGCAGAGGCAGGAGGATCTCTATGAGTTCACGGCTAGCCTGGTCTACAAAGTGAGTCCAAGACAGCCAAGGATACACAGAGAAATGCTGTCATGAAAAACAAAACAAAACAAAACAAAAATTGTGATATGAGAGACACCTCTAAGGAGTGGGTAGATTTAACAGCACATTAGTGGCAACTGAAGAAAGAATTTTAGAATGGACCACAGACTGAGTCTCCTGTAAATTACCTGGGCCATAAGCATAGTGATCAATTTAAAACTGGAGAGACTCAGAAGATCTAGATAGCAACACAGTGAAAAGAACCCACTTGCCTCAAAGAATCGTACAAGGAAAGAATAGGGTACTGAATACATGCTGGCTGTTCTGTCTTAAAGACAAGAGGCTCACATATTAGAGGCAAAGTGATGACAAGGAAGCCAGTTACTATATAAAAGAGGCAAATGATTCGCACTGCAAACCTGTTCTCTTGCAATTTTATTTTTTACTGGGTTGCTGTCTTATTATTAAGTTGTAAATTTTCTTTATGTACCCCACATAAAAGTATTTTCCCCCAGATGTATGTGTTGCAAATTCCTTCTCCCAGAGGGTGTCTTCTCTCCTTATTTTCTTAACAAGACTTTTTTTTTCCCCTGAGATTTATTTTAGCTCATAAAGTTTAGTCTGTCATTTTTAATGCTGAGTATTTTCTCAACTTTGCTAAAAATAGAGGTCTACTCTAATGCTACAAAAAAACTGTTTTTACCTTGTGTCTTCTCCTAGAAAAATCTACTTTTAGCACCAATGTTTAGATTGATGTTCCATTTCAATTTGCTTTCCGTGGTGTGAGGTGAGAATTTAAATTTCTTTTAGCCACTGATGGAAAAGGCTTGCATCTCCCTCACTGCCTGTTAGCCCTATTGTAAGAGCAATGCACACTGCCTTGTCACCAGAGTCTCAGCCCAATTATGACTCTTTTAATTTTATACCTTATTGTAAGAGAAAGAAGTGTAACTAGACAATGTTAACTATAAATGATTAAGAGCAGAAAATCTTGCTTTGTTGCTGACCTATTGATGTTCTGCACTTAAGCATGAAACTATCAGTAGAAAATTCTCAAAAAAAAAAAAAGCCTTTGAATGAAGGAAATGTACTCCTGGAACTAGTCCAGGGACAGTGTCATAAAAGAATCACCTTACTGGATATTTTCCATAATTAATGAAGTCTCATAGTTTTTCCTTTGCTTGTAAGTTTTGTGGATTACAAGTATTGATTTCCATAGGCTACATCACCCTTGTACTCGCACAAATATCCCTACATGGTGAAAATAAAACATTCTTTTATACACTTTTGATTTTATCAGCTAATCCTCTGTTTAGAAATTCCATGCTGCTGTTCGTGGGAGATATTAATCTGCAGTGTTCTTTTAATGTCATGTTCTGGCTGAGATAACAGAGCCGTGCTTATTTCATACATAAAGCGTGCTATGAAAGAGCAAAAGTGAACTTGGGTTTAGTTTTCAATAGCTATAGCTGAGTAAGGAGGAAAAATAGACTTGGCATGTTCTTTATTAAGGGAAACAGTTTAATCAAATTATTTCTCTAAATGACATTTGTTCTTACTTTACAGCTATTATTCTGATAAATAAATTGTGGTTTTACCTTATCTTTTTTTGTCATGTGAGATGTCAAATATTGTTATGTGAGATGTCAAATAAATTTATTGACATGACAACATTGTTCAAAATTGTGTGACTTTTCCTGAAGAGAGGTGAAAAAACATTTGTTCACCCCAGATCACTCTATCTACAGATAAAAGAAACAATTTCATTCAAGTCTAGCCTAGCGAACCCTTGAGTCTAAGGAGTCCCTATCTGGAGTATAAGTAAGAGGTTGCACCAAACACCACCACACCCCTGGTCTAGCCTGAGCGATCACTAGAAAGATCTGCATGACATGCAGCCATCTCAGCTGGCCACAGAGTCTCTGCCCCAGAAACCGTTATTCTGTACAAACTCAAACTTCTAAGTTTCAGGAGTTTCCTAGGGTTTGTGAGCTTTGTTTACTTCCTGAACCTAGTAAATTTCATTTTTCAGTCTTAACATCTTTTGAAGACAGAATGTCACAATTCAGAGGAAATATCTGTATAACTACAGTACTTTTGACTATCAGTGTATCGATTTTGTAGTGACATCAGCTTTAAACTCCTGATAGCAATATCTTGTGTTTCTTTAACCATTTTTCTTGTAAATGTTGTAGTGGTAATGTACTTAATTTGAGGCTTTTTGTTTGTTTGGTTGGTTTGGTTTTCCTACTGTTCAATTTTAGGTTGCTTGGCTTCTGGTCTGATCTTATTTATATTGTTTAATTATTTTCTTTGTTCACTTTAAGTTTAAGCTGCTGTTTTGTTTTCTGATTTCAACTCTAACAATTTTCTTTGTGAGGCTTTTGGCAAGTTCCTTAACTACTCTGTCTTGGTTTCCTTACTGTTAAACTAATGATAAGCTGTTGACTATTACATTTGCTTTTTGCACGAGATGAACAGGATGGTCTCTGCAGTATGTTTTCATAAAAATATTCTGTGTTAGAAGTTGCTATTTAACAATCATAACAATAGAAAATCAATCTATTGACTGCTTTATTAATTAGATTACAATAATCTTATGAGTAAGGCACTGCCATCTTGGAAATATTTTTAAGTGATGGCACAGCCGAAAGAAAGAGAAATAAGCAGAAAAACTGACATTAAGAAGCAGGCCATTCTGACTTCAACATCTATGCATGCTCCAAACCAACACAGATGTGGCCTCATGTTGGATATTAATTCCTGATGAGTTTCTGGGCCAAAATGATTTACAGTCATTATTTCAGGTCCTCCTTACACTTTGTTGCCATATGGATGGTGCTGTGATTTGAAAGTGTCATCCAAACCTCATATATCAGAAACGTCTTCCCAAATTCACAATTAACAGTGAGAAGGAGGATGAGGTCACTATGGCAGAGCCTGTCTGAATACATTAGAGTTATCATAGGAGTGGGTTATTCAAAAGCTCGCTTCTCATAAGAGAGATGACTCTTGCATTTTCTTTCTCAGCCTCTTCTTTCACACCACTGGCCCCAGTAATAACTGAAGTACATTTACTAACCTCTTTCCTTATTTGTATAAAATGCTTTCTTCCGTGTGTGTCAAAGTCTTCTTTCAATTTTTATTTCAAATATGTACTTGTGCTGGCTAGATTTTGTCAGCTTGACATAAGCTACAGTCATCTGGTAAGAGGAAACTTCATTGAGAAAATGCCTCTATCACATTAGTTTGTATGGAAGTCCATGGTGTATTTTCTTGTTTGATTGATGGGGGAGCCCACTATGAGCTATACAACCCCTGGGCGAGTAGTCCAGGGAGGTATGAGAAAACAACCCAGTAAGCACTGTTCCCCTGTGGCCTCTGCTTCTTCAGTTCCTGCCTCCAGGTTCCTGCCTTGAGATCCTGTTTCAACTACTCTCTATGGGGAACTATAATTGTAAGCTAAACCACACCCTTTCTGTCCCAAGTTGTTTTTCATCATGCTGCTTATCATAGTGACAGATTTTAGACAGCACTTAACTAAGTCTCAAATCCAGCTATAGAGTCTCATGTCATCCATTTATTTAAGATTGTCACATTTGACCTTTCCCATTACTTTAAAAGTCAGAAAAGTGTTATGAACTAGGCTTTGTAATAAAGTGGTACAACACATAATTTCGTTACATCTTCATTATGCTTATAAAATTATAAAACTTACTACATCCTGTTTACATGTATCTGTCTCATCAAAAATGACCTTAAAGATCATGTTAGATTACACCATGTTATATAAACCTCAACATCTATGCCACTCATCTTTGTTTCCACTCATTGTTTACATTGGACAGTGTGGTAGGTATAACTAGCCTTCTATTGTATAATGACAGACAGAGCATTGAAATCTAGTGGCCCGTCCATACCTCTTGTTGGCATGGTTGTTTATTTGGCTATTATTTTAGTGAGGGAAGGTGGATAGAAACAGAGCTAGACTAGAGGTCTCATTTATTATTAACTGAGAGTCTCGGGTATGCTTTTCTACAGGTTACCACTTCAGTCTCATAAAGTCCTTGTAATTGTAATCCTGTGAGAACATCAACGTTAAAAAGGAGCTGTGTTTCTCTGGACCACACAGTTGGCCCCAGTGGTTCACTGTGTACTGGAGGTTAGTCTACTTGACTGGCAAGCTTGTTTTCATCTCTTTGTATTTCTTATTTAAATCCCCTTTAGATTTTCTTGTTTTTTGTTTTTCTGTTTTGTTTTGTTTTTAGATTTTCCTGTATTGCACATGTAGCACACATTACTCCCTGCCCCTTTATAGATTGAACTGTAATCTCTTGCTTCTCTGGTAGTTTGGAGAGCATCAGCATCCTCGTAGAGTAGATGTGTAAGCTACTGCAGTGCAAAGCCTTGTGAGACCCTGCTGCTTCAAAAAGTCTTCCCTGTTCCAAAGCACTTTCAACTCCTCTTTACCAACTAAGACATGTGACCTTTAATTTGTGTCTGCTCTCCCAGCAGAAGGATAAAGCAAGACACAAATAATTAATAGTTCTTGCAAGTTTTCTGTTTGGTGGCTCATATTTTTAACCAGGGTCTGATAACAAGCTCAAAGATATTTGTCAATAGAAAGGGCTCTGCTTTTGTTTCAGAGCTTTAGGAGGCACTATTAATTCTCTTATTTAGAGGTTTCAAGAAGTTTCATATATTTCTAGTGGTCACTGACATGTTGCATACAATTGGCTCTAGCAGGCCATACAATGGCATCTTAAGCTGCAGCCTGTCCTGGTGGAATAATCTTTGATGGGATGCACTTATGTCAGACAGCCTGAAGGCCACTGAAAAAGTCACTAAAGCAATCATTGGCCTCGTTAGAGAGACTTTTCCACCTTCAGCACTACATCTTATATATCAAGATACTTAAATTGCTTTGTGTTTTTTAAGTTTTGTCACCCATTCTATTAATTAGCAAGCAAAAGATACATGCTAGTGGTGTACAAATGATACTCTGATACATATAAACATTATGGATTTTCTAAATCAAGCTATTGACATATCCATTACTCAGATGCTTAGCAACTTTGTGATAAGAGCCTTAAAATCTGTTAGCAATGATGTACAGTCATTATTATTGACCACAGCCACTATATGGTAAAATGATCTTTTGAACTTTTCCTCTAGTTTACGTCAAGGTTTTTATCCCATGACAAACATTTCCTCAGTCCTCCTGTCACTCTGGTAACCCTTCTTTTGCTTTCTGCTTCTATGAATTTGACATTTTATGATCCTACATGCAATAGAGATGATGTGGTGTTTATCTTCCCAAGATACTTTCTGATCATCTGGTCCTGTCAACAAAACACCAAATGTGTACATGAACCAGCAAGATGCTCTATGGACTATCAACTTACTAAAGTTCCAGTGAACTGGAAGTTGATGAGAACATGGAAGCCAGCACGGCCTGGATAACTTCAGGGAAATATAGTGCTGTCCAGGGTAAATAAAAATAGCTGGTTTACTTTGCACTATAATATACCAAGGTTAAGGTAACATTTTCTGTAAGAGATGAGATGGAAAACAGTGTCAGCTTTTTGTACCACACAGTCTTTGTTTCAACTATTAAAGTCCTCTTATATAACATAATTGTAGCCATAGTCAATGTACCATTGATGAGGCACTGGCATGTCCCATTAAAACTTTATTTACAAAGCAGAAAGCCAGATTTCACCGAATGTGTGGCTTATGGACCCCTGGAATAGACATAAACTATACTATTTTAGAAAGGGGCCTATATGCCAGATTCCAGTCATCGAGTTTGACTCAGCAAAATGACAACATCCAGAACAATTATGAATCCAAGCGAATGCCGTACCATGTCCTTGTCAAACCTATTCTGGCTCTGCAGGCGTACATCAGGAATACTAACTGAAGATGCGGTTGCCTCCATCCCAACATTCTCAAACTGTTGTTGCTAACACACACACAAAAACATTGAATCCCTCCCCAGTTTAAGAATCACTTTGTTTCTATCATGTGACTCCTTCTAATCATGACTTCGTTCATGAGGGAAACCAATCAAGGGAGGTAGAGTGTATTTTTGAAAACATAAGGTTCTATTATTTTTATAGACCCCATGACATAGTTCCCTTGAAATTGACAAATGGATCCTCTGATTCATCGTTCCAGTTCCTTTGTACTTAGTTCTACAGTATGGTCCCTCGTCACATCTGCCTGGCCTCATCTTGTCTCTTCACATCAGATTCAAGAGCCAGTCCTGGGCTCCTTATAATTGGCCAAGTTCCCCTTTGTGTTTCCTTAACCTCGTTGATGATTGTTTTTATGTAGCTTGCCTGCCTGGCAAATGGGCTATGTTATCTCCTCTTTGAAGACCTTGTTACTTGCTCTGCTGATAAGTACCATACATAAGTACCATTCCCCATGATTACCTGCGTATCATCTTCCTATAGCAGTCTCATGCTTATTGGTTTGTATCCACATATATTTTAATATACAGATATGTTTTAGGATACTTATATTTGTATTTAATATTTGTATTGTGGGACTCTTCCTGGGGAGAGATGGAAAATATTCTTTTCACTCCAAATAAGCATGAGTGGCAGATCAAGGAAATGATTCCACCCAAGTGTAGCGTGGTGCAAACAGTGAGTTTACCTATAGGATCGTGCATGACTTTGACTCAAAGACAGCTGTATCACCAAAATGTCCACCCCAGCATGGATGATATAAAAACCTGCATCCCTAGAGTTTCCTGTGTAACATGCGGAGGAGCCTTGAGGATCTTATAACTTGTGATTTTAAGAAGATATTTTTACTTACATGTTTATCTGTACCTATGTCTATGCATGCCACATGAATGCAGGTACCCTGGAAGGCCAAAATAATTGCAGGTGGCTTCAAGCCACCCAACATAGGTTCTAAAAACAAAAATCTGGTCCTTTTCAAGAATAGCAAGCATGTTTTGCCACTGAGCTCTCTCTCTTTTCCCAAGGATCTGATCATGTTCTAAGCTTTCTGAGTCTTGGGAGTTTCCCTAGCCTTCAGAGTCTTCTGAGCAACCTCTAAAAATGAATCTTCTAATTTGGAAAAAATCTCCATAAAATTTGTCAGTTGAATTCCAGGTAATCAACAAAATGTATGTTGTATATGCTGTGTAAAGCCATGATGTATGATGAGGATGGAGATGGTAATGGTTGTTCCACACTTAATTGGAGGCTAGGAACATTTAAAATGAGATAAACATTTAAAGTGGATCATATCAGCCAAAAGAATAAGTACACCCTCATCTGTGCCTGGCATAGGAGGGTCATGCCTAGCCTTCCTTTCCTCTTTGGGCAATTAACATAATTTATTATTTTGACATTTACTCTAAGTGCCTGTCTTGAGCAATCTAGAGACAATGGGTGGCCTTCCCGTCTTTGGAGGTTGAGTTCATGAGATCAAATGAACTCCTTACCAACGAAATACTCAAGTAGATGGTCTCACAGGTAACACATAAATAGAGAACAGAATTTATTAGCCATTTACTGTCTCCAGGACACAGAAGGGACTCCAGCAAAAAGCATGTCTGCTGTGCCCTTTCCAGCTGCCACTTTGTATGTTAATTGTTCACCCTTAACATTTATTATCAAATATGCCAGTTTAAACTCCTCAAATGAAGGGTGGAATGCGGTCTTTGCTCAGGGGACCCATCTTCCATTGTTTTATGGAAATGAAACTTGGAATGTGTTTACGGCTGGTCTGTGAAGTCCCAGGTGGGGAGATGCTGACTGTAGAAGATTGAGTGCAAAAGGATGTGTTTGAGCCACGTGTGTACCATAAAATTGGATGCACTGCATGCCTGAATTCTCATTCTTCTATGCACATGCTAGAGTGATTCTATAACAGCATCTCTTTTTTTTGCCTTAGGCACATTATATCATTCTAAATAGCATACAGGGTAGATAGATTATAAACACAGAGGGACACCTTATCAAAACTGTTTTCTTAGTCAACCTCAATTATTCAAAGAGGAAATGGTAAATGAAGCCAAAAATATCATCAAATAAGGCTTGTTCTCTGCTTTTTTTTTATAGTGATGAATTAATTCTTCTTGGGCCTATTTAGATCCTATTTACCATTGCCTTAAGAAGGTAATAACACATTTAGTTTTGGTTAGGGCAAATAGACTGTAACAAACTGACAGCTGCTATAATATTTAAGAAGACGGGCTATAAAGGGAAGGCACAAACCTCACAATAATCAGAGGACTATTTGGTTTAGAGGCAAACAGTCCTACCTAACTATATCAATATCTACAATAGCCACTTTCATGCTCCATCTGCAGTCAATTCTGAGCATACCACCATATTTTCACACCATTGGTGATGATGTAACACTAAACATCTTGCACCAATACACAGAGGACATGAGTTTAATGACCACATGAAATAAAGGGTCAAAGAAAGAGTTGCTAGAGATGCGTTTTCTTCTTGTTTTTTAAATATATGTCATCTTTCTATTTAGATAGTTTTCCATGAAATTAGGTTTCTAAATGTGGTCATCTGTATAAGATCAACTCTTCAAAAGAGAACAGGGCTTATTTCTAATCTTTTTTTCCTATTTTTTGAAAAAGTTAAAAACAGAGCCCTGCCATTCCATCTGCAGCAATCTTGAAATGTCACATCTGCGGGTAGGAAAGGGGCAGCTTACTCTCTTATGTGGATAAAAGGAAAGACTTCTCACGTTGAAAACTTAAGAAGCAATTGCTTAATGCCAAGGATTTTGATAATCCCCTTATATTGCTCTTTTACATTTTTCTTTCTATGTTAATTGAGATTGAATTTATGTGCATGAGTGTTTTGACCCATATATGTGCACCGTTTGTGTGCCTGGTGCCTGTGGAGGTCAGAAGAGAGTATCAGGTTCCCTGAAACTGCACGTAAAGATGGTTGTGAGATGCTGTATGGGTGGCTAGGAATTGCACCCAGGTCCTCTTCAAGAGCATCAAGTACTCTTAATCATTCAGCTGACTTCCTAGTCCTTACACATCTCCTCACCTATAGGTAGTTGGTTCTGTAACTTAACCACTTTATACATAAGGAAGGTGCCATGGCATCTCATTTTATGGCTGGATGCTTCTTCCACCATAGTTTATCTGTGATATAGAAGGATGTTCAAAAATGTATAAAACCAGAAGAAAAAGTAATTAATTCTGCCAGGATTGTCTGGAAAGGCCACACAGATTCAATGACATTTTAGTCTATGGCTTCAAAGTGATGCATAATTGTTATCTCATTTATTCACTTCGAGTCTATCATGGGCCTAAATCTTCATCTGAATTTCATTTGCTGTGTATATAATGTTGGACTCAATTGCCATTGAAGACAGATAACTCTCTCTATAATAAATGTGAAAATAAGACCTCTTATCACTTCAATGTTAATGAGATGCAAATTCTAGCCAAAACAAGTGTCTAAAATGTCTTCTTTTAAAACGTGGATTTCTCAGCTATCTCTTGCTTCTTTTCTTCCTGCAATTACACTCTATAGCATAAAGTGTATACTAGGTAAGAAGTCTTTCCAAACAATTAGAATTCTAGGACACGGTTCCTGATAAAATTTTGATCTCTAAGAACCCAGGAAGAGGTTGTGGTCCCATTATGTTCAGTTTAGTATGTCTATTTATAATTGTTCTGGTTTAAAATATTTAGCTATTTGTAACTACTTCAAGAAATTCAGCTCTTTTACCTCATAACCCTCTCTCTCTCTCTTATCCCCACCCCCTTTCTCTCTTTCTCTGTCTCTGTCCCACCCTCTCTCCCTCTCTCTCTCCCTTTCTCTCTCTTTCTCTCTCTCTCTCTCTCTCTCTCTCTCTCTCTCTCTCTCTCTCTCTCTCTTTCTCTCTCTCTCTCTCAGGTACCCATCTCCCTTTCCTTCTTTCCCCATGCTCATTTAATAAATTTAATATATTCTAACATCAAAAAAGAAGTTCAGCTTTTGAAATGGAAAAGAGAGGTAATTATTGGAGAATAGGATACTAGTCATTTTTCTCTTCTTGAAGAACTGTTAGCTTCACATGGGAGCATTGTAATCCCCTGGGAGTAGC